>NC_083316.1:42171351-42777763 GCF_963455315.2 Globicephala melas | reverse complement strand
CAGCAAGTTATATATTTTGTGGATATCAACAACTGATTTTAAAGTTTATATGGAAAGACAAAAGACCCAGAATAGCCACCACAATATTGAAGGAGAACAAAGTTGGAGGTCTGACACTACCCAACTTTAAGACTTACTATAAAGCTATAGTAACCAGGCCAGTGTGGTATTAGCAAAATAACAAATAGATCAATGGAACAGAACAGAGAGCCTAGAAATAGACCCATATTAATATAGTCAACTGATCTTTGACAAAAGAGCAAAGGCAATAAAATGGAGCAAAGAAAATCTTTTCAACAAAAGATGCTGGAACAACTGGACATCCACATGGTATAAAAAAAAGAAAAAAGGAATCTAGGGTTTCTCTGGTGGCGCAGTGGTTGAGAGTCCGCCTGCCGATGCAGGGGACACAGGTTCGTGCCCCGGTTCAGGAAGATCCCACATGCCGTTGAGCGGCTGGGCCCGTGAGCCATGGCCGCTGAGCCTGCGTGTCCGGAGCCTGTGCTCCGCGATGGGAGAGGCCACAACAGTGAGAGGCCCGCGTACCGCAAAAAAAAAAAAAAAGAATCTAGAGCAGACCTTACACCCTTCACAAAAATTAACTAAAAATGGATCACAGACCTAAATGTAAATGCAAAACTATAGAACTCCTAGAATATAACAGGAGAAAATCTAGATGACCTTGAGAATGGCAATGGCTTTTTAGATACAACACCAAAGGCATAATCCATTAAAGAAATAATTGATAAGCTGGACTTCACTAAAATTAAAAACTTCTCTGTGAAAGATAATGTCAAGTAAATGAAAAGACAAGCCACACACTGGGAGAAGATATTTGCAAAAGACATATCTGATAAAAGACTGTTATCCAAAATAAACAACTCTTAAAATTCAACAATAAGAAAACCCAATTAAAAAATGGGTCAAAGACCTTAACAGTCACCTCATCAAAGAAGAATATAGGGCAAATAAGCACATGGAAAGATGCTCCACATGACAGGACATCAGAGAAATGCAAATTAAAACAATAAGATGCCACTATATACCTATTAGAACGGCCAAAATCAATAACACTGACAATAACAAATGCTGAGGAGTATGTGGAGCAACAAAAACTCTCATTTATTGCTGGTGGGAATGCAAAATGTTACAGACACAATTTGGAAGACAGTCTGGTTGTTTCTTACAAAAATAAACATACTCTTAACCATACCATCCAGCAACTATGCTCCCTGGTATTTATCCAAAGGAGTTGAAAACTTATGTCCACAAAGAAACCTGCACATGGATGTTTCTAACAGTTTTATTCATAACTGCCAAAACTTGGAAGCAACAAAGATGTCCATCAGTAGGTGAATGTTTAAAAAAAAAACAAAAAACCCGTGGTACATTCAGACAATGGAATGTTATTCAGTACTAAAAAAAGAAAAAAGAAAAAAAAATAATACCTATCAAGCCATGAAAAGACATGGAGGAAGCTTAAATGCATATTACTAAGTGAAAGGAGCCAATCTGAAAAGGCCACATACTGTATGATTCCAGCTATACGACCTTCTGGAAAAGGCAGAACTATGGAGACAATAAAAAGATCAGTGGTTGCTAGGAGTTGAAGGAGAGGGCAGGGATGAATGGGTGGAGCATGGAGGATTTTTAGAGCAGTGAAAATATTCTGTATGATACTATAATGGTGGATACATGTCATTACACATTTGTGCAAACCCACAGAATATACAACACAATGAGTGAACCATAATGTAAACTATGGACTTTGGGTAATAATGATGTGCCAACGTAGATTCATCAATTGTAACAAATGTACTACTCTGGTGGGGGAGGTTGGTAGTTGGGGAAGCAGAGCATGCGTCGGGACAGGGGTTTTATGGGAACTCTATACCTTCCCTTTAATTTTGCTGTGACCCTAAAATTGCTCTAAAAAGTAATTTTTAATCATTTTTTACCTTAAAAAATGATTAAGACAGTAAATTTTATGTTACATTTATGTTACCAAGATTTAAAAAAAAAAAACCTCCACTATCACTGAAGACCCATGGCCCAAGTTGACGAGAAAAACCCTAACGTCAAAGATTATTTTTTGTGAGCCCTGTATGTACACTCATACTACATATACTATGTCCTGATTTGGCACCCAAATAAATATGGCCATCATGAATTTTTTTTTTAAAGTACAGATTTGGATGAATAAAATTTAAACGTGAAAGGTAAAACTCTAAAGATAACTTAGGTGGTTACTTTTTTGACACAGAGGTAGGGAAAAGCATCTTAACTAAAAGTGCAAAAGCAAATCAGAAAGCAAAAAAAAATTAATGGCTTTGAATTAAAATTTTTGATCAGCAAGGAATATCATGGACAAAGTTGACAGACAATAAATGGAAGAAGATATTCACAACGTCTAAATCAGAAAAAAGTGTAAAATCTTGAACATACAAAGAATACCTGCCAATCAACAAGACGAAGAAAGCAAACCCAATAGAAAAATGGACTAAATATATGATACGCAACTTACAGAAGTGGAAACCCAAAAAGATAACATGCATGCATATGAAGAGACAGTTAAGCTAATAAATAATCAGATAAGCGAATTTAAAACAGAGATTTTACTATATACCCAATAGGCTGGCTAAAAGCACAAGACTGAATAGTAATGTCAATGGAATATAAGAGCCCTCAGGTCCTACTTATGGGAGTATAGACTGACATAGCTATTCTGGAAAGCAATTATTAAATATTTAATCAAATTAAGTATTTATACACCCCATGACCCTGTAATTCCTCTCCTGAGTCCATTACCCAAAGAATTCTCACTTAGACCCATAAAGGGACATGTAAAAGAATGTTCATCCTTGTGGTGCTGGAGGGGAATAAGAGGTAATTACAGTGTCCATCATGGGGATAGGGAGGATATAAAACTTGGTGATAAAGTATATGAAATACCATACAGTAGTTAGAAATAATGCAATCAATTATCAATTAGGAATATGTCATAAACGTAGTGGTGGGGGGTGAGAAAAAATTATGAGATCTTCAGCACAGTAACATTTTTCTAAGTTAAAATTACAAGCACACAAAAAAATAGGCACACGTAACAACATATCTTTTAAAACACACACACAAAAAGAATGGCTGCTTCAGGGAAGTAGAGGAGTAAGAATTCCCTGACACTTCTAATAGCTAGTCTAGGAAGAATTCAAATCATTCAAAAATGGGTAAAAAAGAAATCAGCAAAGGCAGCACAGGATCTGTTCAATACAACAAGGAAAGAGAGAGGAGGGAAGGATGAAACAAGAAATGAGAGCTTAAAAAACTTAAATCCTCTAGAAAAGCACAACATGATTCCTCTCTAAGAAAACTGCTCTCCCCAACAAAACAGCCTAGCCCTGGCCCAATCACTTAAGAGTAGAACCCATCAGTCAAGAAGCTGTGTCCAGGCACAGGGGTGAGTTTTTAATGTTCCACTCTTAAATACAAAAAGGCAGGCAAGGATCACCAGACTTCTGAAGAAAGTCACCTACATGAAACAAAACAAACACAGGGAAAAGAAGTCTAAGAACCAGCACAGGGAACAGAAATAACATTCAAATGAAATTATAATAATCCTCAGAGAAAAAAATAAGAAAATAAGTAAAGGGTATGAATTTCAGATTTAAAAGGCCCACTCACTAAGTGTCTATATAGACTAAGTGTATAATAAATAAAAAGTTCCACATCAAGTTACACAATCATAAAATTTTCAGAATACAGAAGACAAAGTAAGATCCTAAAAGCTTTAGAAGAGTTTAGAAAAAGTCATATACAAAGGACCAGAACTCATATCAAACTAAGCAGCATCACTAGTATTTCACGTACAATGAAGCAATTATAAAGTTTTGGGGGGAAATTATTTCCAACCTAAAATGTTACTCAAAGTGGGAATCAATCTTCTGTTTTTATGAATCAATTATGAAAGTAAAGATATTTGCAATCTCTCAAATTTCTTTTCCATGCTTCCTTTCCCAAGAAGCTGCAGGAAAATGGGCTCCACTGAAGTGGGGAGGCAGGGGAATCAAGATAGAAAAAACATGGGATTCAGGGAAAAGAAAGGTGACACACGAAAGAGGTGAAGGGTAATTCTTGGGATGAGAGGCTAGAGAGGCAAGTCTATCCTGGAGAGGATAGAGGAATCAAGAAAAAATGAAACTGATAGATCACTGTATACGTCATAGAACCTAACCATGAATATAGTCTGATGCATATCCATGCTTAGAAAGATGTGTTAAAAACTATGAACATAAATAGATATGAATAAATAGCTGTGCTTCTGGCAGAGGGTTTTGAAATAAATTAGCAATAGAAACACAGATCAAGTAAACAAGGTAATGATTAACTCTAGTAAAAAACAAAACAGAAGACTGAATAATAAAGGAAATGCAACCATAATATATTACATGGTTCACGTATGAATGATATATACACAGCCATGATATAAAAACTGAGTATAGGTTTTTATGCAAAAAGTGTGGTAACTGTTAGGAGAGTGCGAAGGGAAGAAGTGTGAGTGGAGTATACAGGGGGAAGGGGGGGAGCTAAATATTGGTATCGGAGGAGGGTTGGATCCAGGACCCACCACCTAATCCCCTCCACCCACCCCCTACCCCCAAGGATACCAAAATCCCTGGGCGCACAGGTCCCTCATATAAAATGGTGTCATCTTTGCATATAACCTAACATCCTCCACATACTTTAAATGATCTCTAGATTACATATAATACCAAATACAATGTAAATGCTATATAAATAGTTGCCAGTGGAGGGCAAATTCAAGTTTTGCTTTGGGGAACTTTCTGGAATTTTTTTCCAAGTATTTTTCATCCATAGTTGGTTGATTCATGCAGAAATCTAAACAATCAGAGTTGAAAGACTGTCAACAGACACTCATGGTTAAACCTGGGAGCCAAGATTTCACTTCATTTTCTTTCTTTTCACAACTATATTTAAGTTTTTCCACTATTTTTTTTTGCAATAAGAGTATGTAGGTATTAACTTAGTATAGCATTCATTGGCCTAGTATGTATTTCTGTAATAAGGAAATCTATCTTCATGAAAAAAATATTTTACTTATAAAAGAGCTACCAAAGTATTTGTTATCCAGAAGGTAAGCAGGCAATCTATATTTTTCATTATTTGATTTTATATCATTAGCCTGAACATTCAAGATCTAATGCTAAGAAAAGTCCAGGGTTTTAGTTGGTGGCTATTTCAATCTAGTTTACTGATGATTTCACTACAAAGTCACGTTATACCTTAATATACTATAGACCCAAACTTTCATTCCCTTACAAAAATTATCTTTGACACCTCACAGAACAAGGTTTCTCCTGATTACGCAATGATCTATGCATATAGATGTGTTAAGAAGTATAGATTACTTTTACCCAATTTTCTTTTTTGAATACTTCAAGTACACACACATGCATGTGGTTAGCCTTCTGCTGGGGTTTCAGCAGGCATAAATTTCATAAACTTCTGAGAATCTGAATATTCTATATTAAACCGCTGCATTTAAATGTTTACAAAAGACAAATGCATCTTGGTAATAGCAAAAGCATTTCTTCTAAACTCAACTTCCTTCTATCAAGAGAATTACTCTAAGAAAAGAGAGAGAGAGAGAATTACTCTGAAATTAAGGTGAACATGGGAATTAAATTTGCTTTAACCCAATGAACTCTGATTCTCGAACTCCCCTTCACATTTTAGAAACTACCTCTCCACAGGTTTTTTCACTTTGGGACAGGCTTCAGTGAGCCAGTAGCTTCCTAGACTATAAAATGTTTTACTTCATCCACTAATTTTTGATGAGAGAAATGAAACTACCTGGTGTCACCAGGCCCTCTCTTGCATCAGAGTAAGACTTAAAAGTAGTAGTTACTCAAATTCATAGAGACTCACAGTAAATTCACAGTAACTCAAATTCATAGAAAGTAAACAGTGATTGCCAAGAGCTGAGGAGACGAAGTACTGGCCAGTTATTGTTTAATGGGCACGAAGTTTCAGTTTGGGAAGATGAAAAAATTCCAGAGGTAGATGGTGGTGATGGCTGCACAGCAATATGAATGTCCTTAATGTCACTGAACTGTACACTTAAAAATGGTTAATACAGTTAATTTTGTGTTACGTGTATTTTACCACAATAAGAAAAACTGAAGAAAAATAGTAGAAATAGCATTTCAGCCTGCTTTGGACTTCAACAAAATGAAACACTACTGCCATAAGTTTAACTTCCTAGCCCAGGACCTACCACTTCCACCCATCTTCCCATCCACATCAACTTTATAAAATATGTAGGCGAACCAGATGGAAATAAATGGTAGGAGAAAACAACAGCTCCCTTATCTTGATTTGTTTCTCTTATTTGCCTAGGACCTCCCCTAAATTTGTTTTCAGATCCCAAAGAAACTCATATTATCTAGATATGAGTTTGGTTTAAACAGTTATCCTGACAGGTCACCACCACTGCAACCTGCTTCAACACCTTACAGAGTCCAATCTCCTACTGCCTTATATCAGGAACCCTGACAATTCCCTAAGCAGCCTGAAAGCCAAACATGCAACTTCCAGGTCGGGCAAAGGTTTTACAGCAAACCTACTAAATCAAAGGATACACTCTACAGCACTACACTCTCTCCTCTCTCCTTTAGCTGTAAGTGGCCCCCAACCCAAAATATTCAAGTCAGAATGAATTCTCACTAGAAAATTTAGAAAACATCCTCTACAAGACATCTACTAGTCAGCTCCTCATCCACTGGATGAAGCCCTTAACCTAAAAACGGTTTTACATTTTTGCCTTAACACATACCTGACAATGAAGCCAGAGTCCTGTTAAAAGTGTCTCCATTTGCTCCAGAAGAATACCTATCCTGTAAGAAAAAAAAAAGACTAGTTTTCTACTTTGAATAATAAAAATGTGTAATCTATCTCACAAATACTACAAAATTTTAACAACTGGGTTTTGTTCAGAACAAAACAATTACAGAATGTAAGATTTTCTGAGTCACTGCATGTTCCTTTATTAATTACTCTAAAACACCTCCACTTTAACATTGTACGTATAGCGTATTAATATATCACTTAAAACACTGGTCAGCAAACTACAGCCACAAGAGAAATCTGGTGGGCTACCAGTTTTTGTAAATAAAGTTTTACTGGAACACAGCCACGCTCAATTCATCTAGGTATGTCGATGGCTGCTTTTGCATTACAATAGCAAAGTCGCAACAGAGACCATAAGGCCTTCAAAGTTTAAAATGTTTACTACCTGGCCCTGTATGGAGTTTGCTGACACCCAACTTCAAATAAAACTTTAGCCACCCTACTTGAAAAGTATAATCAAATACTATTATTATATAACTACAATAACCAAAGTAATACATGAGTAATTCAATACCTGCCAATACACAATATAGGTTACAGAGTTCAGTATTTTACAGTATACTCATCAAATCTGTACAGAATAAAGTAGAGCACAGAAGGAGAGTGGCAGATAACAATTTCTACAGTAAAGCACTACAGAAATTTATTTTTAAACTTCAATTGTTTTTATATGAAGTGAAACTAATGTACTCACATTATTAAAAAAAGAATTAATTCTAAAGTAAAGAAAACCTCACTTATGCACTAAAAACAGTGTATCTACAGATGTTATCTCGCAGGTGCACTAAAAATCCAATGAAATGGTGGACGCCAGCTACAGGTCAGAATATTCATGGTTAATTTCAATCAAATTTGTCACAGAAATAGTTCAAGATTGCCTTTAATGCTCCCAAATACTGACTGTCCCATTTTCCCTACTTCAGTCTCAAAATTTATTCGCTATTAATACATATGCATTATGCTTGCAATGGTGTAACGACTGGTGGACTCAGAAAATTCATAGCTAAATGTCAAGTTAATTTTGGAACCTTCCAACATTTCTCAGGGTATTCCTGGGTTAATGACAACATGAGTAACATTTTTCTCACTTCCAACTCCTAGGATGTCCTTATCATCATTAAATCTTTATTTCCTCTCAAACAAGCTTCCTCTACTTAAGGCAAAACTTTTGAACAGAGCTCTGAAATTCTTGCACATCAAAATCAGAATTCAATCATTTAAAAACGAAAAGTGACCTAAAATTTACAGATGATACTTTAATTAACTGATTGCATTAGAAGAATCACAATATTTTTTCAAATAAATTCCTTTAAATAAACCCAAAGCTGGAGGGAGCGTACCAAGGTAGGTCTCTTCAGGTAATACTTTTATCTAAAATTTCTTTCACAAAAGACACTAAATGACTTTAAAAACTACCTTTATAAAGCTCAAAAGTCATCCAGTTATTTTTCCGACTTATTAAAAATAGACAATAGAATCCTGGAAATGGCTTGGGCTACAGTAAAAAGTTCCAATTTATGATTACCATAGACATTAAAACAAGAAAAGTAATCCAGTTTTCCCTGTTTAAACTGAAACCCTGAAGACTTCTTTCTCTTTTCTAGTGGCCAAAGTATTACTGGATGAATAGAGCCCCAAAAAGGGCTGGTTTTATAAGTGTTATAATGCTTTCAGCATTATATAACTGATAAAAAAGTAATGAAACACTCTGGCACCAAAGAATCGAAAAATTACTATTATTAGACAATCTTCAGACTGTGGAATTTAATGTCCCAAATACATTCCAAGGCAAATTTTTTAAAAAAAATTTTTTCAACAGAATTCACCTTTCATCATAAAAAATCCTTAACCTTTTTCATTACCTTAAAAATGAATTAACTTCATATTTCCTTCCAGCTATTGCATCACTTCTCTGCTCCTTTGTAGGCAAAACATCTTGTCTACAGTTGCTGCCTCCACTTTCTCATATTCCATTTTTCCTTCAAGCCACTCTAGTCTAGCCTCCATCCTCACCTCTGCTCTGAAAAAGCTTATAATAAGGATATTATGTAATAAAATTACTACTTTTATGCTTCATCCTACCAGAACTCTCAGCAGCATTTGAAACAACAGACTCTCCTTCCTCTTTCCAACATTCTTCTCTGGCTTAAGGAACACACACTCCCCTGGTTTTCCTCTTGCCCCACTGGCCACTCCCTCCTCAATCTCCTTTGCCAGCTCCTCCTCTAACGTTCCTTTAAAGTTGGAGTGCCCCACAGTTCATGGCACAGCCCTCAGTCTATTTTACTCTATCTAACTTTACCCAATCTCACAGCTTTAAACCCCATTAATATATAGGTAATTCCCAAATTTGTATCTATAGCTCTGATCCCTCTCCTAAGCAACAAATTCATATTATCTACTGACTGGCATTCCTACTTACATGTTTTCTTAGGTATCTCAAAATGAACACAGCAAATTCAGAATTCTTGATTTTTTTCCCCTCCCAAATTTGTTCATCTTCCACATATTTCCCATTTCAGTAAAGAGCACCATCATCCATCTAGTTGCTTAAATTTAAAAACCTGGCATCACTCTCTCTTTCATTCCCCATATCCAGCCCATCCAGTCCTATCAGCTCTACGTCCACCACTATCTCCAGGGTCCTCTCCCTCTCCTTTTCTCTTTCCTTCTCGGATTTCATTTTCTACCAATCTTGTCTTATCTCACTGTGCTTCAGCCATACTAGCTATAGCAGATTGAATAATGGCCACTCAATGATATTGTCCTAATTCCTGAAAGGTGTAAATGTTATCTTATTTGGAAAAAAGAGATCGAGCAGATATAATTAAGAATTCTGGGACTTTCCTGGAAGTGCAGTGGTTAAGAATCTGCCTGCCAATGCAGGGGACACGGGTTCGTGCCCTGGTCCGGGAAGATCCCACATGCCGTGGAACAACTAAGCCCGTGCGCCACAACTACTGAGCCCACGTGCCCTAGAGCCCGTACTCTGCAACAAGAGAAGCCACTGCAATGAGAAGCCCGCACACTGCAACTGAAGAGTAGCCCCCGCTCGCTGCAACTACAGAAAGCCCACACGCGGCAACGAAGACCCAACGCAGCCAAAAATTTAAAAAAAAAAAAAGAATTCTGAAATGAGGAGATTACCCCAGATTATCACAGTGGGCTCTGAATGTCATCACAAGTGTCCTTATGAGAGGCAAAGGGTATTAAGACAAACACAGAGAAGGCCTGTGAAGACAGCAGAAAAAGAGGCAGCCACAAGCCAAGGACTGCCCATAACCACCAGAAGCTAGAAGAGGCATGGATTATCTCCTAGAGTCTACAGAAGGAAGACAGCACTGCTGACACCATGATTTCTAACTTCTGGCCTCCAGAACTGTAAGAGAAATTTTTCTGTTACTGTAAGCCACCAAGGTTGTGGTAATTTGTTACAGCAGCCATAGGAAACTAATACATTGTACTTCCTCCTGTTGCCCTGATACCCCAAGTTTGTTCCCTTCTCTGGATCTTTACACATCATGTCCTACTGGGACTCCTTCAGGTCTCCAGCTCATGAGTCATAGTCTCAGGGAAGCTTTTCCTCTCCAAGTAATCTAAATCTACCCATCCCAATATCTCTCTCTCTCTCTCTCTCCCTCTCTTTCTCTCCCTTTCTCTCTCTCTCTCTCTCTCTCTCTCTCACACACACACACACACACACACACACAGAGTTTCCTGATTTTTTCATAATATTTTTCACTCTATATTTGATTTTCAATGTGCTTATTCTGTGTCCCCCAGTAAAACAGAACATCCATGACAGTGAGCCCCTTATCTATCACGTTCACCACTCTCTCCAGCACCAAGTATGGCTGAAATAAAAATGTGCTGGGACTTTCCTGGCAGTGCAGTGGTTAAGAATCTGCCTGCCAATGAAGGGGACATGGGTTCGATCCCTGGTCCGGGAAGATCCCACATGCCACGGAGCAACTAAGCCTGTGTGCCACACTACTGAGCCTGCGCTCCACAACTACTGAAGCCTGTGTGCCTAGAGCCTGTGCTTCGCAACAAGAGAAGCCACCGCACCACAACGAAGAGTAGCCCCTGCTCACTGCAACTAGAGAAAGCCAGCAAAGCAACAATGACCCAACGCAGCCAAAAAATAATAATAATAATAAAAATGTGCTGAATGAGTCTCAGGTCTTAACATTACCTTATTTTTAGAACACTTAGCTACAAAATATTTATAACCTCTTTATCCATTCAAATGAACCAACTGAGAAATTTCAAAATGTTTTAAACAAGGATTCTCACAGGTAGCTACAAATAATCTATTTGCATTTTGATGAACACATTTCTTTTTACCTTATACGTACTCTTATTATTTTCAATTCTGGAATATCTTACTTTTTTTTTTTAGATCTTTTGTCTTTCCAAACAAATGAATACTTCCATTAACATGTTAAGTTGTTTTTTTTTAAAACATGGTAGAGTTTTGATCTCAATTACTTGTCAGGTCTGCTACTCAAGCGAACTTATAGCTGGACAGCTTATGAACCTTGAAGATGCCTCTTCCCTGTCCATTCAGTGACCTATGCACACAGTTCCATGTGTTTCTTCCCCAGCCCTTTAAGGACCTTTGCAAATATCCTCCATTTTATGCCCAGAATACCCTGAAATGCATCAGAGTACTAAATCAACTTGTACACAATACCAAGATCTCATCTCCTATTCTAGGTTCCATGTCAAATAAAGCCGAGTTACATTGTCCAAATAAACTGACCAGATAGGTTGCATCAGATAGCATGCCATGTAAAATTTAAATTTTGAACAAAATACATCTCTCCTCCTATGATCTAAAACAGAAATTAAAGCCCCCAAATACAGACAATACCATCCTCCATCCCTTCTTCTGATTCATCAGTCCCAGCCAGATCAGCCCCATTCACATTCCCAGTTGAAGTCTGGTCCCTTCTTCAGTTTCTCCAGCAATTGCTGCATGGAGTCATCTTCTAGAATTAATGCAGCTCCTTCAGCACCTCCAGAGCTAGAGAACTCCAACTCTGAGTGTCATGTATCACACACAGACCTAAGGTTCCAGATGACCTATCATGTCACATAAGAAAGAGCAACTCACCTCAAAATAGAAACAATAACCAAAGCCCAGGAACAAATGTGTCTGTTGCAAATGCTTACAATCTAAGCCCTAATTTCTGCATGTGACAGCATTTTCCAAATAAAAGTTATTTCCCCAAACAAAAACATTTAGCAATCAAAACTCACGTCGACGTTATCAACTGCAGACTATACCACAAACCTACTGTGAGGACAGAGTATATACAGAGAAAAAAAGGGAGAAAACGAAAGACTCTCTCTCTGGTGTTAGGTTCTCGTGGGCATCAGCCAATCTCCATCAGTTCATTGGAATCCTTTGGTCATAAACTGCCAATCCTCCTTCAAGAGGATTCACTTTTCTCTATCCCCTGGACTAACTCGACCAACATTTCTACCATCATTGCAATCTCTTTAGCCTTCTTCTCAGCCTTCCCATACTTTTTTGTCACTCTGCCCTTGATGCCGTCATTTAGATTTGGGAGATGAGTGAGAGCACTTTCCTGGGTTTTTATTTGGATGAACATATTATGTATCTCCCACAACTTGCTCCTATTCCACATATATGATTTTCTGTGCTCTTGAGTAAGAGACACAGTATCTTCCCACATCTCACTGATGACTAGAAGCAGAAATTGCTGGAAATCTTCCTCAGGCTCCGGCACATCAACTTCCTTAGGTCTGCCAACCCAACGATGTCCAACCACCACATTTTCCCCTGCTACTTCAGAACTGCAGTATGAACATGAACAAAGAAGCCATGAACTTTACTTTCTTATCTAAACAATTATTACAAACTTTGCTTTTACTACTTAATAAAATAATTGTGGATGGACTAATTATCTCAAGCTGTTTCCACTTTAATCACAAGAGTATCTGCCTTTGAAATATGCCACAAAAAAGGCAAAAAGATCAGACAGAAGTGATCACTGTGTAGACTTACTCCCAGGGTCATCTAACAAGAAACATTACAACTAGCAAGCAAACCCAGCATCCTGTTACAGTCATCATACTCATCCATTCCACCACTCATCCCAACAAGTTTGCATGCAACGTGCAAATGCCTAACCACTGGGTTTTCTGGACTGCTGTAACTGTTAACATTATCAAATTTCTCTCAACCCCACATCTTTTATTATTCTATCTTCAGGTGGTACACTCACTTCAAAAACTACAATTGGGAAGTTCTGAGAACTACCAGAATAGTAGCCTGTTAGTTCAAAATTATATAAGCATGTATCAATATTAAATCTCCAAGTAAGGATCCTGAGAAGCATTCAGAAGAGGCTGATCACATAATAAGGACCTAGTGTATAGCATAGGAAACTCTACTCAATACTCTGTAATGACCTATATGGGAATAGAATCTGAAAAAGAGTGGATATACGTGTATATGTATAACTGACTCACTTTGCTATACAGCAGAAACTAACACAACATTGTAAATCAACTATACTCCAATTTTTAAAAATTAATAAAAAAAAGAAAAGGCTGATCACAGATATTGTTACCAATCTAAGATGGTCTCAGAGCCAATATAAATTGAACAAAAGGGAAGCCCAGCTGTCTCTTGAAATGGAAATTCAATTAGAACAACCAATCAAAATGGTGCCTTTAAAAGAAAATAGGCTGTGGGCTTCCCTGGTGGCGCAGTGGTTGAGAGTCCGCCTGCCGACGCAGGGGACATGGATCCGTGAGCCATGGCCGCCGAGCCTGCGCGTCCGGAGCCTGTGCTCCACAACGGGAGAGGCCACAACAGTGAGAGGCCCACGTACCGCAAAAAAAAAAAAAAAAAAAATAGGCTGAAGAAAAGACCTCATTTTTCCTACATAAAAACGTCATATATTTATCCTTAGTTTCTACATTTCTTATTCAACCAAGGCAGGCAAACAGAGCCACTGATTGCACCATGTTCCTTCAAGTCAAGTAGACCAAATAACTAATTGCACAACCAGTACCAGGTGTTAAGTTTGCAGACAAGTGCAAAAAGTTTACTACAAACTGGCCCCACACAAATAGATACTAAGAATCATAAGGTAGAAATGTTAACATAAATTAATATTCAACTCAGTATGACCAATATCAAGAAACAAAGTATGTTACTGAATAGCACAAAGATTTCCAAAAGGTAAATCTAGAAGCCTGACAGTTGACCATCCTCAATTTCAGACACCCTTTGCAATAACCATGCACAACATGCTACAGTGCAGTAAGTACACTGTTTGAAGAGTATTTAGTGAAGACAAAATCTCAGAGTAAGAAAAAATAAAAATTAGACAAGTCCAAGTGGAAGAACATCTGTATTTGTGAGTTAAACTTTGTATTAGAACAAATCTGTTGAGAACCAGGGAAAGAAAGAACCATAAAATATTCTTTGACCAAGTAATTCCATTTTAGAAAAAAATACTCCCAAATTAAAACAAAGAATAAACTGTAGATATTCATGACAATATTACAGTGGAAAGATAACAACATCTTAAATTCGCACCAACAGAAAATTATTTATGTTATGGTAGCTCTAGTCCATGAAATATTATATAACCATTAGAAATTATTTTTAGGAAATTAGTAATATGGAATAGTTAATGCTGAAGAGTGAAAAAGCTGAAATCAAAAATTATTATTATGTACTATCATTACAATCTATATAAAAACACGTTTGGGAAAAATAGAAGAAAATTTACTAAAAACAGAGCATTTGTGCTAGTGAGCAAGACTGTTAGGTGATTTTTCTCCTCTTTTCCCAATGGTGTTCCAATATTTTTATGATGGGAAGACTGTAAAAAGATAACATACAAAAGATGTTACTTCTAAAGTAAGTCCCAAAACAAGAAACACGATAAATTCAGATTAACATTTTAGATATTTTAACATAAACTTTATATACATACAGATCAAATCCAATTGAGACAAAGAATTACTTATCTTATGATTTGGGGTAAATTAAGAATTTCCACTAAGACATCACTTTGACATAGAAAGTGTCAGAATTGACTAACATAAACACCAACTGGAAATTCTAAAAGGAAAAAAATCAACTTTTGGAGACATTTTCAAGTATGTAACACTTATGTAAAAGCAACTCGTTAAAATACACTATCTTCTAAAGTAGAGTCTGTTCACCTTATTAAGTCAATTTTCAAGTGAAAACTGAAATCCAAAACCCACTCCATAACCCCTTCTTCTGAATTCCAATGTAACTCTTCAAACACCATTGAGAAAAAAGATCTGCTGATTTGTACATTTGAAGATCAAACTAATGTTACCATCTGAATCAGCCTAATGTTTTTATCTTGAGAGCCCTGCTTGTAGGAAACCAATTTTCAGAATTCAAAACATCAACCAAAATCAAATTAAATTTTTTCAGTTTTCTATATGACTGTATCTCAGAAACATTCAACCACATTAGCATAAGCTTGCTTTCACCCACAAGTCCTAAATCATTGAGATTTAAATTAAATTGTTAATGTTATTATATACATTTTAGTTTTTAATTATCAAATTACCTCAGACTATTTTATTCTATTTGAGGCTTAGCGTGCCTCTTCATCATTCGCCATGAGATAGTTAATAACAATCACACCGAGATAAGCACAACAAACTGTAATTTAGAACTTTCTCACCACAGTGATTTTCAACTTCGATAAAATCTGCAGCATTTAATAACTGCAAACTTTGAATTTTATTACCTTCTCAAACACAGGAACATAGGAAGACATACGAGGTTTGATTATTTCTGCTTCCCAATCTTCATCTCCCATGGTGGCTTCCAGTTCTATTCTCATAAAAATACAAACATGCACATTTAGCCTCAATTAGAATCAGAGAGATCAGAATCATATCTTTAAAAGCATAAACCCTCATCATTTCACATATACCCCTCCAAACTACTCAACTAAGTGTTGATCCTCCCAAAAAGTTTTTGCAAAACAAGCAATTAGGGCTTCCCTGGTGGTGCGGTGGTTGAGAGTCCGCCTGCCGATGCAGGGTACACGGGTTCGTGCCCCGGTCCGGGAAGATCCCACATGCCGCGAAGCGGTTGCGCCCGTGAGCCATGGCCGCTGAGCCTGTGCTCCGCAACGGGAGAGGCCACAACAGCGAGAGGCCCGCGTACCGCAAAAAAAAAAAAAAAAACAAAAAACAAGCAATTAAGTTTTGTTTCTTCCCTAGAGACAGCATTTATGTCCATCCTTTTTCTCCTTAAAAATCAGTTGAACCACTTACCTAATCACTCTAGCAATCACCATGTCCCCACTGATGTTTAGGCTTTCTCCCAAAATCTGTTGTTAGAATTTATCGTCTCCATTGAAGGGTCCTCAAACGTCTTATTGTATATTAAGGGGAGGGGACATTTTTCAGATACTACTCAAGGTTTCTCCCTTCACATGCCTCCCTTCAAAACTAGGTAAGCCGTTTAGCTTGAGGTTTTTTACTTAGTTTCTTGGAGGGGGGGCGGGGATCAAGGCCTCGAAGTTTGGCAGGGAAGGAAGCAGTGGTTAGGTGGCCCGAATACCTCCAACAAAGGACTGGCTTCGCCAAGGAGGATTTATACACAGTGTTACTACAACCATCCCTATTCAGAGAAAAAGACAAGCAGGGGCTGGTCAAAAAGGCTCCTTCACCTCCTCTGCAGGCCTCAACCTCAGACTTCGGGCACCCACGGTGCTTTTGGACCCTCCGGCAGAAAGCAGAATGACGCCAAAGGACGGCTTCAAACCCCCGCCCACCGCGTCCGTCCTTCAGTCGGCCCAAAGTCCAGCTACTGGGAAGCCCAGAGGGTCGGGACGAGGCGCGTACGGGGGGGGGAAAATCCGCTAGCCCACTCACCTCTCCACTGCTTGCTCTCCCAGAGTTCTCGCAGGCGCTGACGCCGCGTAAACGGCTGCACGTGCAGGACGCAGGCTGCGTCAGGCGCGCCCCTCCAACAACAAATGGCGCCAGGCAACGAGTGCCCTCAGCCAATCAGCGGTCAGGCAGACGCGCCGTCCCGCCCCCATCTCCAGCCTCTCCTACCCTACTTGTTGGCATTCTAGGCTGCAGTGGTGGGACCCATTAGGCTCCTCCCAGAGTGGTCCGTTAGGCCTGGGTTAGAGAGCTGGCCGTGCGCCACTTGTCTCTAGATTCTTGGGTGGGGTCCTCAAACTGGAGTGGCTATAGAATTTCCGTATGCGAGAGCTGCAAGTCAGAGTTGAAAACAGGGCTTCCCTGGTGGCGCAGTGGTTGAGAGTCCGCCGGCCAACGCTAGGGGACACAGGTTCGTGCCCCGGTCCGCGAAGATCCCACATGCTGCGAAGCAGCTGGGCGCGTGAGCCATGGCCGCTGAGCCTGCGCATCTGGGGCCTGTGCTCTGCAACGGGAGAAGGCCAGAACAGTGAGAGGCCCGCGTACCGCAAAAAAAAAAAAAATTAGAGGAATAAAATGCCTTCTCACCTACCTCTTTAAGCCTCATCTCCCCTTTTGCCTATTGCAGTTCCTGGCAGTTGGCCTATTTCTGAGGCGCTTGCTTCACATCCGGGAGATTCCCGAGTGCTTCAACGTACGGCTGAGGCCGGTGGAGGTTGCATTCCTTTTCCTCCCAGTGAAGGCTGGGATGAGACTGTCACGCTGATACCCAGAAAACTGTGAAGAAAGTAGCTTGTCTTATAGAGTTGGGGGTCCAACTCTTTGGGAAGGAGACGCTCTCTGATCCAGAAGGAAGAAGGAAATTCTGCTGGTGTAGGTCGTTCATCAGCGCTTGGATTTGTGGCCCACCTGTTTATATCCCTAGAGCTACTGGCCAAAGTTAAGGGTGACCGAAGGTCATTTTGGTACTTATGTTCTCACCAATCAGATATTCTTGTTCTGCCCCACAAAAAGTCAGGGAAATCCCTCCGTATTTTCCCATCCCTCCAAAAGGCATAACAACGGTCTACTTGAAAAGTGTCATTTTCATTTTGGGTTCTATTTTCATCACTTTCTGTTCTCTGAATCTTTGAATAAATTCCCGAATACTTCATAATTATAAGTCCCAACACAGTCCAGCACTCAGGCACAGAGGTTGAGGTACCTTATGGGCACGCTTCATACTTTTCAGCTCTAGAACCACCATTACTGGTCTGTCTCTTCCGTAAAAAATATGTCAGGATTTATTTAGTTAGCACCAAACTTTGTCAGACTATTTTCAAGGTGAATTATCTTTTTTTTATTTGATGTGGACCATTTTTAAAGTCTTTATTGAACTTTAACAATATTGCTTCTGTTTTATGTTTTGGTTTTTTAGCCACGAGGCATGTGGGATCTTAGCTCCCTGACCAAGGATGGAACCCACACGCCCTGCAATTTCTATTTTTAAACAAAATTTTCACATCATACCCTTGAGGCAGCTGACACTTTCAATCACTGTATACGTAAGGGGGAGAGACACAAATACTCTTTCTGGTGCTCTGAATTTGTACACAGGGTCCTCTGAGGTATTTTAACTCACTTTGAATATTCTTTCAAAATTTTTTATGTCACGGGAAAATACTTATTAAGTGAAAAGAGCAAAATATGAAATTGTATAGAGAGAATTATAACCAACTAGATTTTTTATTTTAGGAATGGAAAGTTTGGAGATATTTTCTAAAATGAGCATATTTTTTAAAACATTTAGCAAACATTCTCTGCTGTTAAATCTTGGAGAGAAGAGATTTTTGTTGCTTTCAATGAAATAGTTCTTTATGAAACACTCAATGTATATAATTTTTGAGAGCTAGCCCTGGTTAAGAAAAAGTGAATTCTGATGAGAACTGAAGTTCAATATTGAGGAAAGGATAAACAATGGATGAAGATAATGAAATTCAAAAATTGAACATAAACAGTGAAAAAGGACAAACAATTTAGTAAACACTTGCTCCTTAATGTGTGTCCCAAGAAAGTGAAGCCAGTATATTCCATTTTCTGGTTCCATCTAACAGATCTTAAATTAGTGATGGTATTAAATCACAACATAGGGAAAAGGCAGGGATTCATTCAGCTCTTAAATAGGCTTTAAATAAGCACCTACTGTATGCCAGGTACTATGCTAAATGCTATAGGTAAAATTAACCTATCAAGGGACATTCTAGTGAAAAGAATGGCAATGGCTAACAGAACTTAAAACCTTAAGATTCGTGTCTCAAAATTCCCTGGAAAGCTTATATACAGTTTCTCCAAATTCTCTAAATCCCATATAATAAAGGTACTTGTTTCTCAAGTACCTTTAATTCAAACCAATCAATATGCCAAGGTGGCATATTTTGGGGTGCTCCCCTTCAGAGTATTCTGCAGCTGTACAAAGGAAAGAGGGTTATCTCTATATATTGCTATGGAGTGATCACTAGGATATATTATTGGAAAAAAGCCAGGTACAGAGTAGGGTGTCAAGTATGCTAGCTTATATATAAAGAGATGTATCTGTTTATATTTTTAAAAAATGGAAGGATAAGCCAAATATTAGACTACCTATGAGATGAGAGAACAGGTTGAAAAGGATAAGAATGTGTGCCAGACGTCTCTGAGTGAGTGGATTTGATTGTGAAACCATGTGATTGTTATGCAAAACTATAAAACTAAATTAAATTTAAAGAGCTATTTTAGAATTTAAAGCAAAAAACCAAATACACTTAAATAAATGTATATTTATTTAGTGGCTTTTTAGTGGGTATTTAGAGTTAGTGGCTTAACCACACAGAGAAGAGTTATTTCAAGTGATTTAAAATACAGTAATTTGACCATATGTCCCTAGTGGGATATATCATAAGGCAAAAAGAACTGCAAAAAATAAACCAATTCTGTAATCATATTGTTGGTAATAAACTAGTACATAATTAAGTTAATATTGTTTAAGAATTAAGATTTTTAGTGTGAGAGAAGAGATTGAAATAGAAATCAGAGGTTAAGAAATAGCCCTATACTCTTAAACTTGAATTGGAAATATCATTATGAACTCATGATATATTATCTCCATAAAATAAAAAGGATTTCCTTACTCTGCCCACTGAAAAAGCATAGAAACAATGACAAACCCATTAGCAGTGCACATGCTAGCACACAGACTGCTGTTGACCTGAAACAAAAACACTGCCAAATATTTCTCCAGCAAAGATGGGTTTATTCAGGATTAGCAGAGAATTGCAATTTGGGGTCTGCAACCATGCCAAACCACATGCAAGTCCCGGCATGGCAAAGGAAGGAGAACACTTTTATAGAGAGGAAAAGGAATTTTCAAAGCACCTGGCCAGTAAGATGGGTTCCTCACAGTTCTAGAGAAGTTCCCCAGGTAGGGATAACCTTTTCTAAAGAGACTTTAGCCACAGAAGAGGCCGTCTGTCTTCAAGGAAAGGCTTCAGTCCAGTGTGAAAACATACAGACCATAAATAAAACAAAGAGCTCATAGCTTTTCATTGGCTGAGTCCCTGCCAGGAAAGGAGTCGTTCTTCTTCCTGTTAGGTTCTATCACCAGAGGGTGTGAGAGCTCCCCCTTCTGGTCTCCCAACTCTATTTAATTGAGGTTTCTGTTTATTAATTTTTTACATTTTCCCCTTTTGATCAGGATTTTTCTCTGAAAGCACTGCTATCAAGAGTCAGGGTTTTTAGTTTCAATGGCTTTTTGTCCCTCAATGTCAAGAAGGACCATTCCTGGGTATAGTGTCTCACATCAGAGGGAAAGTGCACAGATTGGAAGCCTATTAAGGTCACATTTGAGTAACAAGGAGGAGGAAGGAGGACTCTCAGGCACTTTTTATCTAAAGCCCTGTTATCAAAATCATAGACATCAGAGATCTCCTGAGGCATTATGCCATCATCAAAGGCTTGGTGACAAACTTCCAACAGGCCTGGTCCAGATATCTTGGGAAAGCTGTCTTATCAGATGTCATCTGCTTCAATTCTGGAAAATCTTTACTTTCAGGTCACCAGATGATGTGCAGTTTCAGTTAAGGTTCGATGCTTTCTTTAGGTGTGTCTCATGAATCCAAGAGTCTATTCCTTGGAGTCTGGAAGCACAAGGGCTGTTTGGAGTACTTGATAGAGTACTTTCCAGCAAGGTTGAAGAGAGTTCTTCTGATGTATCTTTTCCGATAGATGAAATCTCCAGGTTGCAAGATGTGATGCTTAAGGTCTTTGTCCCCCAAGGGTGCACTGTGAAAAGACTGATCCACCAAAACATGGTTATTTTTAATAGAAGCAATTAGGCCTTTGCAATATTGGAGTATCTCTCCTTTTATCAGTTGTAGGTTAAAGAAGTAGGAGCCAAGTTCATTGGGTATACTGTGACTAGCTCAAAGGATGAGAGTTTATAAATTCCAAAAGGGGTGGATGTGAGGTTTAGAAGGATCACAGTAAGGCAAGGGGGTTATCCTCATGCCACAGGGTCCAGCTGTTGGCTATAATACCCTATGGGTCAATGGTGAATCCATGTTTTGGGGTGAGTACCCCAAGGGCGTTCCCTTCCTTTTCATATACAACAAGGAAAAATGGAATTTGATAGTTGTGAAGATCAAGGGCAGGTGGGTTCAGCAAACTCTTCTCTAAGACCTTGAGGCTATGTCATCCAATTCTTCCCATAAAATTAAGTTGTGTTGTTATTGTTGAGTAAAACGTACAGAAGTTTGGCCATAAGAGGGAAAAATTGGAATCCAATTTTAGCCATTAAGGTCTAGCCCAAGGAAACCTGTCACAATTTCAGCAATTACAAACTAGACCAAGAAAATCTCACAGTTGGCACTTAGTTTTGGGTTTTGGGAAACTAAGACACCATGAAGTCTATCTGGATCTAAGTGTATCCCTTGTTCTGATATCTGACGCCCTACATATCAAACCTGGTTTGGGGCAAACTGCCATTTTTCTTTGGTGATATTATGTCCCTTTAAGGCTAAAAGTTTAGCAAGTGGTTGCTGTCTTCCTGTAAGGAGGCTTGAGAACGAGAGCAAAGAAGTGAATCATCCACTTGTTACAACAAAGCAGTATCTCTAGGGATCAACCTTGAGGATTTGCCCAAGAAATAGGGGCTCCGTATAACCCTGAGGCATTACAGTCCAGGTGAATTGGCTTTCTTGCAAAGTGAAGGCAAAAAGGTATTGGCTATCTTCACCAACTGAAATACTAAAGACTGCGTTATATAAATCAGCTACAGTAAAGAATTTACTACCTAATAACTATGAGGGCTAGGAACAACAGAGATAACAATGTTGTTTGTTGCTGGGAGGTCCTGGACAAACCTCCACCCTTGGCCCTTAGGTTTTCTCACCAGTAAAATGGGAGTGTCTGCCTCGTACAAGGGATAATGAGGCCTTGAGCCTTGTAATCTTCTATTATAGGCTTTACACCTTGAATGGCTTCCTTACTCTTAGGGTATCAATTAATTCTGGGAAGAGATTTTGAGGAGTCTCTCTGAATTTTAATGGGAAATGTGCTATGAATTTTGCCAACATCATTTGGAGATTTTGCTCATAAGGAAAGTGTTAGCTGATTCAATAGGGACAAATGATCAGCGTTTCCAGAATCTGCTCTAGTACGGTCAGAGATGGAATAAAAGATATCAAAGGGTCATTTAATTCACTTGGTGGATTGCTTAGATGACTACTGTCAATTTCTATATTTTCCCCTTCAGGGAGAAAGAATACTGGCATGATAATTCTCTAAGAAGTCTTAGCCTAATAAGTGGGTAGGGGCAGAGGAGCCAAGGAGAAAAGGGTGAGTATCTCTCAAAAGCCCTAAACTAAAGGGAATAGGTTCAGAGACAAGAACCTTTTGAGGCTGATTAAAGATCTGCACTATTTGAACTGTTTTAGTACTTTGAGGCAGGGCTGTTTTATAGTAGCAGAATTGAGCAATGAGTGTAGCTCCTTTGTCAGTTAGGACTAGAAGAGATTTTCCCCCAATCTGGAGAAATGTTCCTTCAAGCCAGTTAAGAAGGAGGGCTGGGAAAACCACCTATAGTTCCTTGGAGCCCTGTCACTGAGAATTGGGAGGATGTTGGAAGACAAGTGCTTAATTTTGTAACAATCTAGAAACTAGGCAGGTTTTGATTATATTTAGGATCATTCATTTGCTGGAGTTGGAGATTAAGAGTTTTGACTGTATTCCTTTAAGGTAACATCTAGAGAATGAGAGAGATGTTTTGCCAGATTTACTAAATCTGGAGTGAACAAAGTTTTCCATTCCAACCTGGTCATTTTTACTAGAAGGAAAAGGTCCCAGTTCCACCCATTAATAAACATAAGAGTTGGGGGAGAGGAACCAAGATGGCGGAGTAGAAGGACATGCTCTCACTCCCTCTTGCGAGAACACCAGAATCACAACTAGCTGCTGGACAATCATCAACAGGAAGACACTGGAACTCACCAAAAAAGATACCCCACATCCAAACACAAAGGAGAAGCCACAAAGAGATGGTAGGAGGGGCGCAATCACAGTAAAATCAAATCCCATAACTGGGGTGGGTGACTCACAAACTGCAGAACACTTATACCACAGAAGTCCACCCACTGGAGTGAAGGTTCTGAGCCCCATGTCAGGCTCCCCAACCTGGGGGTCCGGCAACGGGAGGAGGAATTCCTAGAGAATCAGACTTTGAAGCCTAGTGGGAATTGATTGCAGGACTTTGACAGGACTTGGGGAAACAGAGTCTCCACTCTTGGAGGGCACACACAAAGTAGTGTGCGCATCGGGACCCAGGGGAAGGAGCAGTGACCCCAGGGGAGACTGAACCAGACCTACCTGCTAGAGTTGGAGGGTCTCCTGCAGAGGTGGGGGGTGGCTGTGGCTCACTGTGGGGACAAGGACACTGGCAGCAGAAGTTCTGGGAAGTACTCCTTGGTGTGAGCCCTCCCAGAGTCTGCCATTGGCCCCAGCAAAGAGCCCAGGTAGGTTCCAGTGTAGGGTTGCCTCAGGCCAAACAACCAACAGGGAGGGAACCCAGCCCCACCCATCAGCAGTCAAGTAGATTAAAGTTTTACTGAGCTCCGCCCACCAGAGCAACAGTCAGCTCTACCCACCATCAGTCCCTCCCATCAAGCCTCTTAGATAGCCTCATCCAACAGAGGGCAGACAGCAGAAGCAAGAAGAACTACAATCCTGCAGCCTGTGGAACGAAAACCGCATTCACAGAAAGATAGACAAGATGAAAAGGCAGAGGGCTATGTACCAGATGAAGGAACAAGATAAAACCCCAGAAAAACAACTAAATGAAGTGGAGATAGGCAACCTTCCAGAAAAAGAATTCAGAATAATGATAGTGAAGATGATCCAGGACCTCAGAAAAAGAATGGAGGCAAAGATTGAGAAGATGCAAGAAATGTTTAACAAAGACCTAGAAGAATTAAAGAACAAACAAACAGAGATGAACAATACAATAACTGAAATGAAAACTACACTAGAAGGAATCAAGAGCAGAATAACTGAGGCAGAAGAACGGATAAGTGACCTGGAAGACAGAATGATAGAATTCACTGCTGCGGAACAGAATAAAGAAAAAAGAACGAAAAGAAATGAAGACAGCCTAAGAGACCTCTGGGACAACATTAAACGCAACAACATTCGCATTATAGGGATCCCAGAAGGAGAAGAGAGAGAGAAAGGACCAGAGAAAATATTTGAAGAGATTATAGTCAAAAACTTCCCTAACATGGGAAAGGAAATAGCCACCCAAGTCCAGGAAGCAGAGTGAGTCCCATACAGGATAAACCCAAGGAGAAACACACCGAGACACATAGTAATCAAATTGGCAAAAATTAAATACAAAGAAAAATTATTGAAAGCAGCAAGGGAAAACTGAAAAACAACATACAAGGGAACTCCCATAAGGTTAACAGCTGATTTCTCAGCAGAAACTCTACAAGCCAGAAGGGAGTGGCATGATGTACTTAAAGTGATGAAAGGGAAGACACTACAAACAAGATTACTCTACCCAGCAAGGGTCTCATTCAGATTCGTTGGAGAAATCAAAAGCTTTACAGACAAGCAAAACCTAAGAGAATTCAGCACCACTAAACAAGCTCTACAACAAATGCGAAAGGAAATTCTCTAAGTGGGAAACACAAGAGAAGAAAAGGACCTACAAAAACAAACCCAAAACAATTAAGAAAATGGTCACAGGAACATACATATGGATAATTACCTTAAACATGAATGGATTAAATGCTCCAACCAAAAGACACAGGCTTGCTAAATGGATACAAAAACAAGACCCATATATATACTGTCTACAAGAGACCCACTTCAGACTTAGGGACACAATACAGACTGAAAGTGAGGGGACGGAAAAAGGTATTCCATGCAAATGGAAATCAAAAGAAAGCTGGAGTAGCTGGTATTTTATTGTGTATATGCAATATAATTAATTTAGCTAGTTTCCCATTGGAAAAAAAAAAAGAAAAAAAACCCATAAGAGTTAAAAACCATACGGATGGATGGAACCATAAAAGACTCAGAATTGCTAAAGCAATCCTGAGGAAAAAGAACAAAGCTGAAGGCATAACCCTCCCAGACTTCAGAGAATACTACAAAGCTACAATAATCAAAACAGCATGCTATTGGCACAAAACCAGACATATAGATCAATGGATCAGAATAAAGAGCCCAGAAATAAACCTACACACCTACAGTCAATCTTTGACAAAGGAGGCAACTGAGAAAAGACAGTCTCTGCAGCAAGTGGTGTTGGGAAAACTGGACAGCCGCATGTAAATCACTGAAGTTAGAACACTCCCTCACACCATACACAAAAATAAACTCAAAATGACTTAAAGACTTAAATATAAGACATGACATCATAAGACTACTGGAGGAGAACACAGGCAAAACATTCTCAGAAATGGGGACTTCCCTGGTGGTCCAGTGGTAAAGAATCCACCTTACAATGCAGGGGACACGGGTTTGATCCCTGGTCAGGGAACTAAGATCCCAGATGCCGCGGGGGCAACTAAGCCCGTGTGCCACAACTGCTGAGTTTGCACACCTCAACTAGAGCCTGCATGCCGCAAACTACATGCTCTGGAACCTGCGCACCACAACTACAGAGGCCATGTACCCTGGAGCCTGTGCACCACAACTAGAGAGAGAAAACCCACATGTTGCAACTAGAGAGAAGTCTGCACACCACAACGAAGAGCCTGCATGCCTCAACGAAGATCCCCCATGTGCTGCAACTAAGACCCGATGCAGCCCAAAATAAAAATAAAATAGATAAATAAATAATAAATAAATCTTTTAAAAAAACCAAAAAACATTTCTCTAAAGTAAATTGTACTAGTGTTTTCTTAGGTCAGACTCCCAAGGCAATAGAAATAAAGAGAAAATAAACAAATGGAACCTAATCAAACTTGTAAGTTTTGGCATAGCAAAGGAAACTATAAACAAAACGAAAAGACAACCCATGGAGTGGGAGAAAATATTTGCAAACGATACAACCAATAAGAGCTTGACTTCCAAAATATATAAACAGGTCATGCAACTCAATAACAAAACAAAAAAAAAACCCAATCAAAAAATGGGCAGAAGACCTAAATAGACATTTCTCCAAAGGAGATGGCCAATAGGCACATGAAAAGATGCTCAACATTGCTAATTATCAGAGAAATGCAAATCAAAACTACCATGAGGCATCACCTCACATGGATCAGAATGGCTATCTTTAAAAAGTCTACAAATAATAAATGCTGGAGAGGGTGTGGAGTAAAGGGGATCCTCCTACGTTGTTGGTGGGAATGTAAATTGGTACAGCCACTATGGAAAACAGCATGAAAGTTCCTTAAAAAACTAAAAATAGAGTTACCATATTATCCAGCCATCCCACTTTTGGGCATATATCTGGAAAAGACAAAAATTCTAATTTGAAAAGATACATGCACCCCAATGTTCATAGCAGCACTATTTATAATAGCCAAGATGTGGAAGCGACTGAAATGTCCATCGACAGGTGAATGGATAAAGCAGATGTGGTATATATATATACAAAGGAATACTACTCGGCCATAAAAAAGAATAAAATAATGCCATTTGCAGCAACATGAATAGACCTAGAGGTTATCATACTAAGTGAAGCAAGTCAGAAAAAGAAAGACAAATATCATATGATATCACTTATATGTGGAACCTAAAAAAATGATACAAATGAACTTATGAAACAGAAATAGACTCACAGATATTGAAAACAAACTTATGGTTATCAAAGCAGAAAGGGGGTGCATGAGGGATAAATTAGGAGTAAAAAAATTTAGAAACTACTCAGGTGGAATCAACATTTGAAGGAAGACCAGAATTTTATTTAAAAACATTCTGAAGTCAATTGTAATATTCATGAGCAGGTTCATTAGATTTTTGTGTGCAAGTCTGAATTTTGTTCAAATCAAATTTCCCGTTTTGGAAAAGCCCTAGGAATTGCTCGATGAAGTCATCTAGCAATTGCCTGAGCCTAATCATAAAATAAGTTAGCGCACTGGTTTCTCAGTTGTAATTCTAGAGCTCTTTCAGGACTTTCCCAATTAGCAGTTTTCATCCAATGCTGGACCTGGCCTTTACCAACAAGCATATACCAACTAGCTGATATTAATCAGAGAAACCAGGTTGATACACTTGAATGGCTATATTAAATTCCTCAGCGAATCTGTGTAAACCTTCAGTTACTTTGGAAAAATCTTTGGCTATGGCTCGCAGTTCAGCTTTAGTCCAGAGAATATCAAGAAATTAAGCTTTTAGCCTCGATCCTCAGAATGCTAAATTTTAAAGCAACAGGTACTGACAAGTGCAGAGAAAAAGGGAATAGGGAGAGTTTCAGAGAAAGGGGGAAGTTTGGTGAGAGAATTAGCATGGGGATGGTGGTAAAAAAGAGGAAGACGGAGCTGTGGGAAACAAGAAGGGGCCAGAGGCAGAGCCTGAGACAAAGAAGCCAAGGAAGAAGAGCCTGAGGCTTCAGGAGCCATTTTACCTTTCTTTCATCATTTGTCTGCCTCAGTTAATCTTAAAGTCTTATTTTGCAGAAGCAATTTTAGACTCCTGATAATTTCAGAAAGCCTCAAAATACCCATAGAAATAAGCATTCCACTCAATTGTAAATTTTTGATCTATTGTAGTCCAATTCTGTTTTAAGAATATTAAGTTTGGGGATTTCAAAAGTTCCCCACAATGACTATTGATATTCTCAATTGTCTTTGGTCAGGTCAGTCTATTTAATTAGAAGTGCACAAAGGGAAGGACCTTGGGTTTTTTTTTAACATCTTTATTGGAGTATAATTGCTTTATAATGGTGTGTTAGTTTCTGCCTTATAGCAAAGTGAATCAGCTATACATATACACATATCCCCACTCCTCCCTCACCCTCCCTTTCCCACCCCTCTAGGTGGACACAAAGCTGATCTCCCTGTGCTATGCAGCTGCTTCCCACTAGCTATCTATTTTACATTTGGTAGTGTATGTATGCCCATGCCACTCTCTCACTTTGTCCCAGCTTACCCTTCCTCCTCCGCGTAGGACCTTGGTTTTAAACATAAAATTGGCTAAAGTCCCTGTAGAGGGTGTGCCCTCAAAATACTTAGATAACTGGGATCTCATTTTCTAGGTGTTTTTCCTCTAGAGTCAAGAACAATTTTCAAACAGTTTAAACAGCTTACAGCACAATAGGTTCAATTCAAACAGCTTGCAAGCTCATCCCAGCCAGTCTTAAGAAGACAGCTTGGTCCCTGAGGAGCCAGGACAAAGGCCCTTCCTCCCTCCCTTCCTTCCCTCCCTCCCTCCTTCCTTCCTCCCTCTCTTCCTCCCTTCTTTTGCCATTCTCCAGAAAACAGCCCTTCCAGAGGAATGGGCTGAAGGCTAAACCAGCAGTTTCATTTGAAGCAGCCCCTTCCCAAAGAAATTGGGCCAAAGTCATTTTCAGCTAACTTCAGTTGAAACATTCTGATCTCAAGATCAGACCAAAGTGCCAAACGAGTACTCAAAACAAGGCCTTACCAAGAAAGATGAAACCTTTAAATAAATCCCAAACAAAGCTGGAGAGCTTCAAATGCAAAAAGGGAGTGAGCTCAGATCCTGGAGGAAAGGAGAAAGTCCTCTCCTTTGAAGAATCCAGCTAATAAAGGAAAATCTCCACTCTGTGTTCTCTAGGCCAGAGGGTCAGAAAGCTACAGTTCTGGGAACAAATCCAGTCTAATACCTATTTCTATAAATAAATTAAAATATAGCCACCTCATTGGTTTATATATTGCCTGTGTTGGCTGCATTCACGCCATAAAGGCAGAATTGGGTAGTTGTTAACAGAAACCATATGGCTATAAAACCTAAAATACTTACTACTAGGCCCTTTACATAAAATGTTTGTCAATTCTTGCTTTAGGCCAGGAACATAATTGCTAGTGACCTGCAGTTCCTAAGCTATGAGGTTACCACAGGGAACTCACAAGGACTTCACAGAGTATTTTAAATTTTTGAGGAAAACAGCAATATCTGTCAGACACCTTGTGAACGCTTGAGGTACTTCACAATTTCAACATTAGATCAAGTTAATTCTTTTGGCTAACGTATCTTTTCAAAATTGAGTTTTCAGCAATTCCTATGATCTCAAGCAAGTGCTGTGCAAAATCCAATGTGGAAGAGGAAATGGAGACAGTGATGTCCCATCTGATTTCAAGGTTTGAGAAGTTATGCAGTGCCCAATAGGTGTATACACCCAATTAGTAAGCAATTGTGGCTATTAAAGAATGAAATAAAATCTTTTTCTTTCAATTTTCATATATATTTAAATAAACACATATTAATTTGTTTGGACCTAACCACTTAGTAAACAGAAACTAAGGACACTGAGAAAAATTTACTCAGACACTAAGGGTGACACAAACCTCTGATCTAGAAGATGATCATCAATGGCTACTGATCATCAATGACTGGTGAAAAGCTAAAGGCGAACTTTGTAAGAGACAATATTTGAGCCCACTGAATAGTCTTAATATCACAAATGAAAGAATTCCAGAAATGTGCTTCCTGATGTGATGGGAAGTCTATAACACCAACTATAAATGCTTGATTTTAAAAATCAATTTTAAATGTGATCAAGCTTCTAGACTTAACTACCAGTCAGCTAATTCTATAAAGTCTGTATTCTTTGTTGTGTGACCACTCTGTTCCATTAGCTTAGTGGTCAGCTAGTGATTTAGCAGAGATATCTTTATTAAATGCTTATAAGCAAAAAAGAAAAAGAAAAAACCAGACAAAATGCAAAAAATCTCTCCCAGTCTTTGTCAACTAGCTGTGTGTTGGGGCACTCCTTCAATGCTTAGCAGGATACTTTACATTTCTGCATTAGCCTTCACTTCCTGCTTGTACAGAGTCTGAAAGTCATCCAGAAGTGAGAGCTTAGGGTCTTCTCAGGTCTTTTCTGAGCATGGGTCCAGACCAAGGCATGCATGTGGCCTTCTGGATTCCCCAGAAGAGGAGGAAGCTTTTCAAGAAAACACTTATACCAGGACTTCCCTGGTGGCACAGTGGATAAGACTCAATGCTCCCAATGCAGGGGGCCCGGGTCCATCCCTGGTCAGGGAACTAGATCCCGCATACATGCCTCAACTAAGGAGCCCACCTGCTGCAACTAAGATACAGCACGACCAAATAAATAAGTAAATATTTAAAAAATAGAAAACAAAAACCCTTTATTCCCCAAGTATCTGCTTCCCCAGCCTCTTCCTTCCTAGGCTTTTTGGCCTGTTTATTGTTTGTCCCAACTGTTACATCGTACCCTGGTGGCAGTGACTAATACATTTGCTTTAAACTCTTTTGACAATCCTGCCTCAGCCCTGGGAGGCTCCAAGCCTGGGGAAACAAAGGTAAGCCCTTGAGCCAAACCTTCAGGACACCACCAGATAGGTCAAAACACAAAATTACAACTCCTTTAGAATAAGGTCCATATTACTCTCTCTGGTACCAGCAACCTACACCAGGAATGTGGGCTGCTGTCCTCAAGGCCACTGGCAAGCTAGAGATTAATCACAGAGCTTTCTTGCCAAAATTCAGCAGTCTTTTCTTAAGTGTTCCCCTGGTTGTTGTGAGTTTTTTAATTAGATTCCAGAGTTCCAAAAAAAGCTGATTCTGACAGTTTCACCAGGTTATTCGTTGCTTTTGTGGAGGGAGAGTTTTCAAGTTCCCTATTCAGCCATTTTCGCTGACGTCATTCCATACCATCTACTTTCGTGCTTCTCAGCCTTACCTAAAAATATTTTCTCAGCCTGAAAAGCAGAGAAAGAAGAAAATTTTGCCACCATTGCAGCTATCAAAAGAATGTACTGTTGAAGGCAGGCTAAAAAGCAGTTGCAAAAGTTTTTTAATAAGGACACCATTAGCAAAATAACTTTTATCTGCCTTAAAGGCAATATTCATCACATTACCTGCCTTGCATTTGTCAAACCCTCGATAATAGAGGCAGAGTTTGAGAGCATAGGCTTTGGAAGAAGACCTCAGTTTGAATTCCAGATCTTCTGCCACTTGATAGTTGTTTGGCCTTGGGTAACTCTTAGAATTCTCTAGGGCTGTTTCCTTATTTGTAAAATAGGGATAATATACACTTCTAGAATCATGGTAAAGACTTAATGAGATATTTTATGTAAAATGCTTGGCACTCAGTTTTAACTATTTGTTAAATTTGGTTTCTTTCATTTGGGATTAACACATTACACTAACATTGTTGGATTTTTCCTGGTTGTTTTGCTTAAAAAAAAAAAGCCACCGGCTTCCTATGTAAGAAGAGCTGAAGTATTGCCATATGCTTTTCAGGAGACTTACCTTAAGCTGACTTTTTATAACAAGCACACCAATTTTCCTTAGACTGTATGTTTATTTGGGGTGGCCGTCGGCGAAATTGTTAGGGATGGGGAGAGGGTGCTTAAAATCCTACCAAAGCCCCTCTTTTAGCCTAGTGACTAAACTGCCAACACGTAAAAAACAAAAAACAAACCTAAATGTCTAGACAAGGGAGAGAAAGTGCCAAATCTAACAATTTTTTTTTCAAACCAGCTTCCCTTGGTGTCCACAGGGTGCAAGCACGTGATGAGAGTACGGAGCACCAGCGAGAACAGCCTGAGATGACAGACAGATAATGCGAGGTCAGCCCTAGATGGAAATGTCACATCAGCCCTTTCTCAGGTGGCCTCCGGGGTGGTAGACTGCAGGAGATCGCGTCCCTCCTCTTAGATGCCTTAAGGGCAGGCAGGCAACAGACTCTAGCGCAAAGGTCTGGCTGCAGATAAAACGCGATTAGCCCACCTGCTCCGCCCTTCCTTCCGAAGCCGGAGGGCTGGGCTCGGCGGGAGGCGTGTTGGCTGTCGCAGAGCCCTCTGGGAGTTGTAGTCCGCGGCGGCGGGAGGTTTGACTGGGGCGGCGGGCTTAGCGCTCTCAGAACTGCATCCCCCGCTGGCCTCCGCGGCCTGGGCCGTTGCCTTTTCCTGTTCAGGGGACAAGAACCCTTGCTGCAGCAAGTTGAGAAGTTTGGGGGAGGGGTGTCCTCCTTCCCGCCGAGCTCTCGGAGATTAAGGGCTCGGCCTGCTCAGGTAGAGGACGTTCCGGGTCTTGCAAACTCATCTCCCGGGAGGGAGCGGAGGGAAAGGGGGGACGCGGCTGCTAAGACTGAGCTTGCGACGGAGTCGGCTGTTACCCGGGGAAGTTCTTCAGGGAAACGCCTCGGAACTGTGGCTTCTTGCGGAAGCGGTGAGGCCAAAGCCGGGGCCCGCGGAGACCGGTCCGGAGAGGCGGCGCGCGTTCTTACAGGTCTCGGGTGAGAGCAAGTCAGGGCCTCCGTCGGGGGCTGAGAAAGAACTCGAGGGGCTGTGGGAGTCGGTGTCTGCCGGACCTTAGGGAAAAGGCAGGGTTACCGTGGGTGAACACCCGAGTGAGAGGAGGAGGGAGGAGGAGAATTGGGGGAATTGCGGGAATGGGAGCGCCCTTTTCTATCCCGAGTAGGAGAGAGCTAGAGAGGGGAGGTGGGGAGGAAGCTCCCTTGGTGCCTTGAGCTAGGACCGCAGATGGGGTGAGGGCTGAGACAGGGAAGTCCTCGTCACGCTTTTCCCCCGGCTCGACTGTGAGAGACAGTGACCACAGTAGGTGGCTTGACATTTTCCTGTCTTAGAATAATAGAGCTGGAACGGACCTTTGAGAGCAGCTAGTCAAGCGCATTCTCTCATTTTCCAGATGAGGAAACTTCAGTCCACCGAGTTGAAGAAACTGGCTCGCTCACCACGAGACAACCGGTTAATGGCCAGCTTGACTAAAACCTAATTTTCATGACTCTCAAGCCATGCCGTAATCTATTGCTGAGATCAGTAGATTAGCAAACTTTACAACCTGTTCCCCCTCCTTTTATCTTTTTACTGCTTGTCATATGCAGGGTAACAGGCAGCCCCTGAAGGGAAAGGCTTTACACTTTGCAGTAGGTCAAAGAAACCCTTGTTTTAACTTGAACAAAAATCTCCTTGCCTCACAAACAACTACAAACTTCATATTAAGAATAAAGGTTGGTGGCAAGCTAAGATGTCACCTATAGCTTCTTTGCCTCGAAGAAAATAAAGTTCACCTTTCCTTTCCCACTGTATGCCCACTAGAGCTCTGAAAACATTTAGCCTTAGATTTCTTCTGTCTTAAATGCTGCATATCTCAGTTACATACATAAAAATAATGCTGCTTATTGTGATTTTTATAATACCCTAAATAGTTACAATAAAGGGTAAACAGCATAGGAGGATGGGAATACCTGAATTACAAATTAAAATAATGATTTATAGTATTTTTTTAAGAGATACGAACATAAAAGTAAAGAAAAAATTAAGAAGATAAAAATTTCTAGCAAGCCAGCATTTTATAATACACTTAAATTTCAGTACTTGCCAGTATTCTTTCTTTCCTACTGCCTAAACATAACTAGAGCATTTAGTGTTCCCAGTGTGAGAGGAGAGGTTCTTTGGTGCCATTGCATTGTTCTGACTGCTAATTTCTTTATTAAAACACATTGTCTTCCAGCACTGTCAAATTTAACACCTTTTGAAGGATTTATTGATCAGATTAGAAGCATGTTCCAACTGTCACATCAGAATTTGAATATTATGGCTCCTATTGGCTCACCATTAAGCAATTCATAAGGAAGAGGTTTAGATAAAGTTTGTTACCGGACTTTATAGAAGTTACAGACTTACCTAGAAGAACATACATATACATAACTGCTTTCACAAGGCTGCCTTTTTAATGATATGGTTCCAATTGCTTTGATATTGGCATACTACAGAGGTGAGTAAACTATGACCAAATTTGGCCACTGCCAAATGTATTTACTTTTTATATGGTTTTACTGGAACACAACCATGCTTACTCATTTATACATTGTCTTTTGTGCTACAGGCAGAGTTGAGTAGTTGTAGAGACCATATGGCTGGCAAAGCCTAAAATATTTACTATCTGGCCCTTTGCAGAAAAAAAATTATCAACCCCTGGCCTGGTGAACTGAATGTAAATATAGTATCTAAAACTCTACCATTTGCAGAAGTATTAGTTAATAGTAATTTTCACTCATAAATACTTGTATGGTGGGTTCATAATCCATTTCTTTGGGCAAAAGCTAGTACCTCCTTATTGCAGATTGTCGCTAGCATCTTGGCATATGTACTATAGGTTTGCTTTTGCAAAGAATTGTCAAAGAAAGTTTCTGAACCTAGTGTGGAAAGGGCTGACATTCTTTGAGATATACTGATGCTCACAGTTAATAACTTTTAAAAATAACATTTAGGAGCTTCCTTTGGTTGTTCTCTATGTTCTTTTCATGGAGATAAATGCTTCAGCATAAGCACCAGCAAACAAGTTAATAAGCTGTTTTCATATTGAGACCCCATACTAAAACCAATCTTAAAATAAATGATAAGGGTCTTTTTCTTTTTCTTTTTCTTTTTTTTTTTTTTTTTGCGGTACGTGGGCCTCTCACTGTTGTGGCCTCTCCCATTGCGGAGCACAGGCTCTGGACGCCCAGGCTCAGCGGCCATGGCTCACGGGCCTAGGCGCTCTGCAGCATGTGGGATCTTCCCAGACCCGGGGCACGAACCCGTATCCCCTGCATCGGCAGGCGGACTCTCAACCACTGCGCCACCAGGGAAGCCCAAGGGTCTTATTACTAAATGACTTATCTTTGACATTAATAATCTTGTATCTGGGACTTCAGTGTCTTAAAGATCAGAGGATTGAATGAAATAGAAATGAATATATCTGTTTATGTCATTTTTTTGTATTTAACTCCCTATATTAGTGTTAGTCTGTGGCAAATTAGTGCTTAGGAATATTTAAAATTTTACTTAATCATTGGTAGCACTATTCTGTGTTACCATCTAAGTAATATTAGCTATGAAACTCCAATTCACCTCTCAACCTAATTCATCAAACTTCAGTTTATAGTTCTTAAGACTTTCAGAAAGGTATCAAATTTCCTTTGAAACAGCATTCTGGGGGAATTTGAAGTTCAGGTTACTTGACTAATTGAGGCAACTGAAAATGATCTGTTTCCTTACAGTTCTTCATATTTACTTGAATGTTAATAAATCTTTGAAAGGCACTAGGAACTTTGGACTCATTCATGATTTATTTTGAATCATTGAAATATCATCAGTTTTCTGCTTGTTTGGAATAAAAAGCTAATTTGACAATGCCACAAGATTTCAGATTCGCCCAGGACAAATACATGTATGTGATTAAACTGGAAACTTTATGTCAATTCCTGAATGTCCTTCATATTTTCCCCAACCTTGATTATCTCTTTTTGTTAAGGCTGACTGAAATCTAAGAACCTTTCTAGATTTTCCTCTTTTCTGGTTTCCTAACATTCAATATTCAGTGAAAGTATCATCTCCAGGACATAAAAAATCCTGTTTCTAAACTCAACCACATTCTCAGTTTAGTTCAGGAACCAATACAGTGGAGAGTATTGGTTAACAAAGTAAGTCAGAAGTGTAGCCGTTTTTTTCTGCCATTGTTTAAGCAGGTATGTTTTTTCCTACTCTGACTTGGCTATTGACCTTTCCTGTGTTTCACTGCTGCTGGAAGGATTATTGCTGTCCAAGGGAATATCTAGCCTTGAGACAAAGAAGTTTGCATCAAGAGAAACAAATTCACCTAAGCTAGTTTGCTTCAAGAAAACTGTGTTGTTTTAAATTTTTAATCCAGATACTTCGGCACATATCTTCACTCTTCTAGTTCTAAACTTTGTTTTTAAAGAGTTTAAGGCCATTTGTCATTCTAGGTATTACTGCTTTTTTGTTTCCGAATCTGAACAGGACCTGATTTTCAGAGGCTTCTTTTGTCTTCCAAATAGCCTGCCTCCTTCTTTAAAGCAGACATCCCACTATAGTGGGAAATAGCGTTTGGGATCAAAGTAGCCTGGTTTCATTTCCCAATCGTGGCTTTATTAGTTACGTGATTTAGGACAAGTTACTTCTGAGCTTCATGGTTTTTTATTTATTTATGTTTTTTGTATCAATAATTTGAAGGTAATACCTATTTCCCAAATCCTAAAGTATTGGATGCAATTAAACAACGTGTAAACATTAGGCCAGTAGTAGGCATTCAATAAATAAATGTTAGTTCCATCTTCCACTACCTTTCTATTGACTTGTCTTTTTCTCTGAGTTTTTCTCCAAAGTGACACTGTTTTGTTCTTCAGAAATGAATTCTTTCCCTTTAGGTCTATTCTGTTTGTGACAGTTCAGTAATTCTATGAAGCTCAATTTCTTTATCTTTCTTACCTCACTGGGTTTACTCACTTTATGCTAAAGACGTACATCTGTCAGCTGATTTTATTCAGGCCACTAAATTAAGCCAAAATATAATTTTGCTAGTTACTTTTAAAGAACTAAATTCATAATAAAAATGATAGCTATGTTTATTGAGCACTCACTGTGGACCGGTCACATTATTATGTGCATTATCTCATTTAAATCTCAAACCAAATTCCCTTAGGGAATTTAAGTAAGTTGCCCCAAGTCACACAGTAAATCCAGGATTCAAATCCAAGCAGTCTTATGTGAGCTGACCACTAAATTCTACTTAATAGAATCAGAATAGGCTATATCCCAATTTAACCATTGTGTATAATTCAAACAAATGAATACCTTCTGAAGGTGGTTTCATCAGTTTTTGTAGATTTAAGAGCAATAAGGTTCTGCCTGCTTACCAATATTAAAAATTTTCTCTAGCATTTCTTTACAACTCTGTTTATGCCTTTTTCCTCCCACAGTATAACAGTTTCATTAAGCTCATTTCATTAAACTTAGTTTAAGTTCACAAATAATAGTAGCAAACTCCTATATAAAGTTCAGTAGTGCTTGGAATAGTTCCAAATGCTTACACATTAATTTATAGATTATTTTATGTGCTTTAGATTTTCTTTTATAAATTTCCCCCAAGTTCTTTAAGTTATTCTTTTTGATGAAGGGGTACTGGCTTCCTGACAGTCAACTTTTCAATTTCTAAAATATTTAATTTTTTAAATTGAGATGATATTTTTAAAACTCTCTAAATTTAATAACTTCTCTACTATATGTTTATTTTCCAAGCTTTTAATTCCTATGCCATGTCCATCTTTCTTTATTTTCCTTTTCCTTTTTTTTTCTAATTGAGATACATTTGATGTACAATATTACATAAGTTACAGGTGTACAAAATAGTGATTCACAATTTTTAAAGGTTATACTGCATTTATAGTTATTTTAAAATATTGACTGTATTCCCTGTGTTGTACAATATATCTTTCTAGCTTGCTTATTTATTTATTTATTTATTTATTTATTTATTTATTTTTGCGGTACGCGGGCCTCTCACCGTCGTGGCCTCTCCCGTTGCGGAGCACAGGCTCCGGACGCGCAGGCTCAGCGGCCATGGCTCACCGGCCCAGCTGCTCCGCGGCATGTGGGATCCTCCCAGACCGGGGCACGAACCCATGTCCCCTGCATAGGCAGGCGGACTCTCAACCACTGCGCCACCAGGGAAGCCCGCTTATTTATTTTATACGTAATAGTTTATAACTCTTAATCCCCTACCCATATCTTGCCCCTCCCTGCTTCCCTCGCTCCACTGGTAACCACTAGTTTGTTCTCTGTATCTGTAAGTCTGTTTCCTTTTTGTTATATTCGCTAGTTTGTATTATTTTTTAGATTCCACATATAAGTGATATCATGCAGTATTTGTCTTTGTCTGACTTATTTCACTTAGCATAATACCTTCCATGTCCATCCATGTTGTTGCAAATGGCAAAATTTCATTCTTTTTTATTGCTGAGTAGTGTTGCATTATACATATACCACATCTTCTTTATCCATTCATCTGTTGATGGACACTTAGGTTACTTCCGTATCTTGGCAGTTGTAAATAATGCTGCAATGAACATTGGGGTACCTGTATCTTTTTGAATTAGTGTTTTCATTTTTTTTCAGATATATACCCAGGAGTGGAATTGCTGGGTCATATGGTAGTTCTATTTTCAGTTTTTTGAGAAATTGGCCATACTGTTTTCCACAGTGGTTGCACCAATTTACATTCCCCCAGCAGTGTATAAGGGTTTCCTTATATGTACATCCTCACCAAGACTTGTTATTTCTCACTTTTTTGATGATAACCATTCTAATGGGTGTGAGGTGATATCTTATTGTGGTTTTGAAGTTCCCAGATGATTACTGACGTTGAGGATCTTTTCTTGTGCTTGTTGGCCATCTGTATGTCTTCTTTATAAAATGTCTATTCAGATCTGCCCATTTTTAAATTGGGTTGCTTGTTTTTTTGTTGAGTTGTATGAGCTGTTTATATATTCTGGGTATTGACCCCTTATCAGTCATATCATTAGCAAATATTTTCTCCCATTCAGTAGGTTGTCTCTTTGTTTTGTCAGTGGTTTCCTTTTTGCCACACAAAAGCTTTTAAGTCTGATTAGGTCCTATTTTGCTTTTATTTCCTCTGCTTTAGCATACAGGTCAAAAATACATGTTGCTGTGATTTATGGCAAAGGGTGTTCCGCCTATGTTTTCCTGTAGGAGTTTTATGGTTTCTGGTCTTACATTTAGTTCTTTAATCCATTTTGAGTTTATTTCTATATATGGTGTGAGAAAATGTTCTAATCTCATTATTTTACATGTGGCTGTCCAGTTTTCCCAGCACCACTTATTGAAGAGACTGTCTTTTCTCCATTGTATATTCTTGCCTCCTTTGTCACAGATTAATTGATCGTAAGTGCACGGGTTTATTTCTGGGCTTTCTCATCCTGTTCCGTCGATCTATTTGTCTGTTTTTTTGGCCAGTACCATAGTGTTTTGAGTATTGTAGCTTTGTAGTATAGTCTGAAGTCAAGAAACATTGTTCCTCCAGCTCTGTTCTTCTTTCTCAAGATTATTTTGGCTATTTGGGGTCTTTTGTGTTTCCATACAAATTTTAAAATTATTTGTTCTGGTTCTGTGAAAAATGCCCTTGGTATTTTTATAGGGATTGCAATAATCTGTAGATTGCCTTGGGTAGTATGGTCATTTTAACAATATTAATTCCAATCCATGAACACAGTATACCTTTCCATCTGTTTATGTTGTCTTCAATTTCTTTCATCAGTGTCTTATAATTTTCCAAGTATAGTTGTTTTGCCTTCTGAGATAGGTTTATTCCTACATATTTTATTCTTTTTGATGCAATGGTAAATGGGATTGTTTTCTTAATTTCCCTTCTGGTAATTTATTTTTAGTGTATAGAAGTGCAACAGATTTCTGTATATTAATTTTGTATCCTGCAACTTTACTGAATTCATTGTTGAGCTCTACTACTTTTTTGGTGGCATCATAGGATTTTCTATGTGTAGTGTCATGTCATCTGCAGAGTGTTACCTTTTTACTTCCTTTCCAATTTGGAATCCTTTTATTTCTATTTCTTGCCTGATTGCTGTGGCTAGGACTTCCAATATTATGTTGAATAAAATTGGCAAGAGTGGGCATCCTTGAGTTGTTGCTGATCTTAGATACCCACCTTAATTTAGTTATTTTTTTTTATTTTTTATTTTTTTTAGAGAAACAGAAAGTGCATATTTATTTAAAGTAAGCAAGAACCTATGAATTCCTGACAATGGGAAAGTCAGTTTAAGACAAAGAAAATACTATACTCGGTGTAGATATGGAACTTATTACTTCAATAAATTGTCCAGGTAAAAATTATAATATAATACTTTTCAGAAGTATTAAGAAACAGCATTTCTCAGTGTTCCAAGATGCTCCTTGGCAAAAGAGGATTCAGTGATCAAATACATTTGGGGAACACCACATGTTCTAATCCCATCTGGAGTCACATAACCATGAACAAATTACAAGCTCTAGGAAATCCAATTTAAGATTCACTCTTAATTCTAGCTCCACAAATTCTTAGAATGTGTTCTACCATTAAGAACAAATTCTAGGCCAGAAGAGAGTCCAAGAAGGAACTCTCACCATGAACTGATACCCTGCACTTAATCCAACATATCAATTCGTTCCACATCATGTTCTCTGTGGGCTTAGCCCACACATACTAATAGAGCCTGATTCTAAGGGCTGGAGCTCAAGTCAGCTCTCAAGGAACGCTCAGGAACAGCAAAATGGAGTGGTAGGCTATAAAATCAGAAACACTTGAAGGAACTGCATATTTACTGATATTTACCTATCAGTCTTCAGCACTTAAGACAGTGAGCTTGAAATTCTGTCTTATATTCATTTATGTACTCCCAACGCAGTGCATGGGGTACCACCAATCAGGCAGCTAAAATTTTTGGACAAATACAGTCATAAAATGGGCTAGGCACAGGTTCTAAACTTTAGGTCATAAATTTTGTGCATTCATGACATCAAGGCCTCATTTCATTCAATAAATATTTCTGAATGCCTACTACGGGTGGGTATTTCCAAGAATGCAGAGGTGACTAAGATACAATCTTTACCCACAAGAGCTCCAGGCATCAGAGGTACTAGTACTAGCCATTCCCTCTTGTACAGGTTTTGGCACACCGCTGGTATCTAATAAATGCTTGCTTGAATTGAGTTCAGAAGTCAAGATACACTTTAGGTCTGGTCAACTTTGGTACTTGGCAGGCCGGGAGCCTAGAGCAGGGCTGAGTCAGACCACTCTGGAGACTGTTTCAGAATGACTGAGATATTGAGTAACTAGACCCATCTTGATTATCACTACTCTAGGGATTACAGACCCATCCAGGAGTCAATTTTTACTAGAAAAGCCCCAGGACCCAAAGGAGTTTAACAGTATACACCAAGACAGTATTTCTGAATAAGTGTACAATAAACTCATAGGTTCTTGAGATGTTAATAGATAGTATACGGTGAAATATGACTCAGAAAGGGGTTCAATAGAGTTGACAGGCCTCTGTACTTTAGGACTTTATGCCCTGAAGCAATGTGCTATGCTCCTTTTATACACTGTCTTATTTAATTTTTTCCCTGTCTTATTTTTCAGTGACAATTTCTCACTGTCTTATTCTTATTTTTCCCATTTTTAAAGATGAGCAGCTAAAGCTCAGAGAGTAAGTCATCTGCTCCAGAGCACACAGGACCATCATGAGGTAAAGAATGGGACTCTGAAATCAGGGCCTTCTGGCACCAAAGACTGGCTGGTGATCCCTGAAGCAGTGCTGTTTTGAATGTACTGATGGGAACCAGAACTCTGCCGGAGGGACACACAGCACACAGGGTTTCCCAGACTGATTTGATGAGGGAAGCCTTTTGACTGAATCAGTACTTGAGACTACCTCTCCATTAACACATTTTGAGAAATACTGTGGGAAAATGAGTCCGAGATACCCCATGAAAGACAGAAGGGAGGTGGAAGGCAACTCATGAAGAAAGCTATTCTAGAAAGAACATTTACTAAAATTGTGCTCAAAGAATTATTTATTGGAAAGCGTAAACGCAAGTTGGACAGGTATCATTTTTTAACCTCCAGATTCATAAGCTCCAGCTCATAGCTCATTTATGACCAATAATATTGGATAAGATGTTCCAATTCCAACATATTCCCTTAGCTAGCTTTTTAGGATTTGTTGTAGAATTTGACTTACCTCGTAGTTCAGTTCAGTATGTCACTAATTTTTATAAAGTATATTCACAGTGGGAGTATAAGTTTTAACTTGCTGTGTATCTCAACAGGCCTGCAATATGCATTTTGGGACGAGATAATTCTTCACTGTTTAGGACTGACCGAACTTTGTAGGATCTAGCATCCTGGCCCCTACTGACTAAATACCAGTAGTAACCCCCCCTAGTTTTGACAAGAGACATCCCCACAATTTCAAAACTCCATCTAAGGGAGAGTATCACCTCCAACTGAGAACCACAGGTTTAAAGCAAACTGGAAAGTTCAATAAAATAGTAATTGGAGGATAAACACCTAACCTGACTCTGCACTCAGTATTCAAGCAAAGAATTCAAGACTTAACATGCCAGCTTCAATCCTTCATATCCAACGTCTCATTACATTTCTCTCTATTCTGTTAATAACATGAACAGATTCAACACAAAATGCCAAAATACCATTTTTAGCCAGGAGGGCCAAGCCCTGCTACTGCTTTGCCAACAACAGCAATAAAGCCGGGCAGAAGCTAAGCCCAGGATTGCATGGCATATTGGCTACCCTCTGAGGCAGCAGCCACAAAACATGTACACCTGAACAGTCTATCATTTTGTCAAGTGTGGACTTGAAGAAGGATTCTGGCTTTATTCTTTTTAAAGTGATCTATTATCACAAAGCTTGCTCCCTTCTCAATGCTGAGTTAGTTGAGCAGTGCAGCTCCATCCTTGTTAGGATTGTTAGGACCCAAATAATTTTAGACCAAAACGACAACGACGACGACAACAACAAACTTGACTGTTCGTTCAGTAACATATTCACAGACACACCAGAATGCATTCAGGAACACTGGCTTCATTTCTTGATTGGAATGCCAATCACCATAAAATCTTCTGCTAGAGTCACTTCTTGGAGATCTAACACTGATTCAGCTTGCTTTTTAAGCTCTACGATCCCATCTGTTTCTCCTTCTCTGGCCAAGGCAACTGGTTTGTACCTCTGACTGAAGTGAGTCAGAACGAGCCTCTTTGCTTGGCACAGCTTTGCAAATGCTGCTGCCATGTGTGGCGTGCTGTGGCCGTGTTCCTTTGCTTTGTCCATCTGGGTGTCATCCAGGGTTGCTTCATGTATCAACAGGTCTGCTTCAAAGCACAGCTTCACTCCTCCATCATCCACAACCCCAGAACAGTCACCCAAAATGCAGATTTTTCTTCCAACAATAGGCTTTTTTAAGACATCTTGGGGAGAAATTGTAACTCCATTTTCCAGAACAACAGAAATTCCATTTTTCAGCTTCCCATAGGCAGGACCTGGCGGAACACCAAGATCTTTCAGTTTCTGTGCATTGAGTTTACCTGGGCGTTTCTTCTCCACAACTGAAAATCCAAAGGAGGGTATTCGATGAAAGAGGCGAAATGCTTTCACAACAAACTGTTCATCATCAACCAGGAGGTGCGAGTTTTCTTCTGAGTCTAACACGATAGTTCTTCCCTGTCCGTCTTTGGGAGGGTTGTCTGCTTTATTCACGTGTACAGATTCTTTCAGTTCTTCTGTAGGACACTGATCCGCTGTAGGCACCAGCTCATGGACCACATAAGGGAAGACCAACTCCGTGTGAGAAAGTTCCATGGTTTGCCAGATAAAGTCCCGAAGCCCCGCAGGGCCATAGATTTCGATCGGCTGTTTGGTGACCATGGAGCCACTCTGCAGGCTGATTGTGCAGAGGAGGCCAGGAAGGCCAAAGAAATGGTCTCCATGAAGATGCGTGATGAAGATCTTAGTAATTCTCCCTGCTCTGACCTCAGGGTTTCAACATAAGACAGTATATAATCAGGGTTGAACTGTGTACACCTCAAGGCCACGTGTCCCAAGTGCATTAGTTCCTTCTTCCAACAGCTCTTTTTCTAACTCCCAATCTTGGTCTGGGACATCATCACCTGTAACTTGTAATAATTCTTCACTTCTTCACAGACTAGGAATTTACTCAGTCACCACCTGCTGTTGGCTCTATAAGTATCTCTTTGAGTCTCTCATCTTCATCCTTATCCCTACTTCCTGCTTCAACATCTTCATCTTCTCTCTCTCAGGTGAATGCCACTGCCTTGGAACTGGTCTCCTGATGCCAATCTCTCTCTCCCAGTATATGTGCCATTGGAAAACTGTCCTTCACACCGAAGGACCAGAGCAGAGGCACCCCGGGTTGGGGATGGGTATGCTGCGCCTGTCCCCAGAAATGTCACATCCATAGACATCTTCCACCCCACTCCCCGAGACCCGCGGCAAGAGCCGAGGGAGGCGCAGGCCTGCAGCAAGGCCCAGCCGTCCACGGGGACACGACCACCCACCTTAATTTAAAATGTATTTTTCATTGATATTTTATATAGAATGTTTTTACTCATTACATCCAGGAGATACTTTTTTCAAGTTTTATTTAGTGAAATTGACAGTTTTAGACTAAGGATATTTAATAGGACTGTCAATCCTAGTCTTGTAAATTAGTGGGTCAAAGTACTCTTAATTCTGCCTTTAGTTTTAAAACTTAAGACCAAAGAAGTCAACTGAATTATTAATCAGTTTTATTACATTAAAAAAGGAACTGAAAAATCAGGCTTCTGTTTTTGCATATCAACTAACTGTTCTGATGAAACTACTTAGCTTACTCACAGTTCCTTTTTATCTTAGTGAGATTTTAGTAACAGTTACTATTGATCAGTGTATACTTTATATTCAAGATCATTTCTGATGCTCCACATTTGAATATATATGTTATATGGCTCTATGTTTCAAATAGTCAACTAAACTTTTTACCTTAAAAGAATAAATCTTGCACTAATCTATTACAGAGCTAATTTGGGAGCCACGACTAGCAAGTGGTGTAGATATGAGCTAAAAGTGAAATGAGGAACAGAAAATCATAATCGTTTATTAGCATCCTGCTTGGTTTTATTATTTAAGTGATTTAGGACAAATTACCTGACTTCTTGACTTCATAAATTATATTTTTTAAGTTTCTTGAGGATAGGGACCATGACTTTTTTTTTTTCTGTTTTTCTCAGTACCCAAGTACCTTGTAGAGGCTCATTGAGAACTTGTTGGATGAATATATTGTTCAGAGTTTACCATTACTCAGTATTTTAGTTGCCTCATCTTAGAATAGATCATCATTTTTATGTTCATACTCTTTATAAGATACAGAAATAAGGCCCTTCTTGATTGGAAATGGTAATACAGTAGACCTTGAACAACACAGGTTTGAACTGTTCAGGTCCACTTATATGTGGATTTTTTTCAATATTATGTACTACAGTACTACACCATCCATGATTGGTTGAATCTACAGATGCAGATTTGCAGATACTTGACTGTCAAGTTATACACCAATTTTCAACTGTGCAGAGGCACAGTTAACTCCCTCATTGTTGAAGGGTCAACTGTATATGGTTTTGCCTTTTTTGAAAAGTTACTGTTAAAATTACTATTATTACCTTATAAGGTAATACTTTAACATTTTTATTTAACATTATTTATCTTCAGTAGCATTAAGTTAATGAGAGCTTTGGCTTAATTGTTGAACAGAAACACAGAAGAGCAGAATAGGGAAATGGAAAGGAAAGAAACAGAAAAGAAAACACATGCTGGGGAATAGAACATGTTACCAACATCTCTATCACATAATAGTGGCATGTTGGCAATATTTGCTTATTAGCTCTTTGTTACTAAGAAGAATTTTTCATTTAAAAAAAATAGGAAAAAACTCAAAAGGCTGCATATGTTTTAAAAAAAAAGAAGTATTTTTATTTGATTGTTTTTTTTTTTTTTGCGGTACACGGGCCTCTCACTGTTGTGGCCTCTCCCGTTGCGGAGCACAGGCTCCGGACACCCAGGCTCAGCGGCCATGGCTCACGGGCCTAGCCTCTCCGCAGCATGTGGGATCTTCCCAGACCGGGGCACGAACCTGTGTACCCTGCATCGACAGGTGGACTCTCAACCATTGCTCCACCAGGGAAGCCCTATTTGATTTTTGAAAGGAATAATAATACATTGGAACATTTATTTTCCCGTTACAAAGTACTAAGTATAATATGCATCATGTCATTTAATTCTCAAACACCCCAGTGAAGAGGATGTTATTATTTCCATTTTGCAAATGGGAAAATAGTCTCGTGGAGGTTAAATGGTTAGTCTTAAATTACACAGGTAGTGAGTGGCAAATAAGGACTCTCCCTCAGAAACCCCATTTTCTTTCTACTTTGCCGTAAATGCTACAATTAGAAAAATAAGATCAGTGGACATTAAACTCCATTAAACAAATACAGCAATAATAAAACTATACTTGTTGAGTAGTCTGGGCTGTAACAAGAAAGAGAAGTAAAAGTGAAAGATAAAAGAGAGGAGGAAAGGCCAAAGAACAGGAAAAACAGCACAGCATAGTGGCAAAGAATACAGGCTCTGGACTTAAACTGTGTAGGCTTGAATTTGAACTCTGCCACTTACTAACTTTGTAGTCAATTACTTACCTTCTCCATGCTTTGTATCCTTTTCTATAAAGTGAAGGTAATAATAGTAACTTACAGGTTGAGGATAAAAGGTAAAGCACTTGGTTTTGTGTTAAAATCTGTTTACTTCATCTTATGGAGTTCCCTTTTTTTTTTAATAATTGTGAAATACAACATCCTACAAAAAAATGCATCGAACATACGTATATTGAATAATTATAAAGCAAATAGCCATGTAACCACAATCAAGTTAAAGAAATAGAATACTGCCATTACCATATAAGGTCCCTTCCTGTCTTTCCCTAACACAGCCTCCTATTTTCCCCCTTAGGGCAGATTTCTCAGTGTCAGGACATTTTTGACTAGGTAATTGTTGTAGGAAGCTAACCTGTGCACTGTAGGATCTTTAGCAGCATCCCTAGTCTCTACCTACTGGGTGCTAATAGCACTTCCCTCAGTTGTAACAACCAACTGGGTGAGGCCAAATTCCTTACTATACCACTCTACAACTCTCTACCTGCTTGTGTGGCAAGTAAACTGTAAGGGTACAAACAGAGAGCTCCACTGTAGAAATCTTGGTAACAAATGATGGTAGTCAGAGTCTGGATATATTTGAAAGAAAGCCAACAAGATTTCCTAACGGATTGAATGTAGACTGAGAAAAAGAAGTTATGAGTGATTCCAAGAATTTTAGCTTGAGCAACTAGAAGGATGGAAATACCATTAACTGAAATCAGGAAAACAATGCATGGGGTAGCTTTTCAGGAAAAAGTCAGAAGTTCAGTTTTTGACAGGTTTCACTTGTCTATTATATCCAAGTAAAGATATTAAGTTGGATATATACATATACCAAATCATTATGTTGTGTATCTAAAACTAGTATAATGTTATATGTCAATTATATCTCAATTTTTAAAAAGATGTTAAGTTGGTAGTTGGATATGCAAGTCTGAAATTTAGGAGAGAAATTTTGGCTAGAAATATAATGTGAAATTTGTCATTATCTAGATCAGCAGAACTTTCTGCAATGATGGAAATGTTTTATACCTACACTGTGCAATATGGTAGCCACTAGCCACATGTGGCTAGAGTGACTCAGGTACTGAATTTTTTTTAATTTAATTTTAATTAGTATAAATTTAAGTAATCACTTGTGACTAGCGGCTACTGTATTGTATAACACAAGTGACGATATTAAAACCATGAGATTGGATAACATTACCTAAAAATTGAGGTAAATAGAGAAGAGTACAAAGACTGACCCTTGAGACTACAATTTCTTTTTTTAATAAATGTATTTATTTTTGGCTGTGTTGGGCCTCTGCTGCTGCATGCGGGCCCTCTCTAGTTGTGGCAAGCAGGGGCCACCACTCATTGCAGTGCACAGGCTTCTCATTGCGGTGGCCTCTCCTGCTGCAGAGCATGGGCTCTAGGCGTGCAGGCCTCAGCAGTTGTGGCACGCAGGCTCAGCAGTTGTGACTCGCAGGCTCCAGGGCGCAGTCCCAGCAGTTGTGGCACACGGCCTCAGCTGCTCCGTGGAATGTGGGATCCTCCCAGGCCAGGGATCGAACCCATGTCCCCTGCATTGGCAGGCAGATTCCTTAACCACTGTGCCACCCAGGGAAGCCCGAGACTCTACAATTTTAAGGGAGACAAGGAGCTAACAGTGAGCAAAGCAGACAGAAAAGGAGGAGGGACCAGAGAGATATAGGAAAAACCTGAAGCCCTGTTGAATCAGTTTATTAAGGAAGAGAGTGATTCTTTGTGGCAAATATTTCTGATAAGGCAAGCAAGTTAAAGATTGAGAAATTGAGTTTACCAATATGGAGGGCATTGGTCTAATAAGAGTAGGTTTTGTGTAGTGATGGGGAAGATAGCCTGATTAGCATGGGTTTAAGAAAGAATGGGAGGATCTTACCTATTTTATGCTTTCTATTTGTCCTACTTCTTTTACATTTTTTTCTCCTTTCTTACCTTTCTTTAAGTCATTTATTTTTTAACATTCTCCTTTCTCCCTCTCCTAGATTATAAGTTATATATTGTTTTCTATTATGTTAGTAGTTACCTTTAAAATTACACCATACATCACATCAAAGTGTAATGTTGATCTGGCCAATACAAGGGCTTTAGAACACTTTAATTCCAAGAACTTCACTTGATCTTTTCCCCCTTTGGTCTGGAATTTTAATTTTTTTTTCCAACTCTGTAACATATTGTTTATTGATTCTGCTTGAATTCATTAAACTTCTTGAATCTGCAGATCATTATCATTTACGAATTCTCGAAAATCCTAAGCCATTATCTCTTCAATATTACCTCTGCTATCTCCTCTTTCCGGTTCACCAATTACATGCATATTAGACCTTCTCATTCTATCTCTTGTCTTTTAACCTCTCTCCCACATTTTCTGCCTTTTTTTTTTTCTCTCTTTGCCACTTTCTAGATAACTTCTTCTGATGTATCTTCTAGTACATTAATTTTCTCTTCAATTTCTTTAATAAAGGTTGCTAACTTTATTTATTTAGTATTATTTATAGATTTGTTTTTAAGGTACCATTGGCTTATAAAATTGTTCATTATATTTCTACTTCTGTATACCCTACAGTGTGCTCACCACCAAAAATTTACTTTCCATCCATCACCATACAGTTGATCCCCTTTACCCTTCTCTCTGCCCCTTTCCCTCTGATAACCACTACTCAGTATTCTCAGTATCCATGTATTTGTTTTTGTTCAGTTCATTTATTTATTTTATTTGTTTTGTTTTTTATATTCCACATATAAGTGAAATCACACAGTATATATTTCTCTGACTTATTTCACTTAACATAATATCCTCAAGGTTCATCCATGTTGTCATAAATGGCAAGGTTTCATCTTTTTTTTATGGCTGAGTAGTGTTTCATTGTATGTATATGCCACACCTTCTTTATCCATTCATTCATTATTGGGCAGTTAGGTTGTTTCTGTACTTTGGAAATATTTCTTGCAATACTATTGCAAATAGTGCCGTGACGAACATAAGAGTGCATATATCTTTTTGAATTAGTGTTTCTTTGGATAAACACCAAGAAGTGGGATGGCTGGATCATATGCTACTTCCATTCTTAAATTTTTGAGGAATCTCCATACTGTTTTCCATAGTGGCTGCACCAGTTTACATTCCCACCTACAGTGTGTAAGTGTTCCCTTATATCTACATCCTCACCAACACGTGTTATTTCTTGCCTTTTTGATAATAACCATTCAAATGGGTGTGAGGTGATATCTTATTGTGGTTTTGATCCCTAATAATCCCTAATAATTGATGATGTTGAACATCGTTTTCATGTGCCTGTTGGCCACCCATATGTCTTCTTTGGAAAATGTCTGTTTATCTCCTCTGCCCATTTTTTTTTTTTTTTTTTTTTTGGTGGTACGCAGGCCTCTCACTGTTGTGGTGTCTCCCGTTGCGGAGCACAGGCTCCGGATGCGCAGGCTCAGCGGCCATGGCTCATGGGCCCAGCCGCTCCGCGGCATGTGGGATCTTCCCGGACCGGGGCACAAACCCGTGTCCCCTGCATCAAGAGGGGGACTCTCAACCACTGCGCCACCAGGGAAGTCTTATGAACATTTTAATAATGTTAATTCTTTGAATTTATGAGCACAGAATATCTTTCCAGTTATTTGTGTCTTTAAATTTATTTCCAGGTATTTTATTCTTTCTGTTGCAATTGTAAAGGCAATTTTCTTTTTTTTAATAAATTTATTTATTTATTTATTTATGGCTGAGTTGGATCTTTGTTGCTCCATGCGGGCTTTCTCTAGTTGTGGCAAGCGGGGGCTACTCTTTGTTGTGGTGCGCGGACTTCTCATTGTGGTGGCTTCTCTTGTCGCGGAGCACGGGCTGCTTTCTCTAGTTGTGGCAAGCGGGGGCTACTCTTTGTTGTGGTGCGCGGACTTCTCATTGTGGTGGCTTCTCTTGTCGCGGAGCACGGGCTCTAGGTGCTTGGGCTTCAGTAGTTGTGGCTCACGGGCTTAGTTGCTCTGCGGCATGTAGGATCTTCCTAGACCAGGGCTCAAACCTGTGTCCGCTGAATTGGCAGGCGGATCCTTAACCACTGTGCCACCAGGGAAGCCCCCAATCATTTTCTTAATTTCTCTTTCTGATAGTTCATTGTTAGTGTATGGAAACACAACAGACTTCTGAGTGTTAATTTTGTATCTGCATCTTTACCAAATTTATTGATGAGTTCTAGTAGTTTTTTGGTGGTGTCCTTAGGATTTTCTATTAATAGTATCATATCATCTGCAGACTATTAAATTTTACTTCTTCCTTTCCAATTTGGATTCCTTTTATTTCTTTTATTCCTTTTATTTCTTTTTCTTGCCTACTTGCTCTGTCTAGGACTTTTGTTTTTTTTTAGAAGAGGGAGAAAGCACAAGGGCCGCAACCAACCAGGCCCCCTGGCCCACTCCTCACACCAGGGGTGGCAGAGGACCCGGATACAGATGTGTTCAGCAGCAGACACGTGCTGCTGCTGCCCTCCAGCCCCAAGTTTCCCCCAGGAAAGGGATCCGTGGGACCACCCTCCAATGCCCCTGCCATCTGCACTTGCCTCTCCCCTTTCCCCATCCCAACCTGTGCGCTGGGCGCATGGCAGGGTGTGGAAGAGACGCAGTGCACCAAGGCGGGAAGTGCTACAAGGGGCGCCCCCCCTTCCCTCTCGCCACTTGCTCTGGCGGAATGTTGCCTTTCGACCTGAGACCCCTGGCCTAGGTGGAACAGGCCCCTCCCCCGACCGACCGATGCAGGCCAGTTCGGGGACATGCGTGCAAGACCCACCACTGTTCCCATCATGTGGCCAGGGGCAGTGAGGATGGACTGAGGATGCTGCCTGCAGAGGTCAGGGGAGCATCCAGGGAGGTAGGAAGAAGGAGATGGATGGATACCGTCTTTTAATACTATGTGAATAAGCGTGGTGAGAGGGGCCATTCTTGTCTTGTTCCTGATTTAGGAGGATAGCTTTCAGTTTTTCACCACTGAGTATGTGTAGCTGCTGGGTTTGTCACATATGACCTTTATTATGTTGAGGTACATTCTTTCTATACCCACTTTATTGAGAGTTTTTATCATAAATGGGTGTTGAATCTTGTCAGATACTTTTTCTGCATCCGTTGATAAGGTCATATGGTTTTTATCCTTTATTTTGTTAATGCGGTGTATCACATTGATTGATTTGCAGGTAATGAACCATCCTTGCATGCCTGGAATAAATCCCACCTGATGATGGCATATAATCTTTTTACTGTATTGATGTATTTGGTTTGCTAAATATTTTGTTGAGGATTTTTGTATCTATGATCATCGGAGATATTGGGCTATAATTTTTCTTTTTTTATGTTGTCTCTGTCTGATTTTGGTGTCAGGGTGATGTTAGCCTCGTAAAATGAGTTGGGAAGCATTTCCTCCTCTTCAGTATTTTGGAAGAGTTTGAGAAGGATAGTTATTAAATCTTCTTTGAATGTTTGATGGAATTCACCTGTGAAGCTGTCTGGTCCCAGACTATTGTTTTTGGAAGCTTTTTTGAGTACTATTTCAATCTCTGTACTAGTGATTGGTTTATTCAGATTTTCTATTTCTTTGTGATTCAGTCTCGGAAGATTGTATGATTCTGAGAATTGGTCCCTTCTAGGTTGTCCAATTTGTTGGTGTATGACTGTTCATAATCTCTTATAATCCTTTTTGTTTCTATGGTATCTGTTGTTATTTCTCCTCTTTCATTTGTAGTTTTATTTATCAGCATTTTTTCCTTACTATGTCTAGCTAAAGGTTTGTTTATCTTTTCAAAGAACCAGCTCTTGGTTTCATTGATCTTTTTTATTGCCTTTTTAGTCTATTTCACTTATTTCCACTCTGATCAATATTATTTCCCTCCTTCTACTGACTTTGGGTTTTATTTGTTCTCTTTTTTCTGGTTTTTTTAGGTGAAAGATAAAGTATTTCAGATTTTTCTTGTTTCTTAAGGTAGTTCTGTATTGCTATAAACTTCCCTCTTAGTACCACTTTTGTTGCATCCCGAAGATTTTGGTTTGATGTATTTTCATTTTCATTTATTTTCAGGTAATTTTTGATTTCTCTTTTGACTTCTTCTTTGACCCAATAGTTGTACTGTAGCATGTTGTTTAGTCTCCATATATTTTCCAGCTTTTGTTTGTAGTTGATTTCTAGTTCCATACCATGGTGACTGGAAAATATACTTGATATAATTTCAGTCTTGTTAAATTTATTGAGACTTATTTTGTTTCCCAACATATGGTCTGTCATTTGAGAAAGTTTCATGTGCACTTGAGAAGAATGTGTATTCTGCATTTGGATGGAATGTTCTGTACAAATCTATCAAATCCACCTGGTTTAACGTTTCATTTAAGGCCACTGTTTCTCAGTTGACTTCCTCAGTTGATCTATCCTTTGATGTAAGTGAGGTGTTAGAAGTCCCCTAATATTATTGTGTTGCTCTCAATTTCTCCCTTTAGGTCTGTTAATAATTGTTTTATATGTTTTGGTGTTCCTATGTTAGGTGCATGTATATTAGTAACTGTGATGTCTTTTTTTTAAATTTAATTTAATTTTTTATTGAAGTATAGCACAGGGAACTATACTCAGTATTTTGTAATACCTATAAGGGAACAGAATCTAAAAAAGAATATATGTTTGTGTGTGTGTGTGTGTGTGTGTGTGTGTGTACACACACACACGTATGTATAACTGAATCACTTTGCTGTAATGTCTTCTTGATGAATTATCCTATCCAGCCACTTTGTGTCTTTGAATTGGTGAATTCAGTCCATTTACAATTAGGTGATTATTGATAGATGAAGACAGTATCGCCATTTTATCTTTTGTTTTCTGGTTATTCTACATCTCCATTATTGCTTTTTTCTTGTGTTTCCATCTACCATTTTGGTTTGGTGTTTTTCTATGATGTTTTTCTCAGTTTCCTCTTTTTTTATGTGTCATGTCTTTGCTCTGGATTTATGTTCTGTGGTTTCCATTGGGTTTGTATAAAATTGTCATGCATAAAATAGTACGTTTTCTGCTGGTAGCATCTTTTTTTTTAAATTCATTTATTTATTTATTTACTTATTTATTTTTGGCTGCACTGGGTCTTTGTTGCTGGGCACGGGCTTCCTCTAGTTGCAGTGAGCGGGGGCTACTCTTCGTTGTGGTGCACGGGCCTCTCCTTGTGGTGGCTTCTCTTGTTGTGGAACATGGGCTCTAGGCACATGGGTTTCAGTAGTTGTGGCTCACAGGCTCTAGAGCTCAGGCTCAGTAGTTGTGGCGCATGGGCTTAGTTGTTCTGAGGCAAGTGGGATCTTCCCAGACCAGGGATTGAACCCATGTCCCCTGCATTGGCAGGTGGATTCTTAACCACTGCGCCACCAGGGAAGTCCCTGCTGATAGCATCTTAGCTACATTTACCTATATGGATTCTGTCCTTTTCCTCTTCCCCTTTTGTGTTTTTGTTGTCTCAAACTATCCCTTTTTATATTGTGAGTTTGTTACCAAATTGAAATTTTTTTCTATTCCCCCCCTTTACCTTTCCACTATAATAAAGTGTTTACAAACCTATTCTAATAAAGAGTTGCAATTTTCTGATTTCATATATTTATCACCTTACTCAAAATGCTGTGTACTTTTGCCTTTTAGTTTCTGGTAAAACAGCTCCTTTCAACATTTCTTATAAGACAGGTCTAGTGTTGATGAACTCCCTCAGCTTTTGTTTATCTGGGGAAGTCTTTATTTCTCCTTCATATCTGAATGATAACTTTGCTGGATAGGGTATTCTTGGGTGAAAGTTTTTATCTTTCATGGTATTTTGAGAATATAATCCCACTCCCTCCTGGCCTGTAGAGTTTCTGGTGAGAAATCTGCTGACAGTAAAATGGGGGTTCCTTTGTACGTTATCATCCTTTTTCCCCTGGATGCCCTTAAAATTTTTTCTTTGTATTGACTTTTGTTTTGTTTTGTTTGTTTGTTTGTTTGTTTGCGGTACGCGGGCCTCTCACTGTTGTGGCCTCTCTCGTTGCGGAGCACAGGCTCCGGACGCGCAGGCTCAGCGGCCATGGCTCATGGGCCCAGCCGCTCCGCGGCATGTGGGATCTTCCCGGACCGGGGCACGAACCTGTGTCCCCTGCATCGGCCGGCGGACTCTCAACCACTGCGCCACCAGGGAAGCCCTGTATTGACTTTCGATGATTTCAATATAATGTGTCTCGGAGAAGGTCTTTTTGCATTGAGGTAATTAGGTGTTCTCTTAGCTTCATAGATTTGTATATCCAATTCCTTCCCCAGGTTTGGGAAGTTCTCAGCTATTATTTCTTTAAGTAAACTCTGTTCCCTTCTCTCTTCTGGGATACCCACTACCCTAATGTTGCCCTTCCTAAAAGAATCGGATAGCTCTTGTAGAATTTCCTCATTAAAAAAAAAAATCTTATTTCTCTTTGCTCTTGTATCATTTCTAGATTTCTGTCTTCAAGCTTGACAATTCTCTCTTCCATTTGGTCTGCTCTATTTCCATTGCTTTCTACTTCATTCTTCATCTCATTTATTGAATTCTTCAGCTCTAGAATTTCCGTTTAGGTCTTTTTTAGTTTCAATCTCTTTGTTACTTTTGTTCATTAATTTTATTCCTGAGTTCATTGAAACTGCCTTTCTACAAGAAAACTTGTAGCTTGTCGAGTGTCTTCATAACAGCTATTTTGAATTCTCTATCAATTAGATCACAATATTGCATGACTTTATGTTTGGTTTCTGGAGGATTGTCATTTTCTTTTTGTAGTGCACTGTTACTGTGGTTCATGGTGCCTGATGAGCTGTTTCTCCGCAGGCACACTTGAGCTGTTTCTCCGAAGGCACATTTGAGCTGTTTCTCCACAGGCACATTTTTTTTTTTTTTTTTTACATTTTTGCTTGATTATAATGAGTTAAACAGATTAGAAATTGAGGCCTTTCTTTTTCTTTCCAGTAGGTGGTGCTATAGCACAATCTTTTGGTTTTTCTTACTTGAGCCAACTCTGGTTATATATTTGAGCCCTTACTCTCCATCGTCCATCACCTCTGTTAGTGGCATTACCCTGGGTCCTCATTATTGCTTCTTGTGCCTCCAGGGTTGTTGGTGCGTTGCTTCTGCTACTGTCACTGGCATCATCAGCCAGGACAGGACGGTGGACTCTTCCTTCTCATCCAGGGTCTCCTGAGTCACAGACTCTGACACTGCAGGGGGGAGGGAGACGAAAGGGAAGAAGAGCCAGGATTGCATGGGCGCCTTTGCTGTTTTCAGTGTTGTAAGGTTCTACGTCTCTGCCTCTGTGGCCATGGGGGCTGTTGAGGCAGGAGTCATGTGCCCTGCCTCCCCTGCTGCTACCCAGTACTCTGGGGCTGCAGTCTCAGCTGCTGTAGCCAGAGGGGTAGGATTACAGGCACTGCCTTTGCTCTTCCCTTGGTTTCTCCCTCCCTCAGTTCCCCTGCTCTGTGTGTTCCGGTCCACTCACTTGTAGATGTACAGATGTGTGGGATTCTCCAGCATCCTAGTATGTTGGGCAGAGGCACCTTTGTTGTTTTGTGGATGTTTTACTGGTTTACTGGTTGAAGGGGAAAGATAAAGGTAGCTTTATATTCTACCATGTTGCCAACGCCCTCTCTTCAACTTTAAAATGCATCCATTGAGTTTTAAATTTTGGCTATTACATTTTGTGTTACTATATTTTTTCTTTTTTTTTATTTATTTAGGCCTAAACATTCATTCTGGTCCTTTTCAAATATGCTGTTACTTTTTGAAAATGTCCACTTTTTCCTTTATTTGTTTAAACATAGGAAACATAATTATTTTATAATCTTATTCTGATATCCCTATAGTTGAAGCCTTTGTGGATCTGTTTCTGCTATTTCTTCTGGTTCTCACTAATAGTACTTTGTTTCTTTATATGCTAGGTTATTTTTGACTATGTACTGTTCATTGTTCTTGAAAGATTGTTAGCAAGTCTTTTGAGGCCTAGGATCAATCTTTTCTGTATCCTCATAGAAAAGATTTACATTTGCTTCGACCAATTGCCTATAAGCTCTACCAAGCAAGTAACCTGAAATTATATTCACAGGTTTAAGTGTTCTTTGATCACCTTGCAAATCCATATGAGGTGCAGTTTGTGGTATATAATATTTCCCTCAAGCGCACACACACACACACACACACACACACACACACACACACACACACAGAGGCTGTAGTCATTGTCAAGAAAACTTGTTTGTTATTCCTTTGTGAGGGAGTGAGGCACTTTTACTTCTTGTTAACTCCTAATCTGATGGTAAAGTTCTTTGTAGTCCCAGCTGTATGGGAAGTACGGAGAGGAGATGATTTCTTACTACAGTCGTTCCTTACTTTGGGTGAATCTTGGGTTTTGTCTTCTATTTTCTTAATACTTCACAAGGTCTTGAAAACCTCAGCCCAGTTTCTCCTGGCACAGCAAATACCCTCAGAGCAGAAGCAACTTCTTTGAGCTACTTACTTTCTAGGTTCCTTAAATTCACCTGCAAATGGCCTGCTTTTCCTTACTAAAAGGTGCTTTTCAAAAATTTTTAAAAAATATTGTATCCAACCTGCTGTATAAAAAAATAAATTAAATTAAATTATAAAACAACAACAACAACAAAGATTGTAAAGGGCTTCAAGAGGTCATATTGTCCATCACCCTACCTCAGCTGTGCTGTACATACTGTAACAGTATTAGAAATTTAAGATGACTTCCTTTATACCTGACCAACCTCTTAATTTTTTTTTTAACACACTGACTCCTATTTTCAATTGATGTTTAATTTGTATTATATTCACTACTTTTTAATTTTTCTCTCTTATTGGTTTAGGAAACTTTTAAAAGATCTTCACAAACACAGCTATTTTATTATGTTAAAAGTTTTAATGTTTTGATTTCCAGCTGTCATCAGCAAAGTTTTAATATATTTCACAGACAAAAAAATAAAATGAACGTATGAGATCTCTGATTTAAAAAAATAATAATAATATTTTATCCAGTATTTTTAGTTGTTTTCTGCAGGAAAATGAGTCCAAGTAGCCTAATCTATTTTATTACTGGAAATGGATTGCCCTGCTTCTTTTTTACTAAGCTGAAAAATAAGCAGTAACTCCATTTCAACTTAACAGGTTTCTGATAATATAAATATTTTAGGCATGTAGCTCATTAAGATATCTTCAGCAAATTCCTGTGTTTTTTCAATTTCTTATGCATGCAAATATATTACCTATTAATAAAATATTTTTTAAATTAAACTTTAAATTGTTTCTCTTTTCTGATTTATTATAGGACTGACTTCTTCAGTGCTTAGCGTCTGAGAAAAAATGGCAAATATGGATAGTGATTCTAGCCATCTTCTCATCCCTGAGGTAGATAATGAAATAAATCCTGGACCTATGAATATCCAGTTTGATTCATCAGATATAAGATCCAAAAGGTAAGTGTTTAAAATAAAATATTTATTTTATAATTAAGGTTTTTAATTATTAATATACAACTAATTATAACCAAATATATATAACTTTGCTTATAAAATATCCAGTTTCTTACAGGATCTGTATGTTTGTATGTGGTAGAGAATAAATATAAATACTCTTTTCTCACTTATATCTGACTTTTTATACTAAACTCCACTTGTCTGTCAGGGGTGGTTGGGAAGTTTTATGAAGTAAGATGCATATAATTCATTTAACAAATACATATTGATTATCTGATTTGTGCAAGGTAATATGCGAGGTGCTGGGGATAGAACAGTAAAAGTAATACGTAATCCTTACCTTCATTGAGCTTAAATTCCAGCAGATAGTTTAAGATAAGTAGAGTTTAAAATTTATTTCATTGCATACCTGGAAAACCCAAAAGAATCCACTGAAAAATTATTATAAATAATAAGACAATTCAGTAACGTGGTTGTTTACAAAACAGGCAAAAATAAATAGCATTCTGATGAGAAAATATAATGAAGAAAAAGATAAAATACATAGGAATAGCCTTAAGGATGTGCAAAATCTATATGAGAGAAACTTTAAAATACTACTGAGAGACCTAAAATAACATGTAGAATATTTCTTCAAATCTGAGATGCTGATTATAAGTTGTGCTGCTTTTTTTTTAACTATTTATTTATTTATTTGGTTTCGCCATGTCTTTGTTGTGGCAGCTGGGCTCCTTAGTTGTGGCATGCAAACTCTTAGTTGTGGCATGCCTGTGGGATCTAGTTCCCTGACCAGGGATCGAACCCGGGCCCCCTGCATTGGGAGTGCAGAGTCTTAACCACTGCGCCGCCAGGGAAGTCCCTGTTGTTTTTGTTTTTAATATAATACATAAACTGCTACCCATACCTCTGATGCAACAATTTCTTTGGACTTAGAATTTTATTTTGATGTTTACTAGAAGAACTCTTGTAATTATAAAAATAAAAATATAAACAAAATATATTGGTTAAGATATTACAAATCTGATTCTTCGCATATAGAGTCTAATTCTTCTGAATCACTTTTTGACTTGCATTCATCAAAATCAGTGTTTTTTTCCCTGCCCACGCAAAATTGTCCTTAGTATCACTGAGAACATTGATAGTGTTTCTTCCTAGTCACTGACACTTTTTAGTTTTGATGCTTGCACTTTCCTGATCTTACCAGAAGGTGTCACAGAAAGCTTTCTAAACACTGTGGCTCACATTTCTTCCTTAAATGGTCCCTAAATGGTTTGATGACTGAAACGATCACAGGTGACAGTTACCTTCGTGCCACCAGAAATAATTACTTTCATGACTGCCACCTGGCTGACAGTGATTAAAAGATGTCCTGAATTATGAGATGCATCCATATTTTAGAAATGATTAAATGTGCATATTAGAATTAATAAGATAAGACATGTAACAAAAAGGCATATACTGGTCTCAGTAGGGAAGACTCTAAAATAAAATGTCATGCTCTTTAAATTTTAATCCATAAAATTAATGTGATCTGCCCCTCACCAAAAAACATGCCAGCAACCAATTCCAAAGTTTACATGGCCCAATAATTTCATTTCTAAGTATTAATTTGCAATGTCAAATAATATATGCACAAGGTTGTTTAATGCACTATTTTTTATAATAGCAAAAGTTTGAAAACAACTAAAATGTCTTTTCTTATAGGACTGGATAAATAAATTATGGCACATTGATACAATGGAATATTTTTCACCCATTGAAAAGAAGGAAGTAGCTTTATTACATATCAAAATGGAACAAGTCTTCAACTTATTTTGTTAAATGAAAAAAGTGAAGTGCAGAGCAGTGTATATAGTATACTACCATTTAGGTAAAAACAACATTAACAAGTTATATATTATACAAATATGTATAAATGACTCTGGGGGAATAAATGGGAAACTGTAAGAGTGGTTGCCTCCTCAGAAGGAAACTGAGTGCTTGAGGTGGGACGTGTGGCAGATTACTATTTGGGAAATGCCCAACTATTCATCAACCCCACCTCTTTGCCAGCGGAAGCCTAACCGTGTTAAGGGTCGAAGTAGTTTCCAATCCAGGAGATGAAGGAGGATTGGTTTAAGCTAGTCTTGATAATCCCATTTCCATTTTCCAGATACTTAATTTTTTAGTCTTTTTTGCAGCTAGAGCAGTGTGAAATTTATCACATGACAAATTTATCTTTGTCATTTAAGGTGGCCATCAGAGAAGATAATGAAATGAATCTTGTAATTTTCACTTATATGTTCCAATATCAGTGAATACAAGGACTAATGAATGCTGATTAAATGCTCAGGATTTTCTTGAAACCTCTAAATTCTATGATAAATAATTGACCACTGTGACAATAGAACATAGGTCATTAAAGTGTATTCCACTGCAGTAGGTTGGCAGGAGTTCAAACAGTTCTCTGAGAATTTGTTTAACCGTGTAGGTTAAATGGAAATATATTTTCTATAATGAAACTTGTCAAAATAAGAGGGAATCAACTATTTTCAATCAGGATAACTATCTAGGTAAGCATGTTTTAAGGAAGGCAAATATTTATAGGGGTTTAGCAGTATTGAATGCTAATTTGCTTGTGAAATAATTTCAGAAACTTATTTGATGAGGAAAAAAACAGGAGTACCTTAAAACATTGTTATTTCACTTTATATACATAAATCTCAAACACAGTGAAGGAAGTGTCTTCAATTAGAAGAACCAACTTAGACAACTATTTCCAAAACTTCAGTCATTTTAGAGTCACCTTATGACTTTGGTGATATCCCAGTACCACCTGTGTAATATTATAATTTAATATTTTTTAAAATTTATTAATGTTGAAAAATTAGGGTTAATTTAGCCTCATCTTCATGTATTCGTGAAATGAAGTATTGTTTATACTTTTTTCTAATATGCATTGCAGTAAATACCAAGTAGTTAAAATAGCGTTTATCCTTGTGCTACCTAAAATCATCTTACATATAACCACACTTTTGGAAACTGTCTTAGGCTGTTAGAATATAAAGAACAACATTTGATAATTTTAGATTGCTTATCCTCAGTTTAGTTTGTGGTTGACTTTATCTCTTCCACTAGGTGGCAGTCAAAATTATGTTTTGGTTCAAATATAAGAATTTTAAGAACTGCTTTGGACTAAAAGATAACGTGCTGGACCTGCTTATCATTTTGTTGGACCTGGGGTCTAATTAGACTTAGGTGGAAGAAGGAGCTTGTCACTGTAGAGGAATGATACATGTCATAATTATTTGGATTATTTAGGGACCTTTTGCAAACTATACAAATCCACTTTTCCCTCTGCATGCCTCCACTCCCCTCCCCTCTCCTCCCCTCCCCTCCCCTATTAGTTTTTTTTACCTGGTTTGGGGTGGAGTGAGGAATGTGGGTGGCAGGACAGGAAGGTTTAGAAATCTGCTATACTGTATTTGATAATATTCCATTGGCAATCACTGGTCTTAGAGATTGTTTTCCTGCTTTTCCCAGACTTTCTGGTAACCAAATATTAGACCTGGTATTCAGGATTGCTTCATGCTTTGCTGCTACTCTGGGATTATGACCTTTGGGAGTTGACCACTCCAGCCAGCCTGAAACCAAATTGTGAAGTGGTTAATTTGGCTTTGCACTTCCCTTTTTCCATTTTTTCAAACTCTGTTTCCTCTTCCTTTTTTCCCAGGACCTAGGGCTTTCTTGCTCCTCTCTACGTACCCAGTTTTTCTCAGGGAATTCACTCAAAAATTTCCTCTAGACAGTGCTTTGTAAGTTATACTTTTTCTTCCTCCCCTTATTCACTAGTGCTTATCTGTCCTATTCGTGCAGGGCTTTCTTGTCTGTTTAGGTGTTACGATGGCAAACAATCTGATGTGTCAAAGACCTACTCTATTACTTTTCCATGGCTGTTTGCATTTTAATAAGGAGAATCCTAGAATATAAAAGCCTAACCTAGGGCTTCCCTGCTGGCACAGTGGTTAAGAATCTGCCTGCCAATGAAGAGGACACGGGTTCGAGCCCTGGTCCGGGAAGATCCCACATGCCGCGGAGCAGCTAAGCCCGTGCACCACAACTACTGAGCCTGTGCTCCAGAGACCGTGAGCCACAACTACTGAGCCCACACACCACAAGTACTGAAGCCCACGTGCCTAGAGCCTGTTCTCTGCAACAAGAGAAGCCACCGCAATGAGAAGCCCGTGCGCCACAATGAAGAGTAGCCCCCTCTCACTGCAACTAGAGAAAGCCCACGCGCAGCAACGAAGACCCAACACAGACAAAAATAAATAAATTAAATAAATAAATAAAAGCCTAACCTAAAGGTTAGATTTTTCTAATTGATAACATTTCAAGTACTCTGGTAAGCCAGTGGGGTAGAGGTAGACATTGAAAATAGGCAGTTCCAGGTGCCCTTCAAACATACTAAGCATGCTTATGGCCCCTATTTTTTTTTTTTTTAGAGTGTCTACTTGTCTACACATCTGTAAACTGGCCTCTCACTTTCATCTGTCAATAATACTATCGCTGAATAGCAGGCTGAATTGATTCTTTTTGGTATTTGTAGTCCTGGGTCGGGGGGCGCATAACAAAGTGAAGAGTTTATCTATTAATGTGCCCTGGACCAATAACAGTGATTATTGAGGCTTGGTAGTTTCATAGTTGGGGATTTATACAGAGCTAGAAAAGTAGTTTTCCCAGGAGGACTGGTTTCCAGAGCTGCATAAATTGCATTTTGAGGAACTTGCCATCTATGTTAAATAGACAGGACCAGGGCCCTTAACCATTTATCAGTGCCATGGAGCTGATACCAACTTGCTGATTGTATTACAACTTCTGTACCCTTCCCTCTCCTTCCTCCTTTTCTCCCTACTCTCTTCCCTCTCCTCTTTTCTCTCCCTTTTTAGTCCACTTCTCTAACCTCTCTTCTCCCCACTCTCCACCATTATTTTTCTCCAGTGGAACTATTTTTGCTAAACGCTTGAAGAGAGCAACCCTGGCCATGGATTCAGAGATGCTTTAAATCTAACTAAAGGGACTTCCCTGGTGGTGCACTGGTTAAGAATCCTCCTGCCAATGCAGGGGACATGGGTTCAAGCCCTGGTCCGGGAAGATCCCACATGCCGTGGAGCAACTGAGCCCGTGTGCCACAACTACTGAAGCCCATGTGCCTAGAGCCGATGCTCTGCAGCGGGAGAGGCCACTGCAGTGAGAAGCCAGCGCACCGCAACGAAGAGTAGCCCCCTCTCGCCACAACTAGAGAAAACCTGCGCACAGCAACGAAGACCCTATGCAGCCAAGAATAAATTAATTGATTTAAATAAATAAATAAATAAATAAATCTAACTATGGACTTTGTTAGAATGGGATCTTATTTCTAGTCCCATCAGAACCTTTTTATTCTCTCAAGTTCATAGGTTCTTTTACTTCTGTCTCTCTTTCCAGATGTCTTTGTTTGCTTAACTATCCTTTTGTATCCATATCTGCTTGCCTGAGTTGCTTCCATTTCTTTCCTTATTCTCTCTGGTCTGTCTGATTTTGCTGTTTCCTTCGTTGCCTCTAAACTAATGCTTTATTTTCTTCCCTTTCTTCCTCCCTCATTGACATTATTTGGACAAGCCTGAAGAAAGAGGGAGCCTAATGAGTTTGACCGGTGCTCATTAGCACCAATCAAGTGTGTTTTGTTGGGAGGAAAGGGTATGAAGAGTTGGGCTAGCATCTTTCTCTGTCTACTCAGTATTATAACATCTCCAAGTATATAGTTGAAAAGGCTTTTAGTGTGTAAACCAAAAAAAAATAATGCAGGGGGCTGCAAATAAGAAAAGAGTTTATTGGGGGGGGTCTTAAAATTATAATTCGGGAGACACAGATTTGGGTAATCCTGAAAGAGTGTTCTGAGGAAGAAAAAGAGTCAGGGGCTTATAAAGACAAAAAGCCACGAGGTTGTTAAAAATTGCCTGGGAAGGATTGTGATTTATCCTTAAGGACTCACAAGTTGTTTTAGGATAGGGGTCCTACAGGTAGATAGACTGTCACTAGTTATTTTAGGGTAAGGATCCAATAAGTATCTTGAGTTTCTGGCATATGTTCTGGATGACTTGATTGTAAGGTCAAAAGGTCACACTCCATCCAGGCTGAGACATGCGTAAGTCACAATTCCTTATGGCTTCCTGGCTCCATTTTAGAGAGCTCTCAGCAATACCAACTCCATTTGGATTTTCCTTTCACAAGTAATTATACTATTACTGCAAAAGCAATGAAACCAATTGCAAATGTACAATAAGAAAAGTGAAACTCCTTTTAACAAAGACTTAAAATCAAGTGTTTTAAAATTATGGAAGCACATGAAATTTATGGATCTTGTTAAAAGCCTAATGGATGACTGTAACCCAAAGATAAGGAACTGATGTAAAAATAACATACTGAGATTATGTATCTTTGGCTTGCCTGTTATTTTTTAGTCTTAGTCTGAAATTGTCTCCAAAAGGCTATTACATTTTTTTCTCTGGCTTCTTTTTTTAAGATTTCTTCTTGCAATCTGTTCTGTATTCCTTTGTCACAAGGTATGGTTTCCAAGATCTTTTAAATATTAAGAGAGAAGTGAATGCCTCAACATTTTAAGTGAGGAAATATGTTTTCTATACAGTAACATAGAAAATTACTTTGGTGCTATACTTAATTTAAAAAGCCTGATTCATTGCAACAGCATCACACTTCCTCATTTTTTCTATTTCAGTTAGTTTATAATTTATCTTGGCATGTTCTCACTACTTCAATTAAGGTTATTTCTCTCAAATTTGAATTTGAATTCCAACAATTCATATCTCATATTTGCATTTGAATTTCATCAAATTGAAATTTGCATTTCCTCAAATTCATATATGACTTGTTTATTCTAACACGAGTTTTTATATCTACCAATACCTCTGATTTTTTATTTTCTTATAACTCTTCTGTAGAATAGCTGAATCTTCTCTTAAATCCTGTCTTATTCATTATAAATTGATGTAGGCATTGGTGTTCATTCTTTGTTGTTATGGCCTACAACTTACATATTAAAATTTGTTATTTTATTTTGTTTCTCCTTTATTATAGTTAGAGAATTATTTTTATTTTTTATTATTTTTCTTATAAATTTATTTATTTATTTATTTATTTATTTTTGGCTGCATTGGATCTTCGTTGCAGCACACGGGCTTTCTCTAGTTTTGGGGAGTGGGGGTGCAGGCTTCTCATTGTGGTGGCTTCTCTTGTTGCAGAGCATGGGCTATAGGCACGTGGGCTTTAGTAGTTGCGGCACACAGGCTCAGTAGTTGTGGCTCACGGGCTCTAGAGCGCAGGCTCAGTAGTTGTGGTGCACGGGCTTATGGCTTTATGCTTTATGGCATGTGGGATCTTCCCGGACCAGAGCTCGAACCTGTGTCCCCTGCATTGGCAGGCAGATTCTTAAGCGCTGAGCCACCAGCGAAGTCCCTATTTTTATGAATATTTTCTATTTTATTTATTTCAGCTTTATTGAGGAATAATTGGTCTATTTTATTAAGGCTAGTAAATTTGGGTGTTAAAAATAATTGCTTAAAAAGAGGGCATGGTCGTTAAACGTTGCTAGTGGGATTGAAACATGGTATGGCCACTCTCTTTTCCTTCCAGTTTTTTGAGATATAATTGACATCCAGCATTGTATAAGTTTAAGGTATACACCATAATGATTTGAGTTACATACATTATGAAATGATTGTCACAATAAGTTTAGTGTACATCCACCATCTCATATAGATACAAACTTTAAAAAATAGAAAAATTTTTTTTCCTTATGATGAGAACTCTTAGGATTTACTCTCTTAACAACTTTCATCTGTAACACAGAAATGTTAACTATATTTATCATGTTGTACATTACATCACTAGTAGTTATTTATCTTGTAACTGAAAGTTTGTAGCTTTTCACTGCCTTCATGCATTCCCCACCCTCACCCTGCCTCTGGTAACCACAAATCCAGTCTCTTTTTCTATGAATTTGTTTGGTTTTGAAGTATAATTGACATACAACACTATGTTAGTTCCCATTACATAACATAGTGATTTGATATTTCTGTACATTTTAAAATGACCAGCACGATAAGTTTAGTTACGATCTGTCACCATACAAAGATATTACACTGACTGTATTCCCCATACTATTCATTTCATACCCGTGACTCCTTTTGCAACTGGTATAGCCACTTTTTTTTTTTTGGTATAGCCACTTTTGAAAAACAGTTTGATAATTCTTAAAAATGTAAATATAGAATTATCATTTGACCTAACAATTCCACCCCTAGGTATATACCCAAGAGAATTGAAAACATATGTCCACACAAATATAAAGAAATGTCCATAACATTTATAATAGCCAAAAGTGGAAACAATCCAAATGTCCTTCAGTTGATATATGTATAAACCAAATGTGATATATCCATACAACAGAATATTATTTGACTGTAAAAAAGAATTAAAATATCAATATACGCTACAACATGTATGAACCTTGAAACCATGCTATGTGAAAGAGGCCACACAGCAAAAGACACATATTGTATGATTCAGTTTATACAAACTATTTAAATTAGGGAAAGTCATAGAGACCGAAAGCAGATTAATGGCTGCCAGGGGCTGAAGAGAGGGGTTAATGGAGTCCATGATTTCTTTTGGGGGTGATGAAAGTGTTCTAAAGTTGATTATGGTGGGACTTCCCTCGCGGTCCAATGGTTAGGACTCCCTGCTTCCACTGCACGGGGCATGGGTTCGATCCCTGGTCAGAGAACTAAGATCCTGTATGCCTCATGGCAGAGCCAAAAAAAAAGAAAAAAACAAAAATTGATTATGGTGATGGAGGCACAACTCCATAAATGTTCTAAAAACTATTGAATCGTACATTTTAAGTGGGTAAATTTTATGGTATGTGAATTAATATCTTAATAATTTTTTTTTTTAATTAAAGAGGGCATGGGGGATTTCTGCTTACAACAAGGGCAGATTAAGGAATTTGGACCAACCATCTTGCTGAGAATAACTGGAAAAACTGACCAAAAAAATTTTTTTTAATCTGCCTAAAGACATGGGAGAACTGATAAAACAATGAAGAATAATGGGGTCTAGATCAAGAAGAAGGAGGAAACGAAGAGAGGGGAGTCCAGCATTTCCTCAAGGGTATCTGCCAATTCCAGTTTATTAGCTGAATGACTATTAAATTGACAGAGCTTTCAATAGCTTTACAAGGCTAGAGGGAGAAAAACTGGAATCCAGGGTTCACTAATAGTAGGTAGGCCCCATGCAAGCTTTAGGTTGGAAGCCCTAAGGTCTATAAGCCTAGAAATATGAGTGAACTGGAAATAGAATGGCCTTCTTTCAGGGACTGTAGCTCAACTTTAACTCATCTCAATCCCTAAAACTGGATTAAGGTAATCTAGGACTGCTAAGTGTCTCAAATTGGCTCCCAAAAGCAAATGTAAACCCTTTCTAAAGAAAATAATATTATTCTAGGCTTCAACTTACTTATACTGTTTTCTGTATACTAGAATTTTATTAAGTATTATGCCAGGTACTTAATCAAAAATAGCTAGGCATAAGAGAAGATGAGACAACATGATTAGAAATTAAGAGACTTGATACACAATAGACAGATGATCCAGACAATGGAGTTATCAGAAACAGACTTTTTAAAGACTATGTTTAATATGTTCAGGGAAACTGAAATAAGGTTGAGAATTTTGGCACTGACTAGAAATGTAAAAAAGAACCAAATTCATGGAAAATATTTATTGAATAAAAAAATAATGGAAAATCTGAAACTAAAAACTAAGAAACAAAAAACAGTAACCTAAGGTAAGAAATCAATCAATGATGAAAACAAATCAAGGCAAGGATGTAGAACAATGGGAATGATCATGCAGTACTAGCGTAAGTGTAAATTAGCATAATCACTTTGGAAAAGGGTTTGTAATTATCTGTTAACATTGAGTATACACTGTTTATAATCAATAGAAATGTGTGCACATTTCACCAAAAGCCATGTACAAAAATATAGATTATGAGTTATTCATAGGAGTGCCAAACTGGAAACAACCCAGATACCCACCAACCAGGAATGGTTAAATAAATTGTATTTTCATGTAATGGAATATTACACAGCTATAACAGTCTACAGCTGCACGCAAGAATATGGATGAATCTCAGAAAGATAATGTTGGCAAAAGAAGCTAGACAGAAAAATACATATTGTGTGATTCCACTTTATGTAAAGTTCAAAAACAAGTAAAACTAATTTTGTGTGTGTGTGCACCTGTGTGCACGTATGTGGGTCTACACTCATTTGAAAATATACTAGAATGTTAACTGATTATTTCTAATGGGTGGTTTTTATTTTCTTCTACAACTTCTATATTATCCTCATACAAAAACAATGTACTACTTTTATAATGAGAAAAAAGTTATTCAGAAAATAAAGATTCCTATAATTTAGGATAAAAATAGTATATACAAAATGAAAAACGCATTTTATTAGAAACAATGTTTAAATCACCTGTGCTTCTATAGGATGATACAAATTATCTTTTTTCTCTACTTAGGGGCTGTTTTGTTATTTTGTTTTGTTCTTGTATAGAGAATATTCTGGGGAAAAAAAGCATAAAGAAATATATTCCCATCACATAGAGGCAAGTGTTGTTAAAACATTTTAGTATATTTTTTTCTATCCTTTTCTATGATATTTTATGAGCTCATATACTATATACAATTTAATGTGCTACTTTTTCAGTTTAAATTTCTGTTGAGTGCTCATCATAATTGCAATTGCAATTGTAAGCTATTCCCAAGTTGCCAGCCTGCCTGCCTACCTGTTTCTCTTGTTCTCTGCTTCTGTCCTTCCCTCTCTACTTCCTTCCTCCTTTCCTTTTGTTCTTGTATTCCTTCCTTTTGTCAGTAAACATTCACTAAGTTCTTTTTTGGTGCCAGACACTTTGGGAAAGGAGATAGACCCTCAGCAAAAAAAAAGGACGGGAATCACTACGATGAGGGTTTATAAATATTTGGCTTGTTATGTATATATACAACCACACACACATATATTTTTTTTTCTTTTTAACTCAGTACTCAATTTTCATTAGGAAAAAAATACTGATTTAACCCATCCTGATCCAGCATTACAAATAACCCATGGGATCATATCCCAGCGAGTAACTATGCTTTAGAGTATGGCTAAGCCCAGCCAGGAGTAGAATGAGGTCATCTATGGTACTGATGGCTAGGTGCTTTGGGGGTTTCGGTGCAGGCATTGCTCTGTGTAAGAACATTCAGTGGTCTAGGGCAGGAGTCAGCAAACTATTTTTTTCTGTAAAGAGCCAGATAGTAAATATTTTAGGCTTTGTGGGCGTATGGACTCAATTTTGCCATTGTGGAGTGAAAGCAGCCTTAGATAACACGTAATCGCACAGGCCTTGCTGTGTTCCAATAAAACTTTATTTATGAAAATAGGCCATGGACCAGATTTGTCCTGTGTATCCTTGGCTACCAACCTCTAGTCTGCAAGGAGAGACTCTGGACTCAGGTGTAAGCAGCCACAGGGACTGGTACTTCTGCTGTGACCCCTAGGATACCTCTTGCCTTGCTTTTAGAGAAGTTAAAAAAGTGAGGCCCACTCACCTTAATTTCACTCCAGCCTCACAGTTGCTTTTAATGAAGTTTTTCTAATCAAAGTAGCCTTTTGGACAACAGAACAACCTCCAGCCTCCCCCTGAACCTCATGCCCTTGCAGCAAGCCTAGAGTTCTTTGTGTACTCAAACTAGTATAGTTTGTGTACTCAAACTATTATCTTCAGCCTGAACTCCTGATTCATGTATCAAACTGCTCTCTGCTACCTCTCCCCAACCCCACCTCTAGGACTTCATTGTTTACCACACTAACCACAGTAGTTTCCTCACCATTCCCGTCACACCGCAAGCATGTACCTACTTTAGGACCTTAGTTAATAATTTCAGGTATAAACAAAGGCTCTGAAGCCCTCTTCCCTAAATATTTTCATGGTTTGCTTTTTTACTTCTTTCAAGTCTTTCCTCAAGGTCCCCTTTCTCAATGAGGCATTTGTCTATCCTTGTCACCATACCTAAAATTTCAACCCCTCTTCTCTATCCTTGTCATTTCCTATGCACCATCTCTGCTTTTCTACCTTACTTTTTCTCTTTAGCATTTATACTACCTAGCATAATCCATACTTTTTATTTATTATTGATTACCTCCAGTAAATATAAGTTTCATGAGGGCAGGGATTTTTGTCAATTTGGCCACTACTATATTCCCAGGGGCTAGAATAGTACCTGGCATATCGTAGGAGCTCAATAAAATGTGGTGAATAAATGTATTTTGAAATAATTTTAGACTCATACAGAAGTTGAAAAAAATAGTACAAAGAGCTCCCATATATACTTCACGCAGGTTCCCCCCAATGATGACATCTTATATAACCACAGTATGATCATCAAAACTTGTACTGCTTTTATAATCAGAAAAAAAGTTAATAAAAAATTATAAGGATAATGCTTTTAACTTTAGTTTAAAACATTTTAAAATAAAATCTGTGGGAGAAATGATAGAGGCAATAATCAAAAGTATCAAATGCTATAAAAAATGAAAAGCAGCAACCTATAAGAAAATCAATTTATTGTGGTATCCTCAAGCAAATTAAAGACTTTTTCAGGGTTAGAAAATGACTGTCAAGTGCTACTGCTAAGTCAAATGAGATGCGAGCTAGTCGATGAAATGACCACTGGTAACCTGCATTGAGCAGTTTCAGTGGAGTGGTTAGAACAAAAGCTTGTCTGGGGCTTCCCTGGTGGCGCAGTGGTTGAGAGTCCGCCTGCCAATGCAGGGGACACGGGTTCGTGACCCAGTCCGGGAAGATCCCACATGCCGCTGAGCTTGCGCTCTGCAACGGGAGAGGCCACAACAGTGAGAGGCCCGCGTACCACAAAAAAAAAAAAAAAAACGCTTGTCTGAACTGGGTTCAAGAGGAAAATGTGGTATGGTGAGGACAAATAATCCTTGCAAGGAATTTTCCGTAAAAAGGAAAGAGAGCAATGAAATGGTAGCTGAAGAAGTAAGTGTAAATACCATAGGAAATATTTTAAAAGAATAAAAAATATAAAAATCACCTATAATCCCACAACCAGTAATCATTAATAACATTTTACCAACCTCAATCTCTTGGAAAAAAATAGAATGAGATACCGCTATATGTTCATCAGAACGGTGAAAATTTAACAATCTCGCAATATGAAGCACGAGTAGGAGGTAGAGCAATGGGAACTCTAGTGGGAATGTAAGTTGGTATAATCCCTATGGAAAACAGTCTGGCGCTATCCAGTGAAGTTGAATATACACATACACTACCGCCAAGCAAATCCACTCCCAGGTATATATCATAGAAAAGTTCTTGCATATGTATACCAGGAGACACATATATTAATGTTTATAGAAGCATTCTTTGTAAGAGCCCCACACTGGAAACATCCCATATATTCTAAAGTAGAATGGATAAATAAACTGCAGATACTTACAGAATAAAATGCTAGAAACCACTGGCAATGAAAGTAGAGTTATATACAACTTGGATGAAAATTATAATGCTAAACAAAAGGCACGAAAGAATACATACAGTGTGATCTCATTTACATGAGATGCAAACACAGGTAAAGCTGAATTCAGTATTTAGGGATACACAGACAATAAATTATAAAGAAAAGTAGGAAAATGATCACACAAATGTCATGTGAGTGATCACCTGTAGGGAGGAAGAGGGATGTGCTTGGTGAAGGACACATGGGGAACTTCTGAGCTGCAGCTAATTTCTAGACCTTGTTGTTGAACATATGTGTCATGCACTCTTCTGTATATATGATATATCATGTGGTAAAAAGAACTTTAAAAACAAATCTTAAAGTAACATATTCTTTCAAAATTTAGTAATGAGACCAAGAGGGACTGAAAAAATCTTGTGTACCATACAGAAATTTGCTGGTTATCTTGTGGCAAAATATCTTAAAAATTTGTCAAACTTAAGTACGAATTATCTACTTTTCTTCTATAAAAAGACAACTGTTCCAAATTCGTTGACCTCTTCTATGATGACTGTGGCTATCAAAAGTATGCTACATAAGTACACAGCAGGTATCAAAAGCCAAAATAGCCACCCACATATCTAATCTATCTCCCTTCAAGGTAAAGATATTTTAACAATGACTGAGAAAGCAGTTGCTCTTAAAAGAACTCACAATATACAGAGAATATTCTGATAATGGATGTTTAAAAATGTTTCCATTGTTACATGATTTTATTGTTGAAAATAATGTCTGTCACCAGTAAAAACTCAAAACTGCAGTTTTATAGACATGGAATAATTGGTCGAGAAAAACAAGGACATTCCTGAAGTATTGTATTTAGCTCCCCTCCAATGGAGCTTTCAGACCAGCTAGGCAGCTCCTGCATTCTGGCCAGAAGCCACTGGGTTGTAACAGTTTTGATTTTAATCCCAGTTAACCTGGGAAGGATGATTCTATTAATTTCTCCCCTTCCCCGAGCAAAGAGATCAGCTGCTTTCTGAAGGCTCTCTCTAAATCAATGCTTTTTTTTTTTTTTTGAAGCAGAGGAGAGGTCGGATGATAGACTGGAGAGAGAACCAAGAAAGGTGAACAAAGCTACTGGCTGTTTCCAAATTAACAGTTTTAAGCCACTAAAAACAGGAGTATTTTGGACTTTAAAAATAACATGGGATACCAGAATACACAAACTAGCACAGCAATCACTAAATGTAAGAACTGAGTCATATCAGGGAGGATAAATTTAACCAGGCAAATTTCAACAAAAACTTCCACATAATTGTAGGATGAGCAGAAATGAATTTCAAATCAGCTTGAATTACTATTGTGGCAAGGTGTTATAAGAGTCTCAAAAATAATAAAGCATATTCTATTGTTACTGTTAATATTATAAAGTGAAAGCAAAAGTTTTAATGTACTGTTAATAGATAAAATTTTAATTTTATCAAGATCATTACATCTTATAATTTAAAATTTTCTATTTTTGTTTTATAATATACATAATTTATAAGTACATAAGTACATGTATATAATTTGCAAACGAACACACATACACACACATAAATATATACAGTCCCAAAGTTTTAGGTTGTTATTATTTTTTTAACTGATGAGGATGATATGAAAAAAGTCAATGTTAATAAACACCGGGTTGAAGGTTATGGGTTCTTTATTTTAGAATTCTAAGCTGTTACTAAGCCATGAGTAGACATCTTCATTAATGACATACGGACAAAGAACTTGACCTGAATATTAATTCTCAGGCCTAATTAAACTATATGTTTAATTAAATGCAGATTCTGCTAAGAATGAATTTAAAAATTCTTTCAATGCAATTCATGCTTTCAAATTTTGGTTTTTAAAAACATATAAATTGTTTTAATTCTACTGTCCTGAAAACAAACAATCTCTTCTTTCATGGTTACAAAATGATCAGTAACAGAAATACAAGGGTTTTTTTGTTTGTTTTGTTTTTAGTATCAGCACTGGAATGAGGCTAAAAGAATTATATAAACATCAGGAACTTTCAACAAAGTTAAGATGCTAGAAGCACCTGTAAGTAAATACAAACATAACAGTTCTTTAGTTTTTCACTAGGTTGATATAAAACAATAACAACACCAGCATCACCACATCCTATCTTCTATCTAGAAAAAGCAGTTCCAATGGAACATACTGACTGACATTCCACAAAGGAAGATTAACAATACTTAATTATAAATTATAATTAAGATATACTTAATTATATACTTAGTTATAAATAATTATATTAACTATAAACAAATAAATTACAGAGACACTGTAGGCTTCAACCTGTAATGTCATGCCAATTATTATTCTCCTTGTTACACAAATCTACCAAAAGAATTTCTGGAAAAGAAATGAAATTTCTAGTTTCAAAACCTAGTTATTCCCTGTTAAAAAGAAAAGAAAAAAAAAAAAAGCAGGGAAGAAAATTGTCAGGCCAGCATTTTAACTAAAATTTCCTCAAAAACTTGAAACGTGGGCTTCCCTGGTGGCGCAGTGGTTGAGAGTCCACCTGCCGATGCAGGGGACACGGGCTCGTGCCCCGGTCCAGGAAGATCCCACATGCCATGGAGCGGCTGGGCCCGTGAGCCATGGCCGCTGAGCCTGCGAGTCCAGAGTCTGTGCTCCGCAATGGGAGAGGCCACAACAGTGAGAGGCCCGTGTACCACACACAAAAAAAACCCCCAAAAACCTTGAAACATAATGAAAGAAGGTAAATATTTCATTAAGTATATATATTAAGATAAATCTTATTTTTAATATATACATATGATTCTTCGGATGAACACTAAAATTGCTTTCTTCATTATCTTCATTCTGTTATCTAAAAATTGAAAAAACAAAAATTCATCTACTCTTTAAACAGACTACCAAAGAAAAGGAGCCTCTTTCTTATTCTTCTTCCATAACTTAAGAAAGGGGTACTACTTATCATGCCTTAGAAGTCTTTATCATGGCTCCCAAGAAAGGTAAATGGGCTAAGAGAACTTCTGCTTTGCCACTGGAAAGACAGCAACAAATCGTCTACACAAACTGGCCTTTCAGGTGACCATGGCTGTATTTTCAACCCAGACGGCAAACACTGTAGTAGTCTGACCAGAATCCATTGTTGGTTGTATGACATGTTACTCCGCAAACCAATCCCAAAATAACAGAATAGACTGATAAAGGCAAGTGTCCAACGTGAAACCTGCTGCCAACTGGCTCTTACCAACTTTTACATATAGGAAAGTTTTATAAACAAAATATAAGATGTTTTAGTAAAAAAGAAAATAAACAGTGCTAGAAAGGGGATTTTGAAACAGGAACTTTCACATATTGCTGGTAGGAGTATAACGTGGTACAACCTTTCTAGAAAACAATTTGGCTATATATATCAAGAACCTTAATTGTGCTTTACATCCTTTTATTCTAATAATTATACTTTTGACAGTCTATCAGAAGGAATCAAAATATGGTTTAAATACGATATGTAGAAAGCTGCTAATCAAAGCACCATTTAAAATAATTAAAATTGTAAACAGCTTAATAAAACATTAAGTGGTTAAACATTGTTAAATTATGATATATTTAAATAATACATATTTATTTAAAATGATATTCAGAAAGAATATGGAAAATTGCTTACAGCTTTATGGGACATTTCAGTGATTCTTAAGAATAATTTTTATTGTAAAACTTTTTACTATTCCTTGAAACCTGGTACTTACCCCTTATTTATCACTCCTAGCTTACACATGATATTTACATCATGTGTACATCAGCGTACACATGATATTTAAAATTATGTAACTAGATAAATCCACCAAGAGATTGAGTGTAGACAGAGAAGAGAAAATGTCTGGATTAAACTCTGGGTTACTCTGACATTTAAGGGTTGGGGGTTTGAGAAGGAATCAGCAAAGGAGACAGAGTTCTTCCCTTTAGGATTATGTCTTTGTTGGCATGTGAAGTCCTCCATGTACTAACCCAGGTTTACCTCATCTCTTACTACTTCTCTTCTCACTACTTATAGTTATAAAAAATATATTGTGCTCATTTTCTGGGTTCTTTCTACATGCTTTTCCATTCTTTGAAGCACTATTTCTTTCCTCCTGTTCCCCATCCCTGATTAACTCCTTTATATCTTTTAGAATTCACCTCAACAATAGCTTCCTCAGTGGTCTGCCAGATGTGGTTTAGTTTCCCCTTCTATGTACTGTACACATACCCAGCATCACACAATCTTCTTACTCCCATTATTGCTCATAAGCACTTTCTCTCTTTTTCTATTTTTCTTTCTGGATTGGAATTGCTTACTTATATATCTCCTCCAGTAGATTATGATCCTTGAGGTTCTATGTCCTATTCATCATTTAACATTTAGCACAGTGCTGAATACTTGGTTGGCACTTAAACAATATTTAATAAACTAGAGAACCAATAAATTAATTAGCCATAATAGAAAGAGAAGAGCTTATACAGGCTTAGCCTTTGGAGACAGTGAAGTTGGAGTGTAGAGCAGGGTTTTTGTGAAAGAGGGTGTTATTTAGGCATCAGAGGAAGCAAGAAACATGTCGGCAAGCCAGAAGTTACCAATATTTTTTTTGTAGCAATAAATATCTAGGTACAATGGCTTGATTAACTTCTTTTCGGTCTTCTTTATTGAAAAGCTGCCTGGCAGACATAGTGTTCTACCAAGCAGGTAGATACAAGTACAGTGGGTTCATTATTTTGAATGTTTATTTGTATAAGATGTTTTGAATACTTGATTCCCTTTTCATTTTCTAGCAAACTACTCCAATCTGGCAGGTGTTTGAGAGTTGCAGCTTCCATAGAGATGTGAATAAAGCAATAGTTTGTTTCTTTTTTAATTTATTAATTAATTTATTTATTTTTGGCTATGTTGGGTCTTCGTTGCTGTGTGCAGGCTTTCTTTTTAGTTGCGGCAAGCGGGGGCTACTCTTTGTTGTAGTGGGCAGGCCTCTCATTAACATGGTTTCTCTTGTTGTGGAGCACGGGCTCTAGGTGTGTGGACTTCAGTAGTTGTGGCACATGGGCTCAGCAGTTGTGGCTCGAAGGCTCTAGAGCACCAGCTCAGTAGTTGTGGCACATGGGCTTAGTTGCCCTGCCGCATGTGGGATCTTCCCGGACCAGGTCTCAAACCCGTGTCCCCTGCATTGGCAGGCGGATTCTTAACCACTGCCCCACCAGGGAAGCCCTAAAGGAATAGTTTTAAATGAAGGGTCTTCATATTGAGTATGAACCTTTTTAAGAGTCATGGAATTGTTATTAAACTTCAGAGAAGCATAACTCGTCAGTAGAAGGGTGGAGACAGGTTTAAAAGCCAAAAACTTTTAAGGAATTTAAGGAGTGGAACCTAGAAAAGGTGTTAGGTAGAAATAAGGTTTCTTTGTTTATAAGTGTATTAAATGAAAATAAAGGGTTTTGAGTCACATTTTAAAATATTTTTTTAAATTTTGCCGAACGTTAAAAGCATTTTTTTTCTGTAGCATGACCATAAATATTTTTAAGGTGAGACAAATATAACCTCTACATAAAATATTATGATTTATTTTCAGTGTGGCACAGTTGAGCTACATTTCAAATGGGAAGTAACATTGATAGGGAGCACTCATGTGAAACTGTGTTCAAAAGAAAAAGCCCAAGTTTCAAAAAATGTTTTATTCTGAATATTGTCCTCTGTATAGTTTTAATTTTAAAAGTGTTTTCAGATCCAACTAAAGTTCAATTTAGAAATATAATTTATATTTTTTACTTTCTCAGATGAAGCTTTAAGCATATGTTTCTAATAATTCAGTTAAAATATGCTGGGTTGTATATTTTTTAAAAGAATCTGCATTGAAAAGATTCCAAAATATTTGTTTGAACAGGCACTCAGCATCTTGATGAAAACTGTTGGAAAAGAAAAACTTTCAGAGTCATTCTGCTCTCTGAGTACCCAAGCCAACTAAACTGGTACAGTTAACACTTCTGTAAGAGGCCAGGAGCCAAGAAATGTAGCTCTTCCTGGACTGCTTTTCAACAGGCCTTCAAGCCAACTTAGTGCTTGATATTAATACCATTGAATTTTCAGATAATAAGCTACAAGTAGAACATCTACAACTCTTTCTATCAATATCATACTTGTTAGTCTCTACTAGTAATCCTTGATTAGCTTAAATCTCTGCTTTATGTTGGCATTAAAGCTGTAGCTTTAATTTTGTCGGATATCATACTTATAAAACAAGAAGAGAATGCCCTGTAGAGTGTGACCCCACACTGTCTCCCAGACATAAATATTTTTACATTGCTTTTTAGTACTACTGAGTGTCACAGTAGAGATGTAAATTATTTAGAACACATTAATGCTTTGGAAGGCGAGATAGTTATCTCAGCCTACCAAATTTATAAGTAGGGATAGTTTATTTGGCCTCCGACCCTTTCGTTTTCATTGTATCCCCTTGAGATTTATTGATACCAATGAATTCATTTAGCAGTTATATGCTTACTATAGGTAGTATGTCATGTTGATCTCTGTATCCACATACTTGCTCTAGTAAGTGCTCTTAGATATTTGTTGGATTGAACTAGAAAGTACCCACCAAATTTAGATGCTGTGATGGAGAGTAAATAATAAAAGAAAGATTCAAAGATTCTGTATGCTAACTAGAGAGACTAGGCTAAATTTAATTTCTCTAATATCACAGAGTTATTTGGAAAAATAGCATAAACTAAAATTCTAGTCACTTGGTTTTTCAAGTGCTTCCCACAAGATTAGATTAACAGTGTCTCCAAAAATGGTTACCATACTTTAATAACTTTTAAGCTTATTTCAGAACTGTAAATGTAGAAGACTTATGTGGAACCAGTGATAAACCTCCTGGCTTTTTTCCCCTTTCTTATTTGGATCTGTGTATAATCTGAAATAGCAAATTATATACAATTTGGGAGACAGTGTCATTTGTGACTTCAGGGGATCTGAGGAATGCAGTCATTTCATGAGCTTGTGCCAGATCTTTCCATTTTGGGTAGTTTATTAATGGAAAGAAAGCAAATGGAGGGAGTTTCAATAAGGAACTGAATGGGTTAATGACTGAAAATGATGATTGAAAACCATAATCTGCAGTTGATTGGGACATAGTTATGAGGAGAAAGCATACGTATAAATAGTAACATAATGGTATGTTACTGAAATCTAAGAAAAGTAGAATGAGACAAAATATCTCTAGTATCTTGATGTTCTATTTGATAGTATTTTGGATAAGTTTCATAAGGGAGATGGTTGAGATCACTAATCCTTAGTACATGAACCAACAAATAGGAATTGTATTTATCCTAAGAAGTAACTTTGGCCCGTAAAGAAGGAGTAGAGACTCTTAACTAGAGGAACATTTTTGTCTGTAATTTCTCTGATTCAGTGCCAGATGCTTTTTGAGAGAACATTCAAAGCCGTGTCTGTCTGAGTTTCATTGTTGAAAACTGCCAGCTGCTATATTTCTTTTTAATAACTGATTGAAAGTCTTTCCGTTATGTCTCCTCTATTGCAAAATTCCTTAAGTTTAAAAAAGTGTGTTTAAAGTAATAGCATTATGAAACAAAAGCTTTATTCTGTGGATTGGATAATACTTCTCTTGTGACATTTTCTTTTCCCACCAAAAGTGAGAAGTGAATGCCTTGCCTTGGTACATCCCATTTCTAATGGAGGACAAGAAGTTATTTTCTTCAATGGCTGACTTCCAGAATTTCTGCCTGAACGTTCTTTGTCAAGTGTATATTCCCTTCTCTAGGCCTTTCTATATAGAGCCCACAAACATCGTCAGTGTGAATGATGTCATTCAGAGGGTTAGTGACCATGCCTCTGCAATGAACAAGAGGATTCATTACTACAGCCGGCTCACTGCTCCTGCAGACAAGGCACTGGTAAGGGGCAAAGCATTGCTAATTGTCTAAGCTTAAGTTGAAATGAACTGAACAACATAAGCCACGGCAGCTCCCAGTAGTTGAACTTTTTGCTGGCCATATTCCAAGGACAGCATCATGGAAAGTCAAAGATATTAATTAATACGTCTTACATCTCAGGCTAGTTCATTCTTATTAGCCTGGCATAGAGAGATTTGAAACAATCTCTCTATGTTGACAACAGCCTAGAGATTTGTTGGATTAAAATTCTGCTAATCCATAATCCTAAAAGCTTTGAGGAGGATAAACTGTTGAAGTAGTTTAGGTCATTGATTAATAACATAAATAATAACAAGTTCTGGTTAGTCTATTCAATTTTTAAGTTTGAAGCTACAAGGGAAAAATGTTTATAGAAATTTTCTACAGGAGTGAGAAACTGAAATATATACATACATATATTTTTTTCCTATTTGGTAATGTCCTTTTATAGATCAAAAAGCAGGGTCAAAGAGCAGATACTAAACATTTGAAGCTTTGTGGGCCACCTGCTGTTGCATATTCTTCTCTACTTTTGTTTTATAATCATTTAAACAGCCCCTTACCAAAGGGGCTGTTAAGGTTGAAGGCTAGATTTGGCCCATGGGCTATGGTTTGTTGACTCTTGATCTTACAAAATCTGTGTTATTATCTTAGAATCAAAAATATGTAAGTAATTTCATTTCTTATAAGAATTAACGATATTCAGAAATTTGGAAGTTGAAAGAAAAATGAAGCATTCTGAGAAAAAAATAATGATTTTTTTATAGGTAATAATAAAAAGGGAGAAGGGAATTCAACACTCTAAATGTTTACTGAGGGGCAAGGACTGGGCTAGTCACTTGAACACAGATATCTCATTTTAAGCCTTGTGAATTATTAAGATCTCCTTCTGTGTCATCATAGTAGGGACTTCCAAAATATTCTGGGTGGGATAATTTTTTTCCCCAATTTTTTCACTTTTTCTTCCCCTAGGTCTTTACATCAATAGTTGTGATAAAGTCTTAGTTCCATGTCAGAATTATCTAAGCCTTCTGGGGAGTAGAAGTAATCCAATATCTCTGGGTCTAGTTCAGACCTCCTAGAGACTGTACTTATGGAAGCAAACTTCAGAGATACCAACTGGGCCAGTCTAGGTCTGAGTGTATGTTGTTTGCCTGGAAATTAAGTCAGCATTGTACACCAAGTTGAATCCCTTTTGTTAACTGACAGTGAGATGAGTCTAGTTAATCACAGTATATAAACAGTGATCTAAAATTAATAATATGACCATTTTTAATGATTGTGTGTATACATCCATGCTCATTTTCTGAGAATCCCAAAGTTATTTTTCCTAAAAGACCTTTTAGGGAAGAGTAATATGAAACCACAGGTGTCAGGTCTTTACACAGTTACACCTTTTTATTTCTGAAAATTTCCCCACTTACGTTAATATTTTTACTCTAAATTGGGGAAGGGTAGTAAATTATTTGGCTGCTGACATCTCCTAGATGCTTGCTAATAAAAGTGTGACCTGCACAGGCCAGCAATATCAGCATCACTGAGAGCTTGTTAAAAGGGCAGAATCTCAGTCCTTGCTCCAGATCTACTGAATCAAAATCTGTATTTTAACAAATTCTCTGTGTGAATCACAAGAACATTCAAGTTTGAAAAGCACTGTCCTAGACCACTGATGAGAGTGTGGGATCCAATCTTCCAATTTTTCTGTCTCTCCTAATAATTTCTTATCCTGTAGCTTCTAATCCTATCCCTGATAACTTTTGATTTTCACTTTTTCTGAACTTGCTCTGCTAGATATCATGGTTTATCTGCTGCCTGATACAGACATGGTCCTGCCCCTTTTTTCTTTTTACTCCATAGTAGAAGACAGCAGAACTCAGACCCAAGAGGACTGAGGGTAAAGAGAAGGCAGCAGACCTATTTCCATATATGCTTTTGTATCTATAGGAAATAGTTGTTTCCAAAGCCACACCAGGCATGGCATTCAAGACACTCTTTGCCCGCAAGACACCACCAATCATATGCATAAAGAGAGAAGGATTTGATATTTTTTCTTTTTGCACCAGTTCGTATCCTGTCTACCTGCTGAGTCCTAATGCTCCACTTTCTTGAGGTGTTTCCCAACTATTCTAGTCCCCATTGTTGTTGTTATCATTATTTTTGTCATTCCTGTGTTCGAGTTGAACACTTAATTTTTATTCTTATAGCGTTTTCTAATTGTTTCACATGTGTTCCAACTGGTATTTAAACTTCTTGAAGTTAGGGGTTGTATATTATTTTTACTTGAATGCTAAACCTAGCACAGAGTTGTAGATTTACATAGTAAGTACTGATATAAAAGATTGTTGATTTATACCAGTCAGCTCCTACGTCTTTAATATTATGTGTAAGGACTACATATTCTCAAAGGACAATTCTCAGGGAGATGGTCAGAATTCCATCAGGAAACCGTATTTTTTTCCCCTCCAAAATAGGGAGGTAGAATTAGAAAGAAATGTGTCAGGGTAAGGTGGGAGCTATGTGTATAAAAATGTATATCTATTCAATTGTTCTTTCTGTGTACGTCTTCAACCTCTCTATTGGCTCCTTCCCTTTTGCTTACATCTTCTGTCTTTAAGAACCCTTGCTTTGCCTTTTCCTTAAGCCACTTTAGCTCACCTTTTTCTTCTGGTACCAAAGCATTTAGAAGAATAGTCCATATTTATTATTCCTTTCTTTCCCTTCTGTTGACTCCTCAATTCTTTATAGTTTGAGTTCCCTACCTGCCTCTTTGCTAAAACCACCTTCACATAGGAGTTTGGTGACCACTTCATTCTTAAAATTTCCCTCACTTCAGACCCAAGTCTCCTCCATCTAGAATTACTTAATCTAGGTCTTTGCTGGCTCTTCTTCCTCCTGTCTCATGAAAATGAAGAGAAGAATATTTTGACAATTGCATACTCTAGGAATTCATTCTCATTTGAGATGAACAGTTTATTGTTTATAGTATTTAAACTCTTGCTCCTTTAGATCTTCTACTCTATTTGAAAAATAATTTTTATATTAATCAGATATACACACTATTTAATTGTTCATGATATTTGGAAATGTGTCTAGAGTCAGGTACTCTGTTGTATAGAAAATATCCTCTGTTGCACATTTACTGGTTCTAACATTTCTGTACTTTTTTTTTTTTAACCAGGTTGCCCCAGATCATGTAGTTCCAGCTCCAGAAGAGTGCTATGTGTATAGTCCATTAGGTTCTGCTTATAAACTTCAAAGTTGCACCGAAGGATATGGTAAAAACACCAGTTTAGTAACCATGTGAGTAAAACTACTTTTTGGAGCATAACAAACTTTTTGTAAACAAAAGTTATTGATTATTTTAATTTTTTGTCTTAATTAAAATGTTTGAAGAGTCAAACGTCATATTTTTACTGCTGTTACTCTGCTTTCAGTTTTATGATTTGGAATACCATGATGGGAACATCTATACTAAGTATTCCTTGGGGCATAAAACAGGTAATATAATTTTCAGCACACTTTTTACCAGAATTTTTTTCTCTTTGTATTTTAAGTTTTACAATAGAGGTTTTAATAAATCTACATAAAATTTATTAAAGAAAATAGATGATTATATTTATTTATTTTAATTTTATTTATTTATTTTTTGGCTGAGTTGGGTCTTCGTTGCTGCACGCAGGCTTTCTTTACTTGCGGCGAGTGGAGGCTACTCTTCGCTGCGGTGCGCGGGCTTCTCATTTGCGGTGGCTTCTCTTGTGGAGCATGGGCTCTAGGCGCGCAGACTTCAGTAGTGGCAGCACGCGGGCTTCAGTAGTTGTGGCACGTGAGCTCAGTAGTTGTGGCTTATGGGCTCTACAGTGCGGGCTCAGTAGCTGTGGCGCATGGGTTTAGTTGCTCTGCAGCATGTGGGATCTTCCTGGACCAGGGATGGAACCCGTGTCCCCTGTATTGGCAGGCAGATTTTTAACCACTGCACCACCAAGGAGGTCCCTAGATGATTATATTTAATTTTACATTAGTTGTCTGGTTTTTAATCATAATTGTTTAGGGTAACAATATGGTTATATATGAATTTATTCTAAAATGATGATATATGTTGTTCTGTATTTTTATAAACAGGCTGGGTTTACTACTGGAATGTGTGTCATCATGCTGATGGGCCTTTTAACACTTTATTGCTGCTACAGAGTGGTGAAATCACGAACTATCATATGTAAGAACTTGCCACTGTAAAAACAGATGAGTGATATGGGTATTAAGAATTTATGCTGAGGTAGATCACTAATGTGTACATTTCACAAATGTGTTAACTATTTTCTGCCTAAAGATTTATTTCTCTAATTCATAGCATTTGACTGAACTGATATGTTAATGAATTTAGTGGCTGCCTTTGAAATTCTGAGAGTCTTGTTCTTTGCAGAGTGCATTTACTTTGGTGCTAATTTCCTCATAAGAATCATTTAAAAAGTTGTATTTTAAAAATAAGGTCTTTGCTAGAACTAAATTGAGAATTCTATGATTCTTATCAGTTTATGGTGACTTGTTTTGACCTATCCCTACCAAAAGATCTAAATGTTGGAATCTCCTAAAAGTAGAAATTGTTAAGTATGAAAATGTGAGCAATGTGTCCTTTGTAATGAATTCTCAAAGTTGTACCAATGCGTTACCTCCAGTCATTTCTATAATTTAGATCAGGGAAATACCTTTTTAGATTGTTTTAGTTTAGGACCTAAATAGACATACATTATTTCATTGAATCTTAGCAAGTGCGAATCAACAGACCAGGCTTTGCCTCCAGTTTTATTCTGTCTCTACTAAGCAGTGGTATATTTTCTCTTAATTGTATTATTTAGTCATATCCCTTTCCCATTTATCCACAAGTCCCTTGGTGCTCTTATAGATATGCTAAATTCTTTATATGAGGTAGCAGTTAGCCCTTTACCTGCTATTTTTTGTTAATTTCTTTCCTATTCAATATTTGAATGGCTTTTGTATCGTATTAGTTTGTTTATATCTGCCTATCTTTTCCACTGTAATTTCTATTTCTTCAGTTGATAGAAAAGGATAACCTTTCAGGTGCTATTTTTACATTGTCATCTAAATTTTCTGTTACTTAATTTTTAAATTAACTCAATTGTCTCAAATTTTTTTTAATTGAAGTATAGTTGATGTACAATTTTATATAAGTTACAGGTGTACAGTATAGTGATTCACAATTTTTAAAATTTATATTCCATTTAGTTATTATAAAATATTGGCCATATTCGTCATATTACACAATATATCCTATTAGCTTACTTTATACATAATATATAGTTTGTACCTCTTATTCCTCTACTACTCTATTGCCCTTCCCCACTTCCCTCATTATCTGAAATTTAAATTGGCATGTGGTGTGAAGTATGACTCAAGAAATGTTATTATTAAGTATGCCAAATATTGGATAATGTCTTCTGTCCCTTATTGATGATTTTTTCTAGCCTTGGTTTATCACTTGGTTTTATTAATTATAAAATTTTATGATACTATAATCTTTTCAGATTACCTGTACTATTTCATTCACCTACATTTCTTTTTATGTATTTGTTCTATAATTTTTTGTTTTGTTTTTTTAATTGAAGTATAGTTGATTTACAATGTTGTGTTAATTTCTGCTGTATATAATGTTTTAATTACTATTATTTCATAATATGGTCTAATGCCTGGTGGTGGAATACCCATAATCTTTTGCTAAATGTTTTGATTTAATTTGGAGAACACAAATTATGAATATGGAATATATGATTAACATCTAATTTTATTCTTTCCCTTTTATATTTTATCTAGCATCAGTGGATACCACTACCTGGGAATATCCAGATGTCTGCAGATATTATTTTGGCTCCTTTGGGCAGTGGTCAAGTCTCCTTTGCTCCTTGGTGTCTCTTATTGGAGCAATGATAGTGTATTGGGTGCTTATGTCTAATTTTCTTTTTAATACTGGAAAGTTTATTTTTAGTAAGTATCCATATCCATATTTAACAGAGTTACTTTCAGATACAATAACTACTATAATGTTTTCATTTCAACCTTAAATTCTGGCCTTGGGATTAATAAAGTAAAAAGTAATATTTGTAATTCTAGAAGATATACTTGATTCAGTTTCTTTTCTATGGTTATGATCTCAAATACAATGTGTATGTTAATTTCCAAAAATTAATTTTTGAATAAATAATATTCCTTCAAATTCTCTAATTAACATAAAATATTTCTAAGTTCTAACAGATGTTTTAAGCATTGCTCAATTTTTACCACAAAATTTTAGTGTAACAGAAAAACTTATGAAGTTCCTTGGTGTTTGTTGCTAAAGAATTCAATGTGTAGAGTCTTGAAGAAACAAATTTCAGTCATGTATTTTCAAAATATTAGAATCTAAAATTAGGAAACAATAGAATAGTGGAATTTATATGGGAAATATATTATTAAATAAGCCCTATATATTTAAAATCTAGATTTACATGAAAACCAAATTTCAAAATAAGTTCTAACATAACTAACTACAACAGCTAGTTTTCCTAAGAACTTTTGAGAGGCAGGTGAGTGAGGAAGATAAATTCTATTTTTATTTTAAACCATAAAATTAGCATTTTAATTAAGTTTTTTTATTAACAATCATTTTTATTGTATGAGAAATTATGAAATGTTTCAAACTACCAAGGAAATGCAGAGGGTAATAGAAATACCGTTGTACCCACTAAATGAGTTTTCATGTCTTAACATTTTGCCATATTTACATTAGTTCTCTATTCTTACAGACCTATAAATGTAGCCCCAGGTGTACTCCTTCTCAATTTCATTTTCCTTCTTCCCTAATTTTGGTACAAAATAATGGTACCTACATGTTTTTGTTATCTTACTATATAAATATATAAGCAACATACCATATTATTTTGCATGTTTTTAATCTGTATAAATGCTACTGCAACTTGCTTTTTTCTGTAATCATCTTCAATAATACATTGTTCTAGTTCAATTTAACTGCTTTATTCCATAATATGAATGTACCGTGACTTCTTTATCCATTCTCTTGCTATTTAATTTGTTTTCAGTTATGTACTTTCCTGTTACAAACAAGATTTTGTTAAACATCATTGTTTGTCTCCTTGTGTATATGTGGGAGAGTTTCTTCAAACTATGTACCTATAAGACAAATTGCTGGAACTTAGAATATTCACATTTTCAACTTCACTAGAAATTACGGGATTGTTCTTTATCATTCTTATACCAGTTATATTCCTGCCAACAGTTTAGGAAACTTCCCCTTGTTCCACATCCTCATCCACACTTGATATTATCAGACTTAAATTTTGCCAGTTGGGATATGGTTTAATTTGCATTTCTCCTCATAAGGAATGATCCTAGACATCTTCTCTTAATTGGACATTATATAGCTTGTTATATCCTTTGCCCATTTTTCTTTTGGATTGCTGGTCTTTTTCTTATTTATTTATAGGAACTCTTTGTAAAGTTTTGATACTAATATTTATTCATTAATGTATGCAAATGTCTTCCAGTTAGTGACTTATCTTCACTTGGTCTGTGGTGGCTCTCCGGTTCAGAAGTTTTTCTTTTACTTTCACATTACTCAGTCTTTTTCATTATGGCCCACAACTCTTCCACATACATTTTAGAATCAACTTGTCAAATTCCACAAAAAATTCCAATCAGAATTTGATTGAAATTGTATTGAATTTATCAGTGTACCTTAATGTATCAACCACTACCATAATTGATGTCATTAGGGTACTGACTTTAGAATTTGATTGGCATTGCATTGGATATATAAATGTGGAGAGAATAATATCATTAGGATACTGAGTCTTACTGTCCATGATCATGGCATGGAATAGTTCTCCATTTATTTAGGTCTTTTTAAATACCTTTTAAATTTTTATTGATAAAGGTCTTACATATCTTATTTTTAGACTTATTTTATTCTCAGGACCCTAAAATTTTTTTTCTTTAGTAAAGCAGTTTTAGTTTAATATTCAAATACACATACTTTTTATTATAGAAAATTTCAAACATGTACAAATTAAATGGAACAACATAAAGAACCTTCATGTTCCCCTCACCTGTTTTCTTTCCTTCGTAAAACAAAATTATTTGTTTGTTTGTTTGTTTATTTATGGCTGCATTGGGTCTTTTTTTTTAACACTTTTATTGGAGTATGATTGCTTTACAATGGTGTGTTAGTTCCTGCTGTATAAAAAAGTGAATCAGCTATACATATACATATATCCCCATATCTCCTCCCTCTTGCATCTCCCTCCCACCCTCTCTATCCCACCCCTCTAGGTGGTCACAAAGCACTGAGCTGATCTCCCTGAGCTATGTGTCTGCTTCCCACTGTCTATTTTACATTTCGTAGTATATATAAGTCCATGCCAGTCTCTCACTTCGTCCCAGCTTACCCTTCCCCCTCCCTATGTCCTCAAGTCCACTCTCTACACCTGCGTCTTTATTCCTGTCCTGCCCCTAGGTTCTACATAACTTTTTTTTTCTTTTTAGATTCCATGTATATGTGTTAGCATACGGTATTTGTTTTTCTCTTTCTGAATTACTTCACTCATATAACAGACTCTAGATCCATCCACCTCACTACAAAATACTCAATTTCGTTTCTTTTTATGGCTGAGTAATACTCCATTGAATATATGTGCCACATCTTTTTTTTTTTTCACATCTTCTTTATCCATTCATCTGTCGATGGACACTTAGGTTGCTTCCATATCTTGGCCATTGTAAATAGACCTGCAGTGAACATTGTGGTACATGACTCTTTTTGAATTATGGTTTTCTCAGGGTATATACCCAGTAGTGGGATTCTGGGTTGTATGGTAGTTCTATTTTTAGTTTTTTAAGGAACCTCCATACTGTTCTCCATAGTGGCTGTATCAATTTACATTCCCACCAACAGTGCAAGAAGGTTCCCCTTTCTCCACCCCCTCTCCAGCATTTATTGTTTGTAGATTTTTTGATGATGGCCATTCTGACTGGTGTGAGGTAATATCTCACTGTAGTTTTGATTTGTAGGTCTCTAATGATTAGTGATATTGAGCATGCTTTCATGTGTTTGTTGACAATCTGCATATCTTCTTTGGAGAAATGTCTATTTAGGTCTTCTGCCCATTTTTGGATTGGGTTGTTTGTTTTTTTGATATTGAGCTGCATGAGCTGCTTGTAAATTTTGGAGATTAATCCTTTGTCACTTGCTTCATTTGCAAATATTTTCTCCCATTCTGAGGGTTGTCTCTTCATCTTGTTTATGGTTTCCTTTGCTGTGGAAAAGCTTTGAAGTTTCATTAGGTCCAATTTGTTTATTTTTGTTTTCATTTCCATTTCTCTAGGAGGTGAGTCAAAAGGATCTTGCTGTGATATATGTCAAAGAGTGCTCTGCCTATGTTTTCTTCTAAGAGTGTTATAGTGTCTGGCCTTACATTTAGGTCTTTAATTCATTTTGAGTTTATTTTTATGTATAGTGTTAGGGAGTGTTCTAATTTCATTCTTTTACATGTAGCTGTCCAGTTTTCCCAGCACCACTTATTGAAGAGGCTGTCTTTTCTCCATTGTATACTGTTGCCTCCTTTATGAAAGATAAGGTGACCATATGTGCGTGGGTTTATCTCTGGGCTTTCTGTCCTGTTCCATTGATCTGTATTTCTGTTTTTCTGCCAGTACCATACTATCTTCATTACTGTAGCTTTGTAGTATAGTCTGAAGTCAGGGAACCTGATTCCTCCAGCTCCATTTTTCGTTCTTAAGATTGCTTTGGTTATTCGGGATCTTTTGTGTTTCCATACAAATTGTGAAATTTTTTGTTCTAGTTCTGTGAAAAATGCCAGTGGTAGTTTGATAGGGATTGCATTGAATCTGTAGATTGATTTAGGTAGTATAGTCATTTTCACCGTGTTGATTCTTCCAATCCAAGAACATGGTATATCTCTCCATCTGTTTGTATGATCTTTAATTTCTTTCATCAGTGTCTTTTAGTTTTCTGCATACAGGTCTTTTGTCTCCTTAGGTAGGTTTATTCCTAGGTATTTTATTCTTTTTGTTGCAGTGGTAAATGGGAGTGTTTCCTTAATTTCTCTTTCAGATTTCTCATCATTAGTGTATAGGAATGCAAGAGATTTCTGTGCATTAATTTTGTATCCTGCAACTTTACCAAATTCATTGATTAGCTCTAGTAGTTTTCTGGTGGCATCTTTAGGATTCTCTATGTATAGTATCATGTCATCTGCAAACAGTGACAGTTTTACTTCTTCTTTTCCAATTTGTATTCCTTTTATTTCTTTTTCTTCTCTGATTATCATGGCTAGGACATCCAAAACTATGTTGAATAATAGTGGCGAGAGTGGACATCCTTGTCTTGTTCCTGATGTTAGAGGAAATGCCTTCAGTTTTTCACCATTGAGAATGATGTTTGCTGTGGGTTTGTCATATATGGCCTTTATTTATGTTGAGGTAGGTTCCCTCTGTGCCCACTTTCTGGAGAGTTTTTATCATAAATGGGTGTTGAATTTTGTCAAAAGCTTTTTATGCATGTATTGAGATGATCATGTGGCTTTTATTCTTCAATTTGTTAATATGATGTATCCCATTGATTAATTTGCATATTAATGCAAGAATCCTTGCATCCCTGGGATAAATCCCACTTGATCATGGTGTATGATCCTTTTAATGTGTTGTTGGATTCTGTTTGCTAGCATTTTGTTGAGGATTTTTGCATCTATATTCATCAGTGATATTGGTCTGTAATTTTCTTTTTTTGTAGTATCTCTGTCTGGTTTGGGTATCAGAGTGATGGTGGCCTCGTAGAATGAGTTTGGGAGTGTTCCTTCCTCTGCAATTTTTTGGAAGAGTTTGAGAAGGATGGATGTTAGCTCTTCTCTAAATGTTTGATAGAATTCATCTGTGAAGCCATATGGTCCTGGAGTTTTGTTTGTTGCAAGATTTTTAATCACAGTTCCAATTTCATTACTTGTGCTTGGTCTGTTCATATTTCTATTTCTTCCTGGTTCAGTCTTGGAAGGTTATACTTTTCTAAGAATTTGTCCATTTCTTCCAGGTTGTCCATTTTATTGGCATAGAGTTGTTTGTAGTAGTCTTTTATGATGATTTGTATTTCTGTGGTGTACATTGTAACTTCTCCATTTTCATTTCTAATTTTATTGATTTGAGTCCTCTCCCTCTTTTTCTTGATGAGTCTGACTAAAGGTTTATCAATTTTGTTTATCTTCTCAAAAAACCAGCTTTTAGTTTCATTTATCTTTGCTATTGTTTTCTTTGTTTCTATTTCATTTATTTCTGCTCTGATCTTTATGATTTCTTCTACTGATTTTGGATTTTGTTTGTTCTTCTTTCTCTGGTTCTTTTAGGTGTAAGGTTAGATTGTTTGAGATTTTTGTTGTTTCTTGAGGTAGGATTGTAGTGCTATAAACTTCCCTCTTAGAACTGCTCTTGCTGTATCCCATAGGTTTTGGGGCCATCGTGTTTTCATTGTCATTTGTCTCTAGGTATTTTTTGATTTTCTCTTTGGTTTCTTTAGTGATCTCTTGGTTTTTTAGTAACATATTGTTTAGCTTCCATGTGTTTGTGTTTTTAATTTATTTAATTTATTTATTTTTGGCAGCATTGGGTTTTCATAGCTGTGTGCAGGCTTTCTCTAGTTGCGGAGAGCAGGGACTACTCTTCATTGCGGTGCACAGGCTTCCTATTGCGGTGGCTTCTCTTGTCACATAGCACGTGCTCTAGAGCGCAGACTCAGTAGTTGTGGCACAGAGGCTCAGTAGTTGTGGCTCATGGGCTCTAGAGCGCAGGCTCAGTAGTTGTGGCTCATGGGTTAGTTGCTCCGTGGCATGTGGGATCTTCCCAGACCAGGGCTCGAACCTGTGTCTCCTGCATTGCCAGACAGATTGTTAACCACTGCACCACCAGGGACGTCCTGTTTGTGTTTTTTACGTTTTTTTTCCCTATAATTTATTTCTAATCTCACAACGTTGTGGTTGGAAAAGATGCTTGATGTGATTTCAATTTTCTTAAATTTACTGCAGCTTGATCTGTGACCCAAGATGTGATCTGTTCTGGAGAGTGTTCCATGTGCACTTGAGAACAAAGTGTAATCTGCTGTTTTCGGATGGAATGTACTATAAATGTCAATTAAATCTATGTGGCCTACTTTGTCATTTAAAGCTTGTGTTTCCTTATTAATTTTCTGTCTGGATGATCTGTCCATTGGTGTAAGTGAGGTGTTAAAGTCCCCCACTATGATTGTGTTGCTGTCAATTTCATCTTTTATAGCTGTTAGCATTTGCCTTATGTATTGAGGTCCTCCTCTGTTGGTTGCATATATATTTATAATTGTTATATCTTCTTCTTGGATTGATCCCTTGATCATTATGTAGTATCCTTCCTTGTCTCTTGTAACATTCTTTATTTTTTTTATTTTTATTTTTTTGCGGTACATGGACCTCACACTGTTGTGGCCTCTCCCATTGCGGAGCACATGCTCCAGATGCGCAGGCTCAGTGGCCATAGCTCACGGGCCTAGCTGCTTCACGGCATGTGGGATATTCCCGGACTGGGGCACGAACCTGTGTCCCCTGCATCGGCAGGTGGACTCTCAACCACTGTGCCACCAGGGAAGCCCAACATTCTTTATTTTAAAGTCTATTTTATCTAGTATGAGTATTGCTACTCCAGCTTTGTTTTGATTTCCATTTGCATGGAATATCTTTTTGCATCCCCTCACTTTCAGTCTGTATGTGTCCCTAGGTCTGAAGTGGGTCTCTTGTAGATACCATATATATGGGTCTTGTTTTTGTATCCATTCAGCAAGCCTGTGTTTTCGGTTGGAGCATTTAATCCATTCACATTTAAAGTAATTATCAAATATGTATGTTCCTATTACCATTTTCTCAATTGTTTTGGGTTTGTTTTTGTAAGTCCCTGTCTTGTCTTGTGTTTCCCAGTTAGAGAAGTTCCTTTAGCATTTGTTGTAGAGTTGATTTTGTGGTGCTGAATTATCTCAGCTTCTCCTTGTCTGTAAAGCTTTTGATTTCTCTGTCAATCTGAATGAGATCCTTGCTGGGTAGAGTAATCTTGGTTGTAGTTTCTTCCCTTTCATCACTTTAAATACAACGTGCCACGCCATTCTAGCTGGTAGAGTTTCTACTGAGAAATCAGCTGTTAACGTTATGGGAGTTCCCCTGTATGTTATTTGTCATTTTTCCCTAGTTGCTTTTAATAATTTTTCTTTGTCTTTAATTTTTGTCAGTTTGATTACTATGTGTCTTGGCGTGTTTCTCCTTGTGGTTATCCTGTCTGGGACTCTCTGCACTTCCTGGACTTGGGGGCTGTTTCCTTTCCATGTTAAGGAAGTTTTCGACTGTAATCTCTTCAAATATTTTCTCGGGTCCTTTCTCTCTTTCTTCTTCTGGGACCCCTATAATGTGAATGTTGTTGCATTTAATGTTGTCCCAGAGGTTTCTTAGGCTGTCTTCATTTCTTTTCATTCTTTTTTCTTTATTCTCTTCCGTGGCAGTGAACTCCACCATTCTCTCTTCCAGGTCACTTGCCATTCTTCTGCCTCAGTTATTCTGCTATTGATTCCTTCTAGTATATTTTTCATTTCAGTTATTGTATTGTTCATCTCTGTTTGTTCTTTAATTCTTCTAGGTGTTTGTTCTTCACTTTTTCTAGGTCTTTGTTAAACATTTCTTGCATCTTCTCGATCTTTGCCTCCATTCTTTTTCCAAGCTCCTGGATCATCTTCACTATCATTATTCTGAGTTCTTTTTCTGGAAGGTTGCTTATCTCCACTTCATTTAGTTGTTTTTCTGAGGGTTTTTCTTGTTCCTTCATCTGTTACATAGTCCTCTGCCTTTTCGTTTGTCTATCTTTCTGTGAATGTGGTTTTCCTTCCACAGGCTGCAGAATTGTAGTCTTTCTTGCTTCTCACGATATAGTTTTTAATTATAAATAATTCAGGTTATTTGTTGCTGTTATAATAAAAGAACCTAATTAAATTTTTAATATTTATCTTGAATCTAGTAAATGTGTTGAACTCTTATTGCTTATAATTTTGTAGATTCACTTTCGATTTTCTATTTAGGTAGTTCTGTCATCCATGAATAGTGAAAAGTTCTTCCTCTCTAGTTATTATTTTTTGAATGATTCATATCTGTATGCATACATTTATATTTAATATGTACATATATACACACAGGCACATGCACACACATGTATATATGTTTACATATATATACATCTAGATATATTTATCTTTTTTTAAACTGTAAAGTTGTATGGATGCAGTGCTGGTAGACATCCTTATATTGTTCCTGAGGAAATCTTTCTAATGTTTCACCATTATATATTGCATTAGTTGTAGGATCAAAGGGTTGTACCCTTTAGTAATTCAGAGATGTTCTAGCCTATTGTTTTCTTAAGCATTTTTATTAATGTGTGCTGGATTTTATTAAATACTTAATCTACATCTCTTGAAATGATTGTAAAGCTTTTCTCCTTTAAATTATTAATATGGATAATTAAGTGAATACATTTTATAATACTTAAATCATACTTATATTCTGGGACAAACTTAAATTAGTTTGTAAGTCATGATGTTTATTTTAAATTTTCTTACTGGATTCAGTTTACTTTTGGGAGGAGTGGGAGTAATATTTTATTTAGAACTTTTGTGTCTCTTCGTAAGAGATAGTGGCCTAGAGTTTTTCTTTCTCATACTGTCCTCATTGAGCCTTGATGTATTAGGGCTGCGTGTAACAAATTACCATGAACTGTTTGGCGTAAAACAAGAGAAATTTGTTCTCTCCCACAGTCCTGGAAAATAGAAGTCCAAAATCAAAGTATCTGTAGGGCTCTCTGCTCCCTCTGAAGCCTTTAGGGAAGAAGCCTTTCTTGCTTCTTTCTAGTTTCTGGTGATCGACTGCTGGCAGTCTTTGGTATTCCTTGAGTTATAGGTGTATCACTCCAGTTTCGGCTTCTGCTTTCACATGGCCATCTCCCCTCAGTGTCTCTCTGTCCAAAATTTCCTGTTCTTATTAAAGACACCAGTCACTAAATTTAGGGCCTATCCTAATCCAGTAAAACCTAATGTTAACTTGATTATCTCTACATAGAGTCTGTTTCCAAATATGGTCACATTCTGAGTTTCCCGATGGACATGGATTTGGGGAGAATACAGTTCAACCCAGTATATTTGGTATCAAGGTTTTACTAGCGTTATGTAAGTCTTTGGCACCAGGAATTCCTTAAAGATTCATAACTTCCTATCTTAAATCACTAATAAGCCCTGGAGATAACTGTAAAAACCTAGAGCACTAGACTACTTCTTTCATTCTATCTTGAGAGGCATACAATGGAGATGAATAATTCACATATTTAACTTACTTTTATATAACTTACAATATAATTCACATATTTAATGTACAATGGAATGAATAATTCACATATTTAACTTACTCCAGCATTTTTTATCATCCTATTTTTAAGTTTTACATTACTTTTATTAATGCTTACTAAGGTTATAAAAGGTTAGCATCAAACAGAATAAAGTAAATTTCCTCAGGCAAGTAAAAACATATTCTTTACCCATTCTCTCATTCACTGTAGAATGACATGAATGCTCAGGTATCTGCATTAGCTTTTTGTTTTGCTACTTCTTTTAGTATTACTTAATGGTGCTTGTGAGCAATAATTACTATATAGCCTTCAGTTTATAATAGCACGTCCTATACTTTGTAAAAACTTTAAGTGTTTTTCCAGATAAACTCAGCTGTTACGAGTACTGGCTTTACCCCTTTTGCAGACTTTAGAACTTTATTATATAAGATGTAACTACACTTATATAAATTAGTGTCCGTATAGGTAAAAAAATTGTGCACACTGTCTTTATTCCAGGGCTTTTAACTAAATTCAGCCTTGTGAGTAGTTTTTTAAAAAAATCTTCAATCATGTAAAACACAGTGGGACTGTGACACCAATGACATTGTTCCTGTAAGTAGAGAAAGCTGAAGAAGGTAAAGCTATGTTAACAGTGAAGTAGCCTTTGTTCAGTGTACTAGGTAATATTACCACACAGTAGATCTTAAAAGATTTTTATAAGTAAAAGACTTTAGAGGGTGACTGATTTAGCATCTTTCATTCAGTATTAAACTATATTTTCCCCTTAATTTTTAGACTTTATTCATCACATTAATGACACAGATGCAATACTGAGCACCAACGATAGCAACCTTGGTAAGTAGTTTGGAATTGAAAGTTTGGCTTGTTTTTTTATTCATCACCTCGCTTCAAAAATGCTTTAAGGTAGAACCTATAACTTTATTTTAGGTAAATGACCAGCATAAAATCATTATGTTAAGTAAGCCACTATTAAGTTGTTGGCAGTCAGTATGTTTAAAAAAAAAAAAAATACTCCACAAAATTTTGTGTTAATGTGAGCTAAACAATATTTAGTTCATATTATTCAATCCACAGTTATAGCTCACATCTATAGTATCCATATTTGCCTATGATCAATACACATTTTGAAGAACCTATATCACTGCTAATTGTTTTGGAAGTCTAGAACCATAGTTCTCAGTTTGTTAACTTAGTTTTAGATATTTATTGTTAGTAATATTTAAGATATACAAATCTGTGGCCTAAATTTCCTAATAATGAACCAAGGTTAGTAAATACAGAAAAATAAATTAAAGATTTGTCAAAAAAAACCCTTAATTTCTTAGAAAAGTTTCTTTTAATTAATTTATTAAAAATAAACGTTTGTGGCCTATGGGTTTATCCAATATGGCAGTCATAGGAAGAGTGAATAGAAAAGATAACATAACCTGGTTAACAGTGTAACTAACATCACCTAAAGCTTTTATGTGTTTAAGTTTATACTGAATTCATAGCATTTTGATGGAGGTACACATTGATCACTAAGAGGACAATTCATTCAATGCATATTTATTAAGCCTATTACCTGTGAGGAACTGTTCTAGGCTCTGGGATATAATGGACAGACAAGAGTTTCTCCTCTCATAAAGCATACATTCCCATGTTTTCTATTCAGTGTCTTATTTTACCCCTTGATTAAACTGATTAACCTGTCATTTATTAACACTAGAAAATGAGTGAAGTATCAGCTTTTATTTCTGTGAACACACACATATACACTTTTCAATAATTATACTAAAGTATTTTAGTATAATTTAAACATATATCTCTTGCACCCTGTTCCTTACCTCAGAATTTTCAAAAGACCAAGTAACATACTTGTCTTAAAAGAGAAATTCATTTTACTATAGCTATTCTGATATCCATTGATAAAACTAGTTTATTAATATCTAATAGGATTTCTTCACTAGAGTTCATTGTTGAGTTCATAAATATCACAATTACAGTGATAATTTGGAGAGCACCATCAGCAAAGTCAGTTTAGTTTGCATAGTGATATGTTGATAGTAGCACTTCTTGATTCTTTGGTTTATTTTGAACAGTGTATTAAATAAAGTATGAAACAATCCGTCTCAGTTAATATTTAAAATTACAGCTCACATTTATTGGATACTTACTGTGTGCAGGCATTGTTCTAAATATTTTACAGCAACTCCATAAGGTCGATCTTTTCTCTCATTTTCTATGCAGAAACCAAGGTACAGAGAAGTTAGTGACTTGCCCAAGGTTACATAACTATTAAGTGACAGAGTCGAGATTCTTTATTCAGTCAATATACTTCCATAGCCTGTGTTCTTTACCACTGTAATTATTAGCACAGTTATTAGCACAAAAATTAAAGTTAATTTACTTCTCTCCAGAGCATAGAAGAAAAATGTGCATGTTAAAGTACTATGAAAAAAGGTGAAAGAAAATTGTTTAGTTTTGTGGTATGCGAAATAACGGATAGAGAATAAAATTGTCAGCATTTTTCACTAGCATTAAACATTCTTTACAAAGAGCTGATTATTAGAAAAAGTACTATTACGAAACTAGAAACAGTGAGAATGATTTGTATTCTCTCTGCTAACAGAAGATCAGTGTTAGGAAAAATACGTTTTACTCGCTTCGCAGTTCTCTGGATATCATCTGGGCTCTTAAACTGCTACAAGTTGTGATAAACGTCCAGGACAGTTACTGTGGATTGCTGGAATTCAAGATTCTTAAGCTATAAGCAATAATTAGATTTTGGCAATACCATGGCAGATGTTTTGATGGTGTCCACTTTTTATTCCAAACCCAGAGATTTTGTTTATTGTTAGAAGAAACCTGTTCTTTGGCCTTTGTGTGGGTTATTAGCACGGTGAACAATTACCTGTATGATATTTCTTATATTATTATACAAATAGGATCAAATATCATCCAACCCAGTATTTTCTCTCTAGCAATGGGACCAAAGGATATTTGGTAGGATAATTTTATAATTTCAAGTAGAAATTAAGGCTATACCTCAAAATTTTCTAACATTCTCCTACCTTTAATTATTTATAGGTAAAAGGTTTCTAATATAAGTATATATAAAATAGATAACAAGGACCTACTGTATAGCTCAGGGAACTGTATTCAGTATCTTCTAATAACCTATTATGGAAAAGAATCTGAAAAAGAATATATAAATATATAAATAACTGAATCGCATTGTTGTATACCTGAAACTAACACAACACTGTAAATCAACTATATTTCAATAAAAATAAATAATAAAAATAAATAAAAAGGGTTCCTAATATACCTAAATATAACCCTCTATTTTTTTCCAGAAAGAAGAAACTTAGCATTCATGGTAAAAATTGAGGTTGGCAGAACAAGTGTCAGTCTTGGGGGTAGTAATTTTCTGTTCTTTGTTGCCTTCTCTAATCTGTTGCTTCCCTATTGCAGTGATTTGTCCAAGCGCCAGGAGTGGTGACCATCCTGACAATGGCTCTATGATTTTCTACACCAATGACTCGGGACTCCAGCAGTTTGAAAAGTGGTGGAATAAGTCCAAGACAGTGCCCTTTTACCTCATGGGGCTCCTCCTGCCACTGCTTAATTTCAAATCTCCTTCATTTTTTTCAAAATTTAATATCCTAGGTAAGCCAAGGCACTGTGTTATAGAGCCTCTGTGTAGTAGAATACATGCTGGATTCTGTGGAAATATGGTCTGACTGGGGAAATATCAATACTTACCTTCCAGGCCTGTTCATCTATGTTTAATTTGTTCATGCATATGTTACCCTGCTTTTTGGTTTTCTTTATGGAGTTTGGAAGAGAGAAAAATATAGATGTGCTCTTCCCTGGCAGTCCAGTGGTTAAGACTTCACCTTCCAGTGCAGGGGGAGCAGGTTCAATCCCTAGTGGGGGAGCTAAGATCCCACGTGCCTCGCAGCCAAAAAGACCAAAACATAAAACAGAAGCAGTATTGTAACAAATTCAATAAAGACTTTAAAAATGGTCCATATCAAAAGACATCTTTAAAAAAAAAAGAAAAATATAGATGACCATTTCAAGTCCAAGCCCTTTTTAAGATGAGTTGCTGGGTGCATTAAAAAAAAAAAAGGACTTACCTGGTGGCACAGTGTGGATAAGACTCCACGCTCCCAGTGCAGGGGGCCTGGGTTTGATCCCTGGTCAGGGAACTAGGTCCCACATGCATGCTGCAACTGAGAGTTTGCATGCCAAAACTAAGTAACCCTCAAGCTGCAGCTAAGGAGCCCAACTCCCACAGCTAAGACCCGGTTCAACCAAATTAAAAAAAAGAGAAAAAAGGATGAGTTGCTGTGGTTTCCATTCTATCCTTACTGAACAGCTATTCCTCATTTCCTCTAAGAGAACAGCTAGAGGAAGTAGAGTAAGATTTCAGCAGGAGAGATCCAAAGGGGATAATTTAGGAATTCTCAATTCTAAGGGTTGGAAATATTAGAACTTACTAAGGGAGGTTATGGAATATTTTTTTCCTACAGTATCTATTTAAGAGTATAGCACAAAATTATCGCTTGACTTTCAACCTGGGATATTGTTCTCTAGCTGAAGCTCCTTAGGTTTATTCTGCTTCTCTCTTCCTCTGTGCTTTTTCTTTCTTAGAACACTATTGCCTCCTTAAAGGAACAGACTTCTTTTTGTGAGACCTGTTTTAGAAAAGGAACCCCTATGAAAGCGCAGATCTGGTTAACTAAAGACAAGGATATCATTCATAAAGAATTGATAACCTAAATAGATAATAGGATTTCACCTCCTCCCTATAGTTCTGACCTCTTGGTAGGCGGCCTAGAGTATGAAATAATTAGATTACTCATCACATCAAGGAGGTGGCTTTGGGTTTTCAGAAGACCAAAGGAGGAGGTAAGGATATTTCTCTATACCTCTGCCTCACAACAGGATTCACTGTAAGACTGACTACCACAGACACACACAGAAAATGAAGAGTTGTGGTTATATAAGCTTTAGCCTCTTGTATTCATCCTTTCTGAATCAGCTAACCTCCAAACCCACAGTAGAGCTTATATAGCTCATTTGTGGTTTCCTGATTTGCTTGCCGACTTTCCCATGGAACAGATCTTTAAAAGTTAGCATGTAAACTTATAGAAGAATTTGCTCAGTTGGGCAAAACAATCACTAGGCTTCTAACCAGGTTAATTATTCTCTACCTCCTTAAGGATATTTTTCTTTTGCCCTTTTTCTTGGTACTTTCCCTTTTAAAACTATATAAAGCTTCTTTAGAGAAATTAGAATCTAATTCCTCTAGAAACCTTTCTGGATTTCTTGACTCTACTCCATAATGACTGGACTTAATTCCTTAAATCCTCTAACATCTAGACTACTAAAAAATCCTGAAATTCTGAATGCCCACTTTACCCTACATAAAGTGGGCATTTACACAGTGAATGGAATCTGGAATCTTTCCATCTAGCAAGTAGTCCTGCTCAATCAAAACTTCATCTAGATAGTAGATCAGATTGTTCATGGATTATGTGGCTTATTGCCTTTCTCAAGTAAGTTTATGATCCACATTTACTACTTTTCTTTCTTTTTTCTTTCTTATACTAAATATTTTGACAGACTTTTCCAACTTATTGACTGTCTCTGATACTTTTTTTTAAAGTTAATTTTACCCGTTCCTTTTCATTTTAAAATTTTTTATTTATTTCTTTATTTTTTGGCCACGCCACACAGCTTGCGGGATCTTGAAGTTCCCCGACCAGCAATTGAACCTGCGCTCTCAGCAGTGAAAGCGAGAAGTCCTAACCACTGGACCGCCAGGGAATTCCCCTCTAATACTTTCAATACAAAGAATAAGAGTCAGTTTCAGGTTGTTTTTTCTCTCCTATGTAACCTTACAATTTTATAATGGACTCTCTGCATGTATCTTCCACTAAATTCAGGTCATAAGTTCTTCTTAGTCCTACTACATAATTTTTTGCTTTGTTTTTTGATATCTCACATAGCTTGTTTCTGTTCTTTAGATCTTACCTGGGTTTTAGTGGGCAAAAACGACAAAGGTAATAATTTTCCAAACTATGCTGAGAATGTAGAAACAAAACTTGATTTTGAAATAGTCTGTAAAACAAAGTTGATAAATGGTTTCTGAATTTTTCCTTACAGGCACAGTGTCTGTTCTCTACTTGATTTTTCTTGTCACCTTGAAGGCTATTCACTTGGGATTTCATTTGGAGTTTCATTGGTTTACGCCAACAGAGTTTTTTGTCCCAGGTGAGCTATTTGTCCCAAGTAAAGAATTAATAAATTACAATAATGTGATCTTCAGTTAACTATTGTTACTATAAAAGAAGTATTGGTAGATTTTATGATGAACACTTTTATTAATGCTGTTAAGCTAAAAACAGGAGTACAGTTGAAATTACTGTGGTTTTCTTGCAGTTAGGGATAACCAGTACCCTTTGTCATTTCTACTTGGGAGTTAAAGTCACAATGCAATTGAAAAATCAAGAACTCATTCTCTAGACTCTCTGAGGAAACATACCCCTAGAATTTCAGAGACTTACTTAGAACATAGTCAGTGATAAATATATGTGGACAATACTGGTAATTAACATCATTGTTCCCTTATGGGTTTTTTTCTTTTAATATTGCTGTTTTTCAGGCTAATTAGGATGGTGTTTTTTGTTTTTTTGGGTTTTGTTTTTTTGGTTTTTTTGCGGTACGTGGGCCTCTCACTGTTGTGGCCTCTCCCGTTGCGGAGCCCAGGCTCCGGACGCGCAGGCTCAGCGGCCATGGCTCACGGGCCCAGCCGCTCCGCGGCATGTGGAATCCTCCCGGACCGGGGCACGAACCCGTGTCCCCTGCATCGGCAGGCAGACTCTCAACCACTGCACCACCAGGGAAGCCCTGGAGTGGTGTTTTTGAAACAACCTTCAAAAGCCTCTAATGGTTTCCCAACTCATTCAGAATAAAGGCAAGTCTTTATCATAGTCCACAGGCCCTATATGATCTGACTCCTGGCTTCCTCTTTTATTTCATCCCCTATTACTTTTCCACTCATTCAGTCCACTCCAACCACACTGTCTTCCTTGCTGTTCCACAAAAATGCCAAGCACACTCCTAGCTCAGAATTTTTGCACTTAGGATTCCCTGTACATGAAACATTGTCTTTTTCTCAGGTATCTACATGGCTGGTATCGTTAGAGAGGTCTTCCCTGACTTCCTGCCCATTCTCACACCTCTTTCTTGTTCCTTATTTTCTTTAGAGCCCTCATCACTACCAAATCTTATATGCAGGTATCCCTGGTTGTCTAAATCTATTAAGTTCTTGATTCTGACTAGTTGGAATATTGAGGCATATCTGTTATTCTAATCAACTTAGCTCCTGAGTTTAAGATAAAAAGTAGCAGATGTTAAGATAACAAGAGACTTACCTAGAACTGTTTCCGAATCTTTTTGGTTCTTGAATTCGAGTAGTGAAAGTTCAGATGGTAAGAAATACCTGTATTATTTTTTTTACCTGTGTATCTGTCTCCCTTAACTAGAATGTTAGCTCTCTGAGAAAAGAAATGTTTTTTTTGTTTTTTATACTTCTCTATTACTATTGTGTCCCCAAGGCCTATAATACTTCTGGCATATAATGAGTGCTCAATAAATAATTATTAAGAGTAAATGTGTTTATATCCACTCCTTTCTAAATCCCATTAAAACATTCACGTTAAAAAAAAAATGTAAAAAACAAACACAAAGAGGCTCTATAGAAGAGACAATAGCAAATGAGAGAGAGCAACAGATTTTTAGAAGCTCGAAAACTGATACATGGTTGGTAACCGACAGCAAAGCAGAGAAAGCTGAAATGTAAGTACCTGTAGAGAGGAGGCCAGTTTGAACTACACAATTCTTGAAAGCCTGAGTGTTTGGAGAAAACTGGTTAACTCTGAAAGCAAGGGTAAGGAGAAGGGCTTAAAATGGGAGAATTCTTTGAAGGTTTATGTCAGGAATAATTAGCTATAATCCATCCCCTTTCCCTCTTCAACCTAGCAAGAGATGGAAGAAACTAAATCAGATACTCTCTGGACTCGGGTTTGCCAGATACAGCAAAAGGGTAGGAATAAGCCTCCAGTCTGAAAACAGGTTAAGTGAAAGCATATATGCTGAATGGTGAGGCCATACCCCACCGTCTACCCCTCCAATTCTCTTTTCTTTATTCCTTGGTTCCCAAAATGCTGATAGAATAGGGTAATAGAGGATTCTTCTCAGGAGAAACTAAGCCTAAGAGGAAAGACCTAGAGTCTCAGATATTCGGGTTCTACCAAAGAAATGATAGGTACCTTGCTTGTATCACACCATTTAGATGTCCACTAAGTATGCATTTTTTTAGTGCTTCACTTTTAAATATAAACAAACATACAAAGAGCACTAGATATTTGTGGAAAACCTCTTACATGAAAATAAAACAAGAAAGATAAAAAAGGGGACCTCCCTGGTGGTGCAGTGGTTAAGACTCCATGCTCCCAATGCAGGGGTTCTGGGTTCTATCCTTGGTCAGGAAACTAGATCCCACATGCATGCCGCAACCAAGAGTTCGCATGCCACAACTAATGAGCCTGCCTGCTGCAACGAAGACCCGGCACAACCAAATAAATAAATAAATATTTAAAAAAAAGAAAGAAAGATTAAAAGGGAATTTAAAGGGAAAAATAATAAGAAGGAACAAAAGCAAAATTCCAAAAAATTACATCCTCAAAGTAACAAAAGACAGTGATATCCATGAAACAATATTTAGATGCCAAGCAAGGAAGGAAAAATGGGGAGTTGATCTTGGAAATAAAATATGTAATAGAAATTAAGAATTCAAAGAAAATTTGGAAGATAAAGCTAACTTCCCCAAAAGACTAGAGATTACAGATGGGTGGATGGATGGACAGATGGATGGATGGTTAGAAAGAAGGAAGGAAGGGAGGGAGAGAAAGAGGGAGGGAGGGAGGGAGAGAGGAAGGAAAAAAATAGGACAGAAAAGATGAGAAAATAGATAATTAATTCAGGTGGCCCAATATCCAGCTAAAAATAGTTTCATAGAGAAGAAAGGAAATGAAGGTGAGGAAATTTTCAAAGAAATAATTTAAGAAATTTCCCCAGAACTGAAGAGCATGTGTTTCTAGATGTAAGGGCCCAAAATGCCCAGCATTGTGAAAAAGACACCAAAGCTCATTATGAAATTTTACAACACCAGGGATAAAGAGAAGGGATTTCAGGGACAAAGAACAAGTCTGTACAAAAGGTCTGGAATCCGAATAGTATCAGCCGTTTTAACAACAACTCTGAAAGTTAGAAGACAATAGTAGTATCATCAAAGGTCTCAGAATAAATTATTTTTACTTAAAATTCTAAATCCCACCATACTCTCATTCAACTGTTAGAGTACAATAAAGGTATTTTCAGAAAGTAAAGTCTCACAAAATTTTCACAAACTGAACAAACCAGATAACCAGCACCTAGATCAAAACCAGAAATTACTAGCACCCCAGAAGTCCCTCTCATTCTCCCTACCAATTGCTGTCTCCCTGCAGAGATAACCACCTGTTCTAACTTCTAACCCCAAAGATTAATTTTGTCTGTTTTTTGACTGACTATAATTGGAATATACAGTACGTATTCTTTTGTGTCTGGCTTCTTCCCATCAACATTATATTGTGATATTGAGCCATATTGTTGTGTGTATTTTATTCATTCTCATTAGTATTTCATTTTATAACTATACCACAATTTATCTTTTTCCTATTAAGGGACGTTTGAGTAGTCTCCAATTTGCGACCATTATGTTTATTGTAGCACTCTTCATTCTCTTACATATCTTTTGGTGAACATATATGCCTGCTTTCTCTTGAGTATAAACCTAGGAGTGGAATTGGTAGGTCAAAGGGTATGCATATATTCTACTTTTGCAGATATTGCCAGTCAGCTTTCCAAAATGGTTGTACCAATTTACGTCCATACCAGCAGTGTTTGAGTGTTCTAGTCCGTTCCATGTCTTCATCAATCAACACTTCTGTTTTCTTTTTCATCTAGCCTTGCTGGTGGTTGTGTAGTGGTATTGTGCTTTTAATTTGCATTTCCCTGATGGCTAATGAAGTTAACACCTTTTTATATGTTCATTGCCAATTTGGATTTCCTCTTTTGTCAAGTGCCTTTTCAAGTCTTTTGCCCATTTTCTATTTTTTTCATATTGATTTATAGGAGTTCTTTTTACTTTCTAAGTACCTGTCTTATGTATTGAATTATCTTCTCCCCCTCTGCTTACTTCCTTTCTTAATATGACTTCTCAGAGGAATAAAATAGGCAGTTTGAGAATGATTGGAGGTTTGGGGCTTCTTTAAAACCACTTTGTGAAGGAATCTGTCTTCTTTAATTTACTGCACATTGATCATGGTATAAATGTCTGGGTTCTTTAAAAGACATATTTTTCATACAAAAACTTGTACACGAATGTTCATAGCAGCAATATTCATAGTAGTCAAAAGGTGGAAACAATCCAAATATCGATCACTGATGAATGGATAAATAAATGTGGTATATCCGTACAATGGAATATTATTTGGCAATAGAAAGGAGTAAGGTATTGTGGTGATGGTTGTACAACTCTGGGAATATTCTAAAAACTTTTAACTGTACACTTTAAACGGGTGAAAGATATGTAAATTATATCTCAATAGAGCTGTTAAAGATAATCTTAGGTTTTCAAGAAATTTACTCAGAGAGTTTTTGTTGGTTAATTGGAAAAAGCTGGATATTCACTCTAATTTGACAAGTTAGAAACAACAGTGGTATCACCTGCCTTAATTAGAGAAGAATCAACTAACAAGTTGCTTCACGAGGCATCTTAGAAGTAATAGATGTTGAGCGCTCCAAAAGACAGGAAAGATCAGCTAAATTGAAAAGAGCTTATCGAAAACTAGTAAATCTTAGCAAAAAGCAAAATCATTCTGAAGAGCCATTTAAAGTAGAATGTTGACCACTTTCGTGGCCAAGAGTCCTTTATTATGAAAATAAATGAACGCCTCTGATTATGTCATGCATTGTCCAAAAAGACATGGCCCACTGCCGTTCGGGAGCTTGCAGTTGAGCTGTAAGGCTGCTTTGTGAATTAATGATCACAGTATGAAGATACACAAGAGACATAGTAGTATAGAGGAATTGCATGTAAATAAGAATTAGGAATCAGAGAAGTGTTCTAAATAAGAGTATTTTAAGGCCAAAAGGAGTTCTTTAAATGAAGAGTTGGAGGAATGGGTTTATGCCAGGTCAAGGGATCGATATGTTTAAGAAACAGTTAAGGCCTGAGATACCATGACCCATTTAGGAAATTACAAGAATTTGGATGGCTGAAGTGAAAGAATACTTACTGGTGAAGTAATAGGAGACACGGATAAAGAGGCAAAGGCCAGATCATGAAGAGTCTTCTATTTTAAGCTAGAAATAACTCTCTGGTTGGCTATGAGACCCTCCTTCTCCCTTATTTGGGATTGGCTGAACTAAGAGTTAGGCTTCTGTGTCCCTAGGTTAATAGGGTAGAGGAAGAGTAGTCCTATAATTCCCTGCCTAAAAATAGGATTCATAATGGAGCTGCTGCAGTCAGATACCACCCTCGTAAAAGGTAAGTTGAGGTCAGAGGTGCTGTAGCCTCTTTGAATCAATAGAATCTGTAGAAAAGCAATGATAGTGAAAACACTGTTAGAACCTTGGGATATCGCTAAAGCATTGCTGACATGGTAATTCAGAGATGGGTGATGACTGATCCCATGCCCAAATCCCATCTCACTGTCTGCTTTCTTAAACAACTTCCAATATCTGTAAGCAGCCATCAAAATGGAGTTAGAAGTATAAGAAATTTTGCAGGGGAGCATTTGTGAAAGAGGAGGGCAAGCAGGAGTAGGTAGCTACATCAGACAATATTGTAGCTCAAATCTACAAAAGGAGAAAAGGAAAGGATTGGGTAGGAATAGATTAAGAAAGTCTTAGCCAACCCAATGTGAAGCTCTGTCAAAGATTGCCTGCAGAGGAGTCTAGGGTTGGGCAAAAGTGGTCAGGCCCAAGTACTCTGCTTTGCTCAGTCGTTGGCTAGGAGCTGCCCAGGGAAAATGTGACTTCTTGATTAGGTCAGCACAGCCCAAAGAGGCTGCAGCTGGAGTTTTATCAGCTCACTGCATGCCTTGCATCAGGTTCTCACTTGGATATCGGAGTAGTACATTTACATGGCTGCCACAGTGAAGTTTTATAATATTTTAATATAAATTTGTCATGTTAATGTTATTCCTAGTTATGGCCTAGGAATACCTTTAACGGTATTTAACAATATGTATGCTTGTTTTATTATTGTGAATGGACTTCTTTAATTTCTCTTTATATCTTCTAACCAATTATAGATATATAAGAAAGATGTTGATTTCATATATATATTTATTTATTTATATAAAATTTTCTTTCCAGCTCCCTTACTTTGAACTCTTTTTTCCCCCAGCTTTACTGAGATATAATTAACATATAACACTGTGTAAGTTTAAGGTGTACAACATATTTGATGCACTTATATATTGCAAAACGATTACCACCATAGCACCTAGATAACATCTCCATCACATAATTTCCATTTCTTTTTTGTGGTGAGAACATTTAAGATTTACTTTCTTAGCAACGTTCAAGTAATGCAGTATTATTAACTATAATCATGATGCTATACATTGGATCCCCAGAACTTATTCGTTTTATAACTGGAAGTTTGTACTCTTTGACCAATATATCCCCATTTCCCCTACCTCCCCAGCCTCTGATAACCAGGATTCTGGTTTCTGTTTCTATGAATTTAGCTTTTTTAAATTCCACATATAAATGATATCATACACTATTTGTCTTTTTCTGTCTGACTTATTTCACTTAGCATAATGCCCTCAAGGTCCATTCATGTCACAAATGGCAAGATTTCCTTCTTTCTCATGGCTGAGTAATATTTCATTGTATATATTTACCACATCTTAATCCATTCATCTGTTGATGGACTTATAGGTTGTTTCTATATCCTGGCTATTGTAAATAATGCTGCTGTGAACATAATGCAGATGTCTCTTCAAGATAGTCCTTTGGATATATACCCAGAAGTGCAATTTCTGGGTCATATGGTAGTTCTATTTAAAAATTTTTGAGCAACCACCATCCCATTCTCCATAGTGGCTGCACCAATTTCCGTTCCCACCAACAATATACCACGGTTCCCTTTTCTCCACATCCTTAAGAACACTTGTTATCTCTTATCTTTTTGATGATAGCCATTCTAACAGGTGTGATATATCATTGTGTTTTGTTTTCGTTTTTAATTTTTTATTGTAGTATAGTTGATTTACAGTGCTGTGTTAATTTCTGGTATATAGTAAAGTGATTCAGTTACACACACACACGCACATATTTATTCTTTTTCATATTCTTTTCCATTATGGCTTATTACAGGATACTGAAAAAATATGGAATGCTTCGTGAATTGTGTTGTCATCCTGTGCAGGGGCCATGCTAATATTTTCTGTATTGTTCCAGTTTTCTTTTTCTTTTTCTTTTTTTTTTTTTTTGGCTGTGTTGGGTCTTTGTTGCTGCGCTCGGGCTTTCTCTAGTTGCGGCGAGTGGGGGCTACTCTTCGTTGTGGTGCACAGGCTTATTGTAGTGGCTTCTCTTGTTGTGGAGCACAGGCTCTAGGCACGCGGGCTTCAGTAGTTGCAGCATGCAGGCTCAGTAGTTGTGGCTCATGGGCTCTAGAATGCAGGCTCAGTAGTTGTGGCACACAGGCTTAGTTGCTCTGCGGCATGTGGTATCTTCCCAGACCAGGGATTGAACCCCTGTCCCCTGCATTGGCAGGCGGATTCTTAACCACTGCGCCACTGGGGAAGCCCCTGTATTGTTCCAGTTTTAGTATATGTGCTGCCAAAGCAAGCACTATCATTGTTTTTGATTTGTGCTCCCCTGATAATTAGTGATATTGATCACCTTTACATGTACCTGTTGGCCATTTGTATGTCTTCTTTGGATAACAGCCTATAGGCATACCTCATTTTATGGCACTTCGCAGATATTGCGTTTTCTTGCAAATTGAAGGTTTGTGGCAACCCTGCATTGAGCAAGTCTTTCAGCACCATTTTTCCAATAGCATTTGCTCACTTCATATCTCTGTGTCACGTTTGAGAAGTTCTCACAATTTTCAAACTTTTTCATTATTATTATATTGTTATGGTGATCTATGATTTTTGACATTTTTTAGCAATAAAGTATTTTTAATTAAGGTATGTATTTTTTTAGACATAATGCTATTGCACACTTAATATACTAAATATATTGTAAATGTAACTTTTATATGCACTGGGAAACCAAAAAATTCATGTGACTTCCTTTATTGTAATATTCACTTTATTGCAGTGGTCTGTAACCAAACCCAAAATATCTCCAAGGTATGCCTGTATTTAGTCCTCTGACCTTTTTTTTTTTTTTTTTTTTGCGGTATGCAGGCCTCTCACTGTTGTGGCCTCTTCCGTTGTGGAGCACAGGCTCTGGACACGCAAGCTCAGCGGCCAGGGCTCGCGGGCCTAGCCGCTCCGCGGCATGTGGGATCTTCCCAGACCAGGGCACGAACCCATGTCCCCTGCATCGGCAGGCAGACTCTCAACCACTGCGCCACCAGGGAAGCCCCCATTTTTTAATTGAATTGTTTGTTTTCTTGCTATTGAGTTATATGAGTTGTTTATATATTTTGGTTATTAACTCCTTATCCAATATATGATTTGCAAACATTTTCTCCCATTTTGTAGGTTGCCTGTTCATTTCATTAATGGTTTCCTTTACTGTGCAGAAGCCTTTTAGTTTGATGTAGTCCCATTTGTTTATTTTTGCTTTTGTTGCCTTTGCTTTGGTGTCAAATCAAAAAATCGCTGCCAAGACCAATGTCAAGGAGCTTACCCCCACCCCCCGTTTCCTTTTAGGAGTTTTATGGTTTCAGGTCTTACATTCAAGCCTTTAATCCATTTAGAGTTGATTTTTGTATATGGTTTAAGATAGGGGCCCAGTTTCATTCTTTTGCATGTGTCTCCCAGTTTTTCCAACACCATTTATTGAAGAAACTGTCCTTTCCCCATTGTGTATTCTTGACTCCTTTGTCATAAATTAATTGACTGTATATGTGTGGGTTTATTTCTGGGTACTCTGTTCCATTGATCTATATGTCTGATCTTTGCCAGTACCATACTGTTTTTTTGTTTGTTTGTTTGTTTGTTTTTACCATACTGTTTTGATTACTATATCTTGTATTAGAATTTAAAATCAGGAAGTATGATGCCTCCAGCTTTGTACTTCTTTCCCAAGATTGCTTTGGCTGTTTGGGGTCTTTTATGTTTCAATACACATTTTAGGAATGTTTGTTCTATTTCTGTGAAAAATGCCTTGGAATTTTGATACGGATTGCATTGAACCTACAGATTGCTTTGGGTGGTATGGACATTTTAACAATATTGATTCTTCCAATTCATGAGCATGGAATAACTTTCCATTTGTGACTTTCTTTCATCATTGTCTTATAAATTTTAGTTTATAGGTCTTTCAACTCCTTGGTTAAATTTATTTCTAGGTATTTTATTCTTTTTGATGCAACTGTAATGGGATTGTTTCCTTAATTTCTCTTTCTCATAGTTTGTTATTAGTGTATAGAAACACCAACAGGTTTTTGTATGTTGAAATTGTACCCCACAAGTTTTCTGAATTTGACTATTAGTTCTAACAGTTTTTTGGTGGCATCCTTAGGATTTTCCATATATAGTATTATATCCTCCATGGATAGAGGCAGTTTTATTTCTTCCTTTCAAATTTGGATGGCTTTTATTTCTTTTCTTGCCTAATTGCTCTGGCTAGGACTCACAAAACTGTGTTGAATAAAAATGGCAAGAGTGGGCATCCTTGTCTTGTTCCTGATCTTGGAGGAAGTTTTCAGCTTTTCACCATTGAATATGATGTTAGCTCTGGGTTTGTCATGTATGGCCTTTATTATGTTGAGATACATTCCCTCCATACCCAGTTTGTTGAGAGTTTTTATTATAAATTGATGTTGAATATTGCAAAATGCTTTTTCTGCATCATTGAGATGATCATATGATTTTTATTCTTCATTTTGTTAATGTGGTGTATCACACCACATTGATTTGATTGATTTGTACACGTTGAACCATACTTGCATCCCTGGAATAAATCTCACTTGATAATAGTGTGTAATCCTTTTAATGTATTTTTTAAATTTATTTATTTTATTTATTTATTTTTGGCTGCATTGGGTCTTTGTTGCTGTGCACAGGCTTTCTCTAGTTGTGGTGAGCAGGAGCTACTCTTCGTTGTGGTGTGTGGACTTCTCACTGAGGTGGCTTCTCTTGTTGCAGAGCATGGGCTCTAGGCGCGCAGGCTTCAGTAGTTGTGGCTGGCGGGCTCTAGAGCGCAGGCTCAGTAGTGGTGGCTCATGGGCTTAGTTGCTCCGCGGCATGTGGGGTCTTCCCGGACCAGAGCTTGGACCTGTGTCCCCCTGCTTTGGCAGGTGGATTCTTAACCACTGTGCCACCAGGAGAGTCCTAATGTATTGTTTAATTTGGGTTGCTGATACTTTGTTGAGAATTTTTGTATCTGTGGTCATCAGGGACTTTGGCCTATAATTTTCTTTTCTTGTGTGTCTTTGTCTGGGTTTGGTATCAGAGTAATTCTGGCTTTGTAAAATGAGTTTGGAAGTGTTCATTCCTCTTTCACTTTTTGGAAGAGTTTGAGAAGGATTGGTATTAATTCTTGAATGTTTGGTGGAATTCACAGTGAAGCCATCTGGTCCTGGACTTTTGTTTGTTGGGAGGTTTTTGATTACTGATTCAATCTCTGGTCTGTTCAGATTTTCTGTTTTTTCATGATTCAGTCTTGGTAGGTTGTATGTTTCTAGGAATTTATCCAGCTCTTCTAGATTGTCCAATTTGTTGGCATATAATTGTTCACAGTAGCCTCACGATTCTTTGTAATATTTCTATTGTATCAGTTATGGTGTCTCCTCTTTCATTTATAGTTTTATTTATTTTAGTCCTCTCTTTTTTTCTTGGTTAATCTAACTAAAGGTTTGTCTGTTTTATCTTTCAAAAAAAGCCAGCTGTTAGTTTCATTGATCTTTTCTATTGTCTTTTTAGTCTCTATTTCATTTATTTCCACTCTGATCTTTATTTCTCTTCCTTCTGTTAACTTTGGGATTCATTTGTTCTTTTTCTTGTTTCTTTAAGTGTAAAATTAGACCATTTATTTGAGATTTTTCTTATTTCTTGAGTTAGGCCTGTCATGTATAAATAATAATTTTATCATCTTCCCCAAAATTTGGGGCTCTATATAATTATATGAATATAATGCTAACTGTTGATCTAAAGTGATCATTCTTTTTCTTGTTGAGAAAGTATCCTTCTGTTGAGATCTATTCCGATGGGGCTTTTTCTATAAACCTATATCATTGGAAGCACTTCATAGAGTAACTATGTGGTTTCCTTTACTCATAGAACTATGTATTAGATCAGTGGGAAAGAACTACAAGACAGAGCTGCTAAATAAACTGAAAAACCTAACAGTCAAACTCTTCGGTACGCGGGCCTTTCACTGTTGTGGCCTCTCCCGTTGCGGAGCACAGGCTCCGGACACGCAGGCTCAGCGGCCATGGCTCACGGGCCCAGCCGCTCCACGGCATGTGGAATCCTCCCGGACCAGGGCACGAACCCGCGTCCCCTGCATCGGCAGGCGGACTCTCAACCACTGCACCACCAGGGAAGTGAAAGGGCTATCTTATCTTGAAGATTATGACTTTGGAGGAACTAATGTGATTGGCCGTGGAAAGAATCAGAACATGTGAAATTCCTTAAAAATTTATTGATTTAAATAATTTTGCCTATGTAACACATAATAAAAAAAAAGACCCTTTACACTTTGTGCAGAATGTAAAAAAAAAAAAAAGTATGCTTCTATTCCCAATTTAAGAGTTTTTTAAAAAACAGAAGTGGAAATTGCCCCCACATTTTACTTTGTTGCTGGCATGTAAAATTTTAAAAGATTATAGACAGAAGGAGAGACTTTTCCTAAGAAAAATACATTTTGAATTGCTTCCACAGATAAAAATTCAGATGAAAGCTAGCAGACAAAAAACTTGATATAAAACAAAAGTATGTAATATTTTTTTTATCTTACTTCCTGATTTCTTTTAGAGCTACTGCTTCTTAGTTGTTCTCACTTCCTTTCCTAAAATATTATGGTAAAAAGCCAGGGGGCTTTTTTTTCATTTCTACTTTTTACACTAAGGAATCACTTGTGATGAGTTGTCCTCCACTTTGCCACCTCCTTTGCCTAGATGCAGCACTGTTTTTGAGTAAATCATGATCTTTTTCTACATAAAAGAAATTTTTTCATTTTTATATTAGCAAACTTTAAAGACAAAAACTGGCAGTGCTTTTAAAATGTTATTTTATTATTCTTATTTGAAAGTAACTATGTTTATTGTGTTTATTGTAGAAAATTTAGAGAATATAGGTAAGTGATTAATTTACAATAAATTCCATTAACCAGAGATAACCACTATTTAAACTTTGTGGCTATCTCTGCAGTCTTTTTTTTTTTTTCACATACACACACTTTTTAAAATAAAAGTAAAATTGTATTATACATGCTGTTTGACTTATGAACATTTGCTGTAGCATAAAATCTTTCTCTGGAACATAATTCTTGCATAATATGTACCACTGAGCAACTGCATCATAGTTTAGCCATTCCCCTCTATGTAGACATTTAAATTATTTCCAGTATTTTTAAGCAATGCATTTTAGATTAGCCATTGAAGAATGTTAAATGACAAATTCTCCCTTCCCTGATGACTTTTCTAAGTATTTTTCTGGCAAATTCAAGTAATAGAAGAGGAAGGACTTCAGAGTCAGACAAATTCAGTCAGACACCTGAATTTTTTTTTATTGAGGTAGAGTTGATTTACAAGATTAGTTTCAGGTGTACAGTGTAGTGATTCAATATATTTGTACTCCATTACAAAATAATGATTATATTTCCCTGTGCTGTACAATGTATCCTCATTGCTTATTTATTTTATACATAGTACTTTGTATCTCTCAATCCCATACCCCAATCTAGCCCTTCCTGCCTTTCTTCTACCCACTGGTTCACCACTAGTTTGTTCTTTATATCTGTGAGTCTGTTTCTGTTTTGTTCTATTCATTCATTTTATCTTTTAGAGTTCATGTATAAGTGATAACGTATACTATTTGTCTTTCTCTGACTTATTTCACTAAGCATAATACTCTCTAGGTTCATCCACGTTGCTTCAAATGGCAGAATTTCATTCTTTTTTATGGCTGAGTAATGTTCCATTATACATATATATACCATACCGTCTTTATCCATTCATCTGTTGATGGACACTTAGATTGTTTCTATATCTTAGCTATTGTAAATAATGCTGCTATGAACATTGGGGTGCATTATCTTTTCAAATTAGTGTTTTCATTTTCTGCAGATAAATACCCAGCAGTGGAATTGCTGGATCATATGGTAGTTCTAATTTTTAGTTTTCCATTGACTGCACAAATTTACATTCCCTCCAACAGTGTACTAGGGTTCTCTTTTCTCCACATCCTCACCAACATTTGTTATTTATAGATTTTTTGATGATAGCTATTTTGTGTGAGATGTGAGGTGGTATCTCATTGTGGTTTTGATTTGCACTTTTCTGATGATTAGCAATGTGGATCATCTTTTCATGTGCCTTTTGGCCATCTGTGTATCTTTGGAAAAATGTATATTCAGGTCTTCTGCCCTTTTTTTTTTTTAGTTTTTTTAACATCTTTATTAGAGTATAATTGCTTTACAATGGTTTGTTAGTTTCTGCTTTATAACAAAGTGAATCAGCTATACATATACATATATCCCCATATCTCCTCCCTTTTGCGTCTCCCTTCCACCCGCCAAATCCCACCCCTCTAGGTGGTCACAAAGCACCAAGCTGATCTCCCGGTGCTATCTGGCTGCTTCCCACTAGCTGTCTGTTTTACATTTGGTAGTGTATATATGTCCATGCCTCTCTCACTTCATCCCAGCTTACCCTTCCCACTCCCGTGTCCTCAAGTCCATTCTCTACGTCTGTGTCTTTATTCTGGTCCTGCCTCTAGGTTCTTCAGAACCACTTTTTTTTTTCTTTTTTTTAGATTCCATGTATATGTGTTAGCATACGGTATTTGTTTTTCTCTTTCTGACTTACTTCACTTTGTATGACAGACTCTAGGTCCATCCACCTCCCAGCAAATAACTCAATTTCGTTTCTTTTTATGGCTAATATTCCATTGTATATATGTGCCACTTCTTCTTTATCCATTCATCTGTCGATGGACACTTAGGTTGCTTCCATGTCCTGGCTACTGTAAATAGAGCTGCAATGAACATTGTGGTACATGACTTTTTTTTTTTTTTTTTTTTTTGCGGTACGCGGGCCTCTCACTGCTGTGGCCTCTCCTGTTGTGGAGCACAGGCTCCGGACGCGCAGGCCCAGCAGCTATGGCTCACGGGCCCAGCCGCCCCGTGGCATATGGGATCCTCCCGGACCCGGGGCACGAACCCGTGTCCCCTGCATCGGCAGGCGGACTCTCAATCACTGCGCCACCAGGGAAGCCCCCCATGACTCTTTTTGACTTATGGTTTTCTCAGGGTATATGCCCAGTAGTGGGATTGCTGGATCGTATGGTAGTTCTATTTTTAGTTTTTTAAGGGACCTCCATACTGTTCTCCATGGTGTTCTGCCCATTTTCTAATCAGACAGACCCTGTATTTGATCTTGCCCTGCCACATACTAGTTGTATGACCTCAAACAGAAATAACTGATATAAAGTACCTTTACAGAGTAGTCATTTCTTGATTCCTTTTCTTTCCCTTTTCAAGTATTTGTTAGTATAATGTTAGCCTTGAGGAACTTTGTAAAGACATTTTAATATTCTTATTCCCTGGACAAAACAGAGACAACTGATTTTTAGTAATCAACTTTCAGCTACTAATATTCATTTTCCAACTGTCAGTTTTAATATGTTTTTCCCCCCCCCTTTTTCTCCTAGAGATAAGATTTCAGTTTCCACAGCTGACTGGGGTGCTTACCCTTGCTTTCTTTATTCATAATTGTATTATCACCCTCTTGAAGAACAACAAGAACCAAGAAAACAATGTGAGTAATTACCTGAGGATTTGACTTTTGTTACCAGATATTAATTTTTAAATTTAAACCACAAAACAGTGGTCTGCAAACTTTTCCGTAAAGGTTCAGGTGGTAAATATTTTAGGCCTTGTGGGACATGTAGTTACAATGACCCAGCTCTGCTATTGTGGCATGAAAGTAACGATAATATGAAAACAAGTGGGCGGTGACTGTGTTGCAAAAAAAAATTTTTTTTTTTTTTTACACTTTTGGTTGAGATTTTCCTTTATTGTTGATACCATGTTATCTGGTTTTAATATTAATGAACACACCTCTCAGATTTTTAAAAAATTTCTGAATAATAGTAGACAATAGTTTTGCCCTAGTCAAGAATATACTTTTGGTTTTATTTGTTTTTTTTATCCTCCTGTATACTTTATTTTTATTTATTTTTATTTTTTTAATTTTTTATTATTATTTTTTTTTACATCTTTATTGGAGTATAATTGCTTTACAATGGTGTGTTAGTTTCTGCTTTATAACAAAGTGAATCATTTATACAAATACATATGTTCCCATATCTCTTCCCTCTTGCGTCTCCCTCCCTCCCACCCTCCCTATCCCACCCCTCCAGGTGGTCACAAAGCACCGAGCTGATCTCCCTGTGCTATGCGGCTGCTTCCCACTAGCTATCTACCTTACGTTTGGTAGTGTATATATGTCCATGCCTCTCTCTCGCTTTGTCACAGCTTACCCTTCCCCCTCCCCATATCCTCAAGTCCATTCTCTAGTAGGTCTGTGTCTTTATTCCTGTCTTACCCCTAGGTTCTTCATGACATTTTTTTTCCCTTAAATTCCATATATATGTGTTAGCATACGGTATTTTTCTTTCTCTTTCTGACTTACTTCACTCTGTATGACAGACTCTAGGTCTATCCACCTCATTACAAATAGCTCAATTTCATTTATTTTTATGGTTGAGTAATATTCCATTATATATATGTGCCACATCTTCTTTATCCATTCATCTGAGGATGGCCACTTAGGTTGTTTCCATCTCTGGGCTATTTTAAATAGAGCTGCAATGAACATTTTGGTACATGAGTCTTTTTGAATTTTGGTTTTCTCAGGGTATATGCCCAGTAGTGGGATTGCTGGGTCATATGGTAGTTCTGTTTGTAGTTTTTTAAGGAACCTCCATACTGTTCTCCATAGTGGCTGTACCAATTCACATTCCCACGAGCACTGCAAGAGTGTTCCCTTTTCTCCACACCCTCTCCAGCATTTACTGTTTGTAGATTTTTTGATGATGGCCATTCTGACTGGTGGGAGATGATATCTCATTGTAGTTTTGATTTGCATTTCTCTAATGATTAATGATGTTGAGCATTCTTTCATGTGTTTGTTGGCAATCTGTATATCTTCTTTGGAGAAATGTTTGTTTTTTTGTTATTGAGCTGCATGAGCTGCTTGTAAATTTGGAGATTAATCCTTTGTCAGTTGCTTCATTTACAAATATTTTCTCCCATTCTGAGGGTTGTCTTTTGGTCTTGTTTATGTTTTCCTTTGCTGTGCAAAAGCTTTGAAGTTTCATTACGTCCCATTTGTTTATTTTTGTTTTTATTTCCATTTCTCTAGGAGGTGGGTCAAAGAGGATCTTGCTGTGATTTATGTCATAGAGTGTTCTGCCTATGTTTTCCTCTAACAGTTTGATAGTGCCTGGCCTTAATTTAGGTCTTTAATCCATTTTGAGCTTATTTTTCTGTATGGTGTTAGGGAGTGTTCTAATCTCATACTTTTACATGTACCTGTCCAGTTTTCCCAGCACCACTTATTGAAGAGGCTGTCCTTTCTCCACTGTACATTCCTGCCACCTTTATCAAAGATAAGGTGACCATATGTGTGTGGGTTTATCGCTGGGCTTCCTCTGCTGTTCCACTGATCTTTCTGTTTTTGTGCCAGTACCATACTGTCTTGATTACTGTAGCTTTGTAGTATAGTCTGAAGTCAGGGTGCCTGATTCCTCCAGCTCCGTTTTTCATTAATAAGATTGCTTTGGCTATTCGGGGTCTTTTGTGTTTCCATACAAATTGTGAAATTTTTGTTCTAGTTCTGTGAAAAATGCCAGTGGTAGTTTGATAGGGATTGCATTGAATCTGTAGATTGCTTTGGGTAGTAGAGTCATTTTCACAATGTTGATTCTTCCAATCCAAGAACATGGTATATCTCTCCATCTATTTTTATCATCTTTAATTTCTTTCATCAATGTCTTATAATTTTCTGCATACAGGTCTTTTGTCTCCTTAGGTAGGTTTATTCCTAGATATTTTATTCTTTTTATTGCAGTGGTAAATGGGAGTGTTTTCTTGTTTTCACTTTTTATTTACAAAAACAGACAGTGGTCTAGATTTCCCCCATGGGCCATAGTTTACTGTAGAGCAGTCACTAAAAAAAAAAAAAGATGTACAGATAATAGCAAATAGTGGTGATAGGATCTTTAAAAATACCCAAGTAATCTAAAAGAAGACAGGAAAAGGGAAACGAGACTATATGGGACAAATAGATAACAAACAGAAAGATAATAGATTCAAACCGAGTAGTATAGATAATTCCATTAAAAATGGTCTAAAGACTACAACTAAAAGACAGAGATTGTCAGTCTCATTAAAAAACAAAATGTAACTATGTGCTGTCTACAAGAAATTTACTTTAAAGATATACCATGCAGACACTAAACGTAAGAAAGGTGGAGAGGCTGGGGGGTTTTGTTTGTTTGTTTTGTATTTGTTTATTTTTGGCTGTGTTGGGTCTTCATTGCTGCACCCTGGCTTTCTCTAGTTGTGGCGAGCGGGGGCTACTCTTTGTTGCGGTGCGTGGGCTTCTCATTGCAGCGGCTTCTCTTGTTGCAGAGCACAGGCTCTAGGCGCACGGGCTTCAGTAGTTGTGGCTCGTGAGCTTTAGAGCAAAGGCTCAGTAGTTGTGGCGCACCAGCTTAATTGCTCCACAGCATGTGGGGTCTTCCCTGACCAGGGATCGAACCCATGTCCCCTTCATTGGCAGGCGGATTCTTAACCACTGCGCCATGAGGGAAGCCCCAAGAGAGGCTGTCTTAATATCAAAGTAGACTTCAGAACAAGGAGTACTGCCAAAGATAACGAGGAACATTATATGATGATCTTTAAGGATCAATTCATCAAGAAGACATAATAATCCTAAACACGTATGCACCAAGTGACAGAGTTTCCAAGTAAATGAAACAGCAACTGTCAAAACTGCAAGAAGTAAACAAATCCACAATTATAATTAGAGATTTCATCACCCCTCCCTTAATAATTGATAGAACAAATAGCAAATAAGGATGTAGAAAACATGAAAAACACTATCAACCTACTTGATCTAATTGACATTTATAAAAGTCTTCTCTCAAACAAGAACAGAATGCACATTCTTTTCAAATGCACATGAAACATTTACCAAGATAGACCATATGCTGAGTCACTGAACAAGTCCATAAATTTGAAAGGACTGAAATCATACCAAGTATGTTCTTTGACCACAGTGAAGTTAGAAATCAATAACAGAAAGAAATTTGGGAAATTGACAAATATGTGGAAATTAAACAGCATACTCCTAAATAATGAGTCAAGAAAGAAGTCACAAGAAAAATTAGAAAAGTACTTTGAGATTACTGAAAATGAAGACACAACATAATGAAATATATGGGATGCAGCTAAAACAATGTTTAGAGAGAAATTTATAGCTGTAAGCACCTACGTTAGAAAAGAAGATCTCAAATCAGTAACCTAACCTTCTATGTTAAGACACTGGAAAAAAGACAAGCAAACTAAACCCAAAGGAAGCAAAATTTAACCAGTTACCTGTGGCCTTATTTGTACAATTTGAATTCTATTTGATAGCTTCTAACCATGTAAACAAAGATGATGAAGTTCTAATAGGAGTCTATACAATTGTTACTGAAATACAAAGGAAAGAAGAGTTCACTGTGCCTGGGGATTCTGAGAAGGCTTCAAGTAATGTTTGGCAGAGTCATTATGAGGGCCTTTCTAAGTAGAAGGAAGTTAGGTCTCAAATTAGGGCAAGAATATAAGTCAGGCTCTTCCATTTTCATCTTTATTGTTACCTGGTTACATACGACTGGCATATTACCTGTGAGTGGTGTTGGAATTGAGTAAACCTTGATTTTTCCCAACTTCCTAGCTTGGTGATCTTCAAATTTCATTTTCTTTGTATATAAAAATAGCCTAATTTGATACCTACCTCTCAAGTTTTTAATCATAATCAAATATTATAAAATAGGAAAAGTATTTAACATGACCTGGTGTATAGTAGGGGCTAGAAGTTTTTAGCTTTTCTACCTCTCTTACCCTTGCTTTCCTGACGTTTACAAACTGTGGATCTTTCTGTTAACAGGAGAGTATCCCGCAGATTTTTTCTAGTGCCTTTAAATTTGTTTTGCAATGAGAACATATTAAGTCTTCTCCAAGATTTCTTCCTATGATATTAATGTTAGAGTCTCAGAAAAATATATAACTGAACCACATCAGTTATTTCTTTCTCTCTTCTCTCATCACTGCACTAGATTTTAATGTTAAAACTGGCTTTTTACCAAAGGTTCAGGGTAATACAAGAAAGCCATATGCAGAATGTTGCTTCACTGTTTATTAAGAACTGTAATTGCGATAGTCTTTGTTAAATTGCTCAACATCCTTTATACAAAGACTGTGGAGAGAAAATTTCCTGTGTTCAAGGCTAGGAAAAAGTTTCTCTTAATAAACTCATTGTTTGACAGTAAGTGTCATATAACTATTCTTGTTTCAATTTTTGCTTTGACTTTTGGAAAACTTAAAGTATTAAGTTCTTTTATCTGTTTCTATAACTTTTCTTAGGCAAATGTATTTTTAGAGTTTTTATCTTTCCCTGTATCCCTCACACTTTAGATAGGGTTTTTATTTTGGAAATGTTTAGTCTTACTGTATTTTTATCATAAACAGTTTTAAACCTTTTGAGGGAATAGGAAGAAAATGTTACTTATCCTAAATAATCATTTGGAACTTTGGGGTGTAGAGGGAAAATTGAGGATAAACTTTATGGCCTTTACTCTTAAATTACTCTCCTTCACAAATTTCCTGACTTGAACTAAGCTGCCTACCACACGTTTAGCAAGTTTAGAGATATGTGGGAAAAATCTATTTTATCTTTACAGGAAATAGTGTATGTCATTAACAGTGTATACCTTGGTGTCAGCCAAGTCACCTATCTATCCTTATTAACTATGCCAGCTTAGACCAAGTACCACAGAAACACATTTTGTGAAGTTGGATTCTCATGTATATTGGGTCATTCTATCCATAAGGCTGTGTTTCTCAAACTTTACCACCAAAGTCCCCTTAATGACAGAGAACAACACCTTGTATACGCTGGGTATCTGGGGGTGAAGAACACAATTTCAGTGAACTCTCATGTTTTATCTTAAACACTCATGCATATTTTTATTGTGCTCATAATTAGTTTGTCTTACTAGAAAACAGTCTGAAAATAATGAGTTAAATTACAGGCAGATTTCAGTTTGCACAGCTCCCATATGCATGAATTTCAGTTACTATGGCTTAGTTAAATTATGTCAGTACCCCCTAAGGTTCAAATTTAGGTTGCCACAGGATTTGAATTATGAGTACTTGCATAAAGTAGTAACTACTAGCCCTTCAGTTCGTAATTCACTCCATAAATTACAGATGCACAACATGATTAGTTACCAGTCACACCACTTCTTTCAAAATCTGTCAGAGGTTGGTCACTGCCCATCTATTATTCACGTTACATCCAGATGACAAAGCAGATAGTTCAGTTGCCTCCTTGTCACCAGGTGGTAAACCCACATTATATTTTACAAAAATGGCGAATCAAAAGGAAATTGGCAAACAAACACAAAAGTGCAAAAATGAAACAAAAAGTCATAATGGTGGAAATGAAATTTGAATCAAACATATTTGACTGTGGAAATGTTGACATTGCTGCCGTTCGAGAGACTCTAGGTATGCAGCCAGAGGAACTTAGGCAAGGTGAACTTATCAACATGAATGAAGAAAGTGGTTGTGATGAAAAGGCTGAAGATGTTGCAGAGGAAATGACACTATCAAAAAACTTCACATTGAAAGAATTCTTAGCGATACTTCACAACATTGAAAGCACAAAAAATGAAATGTTGGAAGCTGATGAAAACTTAGAAGAAAGGAATATGATAGTTCACCAAAGCATAGAATGGAAGTTTGCTCTTACAATTATACCGTGAGAAAGAGGAAGCATCACGGAACAATCATAATTTTTCCCATTGATTATTATGATCGCACTGCATGGTCATTTTTTTTAACAACCATTAATCTATTAAAATAGTTGATATAAGCAGCTGCACTGGTGACTTCAACTGCTCAATACTGGTGGAAGTAATCTGCTTAACAGTCTCTGAAAGACTGTACAAGTCAATGAATCACTTACAGATCTTCATCTGGAACCAACTTTGAAAAATCTTAGAGTCTTAGAACCTTCATCTCAAAGAGTTTTTCTTGTAGTGACTCCCAGAGTCTTAGTTGGCCTCTGAACTGGTCCTTTCGTTTTTAGATATTTTTCCTTTGTGCCTCTGATCGAGTCAGCACACCCCTTCTCCAGAGATGTTATGCTGTGGCTGGATGGAGTGATTCTCCCTTGGTGAGGTGTTAAAGGGGTCTTCCCAGTATCTGCAAGCCTTTGCTGCAGCACAGCTTCCTGACTGACCTGTTCCTGGGTGAGAGCAAACAGTGGTGAGGCAGGAGCAGACCGACCCCAACTGTGCTGCAGCTGCGAAGGTATCTTCCTCAGAAAGGTGTCCAGGCGCTTTCACAGTCTCATACTACCATGAAAAGAGAGGACTGTCTGTACTTAGCTTTTTTGCTCCTGAAAATTCTTAAGAGGAAGAGCTTTGCTGGAAATTTACACCAGTTTACCTGAAGGTGTGCATTCCTCAGTGTGAGAAGCTCCGGACTGGGTAGAGAGATGAATGTTCCTGTTCATAGTCCCCGAAAGACATAGGAAGAGTCCTGCCTGCCTTTCATACAAAAACACTCAAATGGGCCTTGAAATCCATATTCCATATGTAAATACCATAAAATGAGTTCTTGTTTCTACTGAGTTTGGGGACTAGCATTTTGTAGAACTAGTATGTGAGGTTCAGCTAATGAAGTGTAACTCAACTTTTGTCCCTTGTGGAAGATATTTTTTTAAAGGCTTAAAAATAAAAGTTGAAATGGGTGATGTCTTCTTACTGTCTTAATTGATTGAAACTAGTATGTGAAATGCGGCCCAGCGTTCAAAAAATCAGTTATGCTTCATGTTAACTTCTTAAAATATTAATAATTACTAATGATAAAGCTAATATTTATGAAGCACTGTGTGCCAGCAAAATTCTAAGCAGTTTAAATACTTGTAAATATAGAACACTCTCCTTTTGACTATACTTATATATTGCATAAATTAAGCTAAACTAAATGGTACTATATTCTGAGAAAAACTTTGTCATTTGATTTATTTAATGATTGTACTTTTAATCAGGTGTCAGTAAGTAATTTGACTCACAGATGTTTTGTTAATATCATGATACAATATTTTCTTGAGATTTAAGTCAGAAAATATGAAGCTTGTCAGGAACTCTGAATTCTTAATGTTGATGTTGAGTTAGTCACTCACAGATCAGTAAAAAAAAAAAAAAAAGCTTGAAAATAGAAAAGATATAAGAATAAAAAGGCCTCATTCTCTTCTATATAAGCTGTAGTTGGACATGGATCTAAAGACATTTGTGAAGGAGAACAGTGAGGCTCCTACACAGGTGTAGTGCTCAGATCTTCCAGGTTTTCCAAATTTGACTTAATTTCATGGGTTTTCTTTCACCAAACGTAATTTTTTATATGTATAACTAAATGAGATATAATTTCTATTTTTAGTAAGGTATACCTTACCAAAAAAAAAGCTGTAGAGTTGAAGATCATCCAACTCATTTCTTATCATCAGAATATGTATTCTTTATAACCATCCTGGATATGGTATTTCCTCATCTTGTTTGAATTTCCTCATCATGTTTGAATCAGAACCTATATTGTGCTTTTTTGTTTTGTTTTGCCTATCTTTGTTTAGTTTTATGCCCTGCTTACTTCTTTAAAAACTATTTGAGATGCCTTATATCTTAATTTATTATTCACTTCTTGCTTCTTATGAATCTGTGTCGTTTACTCAACTATATACATCAGCAGAAGTTTTTATGTAAATGTTTGCGGTAGGTCTGTCATTTTCTTAGTAAATGCTCCACTGGATAGTATTTTCACTATGAACAGTACGTGGAACAGATAGATTATAAAACGTATTTGAGAAACAGAATGTGCTCCCAGACCCACTTGTGTCCCAGTTGTCATTCTTCCTGTCATTAGTTCTCTAGTGCCAGCCCTGCTAGCCACTGCTTATTTGCGAGGCAGAATAAGTTACCTTATTAATGTGTAGGATTCTTGACACATTACCAGTTCATATGGTCACTTGTGCCTGTTTTTTGAATATTTTTTTACTTTGAGCCTCATTTTCTAAAAGATGGTTTTTTTCTACCATTTTCCATTAAACAGGCTTTTAAGAGGCCGTATCTCCAGGCCTAGAATAGTGATGGCTTGTGTTCAAGCCAGAGAATAGCAAAGCCCACATGTGTGCATGCTCTTCATAGGTGGCAGGTTTCCCAGGATTGTGCTAAACCTCAGCTGCTTTTTATATTAAAATATCATTTCTGTTCATTAAAGTATTTTCAGATGAAAACGGATATGTACCTCTTTTTTAATATATAAATTTATTTATTTGTTTATTTTTGGCTGTGTTGGTCTTCGTTGCTATGCGTGGGCTTTCTCTAGTTGTGGTGAGCAGGAGATACTCTTCGTTGCAGTGCACAGGCTTCTCATTGTGGTGGCTTCTCTCGTTGCGGAGCACCGGCTCTGGAGCGCAGGCTCAATAGTTGTGGCGCACGGGCTTAGTTGCTCTGTGGCATGTGGGACCTTCCCAGACCAGGGCTCGAACCCATGTCCCCTGCATTGGCAGGCGGATTCTTAACCACTGCGCCACCAGGGAAGTCCCCAGATGTGTAACTCTTGACCTAGTTCTACTGAATGTACATTTATGCTACTGTGAAATAGAACTTTTCTGATTATAGTTATTTCTCTTGCATCTATATGTGTGCTTTATTGTATCGTTTGTTACTCAAAACTTGTTACCTCTCTTTCACCGTTTTCTTTAGAATTGTTTATTAACTGTGACACAAATGTATTAGAAACTGGTTAGCTCTCCATTGTAGTAGCTAAGGGCATGCAATTTGGAGCCAGAAAGTCTTTGGTTTGAATATTGACTTCACCAACTGTTCACTGTGTAACCATGAAAAATGTTGTAGGGACTTCCTTGGTGGCGCACTGGTTAAGAATCCGCCTGCCAATGCAGGGGACACGGGTTCGAGCCCTGGTCCAGGAGGATCCCACGTGTGCGCCACAACTACTGGTGCCCATGCTCCACAACAAGAGAAGCCACCGCAGTGAGAAGCCCACGCACCGCAGTGAAGAGTAGCCCCTGCTCACCTCAACTAGAGAAAGCCCGCGTGCAGCAATGAAGACCCAACGCTACCAAAAAAAAAAAACAGAGAAAATAACCTAGCTGCACTAGTTTACTTATCTATAAAATGAAGAAAAGGATTGTACCTACATTAAGTGAGATAATATATGTACTGTGCTTTGCACAGAGCCTAGTACCTAGAAGCACTTAATAATTGTAGACAGCATGATTATTTTTACCTACATTTACTGAGTTCCTACTATGTGCCAGGTATTGTCCTGGGGATTGGGGATACAAAGATGAAGAAGACACAGTCCTTGTCCTCAGGGGTCTCATAGTCTAGTAGTGTGGACCAACTTAGATACGGAAAAATTAAAATACCAACATGATAGAAGAACTATTAACCTTGACTACTTTTTGGGTGTCAAAGGACATTTTCTTTCCAGTTGATATCCTCATATCATATATATAGATTCTTTTATAATAAAAATTCATGACAGTTACAATATAGGGTAGTAGATGCTACATTTCAGATATGTGTACAGTACTATAAGAACAGGGAAGCAGAAGGGGGAAACTATCTTATCAGGAAGGCCTTGCATCTTTGCCTTTTTATCTTCATCAGATTTTCCCCAAAGTTTGCTAAGATACACATCTTTGCAGGAAACCTGCCCAAAATAATGTGTTGATCATGTGGTATACTGGCTAAATACTCCATGAAATGGTAGCTGTCCTTTTTTATATATAGCTCTCTCTGACGCAGCCTTCTTGGCCTTCCAAGGTTTTGCGTTCTGCAAAACTTCTTTGTTCTTGAGTGACATTGAGTAGGTTGAGGGTAGAATGACTTTCAAGTGTCATAATGGGAGACTACTACCCTTTGATATGAAAATAAGAGTTGCCTGGTTCATTTCTGTTAATACTACACAAGACCATCAGGCAACCCAAGGGGTGACTGAAGTCTAGCCTGAGATGGGCCCTAGAGCTTCAAGAACTAGAGGAAAGACTTTGGAACTTCCCTGGAGGTTTGGTCAGCCTCTCCTTCACAATTAGAAACTCTGAAAAGGCTGGAAGCAATCTCCATAATCCAGGTTCCTGTAGTTCCATAGCCTATCCACTGTCTAATTTAGGGTTTGAAATCCCTGTTTTGTTTTCAAGCTGATTGTCAACTTAGACCTAACTTTGGATTTCTCATATTTTGTTACTTGCTTTTTAAGTGAATTTATCAACATTTAAGTTTATAACTCTGTACTATTGCTTTAGCCCATTTAAGGAGGAACGTTTTCCCAAAAATCAGAAATGTTCTCTAATACCAAATGTCCAGTTTTCTTACTGTGGAATCAAACTAAAGCAAAATTATATATAATTTTTTTTCTTACCTGTTTTCTTAGCTTTCAAAGTAATGTGTGTTTAAAATGAAAACTGAATAGGCTTATAGCCATAATTTAGTTGTGCTGAATTATTTGGCCATAACTTTAGTGGTGATGGAGACCAGATTTATAAGCTGTGGGATCTGTTCTGTTTGGATCTGACAGCTGGCTTCATTAAATATCTTGGAGCTTTTTACTTTGCATGGGGATGGTTGGGAGGGTGGGAACAGCAGTGGAAGAAAGCAATCCAATTTATTTAATGTTCTCCATTTGTCTACTGGTTCCAATCATAAGATTGTGCAGCTGTTTGAACAGCTGCCTTTTGATTTCCTTTTGTTTACTGTTTAGGTTTATTAAGCTTGTCTTTAATACCTGCTTATTGTCTGCGTTAGCTTTCCTTTATTAAATATATTTTAATATATACCAGTCTCTTTTGGTCTAGGCATGCTTTGATGAATTAACAAGTTAATTCACTAGAAGAAAAAAAAATTTTTAATTCCATAAATCATACAGAAAGTAACCTATTCTTGATTTCTTGTTGTCCCTTAGCTTTATTATTTTAGTTAAATATTTTATATTTTGGTAAATGAACTACATTTTGAAATTAAGTCAGAATTTCAATCATGTTAAATCACCATTTATGTTAACTTTCTAAGTCTGCCAACAGGTAGCTTAGTCTACATACTCCAGAATAGCTTTTAAAAAGTTGTCAGACTAATTGTAAAGTATGTGGATCTTGTTTTAACTACTTTCTCTGAGCAAACTGGATACCCAGGAGGTATACACAGGCACACAGAGCAAAAAGATAAATCTTATATTTATTTGTCAGTCTTATTATTTAGCCTATTCAGGCACACTTACTTACTAAAAATTTATTCAACATTGTGGAAATTTTTTTCTTTCTTTACAGGTGAGGGACTTGTCCATTGCTTATATACTGGTGACATTAACTTATTTCTATATTGGAGTCCTGGTTTTTGCTTCATTTCCTTCACCACCATTATCCAAAGATTGTATAGAGCAGGTAAGGCACTGTGTACCCTCTCTGTGTGATTGTTTACACCTTCATATCTGCAGAGCAAGCAGTGTGATACAGTAGCAAAATATAATACCAGACAGGCCTGAGTTTGAATACAATCTCTACTATTTACCGTGCATGTGGGAATTTAAGCACCTTACCCCTCCCTTGTGAGCTTCGGTTTCCTCTTCCATTAAATATTATAATAGATACTCCATAGATTTTTAGATGGACTCTCTGAGAAGTCCTACTGCATGCTGGCACCTTATGGTACTCAAATAAATGATTCCTATTATATGCATAGTATTTTTGGGTGTGTGGAGAACTGTACTAGTAGTAGTCTTGAATTTATAAACCCTCCACAGAGACTATATTCAATTCCCTTATTTTCCAAAGTCCAGATCTGGAAATGTCTTGAATAAACTGGTGTCTTAGTTCATCAGTCCGTAATAATAGGTCTGACACCCATTTTGGTACTATGTGTCAAGTATCAAAGCAAAGAAAGACTATTTGACTGTTAAAAAGACAGAGGGAGAGACAGAAAGAATAAAAGAAACATTCTTTTACTAAAAGGTTGCCATAAATAATATTTTCTTTGCTTTGGCCTGTCATAAACCTGGGAATAGTATAATCTCTAGTTTTATGTAACTGAAGAATTTCTCACAAGAAATAGCATGCACAGGTGATTTTCTTTCTAGGCAGAAGAAATTCCTCTAATAGTGTAGTGGAATATATAATATGATTTATTACAGATGAATTATAAAGATTTTTTCAGCATAATAGTGGTAATAATGTTCTCATCTTTATAAGATAAATAGGTTTGAGTTATTGCTGTTATGATAGCTTGAAATGTTCTCTTGATTTCCTTGATTCCAGAAGTTCTTTGGCAGCCAAATGTTTGCTGAAAATTCCCCTGATGTGAACAATCCCATATAAAGCCCACTCCCTTGGGAATAAGAATATCTGTGGTATTTGTATTTGCAAGGAAAAAAAAATCTGAGTGATTAGCTTTTTTTTTCTTAGATGCCTAACGAAAATGGAGAAAAGAATCATGAAAGGAAGGAGAAATAAATTCTTTTCTATTTATTGATAGACTGTACATAATAATGATAGTAGGTGATAGATACACTCTCACCTTATTCTATAATCTTACTTTGAAAGTGTAACAGTGTTTCAGAGGAGGAAAAGCAAGAGAACTATTAAGGATGAAGTAGCATTGAATTAGCTATTTAAATTTATTCAAACAAATTTATGCTTGAACCTTATAGAGCAGTACTTCTCAGACTGTCAGTGGTGGACAAGGTCTTCTTTGTTGTTGTTGTTTCAATATCAAATCATTTGCAGACTGATACTTTCGTAAAATGCCACATTTTTATTCTAATGTCAAATGTCTTTAAGTTTCCAAACACTTAACTTTCAATTTCTGTACTTAGCTCATTGAAGAATCATAGTTAACAAACAGTTTGTGGATGGACGCCCATCCACAAACCACAATTTGAGTGGCACCCATGTTCAAACGAAGCGAAAAAATTCCATTTTATAAATTTGTATATACTGAATTTGATTTGTAACATTATTATCTTTCTTGGATTAGAATTTTTTAGACAACTTCCCTAGCAGTGACATCCTGTCCTTCATTGCAAGGATATTCCTGCTGTTCCAGATGATGACTGTATATCCACTCCTAGGCTACTTGGCTCGTGTCCAGCTGTTGGGCCATATCTTCGGTGATGTTTATCCTAGGTAAGGGCTCTTCTCTTGACCAGCAAGATGTGCCAAGCAACAAATGACTGTGCAAACAGGTCCGTTTAAAATGTGACTGATCCTTTTGCTATAAAAATTTGCCTAATGAACAATGAAAAACTTGCCTAACACCAAGGATAGATCATTGGTGTTCTTGTCCCAGAAGAGCTTTAAAAATAGAAGCCTCTCCCTTGTCCAGAATGATTTAAAGTTAATTCCTTCCAGTGAATTTATGTTAGCTCTGATACCAGTTATATTTATCTTATGATTTAGTCACTATTAATCTACTCTTTGCCAAGAAGTTAATAGTATGTAGGGCCTGTATGGCTAATAAGAAGCAACTCTTTTAATTATTGGTTATTGATATTTACCTGTATATTTAACATTCATGCATTTTTACATAAATGATCATTGTTTAGGATTGAAGGTGAGATACATAACAAGTTTAAATTCTTATTTGCTTCTGTAACTATTGCCGTAATTTTTAATCTCTTATTGGTAATGGAGGAGTTGTGAGTCCTTTTGAAAATCTGTTCAAAGCTAGTCACCCTCATCCAAGAGAAGTTTCCATATACTGCTTCAGGTTTCCCTGAAACTTCCTTGTGGACCCCTGGTTAACTCCTACTCTTAATTAAGTTTTATTATAGATTCATTCTAGTAAAAAGTACCTAGTCCTGACCTATTTTATTGGGAATAAATGATCTTAAATGAAGAAAACTTTTGGATAAAATTTGAAAAAAATTACATTTACGGTAACAAGCTAAACAAGTGGTCTTAACCAGTTTATTTGAAGTGAACTAATGCAGTCTTTCCCCTCATTTAATAAATAATTAGTTATAAATGTGTAGGTTTAAAAACAAAAAAGCTTTTAAAAGCAGAAATCGAGAGTTACCAGGCTTCTAGAATTGACAATAGCAGCAGCTACAGTTCTCCTATTGGATTTCAGTAAATATTATTCCTATTGTGTTTATACACCCTGCTCTATTTACATTCACCAAAATAAAATAAATACGGAGAAGTAATAGATGAAAAAAATTCTAGGTAAACGCCTTATTCCTGTTTTCTGCCATTATTTTGCATAATGTTGGCTGTTAGAATGTTTTTTCTTCTTGTAAAAAGTCTGGAATTCCCTTTTGTGTTCACATTACATTTCTTCCCCTGCCACCAAGAAGACATTATCATTTATCCTACAGTTACAAGTACTCTACAGACTGCATACTTTGGAGCATACTTTTTGATTTCAGGACCCCTTTACACTTTTAAGGTTTATTTGAGGACCCCCAGGAACTTTAGCTTATGTGGGTTATATCCATCAATATTTAACATATGAAAAATTAGAACAGAATTTTTTAAATGTTTATTAATTTACTTAAAAAGCAATAATAAAACCATTACTTGTTAACATAAATAACATTTTTGAAAAATAACGATTTCCAAAAAAAACTTTCCTTTTACCTTTCAAAACTGATTAATGACATTAAAACTGATTTAATGGGGGCTTCCCTGGTGGCGCAGTGGTTGAGAGTCCGCCTGCCAATGCAGGGGACACAGGTTCGTGCTCCGGTCTGGGAAGATCCCACATGCCGTGGAGCGGCTGGGCCCGTGAGCCATGGCCGCTGAGCCTGCGCATCCGGAGCCTGTGCTCCACAACGGGAGAGGCCACAACAGTGAGAGGCCCACGTACCGCAAAAAAAAAAAAAACAAAAAAAAACAAAAACTGATTTAATGTCTGATTTGCTAGTAGATCATTGGATTCTCCTAGCTTCTTCTGCATTCATTCTGTTGTAATGTGTAATTTTTGTTTAAATATATGAAGAAAATACACCCTCCCAGTTGGAACAAGGAGTACTTTTAATAGCCTTTTCAGATCATTATGGATATTCTTCTTTGATACTATGCCAAACCTTGACAAGTGGTAGTTTTTTAAAAGTTAGTTGAATCTGAAACTCAGTTACATTAAAATCCATTGGTCTATCTTACACTTTGGATCTTTTACCCAGGCATGATTTTATAACATCAGGGTTAATCCTTTGGAAAATATTGGTTCAGTGAGTTCTGTAGACCTTCCAAATGTTGACACACTTCATTATGCACACTTCAAAACCCACATTCATTAATATCAAAAGTCTTTAGATATTTATTGGAAAACTGTCGAGCTCTCATGGTGGCAAATACAAGCTCTCCAAAATTCTAGTTTTTGCTCGAAAGCTCAAATGTTATCATTGGCAACACAAACTACCAGTTGCTTTCCTTGAAATGATAAGATCATATCATTCATTTTCAAGAAAATGTCTGTCAAATACCCAAGTCTGAAGAACCATAGTTTATCTGCCTTTCAAGTAAAAATAGCAATCTTTGGATAAAACGGCAGGATTGTCCCCCAGCTCAGTTGCACAAGTACTTTTCCTCAAGACAGCCTTTTTACTTCAGTATGCAGCAGATGTGCTTCATTATATACTTGCTATTTGATCATACAGAATATTAAAAAGATGTATGTTCAAAGTATGAGATTTAATAAAACATAATTTTTACTCCTTTATCAAGGACAATTTTTAATAAAACTTTTTTTTTTTTTTTGAGAGTGTTTGGCGGTAAAGGATACAGTATAGAATACAGACAAGTGAAGCTGCCTCTATCCATGCTAAGGGGGCAGCAGTTTACCCACCAATGCTTTTGCAAAGCGAGTAATGTTTTGTCTGATTGGAAAATAATTTTTACCTCAGGGCTTCCTGAAAGGGAATTGGGAACTTCCCTGGGGTTCGTGGTTACACTTTGAGAACCACTACTTTGGAAAATACACAAAGTTGATTCCTTTTACAATATAGAAATAACAAAGGCCCAACCAATGTCTCTCTCAAAGCTCTGAAGCAATTTTAAGGTTGGAGTTTCTGGATAAATAGTAAGATCTGGAAGCCTGAATATCTTTGTAATTCATCAAGATGGATGACTAACCACTTATTTGTGTAAATACTTTTCCTTATTTTTAATTCTTTCTGTAATTTTTACCTAGGATTAATTAACCTCTGATAACTTGGGCTCAAAATGTTGCTTTGATGTGTAAATTTGGCTTTTAAGGATCATTTTTGGGGGAAATGGAGTTATTTCTTGAGCATCATATTCCATCTACATTATGTTTATTTGTGTCCAGAATTGATTCCCAAACCTTGAATTGTTAACATCTAGTTCAAGTTATTTAGCAGATATTCTATTCATGGTAAATACTGAATAGCTTTAAATGACTAAATCTGAAAAATAAAAACCTGCCCATTTTGTCTTACCCCTTAATAAAATTTATTTTTCTAATTATAAAAGTAAACACTTTACAAAGAAATATTGTAAAACATACAAAATTTGTTAAATATAGAAACAAAGATTACCCCAAATCCCAAATTATAACACAGTCACTACACCCTTTTCAGTGTATTTCCTTCTGATATTTTTTCAAGTGTTTTCAGATTTTCTTGTGTAGTAAAAATCTAACTAACTTTTCCTCAAGTTGCCTAGATGGATTTTTACCATCTAGGTAACAGTGATTACTTATTTTTAATGTTTTTAGTATATTCCATCAAGTAAATTGTTACCCTGCCATATATCTAGGATGCTTCTGTCTTTTCACAAATATCTTTATGTTAATAGCTTTTTCAATTATTTTCTTATGATTTTCCACCCAAATGGAATTATGTGTCAAAGAATGTGAACCTTGATACACACTACCAGTTTGCTCCTACAAAATTTAACCTATTTATATAATTGCACAAAAGGGCCAGGTATCACTGTCCCATCACCAGTATTGAGTACTATTGTTGCCTTCTATTTATGCTGTGATTTTATTGTCAAGTTTAAGACATTCTCATTTTAAGGATGATAATAATGAATTTTATTCTCATATTAATTGTTATAATTTTCCTGTTTTTATATTTTTTCTTCCTCCAAACTCTCTTCTCAACTTTTAGCATTTTCCACGTGTTGATTCTTAATCTAGTTATTGTGGGAGCTGGCGTGCTCATGGCCTGTTTCTACCCAAACATAGGAGGAATCATAAGGTACTGCCTGTAAGGGAACTTTGCCCCTTCATATATTGGTCTTTATTTTTATGCTTTTCCTGTTGTTGTTGTTGTTGTAGTTGTTGTTTTGATATAATTGTATAAAATTCCTGTGAGTATTTAAAACTGGTAACATTCAAATGTCGTTCCCTGGTATCAGTTAAGGTGCTCATTATCTTCCATTTCTGCTTATTTCTGACTCTAGAAGCCCCATTATCCCTTAGCCTTATGTACCTTTCCCCTTCTCTTTTTTGTTTTTCTCATAATTTTCTACTGTATTCCTTTTTCTTTATCCAAAATAAAGTTGTTTTTAATATATAATATATAACTTCTTGGGGTACCTCAAATGTCCCTAATATGTCAAGGCTATGTCCTAACTTTCTTAATCCATTTCTACTCAAGAACATATTTCAGTGTCGATTGTAGTCATAAAGTAAGAGTTTAGATCCCAGATGGCTCTTTCCTTAATATCCTTTCTCCAAATACATTGTGATAGGTTGAGTAGATTGGGAATATATTTGTGACCTCAGATTCTCACGGAAAACTGAAATTTCGAATGATCTGATTTCCTTGACCTGTAGAAAGCAGGACTGAGTCACTTTTTGGAAGACCCTTACCTAAGAAAGTAGCAAGAAACAAAAGGGGAGACTTTTAGCCTGATGCTTATTGAATATAATGGATTTACAAGTTCCCATTAACCTGTTTTCAAGAAAACTAAGTATAGGGAAGGAGAGAAGAAAGTATAGGTTCCTCTGTCATGTGTTTAGGTATTTTTGTTACTATCTTTGATAATTATGCTGAATGCCAAGGAGGCACTCTCAGTCTTAAGCAGATGCTAGCAGTCCTTCAACAACTCAGAATTTATAATTAGTTTATAAAAGATCAAAGGTATGAAGCCTATCTCCAGATGTTTCTGAGGAAGTAGCCATAATCACTGAGATACAGAGGAACTAGGGAAATTTGAGAGATGAATAAAAAACTCTTTGTCAAGCAGATGCTATAAAGATGAACAGGAAATAATATTTTATATTAACTTAGCAAGTAAAATAAGTTTTAAACTCAAATGCTTTATGTCAACAAATGAATCAAAAACAATTTTATTGTAATATCAGACTGAGGAGGATTTAAATTGTACTATATTTACCATAATTGTAAATCAGAAAAACACAGGATGAATATTAACCCAAAAGCTTTTATTTTGCAGATATTCAGGAGCAGCATGTGGCCTGGCCTTTGTATTCATATATCCATCTCTCATCTATATAATTTCCCTCTACCAAGAAGAGCGTCTAACATGGCCTAAGTTAATCTCTCACATTTTCATCATTATTTTGGGCCTGGCTAACCTAATTGTTCAGTTTTTTATGTGAAATAGTCAACTGTCTTCTCCAGATCTTTCATGGTGTTTTGAACTCTGACAACAGTTCCACATAAACTCACTTGTAAATGCTGTTGTTGCTGTAATTATTAATGTTTTCCTAAGGTAATTTGAAACCAAGGGAAATAGTGGTCCATTAATAAGTAATTCGTGTTAGAATGGGGAAAAGGGCAGTAAGAGTGGTCTTAATCTCTTTACCATTTTCATATTCACTCATCTCTTCATTCTCACTGTCTTTTCTGAGTAGAAATGTATGCCCCTAGGAAAAATCATGCTGGGTTTTGCTTTTAGAGATGTAGGGTGGGTGTGTTTATTCTGGCTACAATAATGATTCTCAGAGTGTCAGAGCAACTATGTTGCCAGATCCCATTTCTGTTTTATGTTTCAGTTATTCACTTTTATTTTATTACTTGCTATATCATTTCTACAGTTTGCCCAAACCTTTACTGTTTTAGACAGTAAACCAAATACCTCATTCTAAAAAAGAAGTGTCCATGACATCAGTGTTAGTAGAGTGAATTCTTACGTGAGCCCTTAATCTCTGTTTTAAAAAAGAAAGAAGGAAAAAAAAAAAAAAGCAATGTCAGAACAGGCCCCATGGTCATGAAACTTATGTAAAATAAAGGAACTAGGAGAGAATTTGTTGCTATCTGACTCCTCTTTTGTTTCTAATCCAGTTCCAGTTCCCCAAGCCACATTTTGCATAGGAACAAGTATTGTCCTCATAGACCCAGAGGGCTCTTTGGCTTTTTGGACCTCTGAGGCTTGCATAGGATGTGATGACAGGACCAGTGGGGAAGAATATAGGAAGCATGGAAGAGAGGGATATATGAGGCGTTAAGGGAATAGAGAGGGGCCAGAAAGAGTGAGGCCTCCTTAAAAGTGTATTCTCTGCTGAGGGTGAAAGTGATTTCTTCAACACAGGAAAGGATGACTTCTGTTCAAAGTATGACCTCCAGAAGGAGACCCCCTCAACTTAACTTCTGTAACTGTCAGGGTAGCGGTTAAATCCCCAAAAGAAAAACTACTTGGATCTGAGAAAAGGATTAGGGAATCTGAATTCTTTGATTAACACTCTCTTCTTTTTCTTTCAAACTAAAAGCTAAACCAAAATCTAAATCCATGTCTTTCATGTAATATAGCCTCCATGTTCAGCTGGAAAAGTTAGATTTCTCTAATTTTATGGTAACATTAAACAGTGTATTGTGTTAATACACATCCCAAGATAATGTGTAGATTTGTGTGATTTTCCTTCCTTTGAGAAAGACAGGTGAAATGGTTTTTTAAACCTGGTAAAGAGCCCCAGATTCAAGACCAGCCATTCTTCTTTTTAGCAGAGCTTTCTATCTAGTCCATAGACCCATACCCATACTGATGAACTATATTGCCTAAAGCTCTTTTTTAAAAAGTCTCATTATGAAAATTCTCAAGCATACACAAAAGTAGAAAAAAATAATATGATAAATCCCCCCATACCCATCCCCTACATTTAGTAATTATAAGACTTTGCCACATTGCTCACCTATCCCCCTTTTTTTCTTTTCCACTGAAACATTTTAAAATCAATCTTCAAGTTATGTCATTTCATCTCTACAAACCTTAATATGCACTTGAACTTAGTTACGTTTATTGAGGGAGACAGTCTCTCTGAAGTTGTTTGTTGTTGTTAGCAGAAACTGCTGGTAGAAATTAGGTAATTAGAAAATGCTGCGTTATGTGTCTGGATCCCGGTGCTAACCTCTCTTAGAACAGGAATATAAGGCGTGGAGAAAATGTATCTCTGTGCTTTTATGACTTGAGGGTTTTGTTCAGTTAGAGACATAGGAATCAAAAGCCAGACCTTGAGAGATCTTCCAGGCTTAATCCTTGTTTATCTCTAGTTGCCTCCCTTGTCTTTAAAAACTTCAGAGACAAAGTTGCATTGCCTTTTTTCAATGATATACTTGAATGTTTTAACACACAGAAAAGTGATTTGATATATTTTTGTGCATTTAATAATCAAAGTGAATATGAAAATGAATGCATTATTGATTAAACTGAAAAGCAACGTGATATTTGCTCTTTTTTTTTGCGTTATGCGGGCCTCTCACTGTTGTGGCCTCTCCCATTGCGGAGCGCAGGCTCAGCGGCCATGGCTCACGGGCCCAGCCACTCCGCGGCATGTGGGATCCTCCCGGACCGGGGCACGAACCCGTGTCCCCTGCATTGGCAGGTGGACTCCCAACCACTGCACCACCAGGGAAGCCCGATATTTGCTTTTTGTTTTCTTTAAGAGACTTGCTGATTTAGAATTTCCAAAATCCTATGTTAGACTTATACTGAATGACTTTGCCTCCTTAGGTTTTTCTTCACAAAACCAGCTCCTTTGGCCTATTAATTAGCTTGGTCGGAAAACTCTTTGTGTACGTGTGTCCTGGCTCACAAATTAGAATGATGAGATGAGATCTCATTCTGATCATATTACAATTAATTTTAGACTTTCTTTGCTGTCATCTCTTTGAATTTTCTGATTAAATTTCTTTCACTTCTTGCTCCGAAGTGGTTAATCTTATAGTTTCTTTGAATTTAGCTTATTTAACACATAACTGAGGACGTTATAAAATTTAAAATAGCTTGTTTAGAGAGCTCTTCCTTGGAAAGGCTCTGGATGAATATGTGGTATACTAATACTGTGCCAGAAAGGGAAAAGAAATATGCTTTGACATTTGACACCTACGGGTGACCATCCAAAATCAGTTTCATCATCACACCCCAAAAATGTATTGGAATAAAGAATAAATTTACCCACAAAAAGGGACTGTATTAGAGGGAAATATTCACTTCATTTACGCTAAATATATTTTGCAAATACAATACAGCCACTAAATGCAGAAGCAGAAGAGTTTTTGGTTTCTACTTGGAGTTCATTAGGAGAATTTTTTTATCTGTATTTTGACTTACTCATTTCCATAAATAATTGAATAACTACGATCAGGGAGGGGGAAATTTCCCCCCATCCCTCTTGAGTTCTTTTGGCTGGTCTAATAATTAAATTGACCCAAGACATATTAACGGGAGAAAGAAGCAAAACAAAACAATTTAATTTGCATGTGTAGAATTCTCATAGAAATGGGACCCCCGAAGTGACCAAAGCAAGTTGTTCATATATCATTTTTAGACAAAGAAAGATTTATGAAGATTTAAGTTATGCTAGGGAGCAAACTGATGAAGAAGTAACAACATTTGTTTATAGTATAGCTTTTTAAGCCTTGAGTTCCCTAACTCGGGTGATAAGGACGCTTTGTAGCCTCCTGGTATAGGGAGGATACCTTCACCTGGGAGATTTATTTCTTGCTTTCATGGGGAAGGGGGAAGTCAGAGTGTTTTTTATATCTTTTGTTTCCACCAGCTGTTTCTCAAGTAACTTTAATTCAAAATAATCACTATGCCACTGTGACATATCTTGGGGCAGCCTGTCCTGAGCCCCAGCACTGCCATGTTCGGTACTTTGGAGAAGGCAAATATGTATAAGACATCACTCATATCCTAAAGGAACTTGTGGTCCAGTAAACTACGCCTACAGTTAACTATAATGCAAGGCACTTTCAGACAAAGAGAAACAGATCCCTTCCAGTCAGGCTCCTCAGGGAGGGCAGGTAAACGAAGCTGAGTGGTAAAGCTGCAAGGACACATTTTCAGCCTTCTCCTAATAACTGTCCAAAATTTTAGGTGTTTGATACATTCGCCATCAAGTGGGATCTTCTAAAGTGTAATTGCTTTTACTTTGGCAAATTTTCTCTAAGATAAGTTTTATAAGAAGTATTTAACTGCTTCTGTATACTGTTTATTGTTCTCTTTGCATTTTAACACTGCAAGATTCACTTCTGTGAATCTTGGACCGCAAAATACAATTGGTCAGTAGGGGAAATAATCAGTAACACATTGGGCAGTACAAACAGAAAGATTCTATAAGATTTTCTCTCCAAAAATTTGACTTATTTATCTGTATTCAAAACGTCAAATGTTTGGGCTCATTGATTAGAGCAGAAAATATTGATGCTGCTTGTTTTCTTTACAAAGCACTGACCTGTTGCTTTTTAAAATCTGGTCATGGTGATGTGGTGGTGGTTTGTTTTCTCATCCCAATTCAAACGTCCAAAAGAAAATCCAAATCTAGCTGACACCTAAACAATAGAATGTTATATTAGTTTGTTGTCCAAAATGGAACGCGCACAAGGCAGCCTGGCTGGCCCCAGTTTCACAGTCGACTGCCGACTTCACTTCAGATTATGTAAACATGTTTTGCAAAAGAGCTCTGACGGGAACCTCATAACCTAAACACTGTTCTCTGAAATGTAATTTGTTGTCTTTTTATATAAAAGAAGAAATTAAATCAAAATTATTTTGAAGAAAAACGAGTCTGGGATTTTGTTTAATTGAACTTTGCCAGGAGATGCCATTGCCTAGTAGCACTGACCCCAGGGTAGAAGGAGACAATCTTTTGCAGGGTCAGACTTCTCAAGTGACTCTGCATGTGTCACATGAGGTCACTCAAGTGACCGATGCATGTCTCACATGCCCTCCCTCATGTTCTAGATCCTAAAAAAAAAAAAAAAAGGTATATGCTTTGTATGTTAACCAAAACCTAAAATGATCATCCCTTTTGGACAATAATACTGTGTGACTTCTCCCTCTAAGAGCATTTCAGAATGAATGTGGCACTTCAGATAAGTGTAGCCCAGTTTCTGGCAAAGAGCTTAGTGTCATAATCTTACAGAGCCATTTAAGGCAATAGAGAGCTCTAATCTTCTGCCTGCCTTAAGTAAAATTCCTTTTTTTCCCCAATGCCATTTTTTAAAATATTTTTGTCAACTCTTCTGCAAAGATAAAATAAGGCTGTGTCTTTTTAAAAGATTAAAAATTCCTCCATTCTCCTTATTCATCTCAGGCCATAAAGTTCAGGGCTGGGATAGGGATTAGAAAGAGCACACTCTGCAAATTTTTCCTCCTTTGGGTCTCTCTTGATATCTCAAGTAATCCAACTGTGTTTGGTTTTAACAGACACTTAATATACACTTGTTTAATCAATCAATTAATGAGGCAGGATTCCACTTTAATGGAAAACAATAATTGCTACTTTTTAAGGGTTTTTCGTTTCTACTTGGAGTTCAATACCCCCCCCCCCCAAAAAAAAAAAATTGGGCCATTCAGGTTCAGAATTAGTCTCTCGGCCAATTCGGCCAATATTTAAGTACTAACCGGATGCCAGACTCTGTGCTAAGCACAGAGCATCCAGTGGTGAACAAGGTGGATGTGGCCCTGGCAGCATCCTTGCCCACCCTCTGAACTCGGGCAGCTGGTCATTTTCCAAGATAAAACAACTTTAATTATAATCACACAAAGTTATGTAGACATGTGGACAAAAACTGAAAGGGACCACAGAAGAATAAATGTGGGTTACCTGTTGAAGTGATGAGACTCTAGGTGAATCATTTATGTTGTTACTTTATTATCTGCATGACAAGCTTTCTAAAAGGATGTCTGTATTAAAAGGCGGCTTGTAGAAATTTATCTAGACTCAAGCCATGAAGTAAAGGACCAACTTACAAAGAACCTTTGGGATGGGGGATAGAGGTCATTTGTTACAGGGCAGGTCCAAGTTTAGTGGGGCCTGAAGTTATATAATTTGTTCTTCCCTCTTAAGGAAAAACATACAAAATTAGGAAGAACCCCATACAAGTGAGGATCCCTTGCTTTAACGTTTTTTAGCTTTAAGGTAAATCATCCACACAGCTCTGGGGACGGGACTTAGACTGAAGGAGGTGTAATGAAGAAAAGTTTCAGCACTCGAATATGTCAAGCTTTGAGTGCCTCCGCTACCTTTAAGAACTGCAACTTTTACTAGATCTGAGCCTTTACTTCTCAAAGAGTCTAATTGGATTTAGCAAAATAGCATGGGATACAAATTCAGTAATGGTTAATATGGGATCACAATAGGACATTTTTCTTTTTTAGAGAGGTTTTACTTGGGAATGGGTTTTGCAGCAGGGGGGTCTCCTTTTAACTTTACAGAAATAATAGAGTTCAAAGATACTGTTTGTCAAATACCTATTCAATGAACCTTAGAGATGAGGAACATTTTAAGGGCTCTTGATGCAGAAAACAAGCCACCAAGAGCAACATTAGAATAAGGTAACATTTATTTATTCATACTTCACTTTGTCCCAGAAGGGACCTGTTTTCACTACAGTAAAGTAAAATCAACTGCATAATTGTCTCTTTTTTTAGAGACTAAATTAGAACTTTATGACACTCCTTAAGGAGAGGAAACTATTCAAATAATTATACCTTTTATAATTTTATAGTTCTTTGTAGCTTATATTATAGTTCTTTATTGTAGGTAGATAAAGCATAATTCAATGCAGTAAACGTATTGATGATTGTCCTAGAATTGGAAATACAAATATAGAGTTATCCTTCCCAGTGCTGCTAGAATTCTCTTAATGTAACATGAACCTGATTATATCCCTCCTCTGTAAAATCCTTCAGTGCCCCAATAGAAAAATGGGCAAGGGCCTTTGTAACAGACAGCTCTCAGAGGAACAACTGCAAGTTAACATGGAGATTTAAAAAGTTCAGAGTCGAAATACTGATCTGTGCTAACGAATAAACCTCAAAAACATGAAAGTGAAGGAAGCTACATGCAAAAGACTAACGGTTCCATTTATATGAAATGTCTAGAAAGGGCAAATTTATAGGAACAGAAAGCGAAATAGTTGCCTGTGTCTGGGGGTGGGAGCAGGGACTCACTGTATATGGCCATGTGGAGGAGATTTTCTAGGGTGATAGAAATGTTCTAAAAGTGGGTTGTGGTAATAGTTGCACAACTATATAATTACTAAAATCATTGAATTGTACACTTACATTGAATTTTATGAAGTGTAAATTATCCCTTGAAGCAGTTTTTTAAAAAGTTCAACCTCAGTAGAAAAGTAATTTAAAATGCTTTCTACTTGTCGAATACTAAAATAATAGTAACTGTTATTATTATTATACACTGACAAAGGTATGGGAATGAACACTCATACACAAGTGGTTGGTGTAAAAGTGGGTGTAAACTTTCTGAAGGTAATTTGACAACATGCATCAAAGCCTCAAAATGCTCATATACTTTGACTCACTTCCAGATGTGTGTCCTAATTGGAAGGTGTGGATATATAAACACAAAGAGATATTTATCTCTTTACTATTTGTAATGGAAAAATTAGGAACAACCTAAATGTCCAACAATAGGAGATAAATTATAGAATACCCATCAATAGAATACTGTTTAGCTATTTAAAATGTTGATGCAGATGCCTGTATGTAATAAGTGTCAAAAAGATGTTTATAAATATAAGTAAAGAATTTAAAATATTTGTGTATATATATGTATATATTGGAAGTTTATATAACAAATATGAATATTGGGCATCTCTGGGTATTAGGACTATTGGGTATTTCTTTTCTCATTTGTTTATCTGTATTTTCTAAAGTTTTTAAATGTGTCATGTTTTATGAAAAAAGCAATAAAATTTTGTTTTCTTAAAAAAGAAAATATCTTTCACTGACTTCTCATGACTTTAACTATAAGGATCGCTTTTGATGATATAACAAAATCCTTTGGACCCTCACACTGTAGTACTTCTGTTTTTAGTATTTATTGATTTATAAAAATAATGACCAAAAGCTACTATAACTCCTATACCGCTTATACGTAGCTTTGAATATATTCTTAAAGTATCTACAAACATTTAAACAAGCGCCCCCCCACCCCCTGCACACACACACTCACACACACACACCTTTTAGACCTATTTATTTAGTCTACATTATAAACTTTGAAACAATTCTGTGGTCTGCAGGTTGGGGTCTGCAGGTTGGGAAGGACCAACCTAGAGAATAAAATAGAAATGCTTTAGCATGGTAAACAAGGCTTTTTATTACAATCTTTATACCTTTCGAACCTCACACCAGTTCATACAAAACTACTAATTCTCTTATTCCATCTGCATTTGTACATGCTGTGCCCTGAGCCTGACGTGCCCTTTTCCTTTTGTACACTTGACAAATGTTTATCTTTCAGGAGGTTGCTTGGAAATCAGCCTTAACTGCCTCCCAAATAGTTTAGGTGCCCCCTTTTCTGTGCTGTCCACTTCACACATGCTTTTATTGTAGCATTTATCACATTGTATTGTAATTACTGGCTGTGTATATTTCACCATCCAGACGAGGAAGTTCACCTTTGTACCCACTGCTTCTAGCACATTGTCTACAATAGAAGAGGTGCCTGCAATCTTAGTTAAATGAGTGCACAGAGAAAGACCCAGTCCTTGCCCTTAAGGCACTCGTAGTCTAGTTAGGGAGACATGCCTGTCTAATATATGATTAGTACTATAATAAAAGATGTGAATGAGCACACAGAAGACTTAGTGATTAATTTTGACTTGGTAATTAGGAATTGCTTTCCAGAATAGGGTCCATTTGAATTAAACTTATTTTGACAAGTTGCAGAAAGGAGGAATAAAAGCCTTGAGTCCCTTGTTACACTTTAGAAATTCATTTTGTAGAAAAATGGAAATGACTCACCAGCTACTCCCTGAACTTCCAGCTCTCCAGCTACCCTCAGCCCTAGCTAAGCCTGATTCCCACTGCCCCAGCTTCCCTTTCCTCTCATCTCATTGTCAAAAATCACTGACAGTAAATTTCCTTTTTAGGATGCTGAGTTGGCACTCTAATCTGGCAAAGAGTTTGCTTACCTGGTCAGATACATGTTTGGGTGGTAAGAAAAAGTGCTATGTGAGGGCATGGGAGAACTGATTTCTAATCCTGGCTTTGCCATAGACTCACTGAATAGACTAGCTTTATGACACGTTCACACTTCTTGGCCTTCAGTTTCTTCTTTGGCACAATGGAGGTAGTTAGAATAATTATACCTCTTTTACCTAATTTATATAATTATTTAGAAGAATATATAACAGTATGTAAAAACACCTTATTAAGCTGTGATACACTGTACAAATGCTCAGTCTGGGGATTATATCATTACATTCCTGAAAACACTTCATGGAATTGGCCAGACTCCTCCTATTGAGGGGCTGTACAGCTTGAGAAGAGAAGCATGGCAGTGGGTTGGGAAAAGAAATCTTGTACAGTCAGGTGAATGGTTTTCAAGTGAGTGTGGGTGATAAAACATCTGGAAATCATGGAAACACAAAATATTGATGCATTTAATTACATCATGCAAATCAGGACTATTTAGTCCTAGTTAGTCCTGACTTTTCTGGCAAAACCATGATTATGTTATATGTATACAAATAAAAAGTAAAGGAGATATCCTACTCCTCAGCTCTTTCCTCAGTCTAAGCCCAAAGTAGGGTTACTTGAGCCCTCTACTCACTGTAGTAGTCAGGGTTCTTAGAAAAATAGAACCAATAGGAGACAGGTAGATAGATGATAGATAAATAGATAGATAGAGAGATAGATAGATAGATAGGAAGGTATCTTAAAGAATTGATTTACGTGATTATAGAGGGTGGTAAGTCCAAAATCTGCAGGGCAGGCTGGCAGGCTAGAGACCCAGGAAAGAGCTGACGTTACAGGCAGTCTGCAGGCAGAATTCCCTCTTCCTCAGGGGATGTCAGTCTTTCTCTTAAGGCCTTCAACTGATTGGATGAGGCCCACCCACATTATGGAGAGTGATCTGCTTCACTCAGAGTCTATTGATTTCAGTGTTTATCTCATCTTAAAAGGAACTTCAGAGCAACATCCAGCCATGTTTGACCAAATAATCTGATACCACAGCCTAGCCAATATGACACAAAATTAACCATCATACTCACCAACTTTTAAATCACAGCAGCAGGTTGCAAAGAGTTTCCCCCTCCCTTCCTTATCAGTTTTCCAGGAATTTCTTAAGGCTGAATGTCCAATGGCGATGCTGGGTGTGCTGTGTTAGGAGATAGCATGTCATGTGATAGCAGGTCCAGCAGACAGCAGCTCTGAAACACTGAGAGATGAGGCCCAACTGGGACAGCTTGCAGGGACAAGCCAGTCCTGGGGCCAGGAGTGAGAGGCAGAAAGGGATCCTCTGGTCAGGCCATTGCTCAAGGCCCAGCAGCAAACAGTGCCCTCACAAAGCAGTTCTAATCCTATCCATTGGGCCCAGCACCTCCCAGGTCACAGACTGAGCCCAAAAGGCAGCGTCAGGTTAAGTTTGAATGACAAACTTAGCCTGATGCTGGTGAAACACTCAGAGGCTGTCTTTAATTACAGTTGACTTTGTTCTCTTTTTTTCACATTTACAGGTTGTTCTAAGGTTTTCTTTAATTGTCTATCATGCAAAGGCCAAGTCTAAATCATCTCCGACAGCCCTGCTGCTCTGAATCCTGATTCGAAATCTTGGTGAAGGTGTATTTTGTTGTTTCTCTACGTCCTTCTCAAGTAGTTCCCTTGGTTCCTTTGTTTCTGATGACCTTTTGTCTAGTACCTGGAGCATATTAATGCTCTATGGTTAATCAGATTTAGACTGCTGCAGGCATTGTGTTAGTTTATCAAGTTAACTCAAGGGGATTCTCTGCGGAAAAAAAAGCTAAGGTTTGCAGAGGTTCCAGTAGTTCTCAACCCTGACCGACTTCACTGGGCTCAATACTGTACCAAAAGCAGCCAAACCTATTTCCCCAGCACTACTCAACAGTTTGGAAATTGCCAGTTGTTACTCTCTAAGTGTTTTGGTTACTGCTTTATCCTTAACACCTGTTACTTTGTCACACGGCAGATGGATGCTCAGGAAATACTTGTTGATGGAATGAACAAGATACCTGGTAGAATAATTTGTTATAACAAATCAAACTACAAACAAAATAGAAGAAAGTATGAGTGAATGCTTCTCTTGGCTGTGTATGGATAAAAACTATCTTAAGTTTACGAGCCATGGAGGAAATCATCTGGAAAAAAAGGTGTAGATTTGATGACATAAAACTGTTAAACTCGGGGCTTCCCTGGTGGCGCAGTGGTTGAGAGTCCGCCTGCCGAAGCAGGGGACACGGGTTCGTGCCCTGGTCCGGGAGGATCCCACATGCCGTGGAGCGGCTGGGCCCGTGAGCCATGGCCGCTGAGCCTGCACGGTCCAGAGCCTGTGCTCCGCAACGGGGGAGGCCATGGCAGTGAGAGGCCCACGTACCGCAAAAAAAAACCCCAAAAAAACCCTGTTAAACTCTACAGATCAAAAAAATTATAAGCTACGTTTAAAAAGACATATCAAACTGAGAAAATATTGGCTACATATATGGCATATCAATGTGAAAGTAAATAAGGGGGAGAAATCTAAGATTCTAGTTCAAAAATGGGAAGAACATAAAAACAGACAATTCACAAAAGAGGAAGTACAAATGACTAACAGTCATAAAAGAATAAAAACCATTTTCTAACAACTACTATTAAGAAAAAGAAAAAAAAAATCAGTGCTCATTACTGACTAGGGTACTCTAGTTGGGCACACTCCTTCATATTTGCTCTTGATCATCAAAGCCAAGATTTTAAAACTCAAAGCCAGGCATTGAATCAGTTTCTTTCTCTGCATTTTAGCTGTTTAGACACTACCTTAGGAGCAGTACAAAACAAAAGCCCTGGGACTTCCCTGGTGGTCCAGTGGTCAAGAATCCGCCTTCCAATGAAGGGGACTAGGGTTCAATCCCTGGTCGGGGAACTAAGATCCCACATGCCTCAGAGCAACTAAGCCCGCACGCCACAACTACTGAGCTCTCACGCCTCAATGAGAGAGCCTGTGTGCCGCAAACTACAGAGCCCATGCTCCCTGGAGCCCGCGCACCACAACTAGAAAAGAGAAAACCCGCGAGCCACGACTAGAGAGAAGCCCACGCACCACAACGAAGAGCCCGCCCGCCGTAACCGAAGATCCCACATGCCTCAATGAAGATCCCGTGTGCCGCGACTAAGACCCAATGCAGCCAAGAAAAACCATTTTTTTAATAAATAAATATCCCAGAGCTGCCTAAAGCTCTAGGCTTAAAAAAAAAAAAAGCCCTCACTGCTGCGGAAATGATGGGAGAGGGGTAGGAATACAAAGAATTGAGAACTTTAAGATTAATATTATAGTATTATTCTATTACAAGTAGGTAGGGATCAAATATATTTGATTAATTTGAGGGGTGTGATCTATATGTAGTCGACCAACACTTAATCTCAGTCATTCATACCTTCAATGAAAGAATCATCAGTGACTACAGAAAATTATGAAATCAGTTTTATATATATATATATATATATATATTTTTTTTTTTTTTTTTTTTTTTTTTTTTTTTGCGGTATGCGGGCCTCTCACTGTTGTGGCTTCTCCCGCTGCGGAGCACAGGCTCCGGACGCACAGGCTCAGCGGCCATAGCTCACGGGCCCAGCCGCTCCGTGGCATGTGGGATCCTCCCGGACCGGGGCACGAACCCGTGTCCCCTGCATCGGCAGGTGGACTCCCAACCACTGCACCACCAGGGAAGCCCCCAGTTATATTATTGATACTGCTTTTTATTGGGTATTGGTTTCTCAAAGGTCCAGAGAGAATGATGGAATATAGCATCAACTTTGTTATGTATAGCTATGTCAGACAATTTCTTCTTTCAAAATTCTTTCTCTTTCAAAAAACTATCAGTTTATTCTAATTAAAATTTAATAGTTTTTATCATTAACACAGGCCTCAAAACTGAGAAAAATTACAAATCATGTGAATTTCAGAATCTTTTTTTTTTTTTTTTTGCTTGCTAATCACAAACCACGATGTGAATTTCTACAAGAGCAGGCTGCCATGTCACAAAAGATCAGTCTGGCTTCAGAGTCTGTTCTTATTTTTTCCTGTGTGGAGAACAGATGTTTTTTGTTGAATCAGGACCATAATTTGCATCTGGTAGGACAATGGCCCGTATTTTCTTCTCCTGTCCACACGTGGAAGCTACACTGACAACAGCAAGAGCTGCTCAGAGATAGATGCAAAATTTGGCTCAGTCAGTGCAAAATTCAGCCTGATTTTTAAAAGTAAATAATCCAGTTAACATCTAGTGAAGAGCAAACCAGCTAGTGGATTTGGAAGTTTCCTTCAGAATTTCTTGAAATTTTCCTTTGAAATTTCCAGCCCAGAGTATGAAGTAATTCCAGACTCTAATGAGCTTCAGAGGCCTCTCTGGCTGTAAATAAGAACCAAAATAATTGTCTATATTGGTTCCAGGACCTTCTTAGGCAGTAGATAATTTATTGTTTGTTATGCCCTATGTCCTGGTTTTCCCTCAGTGACTGATGTGTTCTCTTCTTTTTTCAGATGGATTTTCTAATATTCACTTTTCTTCAAAATGATCCTGAAAGATGAGTCAGAAGTCCCATAACTGCTTTCCATAGGGGGAAGCTGGGGCCCAGAAAGGTTAAGCAAATTCCCTACCAGGGCATCAGAGGAACTCTAGGTTCTCAAGTGGTTATGGAAATCTAGTCAAAATGGAATGAAACTTCTGCTTCCTTAGGTTATCTTTCCTGTTTGTTTAAAATTAGATCCTTTCTATTTTATCAGTTCCTAGGAGATTGTTTTTGACACATGTAAATTTGGAGTCCCCTCTCATTGGAACCAGTTTTCTCCAGGACACCCCAGTCATTGGTTATGAGGCCTCTCCTCCTCATATAAACATAGCCCTCAGGACTTGCCTGGTGGTCCGGTGGGTAAGACTCCAAGCTCCCAATGCAGGGGGCCTGGGTTCGATCCCTGGTTGGGGAACTAGATCTCAGCATGCATGCTGCAACTAAGACCTGGCACAGCCTAAATAAATAAGTAAATAAATATTAAAAAGAAAAGAAACCTAGCCTTTTAAAAATAATAAAAATTAAAAAATACAGCTCTCTTCTGGCCAAGCAGGCCATTGCTGATCAATGTCACCAATATTACCCAGAGGATGTAGAGTGACCCATTTAATTGCTGGCCCTGGAGTGTATTGTCTATGAAACCCATGTATTCAGGGGTTTTTCGCTTAGTAAAGCTGTTTGAACATATTTACTCTCAGAGTTTTATTATTTACTCTTAGATTCCAAGATATTTTGATCATCTGAATTGAGAAAGAAAGATTTAACCTTGAGAAAGGAGAAAAAGTAGAAAGAGAGTTACGGGTTTTGTGAATTTTAGATTTTCCCAGGGAAAAAGTTGAAAAGGGGACAATTCTATTTTTAGGCGCACAAAATTCTTGAGCCATATGATGTACTTCCGTTTTCATAGAGTGAAGTTAGAAGGACTCTAAGAGATTTTTTTTGTCCAACCTCTCCACCTTACAGATGAAGAAATTGAATTCAAGTAAGTTTTGACATGTCTTAGAGCTATTTCCCTGTCATTGTGTATATATTTACCTTATTTTTTTTAAAAAAAAGCTGTGTAACATTCTATAAGGATGCATCTTAATTTATTTAGCCGTATTTCTTTGAGGAATATTTTGGTTATTTCCAATTTTTTCCCACTATTATAAACAATGCTGCAGTGAATAACCTTGTACAGGTGTCTTAGTATTTACTTAGTATTTTTACAGGATAGATAACCAGAAACGAAGTAAAAGTTTTAGTAGAAATAGTCCTCTTAGTTAATTGTACCCATGGCTGCACATCCTTGCCAACACTGGATATTATCAAACTTTTAAGTTGTTTTCTTTTTTTTTTTTCTTATTTTGGTCACGCCCCGAGGCTTGCAGGATCTCAGTTCCCTGACCAGGGATTGAACCCAGGCCATGGCAGTGAAAGCACTGAATCCTAACCACCGGACGACCAGGGAACTCCCCGAATTTAGGTTTTTAAAATAATTTTGATCTTTTACATTTAGCTTATTGATCTATCTGAAATGTGATTTCCTGTGTTATGTGAGATGGGGGCCTAACTTCTTCATTTTGTCAATATTGAGTATGAGAGGAGGAGCAGAGCACTAGGTGTGGGAAGAGAAAGGAAGGCAGCTAAAGGCAGCCACCAGGTTACACAATTCACTCAACAAAATAAAAGCCCTCAGCTTACCAGACCTGACCCCTGTGGATACCTTAGAAGGCCAGTTAGGGACCATGTAGAACGGTTGCATCATGTTTGCATTTGGGGGTTTAACTGTACAGGCTTTTAAGCTTCTGAGGGCCCAGATACTAGCAACTTTAGGACATTTTAAGAGATTTTTTTTTTTTTTTTTAGCGGTACGCGGGCCTCTCACTGTTGTGGCCTCTCCTGTTGCGGAGCACAGGCTCCGGACGCGCAGGCTCAGTGTCCGGACGCGCAGGCTCAGCGGCCATGGCTCACGGGCCCAGCTGCTCTGCGGCACGTGGGATCCTCCCGGACCGGGGCACGAACCGCTTCCCCCGCATCGGCAGGCGGACTCCCAACCACTGTGCCACCAGGTAAGCCCTTAAGAGACTTTTAAATGTAATTTTGTCTACCATGTCAATAGTAAAACCCGACCTGTCCGTCTATCCTCCACCCAGCCCCCACTCGAGATGTAGCTAGAGCACGCTGCCTTCTGAGGGTTCCGTTGCGTGCCTCATCCACACACAACCTCCAAGGATCTTATGAAAATGTTCCTTCCAGTAGCATATGTACACACATAGTACATTCCTGAAAGGATTTTGAAGTTTTTCAGTGATTTTTATTGGTACCCCTTATGTATATGTACCCAGCTGCCCTAATCCATAACACACTCTTTCTCTCCATGCTTCAGAATTCTTCTCAACACAGTGCTCTGGCAGCCACCACCAATTGATCAGGGTGGACCCACAGGTGGAATCAGTTTGCCATCTCTAGTCTAGGTCATTGTTAGTAAAAGTCCCGTGGTATTAGTGGAAGGTTTTTGTCTTGAGTGTAGGCATTTTATCACCGTGATGTGCAGCAGTGGTCTCACCCACAGATTCGGGACAAGGGTTATTGGAGGTTGTCTGGCCACCCATGGAAAAATAGGATGTGGCTCTTTGGGGAAGAAGGCCCTTCCTTTTTCCTTTAAGGGCTGAGGTGAGTCATAATTCTTCCTGCTTTATCTATCAAAGGGCAGGGTCTGTGATATGATTTCATATCAAGAGTTCAGAGGTTGCCGAAGTGGGGATAGCAGATTCCTTTGGTGCCCTACCCACGTTCTGTAGCACTCGCTGCTACGATTAAAGCACTTGGCTTCTGTGACTCTTCCTGAAGACTTTTGCTCTGGTTGCAGAAGCTCACGTGGCTTGTACACAGGGTGAGTGGCAAGTGCTGGGCAATCCGTGCCCTCAGGAGCAGCATTCAACCAGTAACAGGTGGGAATTATGGTACAACACTCCAAGGGGTACTCTGCAGTTTCCAAGGAGTCTCCCAGCTGCCCCAGTGGCAATGGGCTTGTGAGTGCTTCCTCTCTATGAACTGCCTTTCCCTCCCTGTCTCACATCCCCATTCCTCTACCGAGATCCCCTTCCAAATAACCTACTTGCACTCCAATCCTTTTTTCAGAATCTGCCTCTGAGAGAACCCAAACTAAGACAGGAGGAGATATCACCTTTATAGTGGGGGATGACATATCTTTTTGAGCACTGATACTAGCTAACAAAGCATTTTAAGGAGCTACCTATAAGTAATAATGAATTGTAATTCTTCACTTGGTAGAGAGATGCAAAGATTCTTCTGTTTTTGTAGAAACAAGGGAACTATAAAAGATAGGGTAAGGAACCCCTATCATACCTGACATCATCTAGCTGAAACATTGAGGGTGCTGGGCTTGCTAAGAAAATGTCCACAAGAGCCTGTGACCATAGAGAGGTCCAGGCTCAAGCACCACTAACTGTACCAGAGGTGGCAGTGATAAATAAAATATTACGTTGTGATTTTTCCATTTGAAACAAGTATAAATATATCCTTATTTCAAAATAATATGTCACTTCAGAATTGCCAAACGTTGTTTGATGGTGTTATCTGAAAAAAAAGCACAACCTAAAAGTTGAGAATTATGTTTTATTCAGCAGGCATACTGAGGATGTAAGCCCAGGAGATGGGCTCTCAGATAGCTCTGAGGGACTGTTCTAAAGAAGTAAGGGAGAAGCCAGGATATATAGGAGTTTTTGAAAAACAAACAAAAATCCAGGTAGTCAAACACCAAAAGATTACTGTCATTTAAAGAAAAAACAGACATCTCAAGTTAATGAATTTAGTGCTTTCCTACTTATGAGAAGATGCAAGAGTCTGGGCTTAATGAAATTATTCCTTTGATATGCATCTTAACTATCTAGGGCCAGTATCTTTTTTTGGGTGCGCTGCTGGAAGCAGTTGCAGTGACTGATGCCTTGATGGCTACAACATCCTTTGTTTGCTGATAAGGCAACATTCTTTGTCCACAGGGCCTCATCTTGGTCATAAATTCAGCCAACATTTGGGAGGCATTCCATGAACAATTTTGTCCCAAGGCACTGGGAAGTCTTCCTAGACCAGGCAAAAATTCTGGGCCACTCACTGTGCTGATAATCTAAAATTCTCTGGATCGCCTGGCTTACGAGTTTAGCATAATCCAGGAAATGTTTTCCCTTGTTGCTTTTTCTCATACCTAGAATTGCACTATGACAATTATTCTATATAGAGCTACATATATGATCAACTATCCTGAGATGTCATTAATTTTGTTGAAGGCCAGGTTACACATTCGTAATGCAGGAGACAACAGTCTTATAAAACAGACAGGATATAAGTAATACAACTAGCAACATTAATAAAGTCATAATGCAACAGAGAGAGCCACAGGCATAAATAATTTGAAAACAACAAGAGAGAGCACATTAAAACAATGATTAGTAAACTATTTGTAATCTGGTCACAATAAGCCATCAGGTCCACAGGGGAGCCAGGTGGAGAAGCCAAATTCTGGAAGGATCAGGTTGAGAGAAAAAGATAAATATTTCATCTTCTTTACAAAAGTATGTTTGTTATAGGTCATAATTAGTGTAAGAGGAAAGGTTTTCTAGAAAACAAAGATTAAAAGCCAGTATATTTTTAAAAAGTCATAAAATTATAAACCATATTTATCAGTTCATTCAGTCCTGTGTAATTAATTCCTATTGATCTGGATGAAATCATCAGGTTTTCCATTAGAGTTTTTAATTTCTTACCCAGTTCAGTGGTATGATCTAAAAGTTATCAGAAACTTATAATTGTTAAAAAGTCCTTTTTATGAACCTTCTTGAAGATCTTCATTTTATGAAAGCATCAGAGTAAAACAATGATTGTTTATAAACAGCAAAAGACTTAAAATGGCATGGTTAAATATTTGATTATAATGCAATTGACAAGGAACTTGGATATTTCTGTGACATACAACATTTTAAGATAATAACTAGAATTATGCCTGATAACCTTATACCAGGACGTATCAGACTTTTAGGAATGCCATATAAATTTTGGAATATATACATGTTAAAGTCATCTAACCTAAGAAGGTTTTTTTTTTTACATCTTTATTGGATTATAATTGCTTTACAGTGTTGTGTTAGTTTCTGCTGTACAACAAAGTGAATCAGCTATATGTGTATATATATATATATCCCCTCCCTCTTGCGCCTCCCTCCCACCCTCCCTATCCCACCCCTCTAGGTGGTCACAAAGCACTGAGCTGATCTCCCTGTGCTATGCGGCTGCTTCCCACTAGCTAGCTATTTTACACATGGTAGTGTATATCTGTCAGTGCTACTCTCTCATTCATCCCAGCCTAAGAAGGTTTTATCACCACTTATTTGACAATGTTTCTCATGTAATTTAACATAAATAAACCTAGTTAATTTAATATCTCCCTTTGGGATGTTTCAGGGGCCCTTTGAAGCATCCCAAAGTTAGCTGGAGGTCAAATGAACTTTATTTAGAATTTGACTAGGGGAAGTTTGTGAAAGATACCAAAAGGTTTTAAAACACTTGGTTAAATAGGATCATAGGTTGCTGTGAAACAATACTTATTTATTCAGCCAAAGTGACAATAAAAGATTTTTAAGGCAAATACAGATCATTTAGAAGGTAAATAAATTCACAGTTTGTTATTAAAAGTAACTCAACATTCCAAGAAAACTTCGTTCTCTTAACAGAGAGAGAGAACCGAATTCCAATCCTGCACCAGCCCACCCTCAATAACAAAATTTATTTACCTATTATATTTAACCCAATCCCAGCCTACCATGTACAAAACTCTTCTCTCAGGGTTCCCTTTCTACAAACCTTCCACAACTTTCTGTGTCTGTATTAGTTTATCTCTTATTCTCCTGTTCCATTTAGAGATAACAAGCTGTAGGACAAAATCACCCTTGCCCCTTAAGAAAATGTATTTCCATTTTTCATACCTTCTCTTGTTGAAAACACACATCCTACTTTCCTTGCGTACTGACATGTTTCCCTTATTATTTCTAGTAGCTTTATTTACATATTACAATTTTAACCCTTAAAATCTTTAATCTCTAGTGAAAACTGACAAGCTGCAAGTAATTGTGAACTGTTGGTCATACCAGCATTTCCTGGTTGGCAAATTTAGGAATATTTCATAACCTCTAGAAACATACTTCTTCTGATAGCATAATTTCTTTTCTCAATGTTGTGCAAGAAATGTGTCTAATAAACCCCAAACATCTTTAGTTTTCCTCTCATAAGAAGACAAAAGCAGACCTGTTTAGCAATTAATGTTCCAGTATTTTATCTTATTCAAAATGACCTGGCTATTAAATGAATTCTCTTCATTTAAGTTAATTTAGCAATAAAGTTTCAAGTTACCAAAAACCTGGAGAAACTATTTTAGATAGACATACCAAACCATAATTATTCCTAAAGAGTTCACCTGAAAACTCTTATCTCATTTACCTTTATTTTATAACTTATGAAAATATCATACCAAGTTATCATACCAGCTGCAATGGCTGATGGCTTGACGGCCAAAACATCCTTTGTTTACTGATATGGCAGGCGACATTCTTTGGCTACAATGGATAGATTGTTTTGTTTTTTTAATTTAAATAATTGTTTAAATGTTCACGTTTTTATGAAATTATATTGGTAGAAGATACTTTGTTTTAAATAATATTCTTATCTGCCAGAATTAAAAGCTGCCAACCATTTGCCAGTGTCCCTCTTTTATTGGGCCGGGGGTGCGGGGACAGTGTCATGAAATCCTAAACTCTGGGAGCCACTGATCACAAGCCCACATGGGTACACCCTTTCTAACACAGGGGTTTACACAAACTAGCCATGTAGTAAAGTCAGTGTAGTGGCTGGTCCCTGGCAGCACAGGCCAGCCTGACTGCCATGTGTTGGGGTGATAGCAGAGGCACAGATTTCTCACAGAATGTTCTTCTGGGGCCAGCTGGCAAATCCCTGGCCCTTTGAGCCCAGTGCCTGTCCTTGGGCTCTTCACCTGGCCGCCAGGATTTCTCTGAGATGTTCCTAAGCTTAGTTCAAATGCTTCACTGCCCCTGCGCCTCTCTCAGCACCGAGACGTGCAGAGAAGAGAGACTTCTCTTGCTTTCAGTCAATTCTCCGATCTCCTAATACCCCTGTTGGGGGTCTTCACTTTGGAAAAGAGCCTGCCATCGTAGCAAAGGCTATTTTTGTTCTAGATGATGATGATTGTTTTAACTGCTTTGAGGACAGAATTTCAATCTATTGTGAAAATTTATTGCAAATTATTCTTATCACTCCATTCCTCAAATATGTTCCTCCAGTAATAAAGTGCCGTGGTTTATCTGCACACAAATAAGATTCAAGTCCATTCAAAATTATAACTTGATAGAAACCAAAGGTACCATTAATAATAAATAACGAACACAACTTTGGGCAAAATAGATGATAGTAGCTAAACTGAGAATATTCTCACAAAAAGAGAAAGGCTAGGTAATTTTTTTTTTTTGGTGTAAGAAATGCAATTCATAGGCCCTCTCACTTGTGAACATAGATGGCAAAATCCTCCCAAAAAAATATCGGCAAACTGAATTCCATAAGACATAGAAAAAGGCCGTACATTTTTTTTTTTTTAAAGGGCTTCAAATGCTTGACTTTTTATTTATTTATTTATTTATTTATTTATTTATTTATTTATTTATTTATGGCTGTGTTGGGTCTTCATTTCTGTGCAAGGGCTTTCTCTAGTTGTGGCAAGCGGGGTCCTCTCTTCATCACAGTGTGCGGGCCTCTCACTATCGCGGCCTCTCTTGTTGCAGAACACAGGCTCCAGACGCGCAGGCTCAGTAGTTGTGGCTCACGGGCCTAGTTGCTCCGCAGCATGTGGGATCTTCTCAGACCAGGCTTCCCAGACCGTGTCCCCTGCATTGGCAGGCAGATTCTCAACCACTGCGCCACCAGGGAAGCCCAAGGCCGTACATTTGAACAACCCTGAAATTTTTAAGAACTCTGAATTTTTACTCCCCCCCCCATTTAATGTTTTTGACATCATACTTTGCATGTTTTTATTTTGTGTGTTCCATAACCACTTATTGTGAATGTGGATGATTACACTACTTTTGTCTTTTAACCTTCCTACAAGCTTTATATGTTGTTGATCTACAACATTTACTGTATATTTGCCTTTACCAATGAGATTTTTTTCTTTCATAATTTTCATATTTCTAGTTGTGCTCTTTTAAGGCCAGGTAATTTTTTAAAGAGATTGAGACAAGTACTAAAAATGAGGTCAATCGTATAAAAAGAGAATGCCTATTTCCTGGGTTCTGAGGAAGTGAGTTAAATGGGAGCAGCTTTTTAAACTGAATAAGATGGGGGTAGGTGGGGAGCAGCTTCCTGCCTCTATTTACACATAGAGATTCCAGCGTGGAAGATCAGAGGCATTGCTCTTCAAATTCTTAGACAAATTGTCCCTTTGGAAGAGTACTCTTGTTTTCTGTAAATAGTAATTTCATAGTATGTATCCAGTGTAGGTGGCAATGTGACAAAAGAAGCACTGGGCAAGGCATTCAGAAGATTTAACTGGCGAGGCCACTCTTGAACTGAGATTCCACATGTAAGAGTTTGCTAAGGCTGCTGTAACAGAGTAGCACAAACCGAGCTTAAACAACAAAAATTTATTGTCTCACAGTTCTGGAGGCTAGAAATCCAAAATCAAAGTGTTGGCAAGGCTGTTTCCTTCTGAAGGCTGGGAGGGAAAGATCTGTTCCCTGCCCCTCTCCTTGGCTTGCACATGGTTGGCTTCATGTTCACATAGTATTCTCTCTGTATACGTGCCTCTGTCCAAATTTCTCCTTCTTATAAGTACACCATGCACACTGGTTTATACCCAACCCCGCTTATCTCACTTTAACTTATATGTCTGTAAAGACCCTATCCGCAAATAAGATTACTTTCTGAGGTCTTGGGTGTTAGGACTTTAATAAATGAATTTTGGGGAAACTCAATTCAACCCCTAACACCGGCAACCTCTCTGGCTTCAGCTTCTCATATTTAGAGAAGAATGTTGGCCTTAATGCTCCTTAAGGGCTCTTTCAATCCCAGCTTTCCAAGATTGTCTCAGCCCTTTTGAAGCTGCCAAGTCTGGCCCCCCTATTTATGGGACTATAAATATAAAAATTTTCCCGACCCAAGCCTGCCAGCCAGTCCTGGAGGGCGGAAAATGAGTAGGGAAATGCTGCAAGGGTGGAGTTTTCCTTTAACCTTTTGTTATTTGCAGGAGTTCTGTAATCAGACAAACATTCAGGGCGTGGTGAACCGGGGGTCCTGACATCTGAAGGCAAATAAACTCGAATGACATGTGTTCTTTTCCAAATCCCAAGGTTTTCTGTGCTCCAACTATAGATGACAAAACTGTTCCAGGAGAGTGTTTTGTTCTCCCTGCCAATTCATTAGTAACAGAACGGTTGCTGGGCTGTAATCCAGCCATGCTGACATCAGTTCCCCAGTAAAAGGACAGAACTGGAGCTGGGTCTGTGCAGCCAACAGGGATCAGGGGGCTCAGCTGTACTGACACGTTGGCAAAAAAAAAGGGAAGAAGGGAGGGAGGAAGGAAGGAAGGAAGGAAGGAAGGAAGGAGGGAAGGAGGGAAGGAAGGGAGGAAGGGAGGGAGGGAGGAAAAGGAGAAGAAAGTTGGGAAAGTTTATAGAAATGAAGAGGCCACCCAGGTTCCTCAAGGGACTCAGACAGGAAGGCAGGAGGGAGGGAGTGCTAGGCATGGTGATAACCCAAATTAAGTTCTGGCCAGCATCGTCTTCATTATTTAGAAAAATTGGGGTGTGCTTAATCTATAAATAAAAACCATGAGTTTTAGAAACCTAACCTAACAGCATGTGTGTGAAAAGAAACCTATATAAGGAAGCTGAGCTGGACTGTAGTTATGGGAGGCCCAGTAACAGCCCACTTCCTTTCTCTGTGCCTTTTTTATTCATCTCTAAATGTGGGGATGGTAATACAATTGCACTCTTCTCAACTTAAAAATACTTTTATTCTGAATCACCTGACAAGTCTTCTCCCCCCTGCACAGCACTTATATCCATTAAGAGATCTTCCAGAGCCCCTTTATCAGTCTAGCAGGCCTTGCTGGAAGCTTCCAACACTCCAGATGCTAAATGCAGCCCGTAGCTCAGTCACCGACCCCTCACTATTTTCCTTGTCTTGATAAAGTGCCAAATTTTTATGTTTAAGCTAGGTTTTATTAGGAGCTTCCTGAGCTTTCTTTCCATGGAATTTCTCCATTCCCACTCCTGGACTTTCCTCCCAGCTTTTATGATATTAGAGAGTGAGCTTGCGTGTCGCTGTATGAGGTTTGAAAAGCCTGGATATTATATGAGTGTGTCCACATCTCACCTTCTGTTTCTGCCACCTGTAGCAGGGCAGGAAAGGGGGGGAAAATCATCCTTGTGGCCCCATTCCCAGCTTCTCAGAGGCAGATTGTGTGCCTGATGGGACAGGCACGTTCCTGGCTGCACAGTGGCTGAACAAAAGCTCTCTCTCTGCCTGAAGAAAACCACGACACCAATGAGCTCATCATAAAAGAAAAATCTGGAGTTAGGTCGATTGAGGATGAATTATAACACATTTCAACAGCTTACTGTGGCTCAACCCCATTTTTCAACTCAGTTACCCTTGATGTATGTATCTCGAAATTCTACGTTCTGCCGTCTCTCCCCATCTATACCCTCAGATACTGACTCTTAAATCCTCCTAATTAAATTGGACTCTTGGATACTAAACTTGACTCTTCTTCTTTAGAAATCGTATTTATTTATTTATTCATCCATTCATTCAACAGCAAGGGTTGGGTGTCTCCCACCCACCAAGCATGGTGCTCAGTCATGGGGGTGCACAGGATAATAGGAAGGGCTTCCTGCCCTGGAGGAGCTCCTGGTTCCAGGTCTCCTCCAACCTGTGAGGGCTCTGGATTTGGGTTTTGACTTTGGCTTTTTGAACTTATAGCTTCCTTTCCAAGGAGGAACTTGGTTTTCTTGCTAATGCAGAACATGGATACTTGCCAAATCCCTGAACTCGACCAGACATCTGGTCCCAACTTCTCCTGGTTCTTCGTGTTCCTGAAGCCCAGCACAGCAGCCCTTTGCCTGGAGTTTCCACTTGAGTTCAGCAGTTTTGTCCACATAACGAAGGTTATATCCTATGGAACCTCTAAGATGTTGCCTCTGTGGGATCTCTGCCCTGTTTGTTTCCTCAGCCTAACCACCACTGGACTATGACAGAGTTCTAAGAGCCCAGGATATCTGAGAACTCAGCTGTGACAAATGAAAGTGGGAGCCAAAGGAGAACATTTAAGCTATTTCCCTTCTGAACCAATCCAGTTGGGCTGAATCGTCAGAGTGGTGTCTGGTGGCAGCAACCCTGCCGGGCCCCTGGGAGCCCAGGTCTGCCCGGCGCAAGCTCCTCGGCCACCCTTGCTGTGTCACCTTCTGGCCGGGACAGTGAGGAGGTGGTTACAGTGATGTACAGAGGAAAGCAAGTGGGCATTGGGTACAGCCTATGCCTAAGAGGCAGTCGTACCTAGAAGGTATTCCTGCCAAAAATGCTGCATGTGCAGCAGCGCAGGGAATGGAAAAAAAAATCCTTGTGGTCCCATTGAATCTAATCGAGAGGAAATAATCAGACATCCAAACTGTGGACATTCTACAAAACAATTGTCCTGAACTCTTCAGAAATATCCAAGTCAAGACACCCTACTATATAAAAATAGACAACTAATAAGGACGTACTGTATAGCACAGGAAACTCTTCTCAATACTCTGTAATAATGACCTATATGGGAAAGGAATCTAAAACAGAGTGGATATATGTGTATGTATAACTGATTTGCTTTGCTGTACAGCAGAAACTAACCCAACATTGTAAATCAACTATCCTCCAATAAAAATTTTTTTTAAAAAGATTAAAAAAAAAAAAGGGAGCTATTCTAGACTAAAGAAAACTAGAGACATGACAGCTAAATGCAGTGCATGATCCTTGATTGGATCCTGAACTGAAAAACAATACAGCCATAAAAGACATTATCAAGGGCTTCCCTGGTGGCGCAGTGGTTAAGAATCTGCCTGCCCATGCAGGGGACACAGGTTCGTGCCCTGGTCCAGGAAGATCCCACGTGCCATGGAGCAATTAAGCCCGTACGCCACAACTACTGAGCCTGCACTCTAGAGCCCGCGAGCCACAACTACTGGAGCCTGCACGCCTAGAGCCCATGCTCTGCGACAAGAGAAGCCACCACAATGAGAAGCCCTCGCAGCAAAACGAAGAGTAGCCCCTGCTCACCGCAACTAGAGAAAGCCCACGCGCAGCAAAAATAAAATAAATAAAATAAATTTATATTAAAAAAAGACATTATCAAGACAATTGTGTGTGTGTCTGTGTGCATAGGAAGAGAAAGAAAGAAAAACAAATGTGGTAAAGTGTTAATGATTAGTAAATCTAAGTGAGGGATATATGGCTATTCATTGTACTGTTTTCTCAACTTTGCTGTAGGGTGGAAGAGTGGCAGTGAGAGGGAAAAGATGGCCTGAGCGGACTGGCAGAAGCTAGGGGAGGCACAGCAGCCCCAGCCAGCTCTGGACCACGTTCCAGTCCCAGGGAAAAAGCAGGGACCAGGCGGGCACACTGACCATAAACACGGGGAACCTACAGCTTAGTGCACACCTGGGTCAATCCCACCATCTGGGGGCCAGATGTGGGTGCAGCAGGCAAATTCCAAGCCCACTAATAAGCAAAGAACTCCCAATAATGCCACGTGTAGCCTTCGGAGGCTCAGGACAGAAATGCAGAATGATCAAGTGCTTGGCCGTTGTTCCAGAGGCCAGACAGGATTGACGCCAGCAGGAACTGACATGTCTGCATGTTGTTGGCTGAGGACCCCAAAAGCCCAAGGTAGGGGTAAGGGCTCATTAGGAGGCAGGGGCCTAACTGGATTCTGTTTACTCTTAACTGGTTAAGTTTGCATTGCCAGATTAAGTTACTGATTAAGCCCACAGATGTACCCCTAGCCCCCCCCCACACACACATTTTTTTGTCTTCTATTCTCTATTTGTAATTCTTTCTGGCTGTCGCTGCTCCTCTCCTGGTTTTATGCCATTATGATGTGTGGAAAACATCAGAAGACCTCTCTACAGTGTCTTAAAATGCCTGAGTACAAAGATGAACAAAAAATCTATCAAAGCTGGTTTTGGACTCAATACTGTGATGTGTCATTTCCAAAGGTCAGAAAGCTTAGTGCTAAAGTGACCAAGTTTCCAAGCCCTCTGGATTTGCCATCTTTTGGCATTTCCATAAATTTTCTGGTCCCTAAAGGAATCGCTGATTTCTCTTTCCTGACTGTCTTTTAATCTCAGCTGTCCTGAGCAGAGCTTCCCCAATTCTGGACAGGACCAGCTGGTCAGCCCTCTCCTCTCTGGGGCTCCTGAGTTTTCTTCCTCTGTATGCAGAGATGTACAGTTCAGAAGGTCAGCCAGGGGTTGGTGTGACGGATCCAGCCAAGGGCTCTGCTCAGTTTCCACCATGCGGCTCAGAAACAAAGCAGCCACGACGAGTATTGCCAAGACCATGTGCTGGGAGCCAGGAGTAGATGAATTCCCGGTGTGAGTAAGGAAAACAGCACCCGAGTTTGCTGCGACTGTGATTAACATTCAGGATTCCTCCAGTAGAAGGCCCCTCCTGAGAAACCATAACATTTGCAGAAGTGGATTCAAGCAAACCCCAGTGGTTTTCAATCTCAGTCTCTTTCTCTCGCAGGCCCTCTCTCTCTTTTCCCTTTCTTTGGCAGCAAATCCCTATGTTCAAATATACATTTTAAATAAAAACCAGTACACAAAAGAGATCAAGATTCAGTCTGTCTGATTTTTTGTGGAGGCTGTGGACCCACGTGGCCCCTCCCCCAGTCACCCCAGGGTAATTTCGGGGTATTGTTCGGCCCCATGGAACCCAGGGTTTGAAAGCCATTGCTCTGGTCTGTCTTCCCCACACACAGAGGGAATATGGATCTTCTCTGATCCTGACTCCTCAGCTCCTCCCCAAACAACATTCCCCCACCCCTCCCCCAAACTGCTTTTATGCTTCAACACATGCCAAGAACTTTATCGGGTAAGATTTGTTGTATTTCTTTCTTAAAAGTTGGAAAGTGTCCTTTGATGGAAAATGAGTCTAATGATAACTTGTGATATTTTCAAAAAAGAGCATTGGCCTGAACTTCATGTATTTTATTCTCCTAGAAAAATAGAAGTGTGATCACGTGGTTTCATTTCCTTGAGGTCAAGAAGGCAGCATTTATGGATGGTTCCCTCACCTCCCCCATGAGATGGGAGAACCCAGGCTGTGGCTGTCCTCACTGGCTCTGTTGCATTGGCTTTGTGTTAATGCAACATCTTGGATCGAATTGAACTTGCTTCATTTTTTGATTATTACACACTCTATCAGCCACTTAATTTTCCTGCCATTGACCACTAGTTACATTTTCATCTATAACCTCAGATGCCATGGGATAGAAAACTGTGAGAAAGTTCATCTCTGAAGCAGTGGAAAGTTCCCAGATGTGAGAACAACACAGCAACCTATGGTGGGAAAGGCCACTAAACAGCTTTATTACATCAGCTATCACAAATAGCAAAGATTCTTGGGGTGGAAAAATTATTATTTTGTAAGATTACCAGTCATCCCAGAAGAACAATGTGTTTTTAGCCCTTCATTTCAAAGTTGGCTCATTCCTCAGCTACCTACTTAGTTTTCCTTTTTTTTTCAATAGTGGTTAGACTATTTCTCTAGGCCACACCAGCCAGAATGCTTTGCACTCTGAATATACAAATAGTGATGATCTGAGTCTCTCCTGTTTTTATCCTCACCTCTAGTCCCCACCAATGCCCCTTCTGGGAGTCCCCAGAGAGCATCTCACCTGGACTCACCAAAAAGCACAGGACCATCGTGGGCTGCCATCACTGTCTTCCTCTACCCTGTCCCTCTCCAGTGATGTCAACTGCCCAGCCTGCACTCCCCAGGCAGCTGTACGATGGTGCCTCAAGGCTGCCTCCAATGTCCCCAGCCAACAACTCATCCAGGCACATTGCCACTGCCACCACCCCCAATACACAGGGGCCTTCAGTGTACCAATGTGGAGAGGAATATTCTGGAGGTCATGAAGTTTGGGGACAAAATGGGAGAAAGTCCTCTCCCTTTTGGGTAATATATCTGTATGAATGGAATACTGAGGCAGTACTATCTTTTATCCAGTGTCTTAGAAGTGTTTTTTGGTTTGTTTTTTTATAAATTTGTTTGTTTATTTATTTATTTATTTTTGGCTGCGTTGGGTCTTCGTTGCTGCGCACGGGCTTTTTATAGTTGCAGCGAGCGGGGGATACTCTTCGTTGCGGTGCGCGGGCTTCTCATTACAATGGCTTCTCTTGTTGCGGAGCACGGACTCTAGGCGTGCAGGCTTCAGTAGTTGTGGCACGAGGACTTCAGTAGTTGTGGCATGTGGGCTCAGTAGTTGTGGCTTGTGGGCTCTAGAGCGCAGGCTCAGTAGCTGTGGTACACGGGCTTAGTTGCTCCGAGGCATGTGGGATCTTCCCAGACCAGGGCTCGAACCCGTGTCCCCTCCATTGGCAGGCGGATTCTTAACCACTGCACCACCAGAGAAGTCCCTCTTAGAGGTTTTTTTTTTTTGCGGTACGCGGGCCTCTCACTGTTGTGGCCTCTCCCGTTGCGGAGCACAGGCTCAGCGGCCATGGCTCACGGGCCCAGCCGCTCCGCGGCATGTGGGATCTTCCCGGACCGGGGCACGAATGCGTGTCCCCTGCATTGGCAGGCGGACTCTCAACCACTGCGCCACCAGGGAAGTCCCCTCTTAGAGTTTTTTATGAGAATAATTATCTTAGCCCGTTCGGGATGCTATACCAGAAATACCACAGACTAGGGGGCTTATAAATATCAGAAATCTATTTGTCACACTTCTGGAGGCTGGAAGTCCAAGATCAGAGTGCCATCATGGTTGGATTCTGGGGAGGACCCTCTTCTGTGCTGCAGACTGCTGACTTCTTGCTGTATCCTCACATGGCACAGGGAGCTAGGGAAATCTGCGGGGTCTCTTTTATAAGGGTGCTAATCCCATGCATGAGGGCTCCAAGCTCATGACCTAATAATCACCTCTCAAAAGCCCCACCTTCTAGTACCATCACATTGCGGGGTTAGGATTTCAACATCTGAATTTTAGGAGGACAAAAACATTCAAACCATAGAAATCATGCTTTCAAATTTTACCCACAGGCCTTTCTCTTCTAGGACTCAGTCCTGGATACATGGAGGCAAGACCAGGGTTTGGGGAATCCTGTGTTTTCAGAACTATGCCTCACACCAAAAGCCTTAATAAACTTTTCTGTTTAAGTCTGTCTTCCCTTAAATTAGTTCTCTCTCCCAAGTTTATTCTTCCTTTTAAAAACCGGTTTCTGACATCTGACGTCACCAAACAGGCCCAGACACATCTGAACCCCAGCAGGGGATGGTTTAGGCTTAAGCTAAGGAAACCATTGCTATATAACTTTCAAGTTTAAATTGACTGTAGGCTCTTTAGCCAATATGTATGCCTTTTTTTAAAAAAAAAAACAGATAATATCAGTCATTCATTCCCAAGTTAGTCGTTTTCTTTTCTTTTGCCTTTTCCTTATGAGCTCTTGGATGTCAGAAGGCAGGTTGGCAAGGTCATTACTGATCATTTGATTCATGCACATTAATTATGTAAGTATGAAGTGTATCGTTCCTATTTCTCCAGGTCAGCATTCTGTTTGCCTAAAATAAATTTACTCAAATGGATCTTTACTAGGATGTGGAGCAGTTGGAACCCTCACACATTGCTGGTGGGAATGTAAAACAATGCAGCCACTTTGGAAATCAGTCCTGCAGTTCCTCAAAGAAGTTGAACATGGAGTTACCGTATGACCCAACAATTCCACTCCTAGGTATATACCTGTGAGAATTGAAAACATAAGTTCACGTAACAACTTGTATACTAATGTTCATAGCATCATTATCTATCATAGCCCCGAAGTGGAAACAACACGAATATCCATCAGCTGATGAATGGACAAATAAAATGTGATATATGCATGCAATGGAATATTATTCAGACACATAAAGGAATGAAGCCCTGACATATGCTACAATTAGGATGACATTTTTTATTGTGCATCTATGTAGTTCACTAAATAAATGAGTATATATTGATATTTTTCAATTTCTTTTAGCTGGTTTCATCAGCTAAAACAGGAAAACGGTGGAGGTTTTTTGTTTTTTTAAATTGAGATGCAATTCACATAGCATAGCCTCCCCCCCACTTTTAAAGTATACAATTCAATGGTTTTTAGTATATTCACAGATATCTGCAACCATAACCACTCTCTAATTCCAGAACATTCTCATCACCCCATAAAGAAACCTCATACCAATTGGCAGTCCCTCCCCCTTTCCCTACCCCCCAGCCCCTGGCAACTACAAATCTCCTTTCTGCCTCTATGGCTTTGCTTGTTCTGGAGATTTTATATAAATAAAATCATATAGGTGGCCTTTTGTGTCTGCCTTCTTCTACTTAGCTAATGTCTTCAAGGTTCATCCAAACTGTGACCAACACAGATATATTCCTGCCTTCACAGGGCAATTCAGTACAGCACACGGCTCTGTGGGACCATGTGGAAGGAACACCCACTCAGACATGACGGGCCAGGGAAATCTTTCCGGACCCCTTGCTTCCTACTAGAGGCCTGAAGTCGAGCCAGAGTCAGGGACACAAAGAGCAGACTGAGGAGAAAGAGGAAATGGCGTATGCAAGGACCCTGAGGTGGGAGAGAACACAGCGTGTTCTGGGAACTGAAAGCAGTTCAGGTCCAATCTAAACATTTGGTCTGCACTGAGTCCAGACTATTACATTTAGGAATTCAGCACTTTGCCAGGGTTCCAGCTTGTTCACACTTTACTCTGTGTGTCAGTCCGTTAGAATGTTTTCAGCTGCAAGTAACAGAGGCTGACTCCCACAGGTTTAAAGATTAAGGACATTTATTATCTCATATGACAGGGTGGGTAGACTTCAGGGTTGGTGGATTCAGTGGCTTAACAATGTCATTAGGGGACTTCCCTGGGGGTCCAGTGGCTAAGAGTCTGCCTTCCAGTGCGGGGGTTTGATCCCTGGTCAGGGAGCTAGGATCCCACATGCTGAGGGACAACTGAGCCTGCATGCCACAACTACTGAGCCCGCACGCCTCAACTAGAGAGCCCATGTGCTGCAAACTACAGAGCCCAGGTGCTCTGGAGCCCATGCACCACAACTACAGAGAAGGCCACGCACCACAACGGAAGAGCCCGCACGCTGCAATGAAGATCCTGCAGCTAAGACCTGACGCAGCCAAAAATAAAGTAAAATAAAAAACAACAACAAAAACAATGTCACTAGGGACCCAAGTTCTTTCTGTCTGTCTCTCTGCTAATTACCTGTTCAGCTTCTCTCTAAGGCAAGTTCCCCTTGAGGCCACACAACCTGGGACAACATGTTTCCCTGTTATTTTTCAACAGGAGAGACACTCACTTCTGTTTTCTGAAAGCCCCAGCAAGGATTCCCTGACATCTCATTGGCACAAGTTCCTGAACAGAGTCCTGGTGAGGGAGCAGTTACCATGAGCAGCTTGGATTAATTATGTGACGATGGATGGAGGACTGGGGAGTCAACCTCAGTGTGACCACACTGGGGACCTTAAACACAGTTGGGTGCCTTGGGCTGGCAATGCATTCACCAGCAGCTGCCTTGGGGTTCATCTCCCACTCTTGTATCCAAAAATATATCCAAGCCCAACTTCAAAGTAGGATGAGTAATGTGGTTTCTGTTCCACAGGTTTTGTGAGAACTGTCTATCATACCTACAAACTTCCTAAAAATTATCTGTAAACCTCCTTCTCTTTCCTCAGATTTCCACTCTCCACCACAGGTACTACATCTCTTTCTCTCTCTCTCTGCCCCATCTTCCTCCTGAGACCGCTTACAGCCAAGCTGGTTGTTTCCTCTTTCCCCACTCCCTTTCTTTAAATCACTTAGCTTGCATTTTCCTCTCAACACAAACTACTACTGCCCCATGCAAAGGAACAGAATTTTAGGTAATTCTACTGTTCCTCTTGCATGTTTCCAAGGGCTTCAATTCACTCTGCCAAGAATTCAACAGGAGATCTGAACACTCATACTGGTGTCTCTACATACAAAGATCCTGATCACTTCAAACTCTTTCAACTCAATAAGCTTATTAATCATCAATCACTATTAAAATTTATGGGCAGTTCTCCAGAGATAAACCCACTCACATATGGTCACCTTATCTTTGATAAAGGAGGCAAGAATATACAATGGAGAAAAGGCAGCCTCTTCAATAAGTGATGCTGGGAAAACTGGACAACTACATGTAAAAGAATGAAAGAAGAACACTTCCTAACACCATACACAAAAATAAACTCAAAATGGATTAAAGACCTAAATGTAAGGCCAGACACTATAAAACTCTTAGAGGAAAACATAGGCAGAACACTCTATGAAATAAATCACAACAAGACCCTTTTTGACCCACTTCCTAGAGAAATGGAAACAAAAATAAAAATAAACAAATGGGACCTAATGAAACTTAAAAGCTTTTGCACAGCAAAGGAAACCATAAATAAGATGAAGACAACCCTCAGAATGGGAGAAAATATTTGCAAATGAAGCAACTGATAAAGGATTAATCTCCAAAATATATAAGCAGCTCATGTAGCTCAATATCAAATAAACAAACAACCCAAATGGGCAGAAGACCTAAATAGACATGTTTCCAAAGAAGATACACAGATTGCCAACAAACACATGAAAGGATACTCAACATCACTAATCATTAGAGAAATGCAAATCAAAACTACAATGAGATATCACCACACAACAGTCAGAATGGCCATCATCAAAAAATCTACAAACAATGAATGCTGGAGAGGGTGTGGAGGAAAGGGAACCCTCTTGCACTGTTGGTGGGAATGTAAATTGATACAGCCACTATGGAGAACAGTATGGAGGTTCCTTAAAAACTAAAAATAGAACTACCATATGATCCAGCAATCCCACTACTGGGCACGTACCCTGAGAAAACCATAATTTAAAAAGAGTCATGTACCACATTGTTCATTGCAGCTCTATTTACAACAGCCAAGGCATGGAAGCAACCTAAGTGTCCATCAACAGATGAATGGATAAAGAGGATGTGGCACATATATACAATGGAGTATTACTCAACCATAAAAAGATACGAAATTGAGTTATTTGTAGTGAGGTGGATGGACCTAGAGTCTGTCATACAAAGTGAAGTAAGTAAGTCAGAAAGAGAAAAACAAATACTGTATGCTAACACATATATATGGAATCTAAAAAAAAAAAAAAAATGGTGCTGAAGAACCTAGGGGCAGGACAGGAATAAAGACGCAGACACAGAGAATGGACTTGAGGACACGGGGAGGGGGAAGGGTAAGCTGGGATGAAGTGAGAGAGTGGCATGGACATATATACACTACCAAATGTAAAATAGATAGCTAGTGGGAAGCAGCTGCATAGCACAGGGAAATCAGCTCGGTGCTTTGTGTCCACCTAGAGGGGTGGGATATGGAGGGTGGGAGGAAGATGCAAGAGGGAGGAGATATGGGGATGTATGTATATGTATAGCTGATTCACTTTGTTATTCAGCAGAAACTAACACAGCATTGAAAAGCAATTATATTCCAATAAAGATGTTAAAAAAAAATTTATGGGCAGTTCTATTTGGGGAAAAATAACTTCAATGTGTCTAAAACACCACAACCATGTCCAAAGACAAACAAAAAATTAGCAAGTATTTGTAAAATATGTGACAATTTCCTTAATGTACATAATTACTTTTACCTTCACTAAGAAAAAGATGAGCATCCCAAGGTAAAAGATATGAACTGTCAGTTTACAAAAGAGAAAGAGAAAAAGAGATAACGTTTATTTTAATTATTACCCACTAGATTGGCAAAGACTTAAAAAATTGCTAACACCTGGTGTTGGCAAGAATATGGAGCAGTAAGTGCTATTGATAAGACTTCAGTTGGAACAACTTCTCTGAAAGTCGATCTGCATTTCTATCAATATTTAAAATATATTTACTTTTGATCAAGCAATTAGCACTTCTAGGAATTTATTCTAAGGAACTATTCAGGCAAGGGCATAAAAATCTATGTACAGGATATTCATCATAACTCTTTTTATAATAGCAAAATTGAAAAACTTTACTGTCCAGCTATAGGGGGTTAATTTAATGAATTATGGGAATTGGTGTTTTTAAAAACTTGATTGTATCTCAAGACCTTAGCTCAGTGACTGGTACATATATGACTATTTATTGAATAAATAAACAAATAAATATAGTAGATATTCTGTAGTCATTACAAATAATGATGCAAATTTAAATTCACTGAAATGCGAAGCTATCTGTCAACTATTGTTAAAAGGAAAAGCACGGTAAAAAACTGCATGAATAAAATAATCTCATCTTTGCATAAAAAAGCATGCGTGTGTGTATCCACAGAAAAATGTTTAGAAGTCTTTATACCAAAATGTAAATTGTGGTTCTTCCTAAATGGTGAGATTATAGGTGGGTTTTTTTGCATTTTTCTTATTACCTTCAAGCGATGTCTGGATTGTTTATTCTAAGCATATATTACTTTTATGTAAGAAAAAGGAAATATGTATATTTAGTTAGAACAACAACAACAGCAATAAATATCTCTATGAATACATGTGCTATTGAAACACATACACATGAAAGTAAGCATAAAGTACTTTGTACTTTTACATATCTTGCTGCGATAACCTGAAGATGACAAAGTCCTTGTAGAAGCTTGCCACCAGGAAAACTCAACAAACTGTCAAAATTTTTTCCAAAAGTATACAAAAAGCCAAGTCGCAGAGAGTTCTTCAGTAATACACTGTGTGATGATGTACTAGGTAGACAAGGAGGCAGATGGCACTGGCTTAGGCCTGGTCAAGGGGCCTTTCCTGGGCTACAAGATCTAGGGGGCCCAGCTGTGATCCTCCTCTGGCCTCCATCTCCCCCACAGGCCCAGAAATCCAAGGAGCCAAGCTCATCCTCTTCCAGATCATGCTCCAAGCGTCTGGGAACTAGAACAGGCCCCTGCACCTGCTTCTTGCACAGCCTTCTTCCCGAAATGTGACCTCCAGAGGGTCGCTGAGCTGGTAGTGTGCACTTTCCAAGCCCAAAAGGTGACCAACGGGTGTTAATCGGTGGAGGTATGGGTGACTGGGGTGTCCACACATGTGTGTGCAAGAATCCCAGGAGTGGGACCTGGGTTGAGCAAGGGGTGCAAAGGGAATGGAGAATAGACGAAAAGCTGGTTTTCCACATTCCAGTGTGGAACTCTGAAGAACTCTGATAATGCCAAACTTGAAGCCAGCCTTCCAGGTCATTATGAAGGTATATTTGTAAAGGAAGCAGGTTAAAATATGCTGTGTACAGCATGTTGGCTTGATTTATTATTTTTCATAATTAGATGCATTGTATGCGGTCCTTCATTTGTATTCTTGCCCTAGGTTCCACAAACGTTAGGGACAGGCCTGGAGGCAGAGAACAAAATCAAGCAGACCAGTTTGTCCTCTGAGAAACCTCATATCACGGGTGTGGGTCTGCAGAAGAACACAGATGGTGCTCTCTCACCTCATGGACAACTTAGACCTAGACCTGTCTTGGATGACATCTATGGCTTCCCAATACATCCCCTGGTACCATCTGGACTCTAGTAAAGCAGAGAACCGATGATGAAAGGCCTAGAATATACCCAGTTCATCAGTGAAAGCAATGCTTATTAAAGAACAATTGATAGGCCAAGGGCTTGCTAAGAATGGACAATAGGATCCCCAAACATTTGGGGTCTCAAGCTGTGGAGATACCTGAGACTTAACGTGGAAAAAAACCCAAAAAACTGCTTTCTAGAAAAGCACTGCTTCCTGGGAGTCCCAACTTGGGATTATGTGTGAGTTTGAGACAGAGCCAAAAATAATAACAAAGGACAATTCATAGAAAAGGAAATGCAATTACATTTTAAATATATGAAATATTTTCTACCTCACAATAAGAAAAATAATCAAATTAAAGCTCACTTTTCACATATGCGTTATCAAAGATCAAATGGTTTGATAATAAACAGCATTAGGTTAGATGAAAGGCAACTGGCAATCACACGCATTTTTGGTGGAAGTGTCAAGTGGTACATCCTCTTTGAAGCTATGCTTTGGCAGCATCCATCAAAAAGCAAAATGTACATAATCTTTGACACAACAATCTCATCTCAAGCAACTTATCAGATAGATACACACCTCCTTGTATAGGTGTACAAAGAAATTTGCAGCGTGTGTATTGTGTGGAGTAGGGGAAGATTGGAAACAACTTGAAATTTCATCAGTAGGATACTGGTTAAGTAAATGATGCTTCATCTGTTCAGTGGAATGCTATATTACTGTTAAAAAAGAAATAGGTTGCTTTACAAACTGCTTACAATATGCTTCAATATATGCAGAGAAAAAAATTGTCACCAAGGATAGTACTGGGACAGTTAAATTTCCTGAAGTTGCTCATTGTATCATGGTTAGGTACAAGAATGTCCTTGTTCTTAGGAGATACACAAACAAGTATTTAGGGATGAAGATGTCTGTGACTCACTCTGAAATGGTTCGGCAATAATAATAGTAACAATAATAATGATAATCAAAGTTATCTATAGATATAAAGAGAATGCAATTGTGGCAAAATATTCATTGATGAATCTAGGTGAAAGGCATACAAGAGTTTATCTTACTAGTGTTGCAACTTTTCTGAAGGTTTGAATTTTTTAAAAAGAAAAAGTTTACAAAGAAAGAAACAAGAGGTGCAGGGCAGTCTATAGTGTACTACCTTTTGGGAGAAATGTATACTCTACCTCTGGAAGGAAACAGAAGCTGATACCAGTAATTGCTTCTGGGATGGGGAATTGGCCTGAAGAATGGTGTAGGAGGGAGATTTACTATATAGTTTCCCTAACTATACTGCTGGGACCACTTCAATTTTTTTTTTAACTTGTGCACATATGCTTTATTCAAGCTGAGAGAGAAAGAGAGAGACAGAGACAAAGACAGAAAAAATTGTTTAAAAAGTAGCCACAGTTACTAACCAACAAACACAACTTCATTTCCATTGCACAGATCGTTAGAAAAACTGTCACTTCTCCTAATCCATTTTAGGCATGCCCACATACACTGATCAAAATCATTCAGTCTCATTCTAAAAAAATGAAGGTCAGAACAAAGAATGCTGCTGCCCAGAAACAAGCACAGTTGATATTTTCCTATGTTTCCTTGTAGCCTTTTCCCCACACACATTTTTTTGAGCATAGTTGAGATCATACTTACATAACTTTATGATCTACCTCTTTTTTTGTCTTAATATTATATCAAACATCTTCTCATGTTCTTGAAAACTCTTTTTAGACAAAAATTTTAATAGCTGCATGATATACTGTCCTGTGATGTCTTACAACGTATCTGACCATTCCCTGTTGTTGGACATTAAGATTTGCAGGGTTTCTTTTTCTATAATAAGTAAATCTGCAGTGAACATAATTACTTAAAACTCTTCATATCTTTTCAGTTATTTCCTTAAGCTAGGTTCCTAGTAGAGAAACTACAGGGTCGTGGGGTATTAACACATTGAAACACTCTTGAGATGAATTGTCAAATTCTTTCCTTAAAAGATTGTTCCAACACTGCTTCTTGCAACGCCAAGGGCCTTCTAAAGTCTGTGGTGACCGGAGCCTCACTCGCTGTGGACTGGACTAGAAGTCAGGGAGCAGTGTTGCGGTCCCTGCCCTGCTACAAAGCAGCTGTGTGATCCTGAGAAAAGCAATTTTAAAAAATGATTCTAAAATACGTGTAAACGTTACATGATTTTTAAATCACTTTCACATTTTTTTCGCAAACCTCACAGCCACCCCATGAAACAGTAAGGAGATATTATTCCCACTTGAAATATCGGAAAGTGAGGCCCAGGATGGTTAAGTGATTTTTCCGGGGTCCCAACTTGTAAACATGGAACACACAACTTCTGGTTCCTACTTCAGAATTATTTCTATTAACTCACACTGCCCCTTTCTTTTCATCTTGTCCTGCAGTCATTCTGGATCGCAAGATAGGGATTGTCCTAGAGCTTCCCAGACTTTGCTGTGCATATATCCTCAGGAGAACCTTGTTATTAACATGCTGATTCTAATCAGGAGGTCAGGGTAGCACTCAAGAGTCTACATTCCTAACAAGCTCTAGATGAAACAACGCTAGTCTGTGGACCGCACTTTGAATAGCAAAGTACAAGTCAGTCTCCTAAATTCCTCTTGGCAAAATGTTCCACATTTCAGTACTTTTCACCTAAAAATCAAATTGCTTCATATACAGAAGCATTTATCATATAGAACCCACCAGATTCCAGAATGTATAGATCCTTAGATGAGGATCAGTAACTGACCACAGCCTGGATTCCATAATTTTCTGCCACAGTGTCAAGTAATGAAACTTTAAAAAGAGCGTAAGTCTGATAAAGAAGCTCTTCAAAACGAAGGACCAGCCCAATACTGAGTATGACATTTGGCTGGGGAGAAAAAAATAATAGATTGACTGTATTGGTTAATTATATGTGGCAATTGATGGAAGAGTTTAAGGTGAGTCTTTGAGGTTTCAAGGCTGGATGATAGGTAACTGATGGTACCATTAACAAAAATAGGGACATCAGGAGATGTGCTGACTAGAAAAATAGTCATAACAACAATTGCCCCTACCAACTTATATCCTGGCATGGCCCAGAATATTATGATTGCAATAGCAGAAGAAAGATTAATTTGAGATAATTTTGTGTTAACTTTCTGATTATTAGTTAACATTCTGTCTTTTGACTATAAAAACAGCTGCTGGTCGACAGATGAATGGTTAAAGATGTGGCACATATATACAATGGAATATTACTCAGCCATAAAAAGAAACGAAACTGAGTTGTTTGCAGTGAGGTGGATGGACCTGGAGTCTGTCATACAGAGTGAAGTAAGAAAGAGTAAAACAAATACCGTACGCTAACACATATATATGGAATCTAAAAATAAAAATGGCTCTGAAGAACCTAGGGGCAGGACAGGAATAAAGATGCAGATGCAAAGAATGGACTTGAGGACATGGGGAGGGGGAAGGGTAAGCTGGGACCAAGTGAGAGAGTGGCATGGACATATATACACTACCAAATGTAAAACAGATAGCTAGTGGGCAGCAGCCACATAGCACGGGGAGATCGGCTAGATGCTTTGTGACCACCTAGAGGGGTGGGATAAGGAGGGTGGGAGGGAGACGCAAGAGGGAGGAGATATGGGGATATATGTATATGTATAGCTGATTCACTTTGTTATAAAGCAGAAACTAACACACCATTGTAAAGCAATTATACGCCAATAAAGATGTTAAAAAAAAACCAGCTGCTGGGCTTATACTTGGTTTTCTAGGGGTGATGGTTATGCATAGATTTCTTCCTCCTCTCACCCTTCTAAACAACTGTCATTGGTAACACAATTGACTAGGAATAGAGAGAAATTTGCATGCTTGGATCAGGGCCAAACTAGTTTGTCTCTGTGGGATTCAGACTTAGAAGTGCCATTGAGAATTCCCACTATTTCCCACTCTCAGCACATATAGTTTTATAGAGGAATTAATCTAATACTGATTTCATCCTAATTTAGCAGGATCCACTAGAAACTTCCTTGCTGGAATCTTAAATTGTTTATGACTGAGGTCAGCTCACAAATACACTGGCTTCATTGCCTTGTGGACGCCTTGATGGCCTCAGAATAGCACAGTTATTTGGAGCAAAGGGCAGACCTTTGTACTGCACTGGCAGCCTCTCCTCGGTATAGTTCGTGGGAGCCTGAGAGGAATAAGCCCAGACAAGCATGCAACTTCCTCCTCTGTTCATCAATTCACTCCATTGTCTTTTCTTGGTGGCTTGACCTCGTACCACAATTGTAAGGTATCTTGGGAAATTCTGAGATATAAATTTTAGCTCATACTGGACAGACAGAATATTTTTAATTAAAAGGATAGCAATAGTAGAAACATATTTTCAAGAAGAGGGTTGGATTCTGTTTAAGACACATGTCTTCATCAAATTCCAACTGGGATAGTTCCATATGCGGATTTTTTTCTTCTCACTTCTTATCTCGGATAATTAACAAGAATTTGTGGAACACCACTCTGTTCAGAGCACAATAATAGTATGCCATTGTTTAGAGTTCAAAACAAGGTGCTAATTCAACAAACCCAGTAAAAGAATTTGGTGGGGTTTTTTCCCCCCATTTTGGAATAGACATTTTAATCTGAGCAAGTAACTATATTTCAAAGGTAGAATTATATGGCATCATAGAGCATGATTCATCATAAATTTCCAGTTGGCTATGGAAACAGATGGGACTGTGATATGAAGCCACCAAGAAAAGGATTTATCTTCATTCCTTCCTCTCTTCTGGCTTTTGACAGTTTTAGTGGTGAGAGAGATGCTCCAAGCCTAAAGAAAAGACAGATACATCAGCATCTGCCACAGTAGAGATAAGTAATAAATCCTCAGAATGATTCTGTTTTTGTCTGGCCATGAAAACCTGCACTGCACATTTTTTAAAATTAATTAATTTATTTATTTACTTGTCTGTGTTGGGTCTTCATTGCTGCGCACAGGCTTTCTCTAGTTGCCATGAGTTGGGGCTACTCTTTGTTGCGGTGTACGGGCTTCTCACTGTGGTGGATTCTCTTTTTGCTGAGCACGGGCTCCAGGTGCGCAGGCTTCAGTAGTTATGGCTCACGGGTTCTAGAGCACAGGCTCAGTAGTTGTGGTGCACGGGCTTAGTTGCTCCACGGCATGTGGGATCGTCCCACACCAGGGCTTGAACCTGTGTCCCCTGCATTGGCAGGTGGATTCCTAACCACTGCACTACCAGGGAAATCCCTGCCCTGTATATTTATCACTCTTTTCAATCATTTCTTGGGCCAGTAAGCCTGACATAAGCAAAGAAATGAGTTCAGATATGTTGTCAATCACAGGATAGCCTTAGAGAAGAGGCAACTGATTCAGAACAACTTATTATTTCCACCACAGTCACACAGCAGGAAAACACCCCAAACCAAATAAATTCCCACAACTTGCATAAGAACACATCCACAGAAAGAGAAGATAAAGCTCTGCAGGAAACCAGCTAGATTTCAGTTATTACTTCTGCTGTTTGGCAAAATCTTTTTGACATATACTTTTTAAAACTTTCTTAATATGGGACCAGTGGAGTTCTTTGAAATGTCACTTCACCTTGACATTCAAAATGATGGCCAAGCTTAGTTTACTGGCTGTGTCAAACACAGGAGAGAATTTAAGTAAAGTTTCTGGATGATTTGGACCAAAAAGAACATTTTTTGGTAATCTGGAGCACATTTCAGTTATGTTTCACTTTCAGTAATTGTTTGACAGAGACTAAACAATTCGTGTTGCTTCAAGCTTTGCATTTATGTTTTGGGATATTGTACCAAATCTTTCAAAATATCTGATTATTAAGTTGTATAGAGCCCAGATATCATTTGAAGGTAATATAGTTTGCCAACCAAATAATAAAAATGATGATAATGATGATGATGATGATGCAGGAGGCTGCAAATAAGAAAAGAGTTTATCTGGGGTCTTAAGAATTGCATTTCGGGAGACACGGATTTGGGTAACTCCGAAGGAGTGTTCCGAGGAAGAGAAAGAGTCAGGGCTTATACAGACAAAAAGCCACAAGTTTGTTAAAAGTTGCCTGGAGAGAATTATGATCAACTTTGACATGAAAATATTTGTCCTTAAGGAATCACTAGTTGTTTTAGGGTAGGGGTCTGATAAGTAGATAGACTGTCAAGAGTTATTTTAGGATAAGGGTCTGATAAGTATCTTGAGTTTCTAGCCGGTGTTTTTGATAACTTCATCAGGTCAAAAGTTCAGATTCCATCCAAGCTGAGATGTTGCATAAGTCACACTTCCTAAGAGTTCCATTTAAGAGTGCTCTCTTAGCAATACCAACTCCATTTTGACTTCCTTTCATAGCTTTTCCCTATGATTATAAAGTTAAACCCATTGGCATCAAAACCTCAAACTGTTCATTCTTACGTCCTTAGAAACATAGTTTAAAATGTTGAGTATGACATGAATATATCCCCAGTTGATATTTTCCTTATCTTGCAGGGCATCATAGAAGGTAGTCTTAGCATCAATGACAAGCTGTGTTATTATTTTTAATTGAAAATTTAATTGAGGTAATTGTAGATCCACATGCAATTGTAAGAAATAATACAGTGAGATCCTGTGTACACTTTGCCCAGTTTCCCCCAGTGGTAACATGTTCTAAAACTATAGTACAATACAACAACCTGGATACTGACATTGATACAATCCAGTTCTACTTGGACTCGTGTGCGTGTGTGTGTGTTTATTTATACAGTGTTATCATCTATGTAGTTTTGTGTATCCACCACACAGTCAAGATACAGACAGTGCCATCACCACAAGGGTTCCTTATGTTGTATTTTGTAACACACAGTCTTCCCTCCTACCCCCCAAACTGTATTATTTGTTGACTTATCAGTTAGTTCTCCATGTAAATTGGAAAGCCAGTATATATACTGATTAAGAATGGCTCAGAAGTCCCCGTTGCCTGGGTTTGAATCCTGACTCTGCCACCATGCTAGGTAATGTACATACATGATCTTATTTAATGCTCAATGACAAGTATTCTTGTCCCTGTTTGCATATGAGGAAACGAAGCCTTAGAGACATTAAGTATAATACAGAATTTACCCAGAGTAACACTCTAGTAGACATTTTAGCAAGATTGAAAATCAGATCCATCTGATCCCAAAACTGATGCTTTTCCACAATAGCAAACGTATTAATTACAAGTGTTCCAGTTAGAGCATTGTGCTGGTTGTTAAGCTATTGTCTCAACCTCAAACTCACCCTACTCTTCACTGGTTTGTGATACAAACCACAATTCTCCTTAGCCAGTTGGCTCCCTGGTAGGTTCTGCCAATAGAAAGCTCTAAGGGGACAAGTTACTGGCTCCTTGCCATTTGTTTGTCGTTCCTATCAGCATCAGCCTGGAAACAGCTCTTCACCCTGGCAGTGGCAGTTCCTTCTAGTGGATTCCAGTTTGCAAGTTGTCTGCATTCCAAGCACCAGCCTCATTTCAAACACTCAATGATGCCACGCCATCCAACCACACCCCCCTCCCAGAGATCTGGGTCCTGACTCCTCTGGATCTCTCCTCTGAGTTCCTGAGGCATCTTATATCTTCAGGCCCCACCCCCATGGTTCCAAATTTTAATAATCTGCCCTCAACCTTTTGGTCCTCCAGTCCTAAACACGGTAATCACCTCCTGAAATTACTTACTTCTATGATATCTTAATGCTCTCTTTTTGTCCAGCACATGGTAAACAATTCTTTTTTTTTTTTTTTTTTGCGGTACGTGGGCCTCTCACTGTTGTGGCCTCTCCCGTTGCGGAGCACAGGCTCCGGACGCGCTGGCTCAGTGGCCATGGCTCACGGGCCCAGCCGTTCCGTGGCATGTGGGATCTTCCCAGACCGGGGCACGAATCCGTGTCCCCTGCATCGGCAGGCGGACTCTCAACCACTGCGCCACCAGGGAAGCCCAACAATTCCTTATATTAAATTCTCTCTGTTAAAATAATTGTTCTGCTTTCTGACTCCTGATTGGACCCTGACTGGTACAACTAGCTAGCTCAAAATTTGGAAATTTATTTGCAAGATTGACCAAAAGTGTGGCAAAATTGTTTCCTCTAGCAAATAGGACATGTTATAGTGTTAAGAAAAAATATTCAAAACTTTAAAAATAAGGCAAAAAGATGACTGTATATCTGTCCTTTCAGTGTCACACTGGCATTGTCTAACAGGCCTACCCACATAACTACATAATTCTCTAGAGAAATGCACCTTTGTTTAACTTATTATTTATTACTGCTTAGGGCCTACACTCTGTGAAATTAGACATAAACTTGTAGAAGATTAAGTGGTAAATGATTTTTGCAGAGTAGAGTTGTAAATTATTTCTGTTGGATAGAAAAAGGAATCACAAAGTTTATAGTTTTATTACCCTAAGGGCATTGAAGTTTTAAAAAACTAATAGACTTTATTTCTTAGAATTGTAGGTTCACAGATAAACTGAACAGATAGTACAGACAGTTTAATATATGCTCTCTCCTCTTCACCCCACCTCCCTTTTTTCCCCTATTAATAACATCTTGCATTAGTGTGGAACACTGTTACAATTGATGAACCAATATTGATACATTATTAACTAAAGTCCATAGTTTACCTTACTGTTTATTCTTTGTGTTGTACAGTTCTAAGGGATTTAACAGCTGCATAATGTTATGTACCCACCATTACAGTATCATAGAGAATAGTTTCACTGCCCTAAAAATCTCCGGTGCTTCACCTATTCAACCCTCCCCACCTACCCTGAATCCCTGGCAACCACTGATCTATTTATTGTCTCTAGTTTTGCTTTTTCCAGAATGTCATGTAGTTGGAATCATACAATATGTAGCATTTTCAGCCTGTCTTCTTTCACTTAGTAATATGAACTTAAGGTTCCTCCATGTCTTTGGAGGTCATTTCTTTTTATTGCTAAATAATACCTATTGTATGGATATATCACAGTTTATTTGTCCATTCACCTATTGAGGGACATCTTGGTAGTTTCCCTGCTTTTAGCACTTATAAATAAAGCTTCTATAAATATTTGTGTGCAGGTTTTTGTGTAGACATAAGTTCTCAATTTATTTGTGTTTGCTGGATCGTATGTGTGGACAAAGAATGCCACCTGCCATGTCAGTAAACAAAGGATGTTGCAGTCATCAGCCCTCAGCCACTGCAGCTACCCCTTGCCAGTGCACCCTGAGAGGATTCGGGATAGAGAAAAACAGGATACTGGCTCTAGATAGTTAAGGCGCATATCAAAGGAGTAATTTCATTAAATCCAGATTCTCACATCTTCCCATACATAGAAAAGTGCTAAATTCATTAACTTGAGATGGCTGTTTTTTCTTTAATTAACAGTAACCTTCTGACGTTAGACTGCCTTTTTTTTTTTTTTTTCTGAAAACTCCTGTATATCCTGACTCCCCCCTTACCTCTTTGAGACAGCCCCTCAGAGCTATCTGAGAGGCTATCTCCTGGGCTGAAGTCCTCAGTAAGCCTGCCAAATAAAATATAACTCTCAACTTCTAGGTTGTGCCTTTTTTTTCAGTCGACATATGGTAAGGGTATATTTAGCTTTATGAGAAACTGCTAAACTGTCTTCCAAAGTGGCTGCATCATTTTGCATTCCCATTTTTAAAAATTAATTAATTTATTAGTTTATTTATTTTCGGCTGCATTGGGTCTGTTGCTACACACGGTCTTTCTCTAGCTGCAGTGAGCGGGGGCTACTCTTCGTTGTGGTGCGCAGGCTTCTCATTGCAGTGGCTTCTCTTGTTGCAGAGCATGGACTCTAGGCACGCAGGCTTCAGTAGTTGTGGTGTGTGGGCTCAGTAGTTGTGGCTCGAGGGCTCTAGAGCACAGGCTCAGTAGTTGTGGTGCACAGGCTTAGTTGCTCCGCAGCATGTGGGATCTTCCCAGACCAGGGCTCGAATCAGTGTCCCCTGCATCGGCAGGCGGACTCTCAACCACTGAGCCACCAGGGAAGTGCCTGCATTCTCTCTTTTTTTTTTTTTGCGGTACGCGGGCCTCTCACTGCTGTGGCCTCTCCCATTGCGGAGCACAGGCTCCAGACGCGCAGGCTCAGCAGCCATGGCTCACGGGCCCAGCTGCTCCGCGGCATGTGGGATGTTCCCGGACCGGGGCACGAACCCGTGTCCCCTGCATCGGCAGGCGGACTCTCAACCACTGCGCCACCAGGGAAGCCCTGCATTCTCATTTTTAAAAGAATCTAATTTAGCAGTCTTATTCCTGGATTCTTTCTTTCCTAAACTACATATACTTAGCCTCTTGAATTCTCTTATGAACCAGTTTTACCATCTTGATGGCTCCCCAAGTAATAAGGTAAATAAACATTTGGCATGTGCTCACTTAAATATTTGGGTCATGTTTTTCATTTTCTAAATAATATACTTTGACAATAATAGCCAACCATATTTCCCACATGAAAGATGACCCTGCTGATTCACCCTTTTTTATTTTTCTAAGGCATGGTAATGACCTTTACAGTCACACTCTGAATGACTTTCCCAAGTGTGAACTCCCATGTAAACTGGCTCAACAACCCTACGAAAAGTTAATATTTTACAAATGCAAAAGACCACCTGGTGAACATTCCAGTAAACTGATCCATAGATTTGTTAAAAAAGAAAAAAAAGCTTCAATTTGGGAACCAATTACTGGATAAATACTAAGTCATCCTGGCATAAATCTGATTAAAGTAAAATTTTCAGGTCACACAGTCTCCTTTTTTCTATATGTTTTAAAATTTGGTGGCCTCTGTTAAGGGAGAGGATGGAAATCAATCCTCTGCAACTGTGTCTTAGGCTTATATCCAAGAATTAGAATGCTTACAGGGTTTTGAGGCCTACAGGCTGAATTCTGACACTACACAGACCGTCCACAGGCAGGGTAGAAAGAGTAGAATTACACTTCGCAGTCAGGGAAGCTAGGGTGCATGGTTTGAATGTCAAGGGCATTCTTGGGCTTGCTGCAAACCTCATTCTGATTCTTGCATTTTCAGATTGTTGAGCTGAAGTCTTTTCCCCTGCAGTTTTAAGTTATTCCAGACCATGGATAGAATGGTTCACTCTCCCCACTCTCCTCAGATGTGGAGCCCCTGGGCAGCGGCTGGCACTGTGCATATGTAACTTGCACACATACCCTCCTCAACTAATGTAAAGGTCCCAACATAAACATTAGTTCTCACCAGTGTTCCAAGGATTTTAAAGGCTTTGGTGCTGTAAAAAAAAATATTTAGTCAGCTTGTGACAGCTACAATCCTGCTCCTGTTTCAGCTTTTAAAAAAAAAGAAGGGAAAAAAAAAAAAAAAAGGAAACCATACTCATTTCTTCCTTCCACAGCTCAGTGAAGTTCCAAAAAGTAGAAAGAATCCCTTAGCTTGCCTCATTGGTAGAAACGCCTGGTTGGGACATTCCTTTGGGCACTTTAGCTGAAAACTGCATACCTCTGGGACCAAAGCATCCCTGCTTTAGTCTGCAGTCTCAGAACTGACTGTGAACTCTCTACAGAGATAGGAGAAGTCTGTGCAACCCCCCTCAGAGAAAACAACACAAACCACACCTGACCCCAGATGGAGGTTGCATTTCCAGAGAGAAAACACAGCCACTGAGATAGTAGCTCCCTCAGGATCTCTTTTTATTCTGACTGCTGAGCAGGTAACCACCTTTTGGGGAGTGCTTTTTCTGTTTCCATCGTATCCAGGGAAGTGTAGCAAACTCCTTTACTCAGTGAAATGAGACAGTAGCCAGTATGACACACCTGGTATCCTTCTCCAAGGCGCTATCCTTACATGAGAAGGAACCCCGCCCTATAGGAAATGGAAAAGCTGATGGGGCCTTTTTTATCTAGGATACTCATGGCTGTTTTCCTGCTGGAGCCTGTGCTTAACTCCTTGTTTCACTTGGCAATGAGCAAGCGAGGAAAACAAGGGTATTAATAACGATCATTGACATTTGAACTTCCTGGGTACACCCTGTGCTTGTACCCAAGTGCTGAATAGAATTTTTAAAAAAGATTATCTCTGTGTGTGCATGAATGAGACTAAAAGTTGCCACAAACTTAAATCATTCATTTTCCTTTGTCCCAGAAAAATACATTTTTTGTCTCTGTGGCATTTGAATCAACTCTTCTTTCCTTTCAGAGTTTTGGCATTTGAAAAGGTTTTATGTCATGAAATGACTTTATTTATGTATTCTGCTACTCCTGCCACAAAGCCTTAGGGCACGCCAATTAAAAACACAACAGCAAAGAAATGAAGCAATGTGATGATTTTCCATCAATGAAATGATTTCCATCAGCAAGCTCCTTGCAAAATGACACTGCTATTTAGTGACTCAAATGCCATAAATCTGGTTGTTTCTGGGTTTGTGGCAAGTCCCACCTGCTGTGGTCTTGGTTGGTGACATGGGATTTTGATCCGGCTGCCCTTTGTTGATCCATGGCCCCCATCCCTCCTTTCTTAGAAAGGTGGAAAATCAGCAGGGCTGTAGGTGCTGGAAAAACAGAGGTCCTGGTTGCAGTCTCCTGTGGGTGGCTCCATAGTCCATTTATGGACCATGACCTATAGAATTCAAATTCTGGGACATCTGAAGTCTGCCCCATATTCTCGGCATTTTAAAATCTGCCCACAAGAGAGTTTACCAGAAAAGGGATCTCTGAGGTGAGGAGCTGGTGTCTACATCTTTGCCTCAGACGGTCAACATTTCTCAGAACAACTCAGCTGGGAGCTCTTCTGAGAAATAAACTGACATCATAGAGTTGAAGGACTTATTGCCTCAAGACTCTAATGCTCTAGAAAATTCAAAGCAACTATTTGTTTAAAACTGACTCTAGCTTGGAGTCAGATGCACTGATGCCTCCTTACAAGCAAATGGAGGACCTGTGCTCCAGGAGCAAGTGTCCTCTGCTGTGAGGGATTCCAGTGTCAGCAGTTTGTGTGATTTATACAGTGGTAAGAACACATTTGGTGGAAACCTCCCAGCAAAAGCAATTCATATATCTATCCCTGATGCCTTTCCCCCACCTACTTTGGCATTCTTAAATAGCCTAATCCACCTAACTGCGTGTTTGGCATTCTGAAAATGCAACATTAACAGTGACCAAGGGGAATAAATTAAAGATAGAAGACATTTAGGTATTTAAATGACCTAATCCAATCTCTAACAACTCCCTCCCTGACTCCCTACCATCTTCTTCCTTTTTTTTAAAATTAAAAAGTAGAGGGAATTCCCTGGCAGTACAGTGGTTAGGCCTCCATGCTTCCACTGCAGGGGGCACGGGTTCTCGCTTGTCAGGGAACTAAGATTCCACAATCTGTGTGGCACAGCCACCAAAAAAAAAAGAAGAAAAGAAAAAGCACAGAGAGGACCTGCAAGATGGCGGAGGAGTAAAACATGGAGATCACCTTCCTTCTCACAAATACGTCAAAAATACATCTACATGTGGAACAACTCCTACAGAACACATAATGAATGCTGGCAGAAGACCTCAGACTTCCCAAAAGCCGTGTGGTTGACAGGGTCTTGGTGCTCCGGCCGGGAGTTAGGCCTGAGCCTCTGAGGGGGGAGAACCAAGTTCAGGACATTGGACCACCAGAGACCTCCTGATCCCACATAATATCAATTGGTGAGAGCTCTCCCAGTGATCTCCGTATCAACATTAAGAACCAGCTCCACTCAATGACCAGCAAGCTCCAGTGCTGGACACCCCATGCCAAACAACTAGCAAGGCAGGAACACAACCCCACCCATTAGCAGAGAGGCTGCCTAACGTCATACCACATTCACAGACACCCCCAAACACACCACCAGACATGGTCCCGCCCACCAGAAAGACAAGATCCAGCCTCATCCACCAGTCCCCTCTACCAGGAAGCCTACACAACCCACTGAACTAACCTTACCCACTAGGTGCAGACAACAGAAACAACAGGAACTACGAACCTGCAGCCTGAGAAAAGGAGACCCCAAGCACAGTAAGCTAAGCAAAATGAGAAGACAGAGAAATACACAGCAGATGAAGGAGTGAGGTAAAAACCCACCAGACCAAACAAATGAAGAGGAAATAGGCAGTCTACCTGAAAAAGAATTCAGAGTAATGATAGTAAAGATGATCCAAAATCTTGGAAACAGAATGGAGAAAATACAAGAAATCTTTAACAAGGACCTAGAAGAACTAAAGAGCAAACAAAAAATGATGAACAACAAAATAAATGAAATTTAAAATTCTCTAGAAGGAATCAATAGCAGAATAAGTGAGGCAGAAGAACGGAGAAGTGACCTGGAAGACAGAATGGTGGAATTCACTGCCGCAGAACAGAATAAAGAAAAAAGAATGAAAAGAACTGAGGACAGTCTCAGAGACCTCTGAGACAACATTAAATGCATGATCATTTGAATTATAGGGGTCCCAGAAGAAGAAGAGAAAAGAAAGGGACTGAGAAAATATTTGAAGAGATTATAGTTGAAAACTTCCCTAATATGGAAAAGGAAATAGTCAATCAAGGCCAGGAAGCGCAGAAAGTCCCATACAGGATAAAACCAAGGAGAAACACTCCAAGACACATATTAATCAAACTATTAGAAATTAAATACAAAGAAAAAATATTAAAAGCAACAGGGGAAAAGCAACAAATAACATACAAGGGAATCCCTATAAGGTTAACAGCTGATCTTTCATCAGAAACTCTGTAAGCCAGAAGGGAGTGGCAGGACATATTTAAAGTGATGAAAGGGAAAAACCTATAATCAAGATTACTCTACCCAGCCAGGATCTCATTCAGATTCAACAGAGAAATTAAAACCTTTACAGACAAGCAAAAGTTAAGAGAATTCAGCACCACCAGCTTTACAACAAATGCTAAAGGAACTTCTCTACGCAAGAAACACAAGAGAAGGAAAAGACCTACAATAACAAACCCCAAACAATTAAGAAAATGGTAATAGGAACATACATATTGATAATTACCTTAAACATAAATGGATTAAATGCTCAAACCAAAAGACATAGACTGGCTGAATGGATACAAAAACAAGACTCATATATATGCTGTCTACAAGAGACCCACTTCAGACTTGGGACACATAGAGACTGAAGAGAGGGGATGGAAAAAGATATTTCATGCAAATGGAAATCAAAAAGAGCTGGAGTAGCAATTCTCATATCAGACAAAATAGACTTTAAAATAAAGACTATTGGGCTTCCCTGGTGGCGCAGTGGTTGAGAGTCCGCCTGCCGATGCAGGGGACACGGGTTCGTGCCCCGGTCCGGGAAGATCCCACATGCTGCAGAGCGGCTGCATCCGTGAGCCATGGCCGCTGAGCCTGCACGTCTGGAGCCTGTGCTCCACAACGGGAGAGGCCACAAGAGTGAGAGGCCCGTGTACCGCAAAACAAACAAACAAACAAAAAACCGGTAAAATAAAGACTATTACAAGAGACAAAGTAGGACACTACATGATGATCAAGGGATCGATCCAAGAGCAAGATATAGCAATTGTAAATATTTATACAGCCAACATAGGAGCACCACAATACGTAAGGCAAATGCTGACAGTCATAAAAGAGGAAATCGACAGTAACACATTCATAGTAGGAGACTTTAACACCCCACTTTCACCAATGGACAGATCATCCAAAATGAAAATAAATAAGGAAACACAAGCTTTAAATGACACATTAAACAAGATGGACTTAATTGATATTTATAGGACATTCCATCCAAAACAACAGAATACACTTTCTTCTCAAGTGCTCATGGAACATTCTCCAGGATAGATCATATCCTGGGTAACAAATCAAGCCTTGGTAAATTTAAGAAAATTGAAATCGTATCAAGTATCTTTCCTGACCACAATGCTATTGGACTAGATATCAATTACAGGAAAAAAAGCTGTAAAATATACAAACACATGGAGGCTAAACAATACGCAACTAAATAACCAAAATATCACTGAAGAAATCAAAGAGGAATTCAAAAAGTATCTAGAAACAAATGACAAGGAAAACACGATGGCCCAAAACCTATGGGATGTAGCAAAAGCAGTTCTAACAGGGAAGTTTATAGCAATACAATTCTACCTCAAGAAACAAGAAAAATCTCAAATAAACAATCTAACCTTACACCTAAAAGAACTAAAAGAAGAACAACTAAAACCCAAAATTAGTAGAAGGAAAGAAATCATAAAGATGAGAGCAGAAATAAATGAAATAGAAACAAAGAAAACAATAGCAAAGATCAATAAAACTAAAAGCTTGTTCTTTGAGAAGATAAACAAAATTGGTAAACCTTTAGCCAGACTCATCAAGAAAAAGAGGGAGAAAACTCAAATCAACAGAATTAGAAATGAAAAAGGAGAAGTAACAACTGACACTTCAGAAATACAAAGGATCATGAGAGATTACAACAAGCAACTCTATGCCAATAAAATGGACAACCTGGAAGAAACGGACAAATTCTTAGAAAAGCACAACCTTCCCACACTGAACCAGGAAGAAATAGAAAATATAAACAGATCAGTCACAAGCACTGAAATTGAGACTGTGATTAAAAATCTTCCAACAAACAGAAGCCCAGGACCAGATGGATTCACAAGAGAATTCTATCAAACATTTAGAGAAGAGCTAACACATATCCTTCTCAAACTCTTCCAAAACATAGCAGAGGGAGGAACACTCTCAAACGCATTCTATGAGGCCACCATCACCCTGATACCAAAACCAGAAAAAGATGTCACAAAGAAAGAAAACTACAGGTCAATATCACTGATGACCACAGATGGAAAAATCCTCAACAAAATGCTAGCAAACAGAATGCAACAGCACATTAAAAGGATCATACACCATGATCAAGTGGGGTTTATCCTAGAAATGCAAGGATTCTTCAATATATGCAAATCAATCAATATGATAAACCATATTAACAAATTGAAGAATAAAAAACATATGATTGTCTCAATAGATGCAGAAAAAGCTTTCAACAAAATTCAACACCCATTTTTGATAAAAACTCTCCAAAAAGTAGGCATAGAGGAAACTTACCTCAACATAATAAGGCCATATATGAGAAACCCAACATCATTCTCAGTGGTGAAAAACTGAAACCATTTCCACTAAGATCAGGAACAAGAAAAGGTTGCCCACTCTCACCACTCTTATTCAACAAAGTTTTGGAAGTTTTAGCTACAGCAATCAGAGAAGAGAAAGAAATACAAGGAATCCAAATCAGAAAAGAAGATGTAAAACTGTCACTGTTTGCAGATGACATGGCACTATACATAGTGAATCCTAAAGATGCCACCAGAAAACGACTAGAGCTAATCAATGAATTTGGTAAAATAGCAGGATACAAAATTTATGCTCAGAAATATCTTGCATTCCTATACACTAATGATGAGAAATCTGAAAGAGAAATTAAGGAAACACTCCCATTTACCATTGCAACAAAAAGAATAAAATACCTAGGAATAAACCTACCTAAGGAGACAAAAGACCTGTATGCAGAAAACTATAAGACACTGATGAAAGAAATTAAATATGATACAAACAGATGGAGAGATATACCATGTTCTTGGATTGGAAGAATCAACATTGTGAAAATGACTCTACTACCAAAAGCAATCTACAGATTCAATGCAATCCCTATTAAATTACCAACGGCATTCTTCACAGAAGTAGAACAAAAAATTCACAATTTGTATGAAAACACAAAAGACCCCTAATAGCCAAAGAAATCTTGAGAAAGGAAAATGGAACTGGAGGAATCAGGCTCCCTGTCTTCAGACTATACTACAAAACTACAGTAATCAAGACAGTATGGTATTGGAACAAAAACAGAAATATGGATCAATGGAACAGGATAGAAAGCCCAGAGATAAACCCATACACATATGGTCATCTTATCTTTGATCAAGGAGGCACGAATATATAATGGAGAAAAGACAGCCTCTTCAATAAGTGGTGCTGGGAAAGCTGGACAGCTACATTTAAAAGAATGAAATTAGAGCACTCCCTAACACCATACACAAAAATAAACTCAAAATGGATTAAAGACCTAAATGTAAGGCCAGACACTATAAAACTCTTAGAGGAAAACATAGGCAGAACACTCTATGACATAAATCACAGCAAGATCCTTTTTGACCCACCTCCTAGAGAAATGGAAATAAAAACAAAAATAAACCAATGGGACCTAATGAAACTTCAAAGCTTTTGCACAACAAAGGAAACCATAAACAATATGAAAAGACAACCTTCAGAATGGGAGAAAATATTTGCAAACGAAGCAACTGACAAAGGATTCATCTCCAAAATTTACAAGCAGCTCATGCAGCTTAATATCAGTAAAGCAAACAACCCAGTCTAAAAATGGGCAGAAGACCTAAATGAACATTTCTCCAAAAAAGATATACAGATTGCCAACAAACACATGAAAGGATGCTCAACATCACTAATCACTAGAGAAATGCAAAACTACAATGAGGTATCACCTCACACCAGGCAGAATGGCCATCATCAAAAATTCTTCAAACAATGAATGCTGGAGAGGGTGTGGAGAAAAGGGAATCCTCTTGCACTGTTGGTGGGAATGTAAATTGATAAAGCCAGTATGGAGAACAGTATGGAGGTTCCTTAAAATACTAAAAATAGAACTACCATACGACCCAGCAATCCCACTACTTGGCATATACCCTGAGAAAACCATAATTGAAAATAGTCATGTACCACATTGTTCATTGCAGCTCTATTTACAATAGCCAGGGCATGGAAGCAACCTAAGTGTCCATCAACATATGAATCGTTAAAGAAGATGTGGCACATATATACAATGGAATCTTAGCCATAAAAAGAAATGAAATTGAGTTATTTGTAGTGAGGTGGATGGACCTAGAGTCTGTCATACAGAGTGAAGTAAGAAAGAATGAAACAAATACCGTATACACATATATATGGAATCTAAAAATAAAAATGGTTCTGAAGAACCTAGGGGCAGGACAGGAATAAAGACATAGATGTAGAGAATGGACTTGAGGACACGGGGAGGGGAAGGGTAAGCTGAGATGAAGTGAGAGAGTGGCATTGATATATATACACTACCAAATGTCAAATAGATAGCTAGTGGGAAGCAGCCACATAGCACAGGGAGATCATCTGTGTGCTTTGTGACCACCTAGAGGTGTGGGGTAGGGAGGGTGGGAGGGAGACGCGAGAGGGAGGAGATATGGGGATATATGTATATGTATAGTTAATTCACTTTGTTATACGGCAGCAACTAACAGAACAATGTAAAGCAATTATACTCCAATAAAGATGTTAAAAAAATAAATAAATAAAAATAAAAATGCAAAAAAAACAGTACAGCATATACACATGGAATAATATTAGAGCACAAATAATTTTTAAAAATCTTTCATAGTTCCATGTTTTAGAAACAATTATTCTAAAAGCCTTTTTTCTATGCAGAAATTTTATGTATTTTGTATTTTAAATCATATGTATAATATTATATTGTATTATAAATTATCACACATTCTATAAACAATTTACATAAGAAATAAAGGAGAAACTAACATTTCCTAGAGTCGCAACCCACAATAGATGATAATATTCTCTACTATATATCAAGATTATATATATTATATAGAACATAAAGTAATTGATATATACAATATCTATATTGATATATAGTGTTTAATATGTATCTACTGCGTATTGTTTATTATATATAAATCACTTGATATTTTTACCAAATGGCTTATACTATATATTCTGTTCTGTAATTTGCTTTTTTTCACATAACAGTATATCTAGACATCTTTCAAAGTCCAGATATAAGTATCAACTCCATTTTTAAAATGACTATATAATATCCCATTGCATGGGATGTACCATAGTATTGTTTCTAATCTCTACTTAGAAAGATTTGTTGTTCCTAATTTTTTGATATTGTAAACAATGGAGCAGACATCCTTGCGTATTTATCTTTACACATCTATTTGGGAAATGGAATTGTTGGATCAAGGGACATTGTGCATATATTTTAAAGTAAAATAATAATTACATTATATATAATTATGTCCTTCACTTCCACTAAAGACTATATCATTTCATGATCTCACGTTAACTTTGTAAGTATCATTTCAATGCAAAATGTCTCTCCAAGTGAGTTCATACTTCTAAGCCATATGAATACTGTATACATGAGACACTTACCCCTCACTGTTTTTAACTACTAATGCTAGTGGCTGGCTTTAACCACATCCTGTGTGAGACTCAGTGTAGCTATAAAACATGTCTTATTCAAGGCAAAAAAATACATAAGCAATTTAAAATTTTTTCTTTATATCTGTAGGAAAAGATACAAAAAGTCACATTCCATAATTTTACTAAGGGAATAAGCCAATGTTTCAAAGATGAAAAAATATTTCTTGATAGCACATCTAAGCCACCTAAGATTTTAGTGAAAAGTCTAAAAAATAGTCATTTTTTAATCCATCCTGTATATACTACTTTACATCTGCTAATACTTCAATAAAATATTTTTTAAAATACTCATGTCAGAGTGAGAGGATGCTTCTAGCTAAAATGGTTCTTTAGCAGTTAACCTAGGAAACCACAGTGTTTCCTGATCATAATGTTTGCTGCCCTGGTTTCTCATCCCCTGGTTTATGCATACATTGTTCCTGGCTAACAGGTGTCAGATAGTTTCAAACCACGGTAGTTAATAAACACAATACTTAAAATGCAGACTAATGAGCCTGTTCAAACCCATGTCTCCAAGCTGCATTAAATCACACCTCTATCAAGAGCCTGATTCCCAGAAACATGAAGTGTATCGGACCGTGCAATTCTGGAAACTTTTATTAATCTGCTCTTTGTAAAGCACTGTCCATAATCCAGGATTTTTAAAAATGAGTAAATGGAACAATTTTTTCAAATAAAATTTTATATAGAAACCTAATATTTAAAACATTTAAGAAAACTGCTCAGGTCCAAGCCAGATCCAGGCTCACAGACCCACTTCTTCAGCTCTCTCTTTTCCCCAGGACTGTGGTCTTTGAGGTACGTCCTCAGATAGCGGTTAGGTGTAAAATAAGCAAGAAATGAAACAAAATAATAGATGAGATATTGATAAGGAGAGGGCCAAATCTGCAAAAAACGAATTCTCTTTTTTCCCAAGAAACAAATATTCATTGAATGAATTTTTTAAAATTAATTTTTGGCCACACCCTGCAGCACGTGAACTTCCCACAAGCAGGAATGGGACCCATGCCCCCTGCATTGGAAGCACAGAGTCTTAACCGCTGGATCACCAGGGAAATCCTATTGAATGAATTTATAACCAATTCTGTTGACCTTAACGCACACATTAGGCTCACACAAACATCTGAATTAATACATACACACATATTCTGATAGACACTCTAGCATACAATAAACATTTTGTGACATTGTTCTAATTTTCTAACCAGATTCTTTCTCCCCTTCTTTCTTAAAAATAGAGCTCCATTTTCCCCCCTCAGGGAAGTGGTACATTTAGTTAATAATACTACTTTCCCAGACCCTTTGTAGCTAAGGTGGCAATATGAACCAGTTCTGGCCAACAGATATTAGTAGAATCTAATAGAGCATTTTAGAATCTAGTAGAACATCTGTGAACACTTTGTGAAAGGGATAGATGTATCTGGCTCGCACCTTAACTTGAATATAATCAAGAAGGGGTCCAACATTTTTCTGGAAGGGGGATAAACTGACAAGCTTCAATAAGAGTACACAATTTCCTATGCGGTTTTCAGCAAATGTTCTGCTTTCTTTATTAGGCTTACTTTAACTAAATTTTCTAGCACTGCCAATGATATTGCCATTTCATATATGCAGTTGTACTTAGCATCATATTTCAAGTTTCTAACAAATTTGAAATGAACACAATCTAATATAATTCTGATTTAATACTCCATTTAGGCTTTCTTGACTTATTAATTCTTTTAAGGTTCAGAAGAATCTTATATAATTTTGTCTTCCTTATTGTACTAAAAGTTCTTCTTACATAAAAACACATAGGTAGATATAATTTTTAAAACCCCAAATCTTGAATTCAAGTATAATCAGAGGTCATTTATTATCTTAACAACTGGTATTTGACTAATATTAGACCCACTAAACCATTCCCTATCCTATTTTTTGGAATCTCCTTTCTTCTAATTGAAGTATAGCTGGTCTACAATATTATGTTAGTTTCAGGTGTGCTACATAGGGATTTGACATTTGCATATATTATGAAATGATCACCACAATAAATCTAGGAACCATCTGTCCCCATACAAAGTTATTACAATATTATCGGTCATACTCCTTATGCTGTATACTTCATCACTGTGGCTTATATATTTTATAACTGGAGGTTTGTACCTCTTAATCTCCTTCACCTATTTGTCTCACACACACCCCTCCCCTCTGGCAACCACCAGTTCTCTATCTATGAGTCTTTTCATTTTGTCTTATTTGGTTATTTGTTTTGTTATTTAGATTCCACATATGGTATTTGTCTTTGTCTGACTTTTTAAAAAAAATATTTATTTATTTATTTGGCTGCACTGGGTCTTAGTTGCAGCACACTGGATCTTCGTTGCCATGCGTGGGATCTTTGTTGCAGCATGTGGGATCTTTTAGTTGTGGCATGTGAACTCTTAGTTGTGGCATGTGAACTCTTAGTTGCGGCATGTGAGATCTAGTTCCCTGACCAGGGACTTATTTCAGTTAGCATAATACCCTCTAGATCCATCCATGGTGTGGCAAATGGAAAGATTTCATTTTTAATGGCTGAGTAATATTCTATTGTATATATATACCATATTTTCTTTATCCATTCATCTCTCAATGGACATTCAGGTTGCTTCTGTATCTTGGCTGCTTTAAATAATGTTGCAATGACATTGGTATATATATCTTTGAGAATTAGTGGGGGTTTTTTCCTTTGGGTAGATACCCAGACATGAAATTGCTGGCTCATGTGACAGTTCTACTTTTAATTTTTTGAGGAACCTTCATACTGTGCCAGAGTGCCTATAACAGTTTACAATCCTACCAACAGTGCATGAGGATCCTCTTTTCTCTACATCCACATCAACACTTCTTTGTTGTCTTTTTGATAACAGCCATTCTGACAGGTGTGAACGAGTATCTCATTGTGGTTTTGATTTGCATTCTCCTAGTGATTAGTGATGTTGAGCATCTTTTCACATGTCTGTTGGCCCTCTGTATGTCTTCTTTGAAAAAATGTTTATTCAGGTCCTCTGCCCATTTTTTAATTTGATTGTTTGTTTTTTTGATGTTGAGTTTTATTAGTTCTTGGTATCGTTTGGAGATTAACCCCTTATCTGATGTGTCCTTTGCAAATATCTTTTCCCATTCAGCAGGCTGCTTTTTCATTTTGTTGATAGTTTTCCTTGGCTGTGCCAAAATATTTTTAATTTGATGTTATGCTATTTGCGCTTTTGTTTCCCTTGCCTAAGGAGACAGATCCAAAAACATTGCCAAGACTGGTGTCAAACAGCATACTGACTGTTTTCTTCTAGGAGTTTCATGGTTTCAGGTCTTACATTTAAGTCTTTAATCCATTTTGAGCTTATTTTTGTATATGATGTGTGTATATTGAGTCTTTTGCATGTAGCTGTCCACTTTTCCCAGCACCATTTGCTGAAGAGGCTGTCTTTTTCCCATTGTATATTCTTACCTCCTTTGTTGTAGATTAATTGACCATATAAACGTGGGTTTATTTCTGGGCTCTCTATTCTGTTCCATTGACCCATGTGTCTATTTTTGTGCCAGTACCATACTGTTTTGATTACTGTAGCTTTGTAATATAACTTGAAATAGGGACATGTGATACCTCCAGCTTTGTTCTTTCTCAAGATCGTTTTGCCATTTGGGGTCTTTTGTATTTCCATACGAATTTTATAATTATTTGTGCTAGTTCTGTGAAAAATGTCATTGGTGTTTTGATAGGGATTGCATTGAATCTGTAGATTGCCTTGGATAGTATGGCCATTTTAACAACATTAATTTTTCCAATCTATGAGCATGATGTATTTTTCCATTTATTTGTATCATCTTCAGTTTCTTTCATAAATGTCTTGTAGTTTTCTGAGTACAGGTCTTTTACCTCCTTGGTTAGGTTTAGTCCTAAGTATTTTATTCTTTTTGATGCAGTTGTAAATGGGATTGTTTTCTTATTTTACCTTTCTGATAGCTCTTTGTTAGTGTATAGAAATGCAACAAATTTCTGCATATTAATTTTGTATGCTGCAACTGAATTGAATTCATTTATTAATTCTAATAATTTTTTGGTGGCATCTTTAGGATTTTCTATGTATAGTATCATGTCATCTGCAAACAGTGAAAGTTTTACTTCTTTCTAATTTGGGTTCCTTTATTTCTTTTTCTTCTCTGATTGCTGTGGCTAGGACTTCTAATACTATGTTGAATAAAAGTGGTGAGAGTGGGTATGCTTGTCTTGTTCCTGATCTTAGAGGGAATGCTTTCAGCTTTTCACCATTGAGAATGATATTAGCTGTGGGTTTGTCATATATGCCCTTTATTATGCTGAGGTATGTTCCCCCTATACCCGCTTTGTGGAGAGTTTTTATCATAAATCAACGATGAATTTTATCAAAATCTTTTTCTGCATCTACTTAGATGATTATATGATTTTACTACTTTTGTCTTTTAACCTTCCTACTAGCTTTATATATTTACCATATATCTGCCTTTACCGTTGAGATTTTTTCCTTTCATAATTTTCTTATTTGTAGTTGTGGTCTTTTCTTTTCTCCTCAGAGAAGTCCCTTTAACATTTTTTTGTAAAGCCAGTTTGGTGGTGCTGAACTCTTTGAGCTTTTGTTTGTCTGTAAAACTTTTTATCTCTGCATGATACCTTGCCAGGTAGAGCATTATTGCTTCTTCTTTTTTTTTTAATATAACTTTATTTATTTATTTTTGTCTGTGCTGGGTCTTTGACGCTGCACACAGGCTTTCTCTAGTTGCAGTGAATGGGTCTACTCTTTGTTGAGGTGCACAGGCTCTCATTGTGGTGGCTTCTCTTGTTGTGGAGCATGGGCTCTAGGTGCATGGGCTTCAGTAGTTGTGGCATGCAGTCTCAGTAGCTGTGGCTTGTGGGCTCTAGAATGCAGGCTCAGCAGTTGTGGCGCATGCGCTTAGTAGATCCGATGCATGTGGGATCTTCTGGGACCAGGGCTTGAACTCGCGTCCCCTGCATTGGCAGGCAGATTCTTAACCACTGCACCGCTAGGGAAGTCGTTTTTTGTTGTTGTCTTGTGTTTTGGTTTTCTTTTTCCTTTCATCACTTTAAATATATTGTGTCACTCCCTTCTGGCCTGCAGAATTTCTGCTGAAAAGTAAGATCATAGTCTAGGGAATTGCCTGGAAGTCCCGTGGTTGGGACTCCATGCTTCCACTGTAGGGGGTGTGGGTTTGATCCCTGGTTGGGGAACTAAGATCTCACAAGCTGCACGGTGCATGCCGCCTCCAAAATAAGCTCATTGTCTTATGGGAATTCCCCTGTATGTAAATAGTTGCTTTTTCCTTGCTTGTTTTAAGATTCTCTCTTTGTCTTTAATTTTTGCCATTTTAATTATAGTGTGTCTTGATGTAGATTTCTTTGGGTTTACCTTGTTTAGGACTCTCTATGCTTCCTGAACCTGGATGTCTGTTTCCTTTCCCAAGTTAAGGAAGTTTTCAGCTATTATTTCTTCAGATAAGTTCTCTGCCCCTTTCTCGCTCATGTCTCTTTCTGGGACCCCTATAATGCAAATTTTAGCTTGATGTGATCTTGGACATCTCTTAAACTATGCTCATTAAAAATTTTTTTTCAGGCTTCCCTGGTGGCACAGTGGTTGAGAGTCCGCCTACCGATGCAGGGGACACGGGTTCGTGCCTCGGTCTGGGAAGATCCCACATGCCGCAGAGCGGCTGGGCCCGTGAGCCATGGCCGCTGAGCCTGCGTGTCCGGAGCCTGTGCTCCGCAGCGGGAGGGGCCGCAGCAGTGAGAGGCCCGTGTACAGCAAAAAAAAAAAAAAAAAAAAAAAAATTTTTTTTCTTTTTTCTATTCAACTTGGGTGATTTCCACTACTCTGTCTTCCAGTTTGCTGATCCATTCCTCTGTATCATGTAATCTACTGTTGGTTCCTTCTAGTCTATTTTTTATTTCAGTATTGTATTCTTCAGCTCTGTTTGGTTTTTTTTAATATTTTCTAACTCTTTGTGAAACTTCTTACTGTGCTTACTCTTTCTCCTGAGTTCACTTATCATTTTTATGATAACTGCCTTGAACTCTTTGTTGGGTAGATTGCTTATCTCCATTTTGCTTAGTTCTTCTTCTGGGGTTTTATCTTGTTTCTTCTTTTGGAACACATTCCTTTGCCATTTCATCTTGCCTAATTCTCTATTTTCATTTCTATGTATTAGGTAGGTAGGTGGGTTATGTTACCCAATCTTGGAGAAGTGGTCTTATGTAGGAAACATCCTATGGGGCCCAGCTGCACAGTCCCCTCTGGACACCAGAGCTATATGCTCTAGCAGTACCCTCTATGTGAGCTGCATGGGCCCTTCTGTTGTGGTGTGGCCAACTACTATGGGCACGCTGGTAGGTGGGGCTGGCCCATGGCCCAGTTGGCTGCCAGGCCCTGCCTCGTATGGAGACTGCCAGTTTGCTGGTGGCTGAGGTCAGGTCCTGGCACAGTTGGCTGCAGGGTTCTGGGGGTCTTGAGGCTGGTGCCAGCCTGCTGGTGGGTTGGGCTGGGTCCTGGGGCACTGGCTGCTTGGCCTGGGGGCTCCCAGCACGGGTGCCTACCAGGTGGTGGGTGGGTAAGCCCCTGGCACTAATAAGCTAGAGAGAGAACTCCAAAATGCCGCTTGCCAGCACCAGTGTCCTTGTGGTAGAACAAGCTTCTAAAAACAGTTGCTGCCTGCATATGTGTCCCCAGATGCAGTCCTACTTGCCTTCTACCTCTCCAGAAGGCTCTTCGAGATCAGCAAGTGGGTCTAGCCCAGGTTTCTTTCCAATTACTGCCTCTGTGCTGGGTCTCAGAGCATGTGCAGCTTTGTGTGTGCCCTTTAAGAGTGGACTCTCTGTTTCCTAGGGCCCTCTGGCTCTCCTGTACACAAGCCCTGCTGGCCTTCAAAGCAAGACATTCTAGGGGCTTGTTTTCCCAATGCAGGATCCTTGGGCTGGGGGAACCCAGTGAGGGGCTCAGACCCATTGCTCTCTAGGGGGAGTCTGCAATCATGATGATCCTCCCATTTGTGGGTCACTCACCTGTGGGTATAGTACTTGAATATACTGTGTCTCCACTCCTCCTACTCATCTCATTGTGCTTCCTTCTTTATATCTTTAGTTGTGGGAAATCTTTTCTGCTAGTCTTCAGGTCATTCTCATCCATAGTTGCTCTATAAATAATTGTATTGATATGCCCCTAGGAGGAGGTGAGCTCAGGGTCTTCCTACTCTGCCATTTTGGCCACCTCTCTAATTCTATCTTTTACGGATGAATGCTTCTGATGTTTAGTGCCTTTTAAACTATGTGAAATATACATAATTATGGCTAAAGTCTAAAACGGCCAATCTCAAAAATAACCAAAATCAGATTGCAGAGAAAGTTTTCTGCTTTAATGCCATGCTTAATTCAACTTAGACCAGCAAAATAGAATATTCACAAAAGTCATCAGACATTATCCAGTTAATAAGAATGATATTGACTTTAATCTATCATTTGGATTTTAGTGATAATGTAAATATAAAGTTCAATCTATTTATTTATTAAATAGTGTGTGTTTGTTTGGAGGCTACTCTCATTCTGTAGTCCAGCTCAGCATCATGGTTTCATTCTAGTAGGTAAAAGAAAACTTGGATAATCCAGAAATTTGGGCTAGAGTAGCCTCCTCTTTAAGCGCTGCTTTTTAAAAAATGAGTCCACAGATCACCTACATCAGAATCATCTTGAGGTGTAAAAAATATAGATTTTTCTACTTCACTTCCAAAAATTCTTATTCAGTTTCTGGGGAGAAGCCCAGGAATCATCTGGTCTCCAGGTGATTCCAATGTGCACTCATGCAAGAAGCTGGCAATAGGGAGTTCCAGCAAGAGATACTAGGGAATTCTGGTAGGCTAGCTTGCAGAGCTCAGCTGCAAGTGAACTATAAGACAGGTAAGCATCTGGCCTCCAAGAAGCCTCAAACTAGTCCTATACCAGTTCTGGGCTACTTGTTATCAGATCTTTCTTCAACTCTTTCTCTGCTCTGCTCAGTACAGCAGGGCATCTTTTTCCTGCAGGCTGTTTCCTAGGCCCCTGTAGATTGACTTCCCAGTGGGATTAGCCAGTGAGAGATATTGGCATAAATCTGGAGGGCAGAAGGAAGAAGCCAGGGCATTTTTTCCACATCTCTGTCTTAGCCTCCTTCTCGAGCTGCAGTTGTGTCTTCTTCACTGTTCAGCTTCCATCAGACAGGCCCACTGTGGTTCTTGTTTCCACAAGTTGACTCCAGCCCCCAGTCTCGAATCATATCATTTTCAATCTCTGTACCTCCAGGTTTGAAGTGGAAGTGCCTTCCTTCTTCTGCTGCTAATATCTGGAATGCTTTAAATTCCATATTAATTTCTCAGCTACTCCATCACCCGTGTAACCAATTCTCTTTCTTAAATTCTCTTTATTTTAAATACTCAGAATGTTTCTGTTTTCCTTGTTGGATGACGGCTGATAGAGGGCCCCAGCCATAGGGCTAGCTAGGGTTCAGAACCAGTTCTCCAGTCATTCCCGAAGCAGATAGAACAGAATAAGTCCTGGGGCAGGCTGCCAAGAAAAAGTCAGACAGGGCCTCAGTCATGGGGTGAGGCCCTGAGGTGTATGCCTCAGGGTTCCCCAAACATGTGATAAAGCTTGGTTCCTCCCCACAAACTGTATCTTGTTATCTTAAAAATAGCACACAAGAATACAATGTCTTGTGGAAACCATACCACTGGAGTGCCTAGCATGTAGTAACAGCTTAATTAATATTTTTTGACTGGGTGTGCATAGTTTGCAAGGGAAACTATTTGATCAGATTTAGGGTGAAAAATGAGAAAGAGATTCTTCTCACCTCTATCCAACAAATACTTCCGGCATAAAAAGAAATGAAAGGTTATTTTTCTAAAGCTATTAATTTTTATTTTTAAGCATCCAGAAATTTTTTCTTCTGGAACTGTATAGAGTAAGTCCCCTACATATGAATGAGCTGTGTTCCAAGAGTGAGTTCATAAGTCCAATTTGTTCATAAGTCCAACAGAGTTAGCTTAGGTACCCAACTAACACAATCAGCTATATAGTACTGTACTGTAATAGGTTTATAATACTTTTCACACAAATAATACATAAAAAACAAACAAAGAAAACATTTTTAATCTTACAGTACAGTACCTTGAAAAGTACAGTAGTACAGTACCTTGAAAAGTACAGTAGTACAGTACAACAGCTGGCATACAGGGGCTGGCATCTAGTGAACAGGCAAGAAGAGTTATTGACTGGAGGAGGGAGAGGAGGCAGGAGATGGTAGAGCTGAAGGATCATTAGCAATAGGAGACGAAGGGCAAGCTGCAATTTCACTCATGCCTGACGCTGATGGCATAGGTTCTGGTTCCTTGCTGGATTCAATTCTATCTACCCTCTTGAAAACACGATCCAGTGACATTTGGGTAGTAGCTCTTTTTTTCTCATTATAGATGACAGTAGCACTGGGTTGCATTTTGAACTGTCGCTGCAGCCTTCGTGTACCATTCTACGTTCGGGTCTTTTGCCTCAAAAACTAACAGTGCCTCCTCAAACAAAGAAAATCCACTTGCCACTTCCTGCGTCGTGAATCTCTTCGGTTCTTCAGTTACTTCTTCTTCCTCTTGTCTCTCTTTATCCTTTTCCTGGGCCCCCAATTCCATCTTTTTGCCTTGCGCCACTCTCTCAATTATTTTCACTTTTGTTTCCATCGTTATTGCTTGGCACTTAGCAGTACCAGCTACATCACTGCTGCTTTTATGCTTGCTTCCAGACATCCTGGGCTTGAAATAAAGATACTGTACTACTGTACTGTATACAGTACCGTCCAGTAAAGTACGCAAAAGCACAACCACTTGTAGAGGATGCACACACGTGACAATGTATGACAGTCACATGAGCTAACTTACGTGATTGGACATGCAAACCACATTCGCGTCTTTGAAAGTTCGCAACTTGAAAGTTCGTGTGTAGGGGACTTACTGTAATATCTTTGAGATATTAAGTCAGGGTTTTTTAAAACTAGAAAACCAAGACTATGAGCTAAGAATTTATTTTATCTTCCTGGCAGTGAACATTAGTCAGTATCTTGCTTTTGCAAAAAATGCATGTTAATGAGATATGCAATATCAGTTGCTTGTTACATTAGATTTCTACCACAGTTTTGTAGTAAAGTGTTAACATCCTTAGGAAACTGAAAGTCTAGTATTACTGGGAAAACAATTAAGATTTGGAAGAAAGCAGACGTATTGAGATTAATGGGTTAATTTTTCACTCTAAGTTGGTACATTTAATATTTTTATTTATTAAAATTCCATGAAATCAAAATTTCTATGTAACTAGTCTCACTCAATAACTAGGACATATAATTTTTTAAATAAAAAATTAAAGTGTTGATGTCCAATATTATAATAGTTTCAGATCTACTATATAGTAACTTGACCTTTGCATACATTATGAGATGATCACCATGATGAGTCTAGTGACTATCTGTCCCCATACAGAGTTATTTAAAGGTTAAAAATACTGGACTTCCCTGGTGGCGCAGGAGTTAAGAATCCACTTGCCAATGCAGGGGACACGGGTTCAAGCCCTGGTCCAGGAAGATCCCACATGCCATGGAGCAGTTAAGCCTGTGCACCACAACTACTGAGCCTGCGCTCTAGAGCCCACGAGCCACAACTACTGAGCCCGCGTGCCACAGCTACTGAAGCCCGCATGCCTAGAGCTCGTGCTCCGCAACAAGAGAAGTCACCGCAATGAGAAGCCCATGCACCGCAACAAAGAGTAGCCCCCGCTCGCCACAACTAGAGAAAGCCGTTGCACAGCAACAATGACCCAACACAGACAAAAAAAATAAGTAAACACTAAATTGTCTTTGTTTTGGGGGTATTGAATTGTGTTTTTTCATCTTTTTTTCTTTTTCATTATCCATACATTTCTAAAAGAATGAGCATTCAGGGACCTCCCTGGTGGCGCAAAAGAGACAAAAGAGACTTTTCAGGTGTAATTAAATTAAGAACTTTGAGGAGATTATCCTGGGATATCTGGGTGAGCCCAAACTAAAATCACAGGTGTCCTTGAAACTGGAGAACTTCGCCCAGATGTGGTCAGAGGGAGATATGACGATTGAAGAATGTTCAGAGAGGTGCAATGTTGCTGGCTGTGGGGATGAGGGAGACCACGAGCTAAGGAATGTGGGCAGCCTTTAGAAGCTGGAGAAGGCAAAGAAATGGATTCTCCCCTAGATCCTCCAGAAAGGAGCACAGTCCTGCCAACACTTTGATTTTAGCCCAGTGAGACACGTTAGAATCCTGCCCTATAGAACTGTAAGATAATAAATGTGTGTTGTTTTAAGCCATTAGTTTGTGGCAATTTGTAATAGCAGCAATAGAAAACTAATACACCTTCCTTCTCCTGATTGTTGGAAATGCATTTTTTAAGAAATATGTCATGCTTTCACCCCTTATGAGCTGCCACTGCCAGCAGCAGCAATAATGATCCTAGAATATCAGAAGTTTGGCAAGACTGGGAGTTCTTAACTGTATTGCATCAAAACAGATATGCAAGGAGTAAAGGGCACAGAGGGCTTATCTACAGTTTGACCTCTTCACTGTCCTTGGAGGCTCTGTCATGGAAAGAAGTGCTGTTTCTGCAAGGTACAGAGATCAGGGAAATGCTCCTACATATACCTGCCCTTGGTGTAACAACAAAAATAACTTCATAAATAGGGAAATCATTCAAGTAAACACATGGCATGCCAGTGATTCTAAAAACCCATTCACACATCTGAGAGCTGGTTATACCTCCCTGACCTGGGGTCAAGAAGATGATCTTTCCAAGGTCGCCAACAATAAGAGAATAATATAACAATCAGAGAACTCCGTTGTTATTAACAAGCCAGCAAAATGATAACTTGAGAGTGTGCCAGTCAGTGGCAACCTACTCTCTCTCCCCATATTCTCCGATAGGACCTTTGATTTTTTTTTCCAGTTGTTTTGAAAGTGTTATGTAAATATGTAAATACAGCTTTAAGAGAGTTTCTTAAATTCTGGAATTTAAGAATTTAGGAATTCTGGAACCACCATTAGAGCTAATATTTGATACATGACATTGACACATCATAGTTTCTGGATACTTGCTAATTTGGGTTGAAAATTGTTTGGCTTTATCTTGTAAAGTTGAACATATGCACACCTGTGTTAGTTTTCTATGGATGCTGTAGCAAATCACCACAAACTGTATGGCTTAAAACAACAGAAATTTATCCTCTCACAGTTGTGGAACCAGAAGTCCAAAATCAGTTTCACTGGACTGATTCAAAGTGTTGACAGGGAATTTTGCCTTCTTCTCTTCTGTCTGGAATCAAATCTCCTTTTGCCTCCCACTTATAAAGACACTTGTGATTGCATTTAGAGCCCACCTGGATGATCTAGGATAATTTCCTGATCTCAAGGTCCTTAACTTAATCACATCTGCAAAGACTCTTTTTCCATATAAGTTAAGATCTTTGGGGGCCATTGTCAGCCTACCACAATACCCTAGCAATTCCACTCCTATTAAATGCTCTAGAGATACTCCTGCCAAAGTGCACCAAGAAACATATACAAGACTGTTCATAGGTGTATTTTTCGAAGTGCATTTTAGAAGTCCAAAGGAATCCACCCAGATGTTTGTTGATAGGTGAATGGAGTGATAATGAGTGGCATATTCACATAAAGAGAAATTTATCCATTAGTGACCATGACTGATCTGTAGCAACAGGAAGCATGAATAAGCAGCAGATACAATGGTGAGTGAAAAAGCAAATCCTCACTTACTAGTGTACATGATACGATACTGTTTTTATAAAGCTCAAAACATGTAAAATATTAACCAGGGACAAATATGTGGTAAAGTCATGATTTTCTTTTAAATAAAGGCCATGATAAAGACAAAATTTAGAACATAGTAACCTCTGGGTTAGTGGTGGTGGAAAATGGAGCAGGCTGGGGGTTTGGGGTTGGGACGGAGCACTCAGGTAACATCAACAATATTGGAGACGTTTTAGCTCTTATGTCGGGTAGTGAGTCCTAAGGTGTTTATTTCCTTATGCTTTACAATTTACACACATTACAAATATTCCTTTATATGTATCAAATATTTTTAAAAACCCTAAGGTAATGGACCTAGAGGGTGGTATGCTAAGTGAAATAAGTCAGACAGAGAAAGACAAATACTGTATGATTTCACTTACATGTGGAATGTAAAAAAACCCAAAACCCAGAAAAACCCAACCAAGCAAACAAAACAAACCCAAAACAGACTCATAGATACAGAGAACAAACTGGTGGTTGCCAGAGGGGAGGAGGGAGGGAAGTGGGCAAAATAGGTGAAGGAGAGTAAGAGGTAAAAAATTCCCGTTATAAAATAAACAGGTCACGAGGATATAATGTATAGCATAGGGAATATAGTCGATAATACTGTAATAACTTTGTATGGGGACAGATGGTTACTAGACTTATCATGATGATCATTTCATAATGTATTTAAATACCAAATCACAAAATTGTATACCTGAAACTAACATTGTATGTCAACTATACTTCAATAAAAAACCAAAACCAAACCAAACAAACAAACAAAACCCTCAAAAAATCCACCATGGTAATTAGTGGCATTGTGTTAGGCATTTTTTGAAGTTAGGTATATAGACTCAAGCTGGTTAGAGAAAACAGAGGGACTTATCACAAGGATTCATATGGATAAGAACTGGGAAGCATCTGGGATTTGAAGCAGCTGAAGTATCGACTTCGCTCTCCTCCGTTCTTGTATGCAAAGGGGAAGAGTCTGGTGCAGGAAGGCTGGTTCAGCTATAAACAGGTTATCTAACAAATTCTTAACTTGCTGATAACTTCATTTTTGAGAGCAGTGTTTCCTCCCTAAATATAACAATCACACAGAGTAATTTAAAAAATTACCAGATTTAATAAATCAGGATTTCCAAGACCCTAGCTAATCTGCATATTTAATAAGCATAGCAGGTGATTTTCATTATCAGGGAAACCTGGGAAATTTCTGGAGCATTGCTTCTTAAACGTTAATGTGCACAGGAGTCACTTGGGATCTTTTTGAAATGCAGATTTTGACTCCGTAGGTCCACGGTGGAATCTGAGCGTGCCTTTCTGAGAAGCCTCAGGTAATGCAGACACTGCCAGTTGAGGGCACTATTTGAGCAGCAAGTTTCTAGAGCTCACTATCGTGTCACAGACCACCCCGGTTTTTGTTTGTTTGTTTGTTTTTTGGGTTTTTTTTGCGGTACGCAGGCCTCTCACTGTTGAGGCCTCTCCCGCTGCGGAGCACAGGCTGCGGACGCGCAGGCTCACTGGTCATGGCTCACGGGTCCAGCCGCTCTGCGGCATGTGGGATCTTCCCGGACCGGGGCACGCACCCGTGTCCCCTGCATCGGCAGGCGGACTCTCAACCACTGCGCCACCAGGGAAGCCCTCGGGAAGCCCTCACAGAGCCCTTTTGAAAATCTAGGAAGAGCTATCTATAGATCCATTTCACAGCAAAATTTCACACACAGAATTTAACATACAATTGCAAAGGGTTTGGAGCACCCCTGGACACTGTCCTTAGGCCAAGGTTAATAGGATACACCATCAACCTGGTTCTGATGAAATGAAAGGAATCTTTTTTTTTTTTTTTTTTTGCGGTACGCGGGCCTCTCACTGTTGTGGCCTCTCCCGCTGCAGAGCACAGGCTCCAGACGTGCAGGCTCAGCAGCCATGGCTCACGGGTCCAGCCGCTCCGCGGCATGTGGGATCTTCCTGGACCGGGGCATGAACTCTCAACCACTACGCCACCAGGGAAGCCTACAGGAATCTTTGAATAATAACATCCAACATTTATTGAGCACCTACTATATGCCTTGGCACTGTGCTAAGAGTTCTAGACGTATCATCTCATTGAATCCTCACAACAAACCTATGAGGAGGGTACTGTTGTTATCATTCTCATCTTACAAATAAGGAACTGGTGCATAGAAAGTTTTAAGTAATTTGCTCACGTGTATTCAGTGGGCCTGATTTCTGAGCCCAGGCGTTGAATTACTACGTTGTACTGCAGTCTCAGTGCCTAGCAATTACTTTGAAGAAAGTAATTTATTTTATTAAAATCTGTCTGGAGAGTGAAAATGTGGACTGACTAGACCCGAGGTTTTCAAATTCTGATGGCATCAGAATCTCCTGGGGCATTTGTTAAACATGATAAAACAGGGCTTCCCTGGTGGCACAGTGGTTGAGAGTCTGCCTGCTAATGCAGGGGACACGGGTTTGTGCCCCGGTCTGGGAAGATCCCACATGCCGCGGAGCGGCTGGGCCTGTGAGCCATGGCCGCTGAGCCTGCGCGTCCGGAGCCTGTGCTCCGCAACGGGAGAGGCCACAACAGTGAGAGGCCCGCGTACCGCAAAACAAAACAAAAGAAAACATGATAAAACAATGCTTGAGTTCCATCCTAGAATAGAATCTCTGGGGATGGGGAAGAGAATTTGTGTATTTAACCAATGCCCCAGATGATTCTAATGTGTAAAGTTTGAGTATCATTGCCATGGATTTTACAAAGAGCAGTGTTTTAAAAATCCAAAGGTAAGTTGAAATTCGTTATGTGAGAAACTCTGAAAGGGAAGGTGGCTCCGAGGTTTAGGAAGTTCTGCTTTCCTGACTCCGATCTTAATGAGGAAGAAAAGCAGGACAAGTTTCCTTTGCAGTCCAATCAGGAGTATTATTACTGGGGTTGTTTACAGAAAATAATCTCTTTTCCACTATTAAATTTTTTTTTATTGAAGTATAGTTGATTTACAATGTTGTGTTAGTTTTGGGTATACAGCAAAGTGATATCTATCTATCTATATATCTTGTTGGTTATCTTTTTTTTTTTTTTTTTTTCTGTACGCGGGCCTCTCACTGTTGTGGCCTCTCCCGTTGTGGAGCACAGGCTCCGGACGCGCAGGCTCAGCGGCCATGGCTCACGGGCCCAGCCGCTCCGCGGCATGTGGGATCTTCCCGGACCGGGGCACAAACCCGTGTCCCCTGCATTGGCAGGCAGACTCTCAACCACTGCGCCACCAGGGAAGCCCGATTATCTATTTTATATATAGTAGTGTGTATCTGTTAATCCCAAACTCCTAGTTTATCCCTTCCCCCTTTCCCCTTTGGTAACCATGAGTTTGTTTTCTATGCCTGTGGGTCTATTTCTGTTTTGTATATAAGTTCATTTGTATCCTTTTTTCTTTTAGATTCCACATATAAGCGGTATCGTATATTTGTCTTTCTCTGGTTTACTTCACTTAATATGATAATCTCCACTGTTAATTTAGACATAAGAATAGGTGTTTGTCTCATGTGACCTTTTAGAACTTTTAAATACCATAAAACTGTCTATATCTGGGAAAATGCTAGTATTAATTTTTTTTTAATGTAAGGAGGGAGGAAAAGATTCACTTTTAAAGTACAGTTGACCCTTGAACAATGAGGGTTTGAACTGCTCGGGTCCCCTTATACTCGTTTTTTTTTCACTAAATGCATACTATAGCACTGCCTGATCCCCATTCGGTAGAATGCATGGATGTTGAACCTAGGATACGAAGGGTCAACAGTAAAGTTATTCTCGGATTTTCAGCTGAGGATCAGCTCCCCTAACCCCCAAATTGTTCAAGGGTCAACTGTAGCTCACATTATCAAGGACACAAAAATGTACTTATAAAGTGGTGTCATGAGCCTGTAAGAATAGCGGAGGGAAAATTAACCCTACTCCTCACCTCTGCCCCCAGACAAGCTTAAATTTTGGGGGAAAAAGCTAGAATAACAACAGAAAGCATGGGGGGGCATAGCTTGACTCTCTCCTAGACTGTTGTTTATTTTTTGTTTTCTGTTCATTTGTTTATTCAAGCCATTTAACAACAACAAAAAAAAAAACTGCATGTGATTTCATTGGGCCAAGTACAGCTCTAGGAGCTGGGGATACAGAGGTGAAGAAGGCTTACTCCCTTTGCTTTAAGGAGGTGAGTTAACCAGTTATATCAATACAGGGATGAGGTTTAACAAAGCGCAAACTGGGGGTTGTGAACAGAAAAGAAATTAAAAGATGAGAGAAGGGAGAATTTTAGTATGATTTGTAAAACAGCTGAAGAAGGTGGAGTCTGATTAAAGACTAGTAACTGGATGGCAATCTGACTCAAGATTTCTTTTTTAAGAAAAATATATATGATGTCTTTAAGGCTATAGATATTTTATAGGCAATTAACTTCTCTACCTCTGGTGATATACTATTTTTAAGAGATGGTTAAAGGAATAATTTGTGAGCATCCTAGAGAAAGGAAGTGGTGATAACCTGAGACCAGAATAACTCAGCAAGACCACCCCCATTTCTTTGGTAGACTAGGGAACCATGGTAAATTTGCATCTGAGTGGGTGTTAGGGAAGCAGAAATAATAGATGTGGATTCACAGAAATCTTTGTTTTTGAAAAAATATGTATTGTGTGTCTGCCTAGATCAGACATTTGCAAGGCAATTGCACCTACATTTTTATATTTGATTATCACAATAAGCCGATTAAGGAAATATTGTCTTCCTAAAAAAACAAACAGAAAACTAAGGCCCTCCAAGCTTGACACTGAAGGAGAGTCTTGGTGGAAGAATATCTTGGTGGAACTGGTTTGTCACCCATAAGGACTCCAACTCTGACCCTAGGGATTCACCTCCTTTTACAGAGGTGAATTACTCTCACAAGTACTTTCCTCACATTTGTAGACTGGCTCAATTATAATAGAAGACTTTCCCCTTAATACTCTGCAACAAAGCTGAAAGAGGGCTGGAAGCCATAAACAAGATTTTACGAACCACAGAAGATAATAAAATGGAAATAAACGCAGAAAAGGACTTGAAATTAAATATGGTTTACAAAATAAGGTTTTATTCATCTTGAATTTACAGCCCACTGCAGAGATTATGACTTCCTCTCAGTACTAGATTATTTGTTTTAAATGACTGTTTTCAGCATGTCGCTATGTATTTTCAGTGATGTATTTTTACCTCCAGCCACACTTTAAAGCTACAAAGTGCTATAACCTACCTTCTAGAACCTTATCTTCTACTAGTCCTCAGTGTGAGTTCCTTGTTTCACAGCCTTTCCTACTCAAAGACCCCAGAATATGTCACTTGTTTTGCCTCTATGCTCAAACCATTCTTCAACATCCATTCTAGATACAAAAGTTGTTTTATTCAGGGCTTTGTGGTTTCAAGGACCAGAAATTCAATTAAATTAGCTCAAGTAAAAGGTTTTCTTAGAGTAGTATGATATGTGATTTCTCAGAAATAGTAATCAAAGTACTCTTGAGCCTTGTATCAGTTGTGAATATTTGAGACTTAAGCAATTTTTTCCCCTCACATTAGAAGAAATCTGGAGGTAGCCAAGTTGCTGGTTGTTTTAGTAGCTCAAGATTAAAAAGACCAGTGATGTTCCTCTTCTTGACCATTCCCTCATGATCACAAGGTGGCTGCTGTAACTCTAAATATCGTGTCCATGTTCAAGGAAGGTAGAAAGCGGAGGGAAGCGAAACCAGTCTTTTCCTTTGGTCATGAAAGTAAAAACTTTCACAGAAATCTGCCAGTAGACTTCTGCTTACATTACATTTACAATAACTCTGTCACATAGCTGCTTATAAAGGAAGTGAAATGACAAGCCACATATTGGAAGGAAAATTTACAACACAAAGAATTGCTACTGAGAATATAAAAACTTTATAGTTTGATAAAAATAAGATAAACAACCTAATAGAAAAACAGGCAAAAATGTGAGTAGGCAATTGACAGAAGAGGAAACATTTTTGGTGAATAAATTTAGGAAAAGATGCCCAACCACATTAGTGATCAGGGAAATGCAAATTAAGACTATGTTGAAATATAGACTATATCTATTAAATTACCCCAAATTAAGAAATCTCAAAATATTAAGTGTTGCTGTAAATGTGGAGTCTTATCTACCACTGGCGGGGGGGGGGGGAGTAAAATGGTATAACCGCTTAGCAATCCAATCTGGGGTTTTCCAGTGAAATTGGATTTTTGCATACCCCATGATGCAGCAGTTCCACAGCTAGCGATTCCACACAGGAGACATGTACATGAATGTTCACAGCAGCATTATTTGTAATAGCAAGAATGGAAATAACCCAGATGGTCATTGTCAGAAGAATGAATGATACATTTATATGATACACCTGCAATGATTGCAGCAACGTGAATGGGTGTAAGAAATAAGTGAAAAAAATCAAGGGCAGAAGACTACATATATGGCATAATGTTTTTAAAAGATACAATACAAGAAGGCTAAACAATATATATTTTCAGAAATACATACACGTGTGGTCATGTGTTTTTGAAAAAACAAAGCAAGGAAAAGATAAACACAAAATTCAGGATAGTGGTTACTTCTCCTGAGGCAGGGAACAAGAAAGGGATTGAACACACAGGTAGATTCAATGATACCACAATGCTCTAGGTATTAAGTTGAGTAGTGGATTCCCAGTTGTCTATTATTATGCTTCATAACTTACTTATATGTTATATATATATTTATGTATCAAATGTTACATAATAAAAAACTTTAGTAAGGTAATAAATAGCTTTGACAATAAGTACAAAAAGGACTATATCATATTGTGAAATTTTGGGGGGGGCGGAGACACATGTACTAGGGAACCAGACACTTACATTTTTAATTGTTTTAGTTTTACAATGCTTTTTGAGTATAATAAACACTTTTTTGCTTCAGTCCAGGTGGGGAGAAAGGACATAAGCACATACAAACACAAATGCTCTAAATGAATTTATTCTTATTACTGTGCAGAAACTTTATAAAATAAAAAGAAGTAAGCGCTGTTGGAACAGAGAGATGGAGACGTACCGATAACACTATGTTAAAGAACAGTGCCAGTAGAGGAATGGGGACAGAAGTGAGACTACACAAGTATTTAAGGAGAAATTAAAAGGGAGGTTGTAGATTACAGTCTCCTTTTCAAAATGCTTAGTAATAAAAGAAGAGAGGAAATTAGTTTCTCTCTTCTTCAGAGATTCTTCGAGACTATTCTTCCCAAGCCCACTCTTTTTGCTTTTGTATTTGATGGCTGTATTACAGAGACAAAAATACAGACCACAGCACAACTTTGCTAGGCATTTAAGAAAATCTCTAAGGTTTCATGTCCTATCCAGGGACACACTAGTACCTACCCCCAAGGGGGTGTTAATGGTGTCACTATATAATCAGTGTTTCCTTTTTATTATTTTCACCATCATTTCAAGGTTATTTAACTCATTCTCAATTCTAGTGATCACACTAGAACCCAATCATGATAATAAACCAAAACAAATAAACAACACTCTCTCCAAAAACTAACAAAACCCCCACCTCAAAACAAAATAACATTTCTTAATCATTCTCTCAACTGAAGATTTACTGCTTATAATCTGCACATAGCACAGATCCCATTTAAAATCACAGGGCATGACAATGCATTTTAATGGACTTTGTTGATCTTTTTTTTTTTTTTGCCATGCTCATCGACTTGTGGGATCTTAGTTCCTCAACCAGGGATCAAACCCAGACCCTTGGCAGTAAAAGCACGGAGTCCTAATATTACTCAGCCATAAAAAGGAACGAAATTGAGTCATTTATTGAGACGTGGATGGATCTAGAGACTGTCATACAGAGTGAAGTAAGTCAGAAAGAGAAAAACAAATATCATATATTAACGCATGTATTTGGAACCTAGAAAAATGGTACAGATGAGCTGGTTTGCAGGGCAGAAGTTGAGATATAGATGTAGAGAACAGACGTATGGAGACCAAGGGGGAAAAACCGCAGTGGGGTGGGGATGGTGGTGTGCTGAACTGGGCGATTGGGATTGACATGTATACACTGATGTGTATAAAATTGATGACTGATAAGAACCTGCAGTACAAACAAACAGAAAAAACAACTAATACTAAACTTTCTTTGGGTTATTTGTATGGAAATATGTTAATATAAATGTTTCAGACATTACATGAAATTTCTAAAAATCTTAAAAAATAAATAAATAAAATAGCCCCTCTTGCAGGAGCCCAGAATAAATAAAATTGCATGGGATTGGATTATTAAAAACAAAAACAAAAACATGGAGTCCTAACCACTGGACCGCCAGGGAATTAATTCTCTGTTGATCTATTTTTAAAGCTATTATTTGTAACTCCTCCAAAGGGAAAACATGTCTTAATATATTAACTGTCACCTTTACTAGCTTCTCACCTAAGAAAATGGCTGTTGGTATGGGAGAGACAGGAAAGAACAATGTAACTCTCACCTTCCTGTGAAGTTTCCAGAGCTCCCAGATGAACACCCTGTCCCCTTGCGTGCCTCCTATACACCAACACACTTCTATCACGATATTCACCTAATCAACACATGCCAAATACTTACATACCACAAGTAAGTTCAATTCACTGTGGCCTTGCAATTTGGGGTCCCTGTAACTCTGGAAGTAAGGGAAGTCAGAGAATAAACAATGGCACATCCTTCTCAGGTGTAAAGTGTTTAAAGCTTTCAGAAGATATTCAAACAAAAGGTGAAATCCAATGTTCACATTCTTTTTAAAGAAAAACATGCTTCTTCAAATACATTTTTTTTTGCTTGTTGGGGGGTCACTTGGGGCAAGATCTTCAGATTCCCTGAGGGTGATAGTATCTCTCCACTCATTTTATGACTTTTGCAGGCAAAGTCAGAAGTACTAGGTAACAGTTTTCAATTTGTCTCACATCTTATGAATGAGGAGGAGAGATACCAATGGTTAACATCTGTAGAGCGTTTAAGCTTTTAGAAAACACTTTCATGTGTATTTTTTCTGGGCTTTATCACTTTTTGACTAGAACACAGAGCAGGGATTATCAACATCCCAATTTTACAGGTTAGGAAAATGAGATTACTAAATTTTGCTAGGGTCCTCCTGGAATCAGGGGTGGGAGGAATAAAGAAAACTCATTCTGACACTTGCTAAAGTGGTAAGGAAGACTTTATTCCAAACTATTGCAATAGGGGGTCATAACTTGCAACAGGAGAAAGCAATTGTGCTCAACTCCGAATACAGCAAAGACATCTGGGAGTTTATTACAGCCAACAGACAAGCAGAGTGAGCGGGTTAGTGGATGGAAAATTAAGAGAAAACATTAAGGGTAGGGGGATTCCTGATTAAAGGCAGGCCAAGGACTTATATATTAAAGGACTTACGTATAAAGGAATTTGATCACATATGAAAAGTAACCAGATACCAAGGGTACAGGGATGACTTAGCAGAATTCACGCTAATACGGGGCTCTGCCCTGCCAGATTCGAAGGCCTCAATGGAGGCCCAGGCGAGTAGAGGGCTCGGAGGAGCCTGGCTAAAGTTTGGATAGGGAGAGAGTCTTTATCACTGACTACCCCGTTCCTCTTTATTACCCAATCCCCATGAGGAGAGCTGGCAGGCAGCCAGGGTCGAGAGTCCAGTTCTCCCCCCGAGTCAGCAATGACCGGCGGCCAGGGATGCGGAGGCCAGGTTGGGCGACCACTGGCAGAAAATGGATCTGAGCAACACCCCTCGCACCACACGGGAGGTGACCCCACGCTCCGCCCGTCCGCCGCGCGGCCCACTTGAGGGGCGGGCTGCGCAGGTCGGGCGGGGCGGGGCCAGAGGCGCCGATTGGCTGGCGCGCCCCGGCCTGGTGTTTCCCCGGCCCCGCCCCGTCACCCCTCACTGGCCGCCCCGCCTCTGCCGCGCTCCCCCAGCCCGCGAGGCCGCGCGCAGGCGGGTCCCGCGCTGCCCCGCGGGAGGGGCCGAGCCCGTGTTCCTCCTCCCTACCGGTCCCCATCCTTAAAGCACGAGCCCGGACGCCCCGCCCGTTGGAGACGGCGTCTGGATCTGGACAGCGAGCGGCCGGGGCGGGCCACGGCCGACCGAGGAGGGCCTGAGGCAACGGACCCGCCGCGGCTGGCACACGAGCCTCTCGGCCCCGACTGAGTGGTTGCGGGAGCTGTGAGGGAAGGGGTCGCGGGCGCCATTGCTGCCCGTCAGAACGCCGCAGGGTCCCCGTCAGCCCTCGGCTGCTCTACCCCGGCTGGGAGGAGCCGTCGCCAGTCCCTGGCCCGGTCTCGTGAATCGGGTGCCTCGTCTGCCGCCCGCGCCGAGACCATGTTTGACAAGACGCGGCTGCCGTACGTGGCCCTCGATGTGCTCTGCGTGTTGCTGGGTACGTACGCGCCGCCGGCCGGAGGGGCGTGTGCGCGCGAGCCGGGGGTGTGGGTGCACCGGTGGGTTGCGGGTGTGTGTCCGCTGGGAGGGGACTAGGCGAGAGCCGCGGACGGGCGTGGGGTGGGGGTGTGTGTGTGCCTGACGCGCGAGCCGTGCCGGGCGAGACGCTGGGGGCGGTTTCCGCAGCCCGGGGACCCCGCTTCGCAGCCCGCACCCCGGCTCCCGCGTGGCCGCTGCTGTTTGTCGCCCGGCGGTGCGCTGAGCCCACCTTGCTTGGACGCTGTTCACGCCTCTGCGCTCCATCCCTTGCTCTTCTGTCCTCTGTTTCCCCTTCCACTCCCAGCCCGGAGGGTGGGCTCTTCCCCTCTCGGCTGTAGGGAAGCCTGGTCACTGGCTCATCAGGTTCAGTAGCGAAACGGGAGGTTTGATGCATTGGGGGTTCTCAGTAACTGGCGCCAGTGCCAGGTTTATCTTATTTGTGGGAAGCCGTTTACATTTGCGTCTATTAAAGATTAGAACTCTCCTAATTAGAAGGTGTTACCAGCTTGTAAATTGTCAGGCTGTAAGTGGTTGTGATGATGCCAGGTTTCTGCCTACAGGTTTGAAGAACGTTGCTTTTTGGGGGCTGGAGTGGGGATGGTGTGCCCCAGACCTGCTGTGTCCTTCTCTGCACAGACCTTGCCATTGTGTAGCTTTCCATCTCCTGTGAGAGCCCAGAAGTAGCACTAGACATTTCTTTGGCTGCAGCAAATTTGGCGTTGTCTTTCTGACAGAAGAGTTCAGTTGTGGGTCTTCTGGTTGCCAGTTGCTCTTTTATTTTGACGAGAAAGAATAGAAGTCATTTGGCTAAGGGATAGGCGTTGGGAGGAGAGATTTTCACCTTTTCAGTATGTATTGTGTAAGGCAGTATCTTTGAACTATTTATATGTTATGGAAAAAACGACAACAAGAAGACCTGCTCTATGTTTGGGTAGTCCTACTCATGGTTGAGTATCGAAGTAATGGTATTGGCAAGTTCTCAGCGTTGGTTGGAGGGCTGTGGCTTCAGCATCCTAGATGCAGGTCTGCATAATGGCTTTTCAGTGATAGGAAATTTTCCCCGGTTTTAATCCAGTATTCCACTCTCTTGCCTCAAACCTGACCATTTAGGTGCTTGCAGTCTTGCCGAAGTTTTACAAATTCTGTTACCTGTTTTTTGAGGAAAAATCTCGTTTTATTTATGAAACATCTTTATTGTTTACGAAGACACTTACTGTATAGCTCCACAGTGAATTTTAGGAATTCAGTTCAGGAAAGGGAAACACGATTTTGGAACACTATTTTTATAGAAGCACAAGTGATCCTTTCAGATGTCCGGACATATTCATAATTACATTAAATATATTCAAATTTATTTTCAGTGAAAAGCTTACCTTGGTAAAGATGTTATATTTAAAAATGTATTTTAACTTGTACTGAATATTAGTGGAGGTTTGTTAAACTTCATTTATATTATAGTGAAGGGAGAGGAAAATGTTTAGTCATAAGTAACTTTGATAATTCTAATATATTGGATATTATTCTGTCATTGCCACATATTGTGTATTGTCAGAATTATACATAAACTTCTCCTTTTCCTACCTTGTGGGAGTTGGTAATTTATGAAACAAAAGTCATGTTTTCTCTTTGGGCCAAACACTGAACCAGGATAGATGAAACATAATACTGCTCTTAGGTAGCTCAGTGTTATTAAACAGAAAGTCATATGGTAAATCTATGTTTTGTTTTGTTTTAATTCATGTATAATGGAGGAACCTATATGCAGTACAACTTTATAAATTGTAGGTTCTTGCAGTCTATATTTTCAATATGATGGAAACATCACATAATTGTCCTATAGAGGTAAGGGTAATTTTATTGCTACATGGGCCTAACAGTTGCAGAATTTATGACAGCTCTCAAAAAAGATAAAATTGTGTTTATGATTTTAAGTATCTTTGATGGTTTTGGAAAAAGCTTGTTTTGGGGACTTATGCATTTAGTATCAGTATCAGATACTTATACCGATCTATTTGAAACACATTTTATCTGTTCTTGTGTTACTAGAGTTTTAAAGTAATTCAGTGTATTGTCAAGATAAGCCCAGAATTCCCTATTCCTAAATAGAAAGTGAAGTGTTATTTTAATTTGGTATATACGATGACATTAGATTTAACAGTATCAACACTCCATTACAAGCAGCAGTGAAGGAGAACAGTGATGCTAGAGATACAAAGCATTTTCATGCTAAGTTTTTGGAGATAATATATTTTTATAGCAAACTCACCTTTCTAGTGGAGTCTAAGGGTCCACTTTAAACCAAATTTTAAATTTGGTTTTCATTCATCTTACTGACAGCAGGAGATTGGCGGCCTAAAATCGTGGTAGCTCAAAGAGGGTTATCAACTTGGCATTAACTTTTTTCTTTTTCTTTGGAGAACTACAGGTGAGATTTGACTATAGCAACAAAAAGATGATTAAGCACTTCATAAGTACAGGGTTATGTAAAAGTGATTCATAATTATAATGTGAATATGTTCCAGGTTCTGTTAATGGTCACCCAACATCATATAGTGTATCCATTTGATATGCTGATGTTATGTGATTGTGTTACATGGTTACTTTATAATATTACAGAAGGTGACGTCTGTTGAAGTGATAGTTAAACATGCTTGTGGGGGTGTGTGTGGGTTGTGCATGCGCGCACATGTGTATACGCGTTTCTACCCCAAATCAGTGTTATCACCGCTGGGAAATGTGAGTTCCTCCATATAATATACCCAGATTATTAGTTCCTTTAGTGGATCTGGTCAATTCTTGGAAGAAGAGTGAGAATTTTGAGAGATGATGTATATTTGATTCCTTTCTGAGATGGAGCATGGTCTTGCCATCTTTCTCTGGCTCTTTTGATAATGAGTTCTATGATTGTAGAAAAGGCCATAAATACCATCTGAGCACACAAGAAAAGCTGTTCTATAGAGAATGGTAGTGGGCTGGTATGAAAGCTGTGTTTTTGCTTAATGTTTTAAACCATGTCCTGAATAAAACTTATTAGTGTTTAATTGCTGAGGGTCATTCTAGATTTTATGCACCCTGGCATTAGGCTGCCAGTTAATGGACACTGAGTCCACTAATTGATTCAGTGCACATTGATTGAAGGCTAATTCTATTCCAAGTTCATGTTAAATGCTAGGGATACAAAGATGAATAAGACAATCTGTGCCCTAAAGGAGTTCAGGGTCTAATGAGGGAGAAACAAACAAGAGTCACAACACATCATGATAAGTGTAATAATGAAGGTATGGAATAGATGGCCTTTGAGTACAAAGAAGAGAGTTGCTCTAGATGTGATCCATTATAGATAAAAGGGTTGTCTGTTTATTCTTAGAGATGCAGAAATGACAAAAATTACCTAGGACTACTCTTAGAATCTTTTTTTTTTCTTCCTCAACTTGATATAGGGCAGTGGGAACCCAAATAAGTACCTGTGTTTATAACTTTTTTGCAGGTTCTCATGATGCCTAGAAGATTTGGGTGGAACTGGCAAAGCCTTTTTATGTGTCTGTGTTTTGCTGGGTGGCGGTCATTTGGAATATCCTTCTGTATTGTATATTCTCCTTTTGCCCCTTCAGATCTTTTCTCCACCCTGCTCTTGCTTTTTGGTTTCTGGTTGGCCTGGACCAATGGGACAAGAGCAGGAGGCCTGGAAGAGCCAGTTTACTCCTGCTGGATTTGTGTTGCCAGAGCTGTTCTGTGTTTTGTGAGTAGGTCACAGCTTCTATTCAGTGGCCTTCTGTGCCAGCCAGCTACAGTTACAGATCTTTCTGGGTTCTGGTAACCCTTCACTTGCCCCTTTAGGCCTAGAGATGATAATGACTTTCTCATGTTGCTGATGTGGGAGTATTCCACCATCCCCTTCTGCTTTCCCTAAACCCTGCCTATACTTTTGAAGATTATTCCTTCGTTAAATTCTCTCTTGAAAACCTTATTTGGATGTGCTGTTTTTTCTCCAGGGCGCTACTGATAATACTCATGTTATGTCCAAACAGATCTGAGGTAACTTCCCTTTCTGCACTTGACACCAGTTACAGTTTCCTATAATATAATACAGTTCCTCAGCAACTCGTGAGCTCCAACGTTGGCTTTCTTGTAATGGAGTGGGTCATGGTTACCTCAGCGTGCTGCAAACGTGGTATCACCATTATGCCAAATCAGAGTCAATAAATTTAGGGGAAAATGTGGCAGCAAAAAACATTGGCAGCCATACGTGGTTGTGGAATCCCTGTTACTTATTCTTCTCCAGTAATTATGCTGACATCATCCTGCCCCTTAAGTAGTACCCCTCACGAGTGCTCCCTTTCCTGACCCTGAATCTGGGCCCCTTTCTCAAGTAAAAATCAAATACTTAATGAAAGGGTCTCACTTGCTAAATAGTCTGCAGCCTTCCCTTTTCTCCTGACATTTATTTGTTCATTCACTCATTATTGGGTGAATTCACTCATGTATTTGTTTCTTATCTAGTAGGTGCTGGGCATTCTGTTAGATACCAAAGAGGTAAATAAATAAATAGGACATAGTGCCTATCCTACTTGCCATTTCAACTTCTGTTAACTTCTATTCAGCAAACTTCTTTTGCTTCTGATGAAAGTTTACTGTGCTTGTTTCTCTGTTTTATGTAACTGTTCTCTTTCCTCTCAGCCACAGAGAGAGAGAAGGAATCTCAAAAGATGAACAAAAATTTGTCAAACTGGTATATTCTTGGGTCAGACTGGCCTCCTGTTGCAAGGCTTTTTCTACCTTTTTTTTTTTTTTTTGCGGTATGCGGGCCTCTCACTGTTGTGGCCTCTCTCGTTGCGCAGCACAGGCTCCGGACGTGCAGGCTCAGCGGCCATGGCTCACGGGCCCAGCCACTCCGCGGCATGTGGGATCTTCCTGGATGGGGGCACGAACCCGTGTCCCCTTCATCGGCAGGTGGACTCTCAACCACTGCGCCACCAGGGAAGCCCCTTTTTCTACCTTTAAATGGCTAGTTTGGAACAAAAGCAGAGGCCTGGAGGAAATTGATAGTATTTGGCTCTAGTTGGTTTTATACAGTTGACTTTAAACTTAAATTTACCTTGCTTGGAATAGAGTATGGAAATATTCAGAGAGCATTCCCCTCTATAGCTTTTATGAAAAGTAATTTTTTCCTTTATATTCTTTTTGAATTACATCCTTTTGGAAACTCATGGACATGCTATGAATCTTTATTAATTTCTTTCTTGTTTAGTCATTTTTGGCTGAGTTCTACCAAAGTTTCCTATGTGTTACTTAGCTTGTGGAATTATTCTAATTCTTTTTGATAAGAAATTAAAGTTTAAATTGTTACTGTTTACCCTGCTAAAAAAGAAGTTGGTAGTAAGTCATTAAACACCCACATTTTAAGTGAACCAGTTAACTTGTAGCTTCAGTTTTATGGAAAGGATTTTGGAATGTTAATTGTTTGTTTCCTCCTAACTTAGGTGGCTTAATTCAGCATATGAGAGGGAAATATACAGTCTATGTAATAAGCTAGTTAGGGATTATATGGACACTGTCTTGCCTCTTTTATTATTTTCTTTATGAAAAAGTGTTCATTCAGATATTATGAGCAGTGGTTACAAGTAACTTTCTTCTTTCTTTCTGGCCCTCTTCTTTTTCTACTTACCTTATTTTTCATTTTCACTTTTTCCATTCCAGCCTGCTTTCCTTCTTCCCTTCAACCTTCTTGCTGTGTAGGTTTAAAGCCCAGATGGCTCAGAGTTGTTTTTTACTTAACTGAAACTACTCTAACATTGGGAATGACTTTTTCTTTAAAACATTAGATAGACAGCACAGTGTAGTGACGGACTCTGGATCCAGACTGCCTAGGTTCACATTCCAGCTCCTCCATTTACTAGCTGTGTGACCTTGGGCAAATTTCCTCTTTGTGCCTCTGTTGCCTCAGCTGTGTAATGATAAAAGTACCTACCTTGTATGGTTGTTGTGAGGCTTAAATGAGTCAATATATAAAGGGCTTAGAGCAGTGCCTTGCACTTAATGTGCACAATATGTTTGTCAAATAAAATTAATCATCTATAATCCTATAGCAACATCATTATTTTAGTAAAAATAACATCAACATCGTTCTGTAATAGGGACAAAAACACAAACTTTAAACCGTTTCCCATGAGTACTCATGGAATGTCTTTGAAGCTTACAGAACATCTTGAAATAGTAGTGTTTTATCAGTCACATGTAAAAACCACATATATGATCTTCAGGCAGTGGTAATCCCAGCTGTGGTAGAAATCGATCTGTATAGTCTGTGGTAGAATGTAATTAAACAAATGGAAAAACTGTTACTTTATACAGTGGTTAAGTCCTGAATTTCAGCTTAATCAAGAAAATGGAGTTAGCCACACTCTGGTCACCTTCACTGTTTTTATTGCCCAGGCCTTGGAAATGATTGAGTGACCATGTAAAAAAGTAGACTTAATATTCCTAAATTTTTTGAATGACCTTAATTGTGCATCCTCATTTGTGTAAATTCTATTGTTTGAATTCCTATCTGTAGTTGAGCAGGCAACAAAGAAAAAGCTATTGTGTAATACCTCTTTATACCCCCTCTCCCTCTTACCCCTGTTTTCCAATCAGGTTTTATTTATTTATTTATTGCTTGCTTGCTTGCTTGCCATGGCACGCAGCTTATTGGATCCTAGTTCCCTGACCAGGGATCGAACCGAGGCCCCCTGCAGTGGAAGCATGGAGGCCTAACCACTGGACCTCCACGGAATTCCCTCAGATATTTATTTTGACATATGTTAACCTGATACTATTTTTTATGTTGTGTTTAACACAATGTTAAGTTTTTAAAATATCTGACTTTGCAACATCCTTCATTTATTTATTCATTAGCTATTATGTGCTTAGTACAATGCTAGGAGCTGTAATTATCACTGTGAAAAAGATAGGTAAGGTCTCTATACTAATAATGTAAGACAATTACAGATGTTTGTGAATGCCATGGAAGAATGAAAACAAGATTAGAAGAGAGTGAGATGTTGGAGGGTGGCAATCTCAAGGAAGGCTTCTCTGACGAGGGCATTTTTTTTTTTTTTTTTTTGTGGTATGCGGGCCTCTCACTGTTGTGTCCTCTCCTGTTGCGGAGCACAGGCTCCGGACGCGCAGGCTCAGCGGCCATGGCTCACGGGCCCAGCCGCTCCGCGGCATGTGGGATCTTCCCAGACCGGGGCACAAAGCCGTGTCCCCTGCATCGGCAGGCGGATTCTCAACCACTGCGCCACCAGGGAAGCCCTGACGAGGGCATTTTTGATTTCAGATTTAAGGATGAAAGTAAGTTGGTCATGGAGGAGCTGGAAGATGATTCCAGGCATAGGGAAGAGCAGGCGTTGAGGGCTAAAGGGGCAAAGGGCATTTGTAACAGAAAAGAGGCCAGTGTGGCTGGAATATAGTATGTATCCATGATATTCTTAATAGTGAATTTTGTAACTTTTTTCTAAATGTCAGAGTGGATAATAATAATAACTGGCATTTACTTAGTGCTCACTAGGCCCTGTGTGGCTGTGAGGTCTCTCAAAAACGTGCTCAGGGAGGATAGCTTGTTCATCTTCATTCTGTAGATGATGGAACTAAGGCCTAGAGTAGTTGGGAAACTCCCAGTGTAACTCAGGTAAGAAGTGGTATGGTTGGGAATTGGGAAATGCATTTTTAAGGATTATAACTTTTTTTTTTTTTTTCCTCTCTTGAGGTATGCGGGCCTCTCACTGCCGTGGTGTCTCCCGTTGCGGAGCACAGGCTCCGGACGTGCAAGCCCAGCGGCCACGGCTCACGGGCCCAGCCGCTCCACGGCATGCGGGATCCTCCCAGACCGGGGCACGAACCCGCGTCCCCCGCATCGGCAGGTGGACTCTCAACCACTGCGCCACCAGGGAAGCCCAAGGATTATAACTTTTGAATTCAGATTGACTGGTCCAGATTTGAGAAATGAAGAGGGTGAGGAATGAAGGACTGAGGGAATTAATTGGCTGTAAAAGCAGTGGTTATTTTAGGTGGCCTAAATGTTTTATGACTATCTTTATTCTATACGATGTTGCTGCAGAGTCAGTTTCTGCTTATCATGTTTTGAGCGTGCGTCTGCTGTCCAGAGGAGGCACTTTAATTTTTCATAAGTCAAACGTGTAATAACTACTAAGCGTTTGCTAGGAGGGTATATCATACTGGAAGATGTAACTGATTTGCACTGTTCAGTAACATACCCACAGACTTTTTCTTCAAATACGTTGTTGTCATAGGCATTTCTACCCAGTAAAGGAGACCTTTATCCTTCATTGCATTTCACATGAGTCATGTGTATAGAGTTTAGAGTCACCTTTCGTAACTCATTCCAGCAGATATAGTTAGAGCCTCATGGTTTAGTTCTCAGTTGTCACTGCTTGGAAATGTTTCCTGAGTCTTTTTTCAGGGTGGAGCGCCCAGGAAAATGACATATAGGAAATGTGTAGCGGATGAGCTCTTGAGTTAATTGGCAGCTTGTTAAGCCAGGTTCTGCCTTGCCTTTTGGTTCATTTACGTCAGCAGGAAGAGAGATGGGTTGGCTGCTTAGGTGCTTGAGGTAAATGAGAAGAAGAGAAGAAAAACGTTCTTTATTGAATGAATAAATGAGCCTTTGGTAAATGTTTTACATAAACTCATGAATCATCACAGAACTGTATGGTATTAGCCTATGGTATTAGCCTCATTGTATGCCCTAGCACTGGTAATACAAAATGGGTGAAAAAATAAAACAAAACCCATGGATCTCAAATAGCTTCTTGCTTACTCTGGAAGACAGACTCATAACAAACAATGACAATACTGTATGGTAAGTTGAGTGCCTGATATGTCACAGCACTTAGGTTACTAAGAATGAGTGAGATAGGGTCTCCATCCCCAAGAGGTACACAGAGCACTGTAAGGGGAGAGAAGTAGGAATTTGAATGAAATCTGTCTGTATTTCAAAATAGTTTCTCCTGAGACCACTGCTTTTACTTTCCAGCAGAGGTACTGTAAACCTTTGGGAACATCACTTTTGGCTAGTGCTAAATTCTGGAAATAATTCCTGTAGATAGCTCAGAATCCATCTTTATTACTGGGTGGAAACACTGTAATACCGGTGCTTAGAAAGTGCGTGGCACATGGTAGGCATTCAGATATTTGTTGCCTGAGTGAGTAGGCAATAGACTTGAGGCAGCCACTCTTCTGGGGTTGGAATTCTCACTCCATCTATTACTAACTGTACGACGTTGGGCAGGTTGCTTCAACTCTCCGTGAGTTTTGTCATCTAATGAGGAAAAAGATGATGATAATAGTGTCTTCCTCATAGTGCTGTGAAATTAGATGAGATAATGTATGAGACAGTGTATGTGAAGTGTTTAGCATATTCCTTGCCTGGGCTATTGTTGTTATCATTGTTAAGTTAATAAACCAATGTAGTACCACTGACCCAGTCTGTTATTTAAATTTGATACCATGTGCTGGTGACTTTTCTTTTGGAACATTATTTAGTGTAGTTCTAGCTTCAGTTTAAATAGCATTTAAATTGGAACCTGGTTCGTATTTCAGTTTTTAGTGCCCAGATCACTATGGGAGATGTTTTGATTACTTCTAACCTGTTTCTTTCTGGAATCAGATACCTTACTCAGATCTTCTCGTTTTACTTCTAGGTAAGCAATATTCCCACAGCTCATAGACAAAGTACCCAAACGAATGTTTGTGGTTGTAGAGAGAAGAGCAGACTAGAAATAGGAATAAACAAAGGTGTGTGTGAATGGCATGGTTGAGATAGCCATAAGTTCTCTGAGTACTCACATTTTAAAACATGAAGATTTTATTTTTTGAATATAAACTGGTCAAAAGCTAATAACTTGCAATACACGTTGGAGTACAGCTGCAATACAGCTAAACATAACCAGTTCTTATAACTTCTCTTGATCAATAAGAAGTTTTCCTTGTTTTCTTTCCATAGAGTTTAAAAAATAAATGTATATAGTAGTCACATCCATCTGCAGTGTTCTTGGATAGTCCTAATTTTAGGTAACAGTCTTCTTCATAGAGGCAGTTTGTTAAATCTATGACTAAATGTAATTTAAAGTCATACTTCTATAATATTTTTCTTAAAAAAACTATTAAAAAAACCCACACTTTTTCAAATGACATCCCAATTTGATTTAGAAAATATACCTAGCATAGTTATGCAGTGCAGCAGAAGCAAGTGATGTTTATTGTATTTTACTTTTTTTTAAATGGCATTGATACAAGAGAGGAATTTTGAATATGCTCCTTCTCAAATATTGTCTGTGCCTAACCCAGTGGCCCAGTTGGAGAAAAGGTCTCTTAATTTGTGATTGTTATCAAAACTTGTTAGGCAAGTTATGGGTAATACTCAACTTTATAGCTAGTGTTGGATATCTACATTAATATGAGAGATTCTAAGTTCTGCCATTGAATATAGTTTAATTACTAACCAAATCTAATAAATAGCTTTTAAGAAGATAAGTTTTTGCATTAGGATTTGACATTGTGGATGATTTTTCACTGAATAACAATTTTGTTTATGTAACTTTTTTTAAAGGGTTCAGAGTGTGGTCTGGTAGTGAAAGAGGTTGGCTTGGAAGTCAAATTCTAGTCTTGCTTCTGCTACTCTCTCTGATCACATGGGCAAGATCACTTGGGCTCCTTCGTCTACTTATATGTAAATTATAGTGAGAAGAATATCTGCCTTGCCTATCTCTCCGGATCATAGGGGTGAGCACACCTTGCTTATTAAGGAGAGTCAGTAGCTGCAGAATATGTTGGAGCAGTTGATACCACTGGACTCAGGGTAGGAAAACAAAGAGCACATGGTAAATGGGGCATTTTGAGCAACTGCAGCAGACTTGCAGGAGATCAATTATAAATCTAGCCTGGCCATGAAGGCAGTGAGTGTTGTCAGAAGAAAATAGGAAAAAGCTGAAGACTGATTGAAGTATCCAGGAAGTAGTGATATAGGAAACATGGGCCCTGATACCAAGTAAAGTAGGCCCCTTCTTGAGTCTCTTCTTTTGCCACACATAGGTATATGACTTTATCAGTGACCAAATGGCTCATGAAATCTTGCAACTAGTTGGTTACTCTTATGTCAGCCATATTGTGAGAAATGGTAACATATGCTACCTTGAGAAGCCAAAGCAAAATATAATTTGGTCAGACTCACTGAAATTTCAGTGAAGGAAGATTTTCAGTTTAAAATAAGATAAAGAATAATGTCCACCTACTATCAAATTAAAAAGAAAAAACGAAAAAAGAAAGAAACCACAATTCTAACCTAGTCTGCTTATTATCAGGAGATTGTCATCTGTATCAACAGCAATTTGTCTTCGGCTAAGACTCAAATTCTTTTGGCAAAGATCTGAAATTCCAGGGGAATCTGTTCTAACTTTATATCTACCTGTGCTATATTCTATTCCAGTGACTTTAAGAATAGTAAATAGGAGAGAGATGTTCTTTGAAATAAAATAATAACATTATCTAGGATTATGTTTGTGTTTTCCTCAGTACTAGTCTTGCAGTTTGTTAGCCAGTTAATGATTGGAATGGTGAGACCTTAATGTTACTGTTTAGCTGTAGCTGGCAGAATGATTCATTACTACGTAGGGCATTGGGATATAGCTATCATTGAACAGTTAAGGAATTTTGTCTATCCTGTAGCCCTGGAAACCCACCACCAATTAGAAATATGTACATCATAATTAAAATACCATGGCCGAAGTTGTAAGAAAATCTTGACAAAATTGAGTCCTATTTAAGAGTCATATTTTGTTTGCTAATAATTTAAAACTTACACTTAAAAACACTGAGTAGTTGTGACTGAAATTTTAAACTCATAAGCCTCTGTAGCCCAAAGGGCCCTGATATTGGCTTTGGCTAACTTAATTTCTTCTGATAAAAAGAGAGGCAAAGAGGAGAGTGAGGAAAAGGAAAGTTTAAAAAAACAAAGAAGTGAATATTGCTACAGTCTGTTTTTACCTTCCAAGAGGAAGTCAGGAGAGGGTGAAGCTTCTTTGAGAGGAAGAGGGCCAGTAGGATTAATCATGAGGATGTACCTCACAAGGCCTGAGGTTGCTGCCCAGTGAAGAGATTGTAGTGGAGGTTCTGATTTTCAGTTGGGTAAATCTAAGGGTCACATTTATAGTAATTTAAATTTCCTGAAGTAAGGAATTTGTCCTTTAGGTTGATCAACTATAATTCAACCTATGTTTACAATTTACTAGGAAAAAAGAGCAGATTGCTGGAAAAATTTTGTTATAGTTACCCTTACTTCATGTCCTCAGACTTTTCATAATTAAGAATGAAATACCGAGATTGGAGGGGAATTCCCTGGCGGTCCAGTGGTTAGGACTCGGCTCTTTCACTGCCGTGGCCTGGGTTCGATCCCTGGTTGGGGAACTAAGATCCACAAGCTGCCCAGTGCGGCAAAATCAATCAATCAAATTTTATAAAAAGGAATGAAATATTGAGATTGGAAGACAGCATAACTTGGTTGAATATTTTGTAAATTAAAAGCAGAAGAGTTTGACATTTTGAACTGTAAGGTACATCAAACAATTGTGGCAGAAATGTTATAGCTCATATAGGGGCTAGCCATAGGCATGTTTTAGTGTATTATCTGAATATAATTCAGAAGAAGGTGTTTATGTTATAGGAGATAAAGACACATTAGTACTGTGTATAATAAAGGGGGTGAATGGGTACTTTTTGAGGGGGCTAGCATCATATCTGTGCAAACTATGATTACTCAAAATAAGAGGGGAATGGACTGTTGTATTATTTTAAAGCAGTTTAAATGTTAGGGTGTTACCTTGCAATTTCAACAGAACTTTATTAAAATATTTTGTATGTTATCAAGATACTAAATAAGTTTCCAGGGCTTCCCTGGTGGCGCAGCAGTTGAGAGTACACCTGCTGATGCAGGGGATGCGGGTTCGTGCCCCGGTCTGGGGAGATCCCACATGCCGCGGAGTGGCTGGGCCCGTGAGCCATGGCCGCTGAGCCTGCGCGTCTGGAGCCTGTGCTCTGCAATGGGAGAGGCCACAACAGTGAGAGGCCTGCGTACCGCAAAAAAAAAAAAAAAAAAAAAAGTTTCCATTTATTTTTACTAATGTATAAAAGTTTTACAGAATTATTTTATATTGATAGGATGCATAAAAGTTAAAGAATATGGACACTGGAAGCATACTGGTCTGAGTTTGAATTCTAGTTCTATCACCTACCACTAGGGTAAATCACCCAAGTTGACAACTTCAGTTTCTTTATCTGAAAAGGACTGGGTTCATCTGTATGTTCTCCTTGGCTGTGATGCAGTGTCCACTACATAGTAGGCATTTGTTTATTCCAGTAATATTAGTTCACATATTGTGTGCTAGGCTCTGTCTTAGGCAGTGGAGATGCATATAATCACACAAATAAATATAAAAATGAACCAATAAGTGCTATGAAGGAGAGGTATGGGTACTATGCGAGTTTATAAAAAGGGTTTTGAATAAGGAGGATAGGGTAGCTTTTTAAAATGGTGACTTTGGCTGCAGGGAGGAATAATAGATTGAAGCTGGAAAACAATGGATTTAGGGAGATCAGTTAGGAGGCTGTTGCAGCCATCCAAATGAGATAATGGTAGTGAAAGTAAAGAGGTGCTGGTGGAAATGGAGAAAAGTTTGAAGGGATTTGTGAGGTATCTGAGAGGTAAAATGGGCAGGTTTTGGTGACATATTTAAAGTGGGAAGTCAGAGAGAGAGAAATGTCAAAGATAGTTCTGAAAGTTCTGGCTTGCATAATTGGATAGACGTTGGTTTCTGTAATAACTGAGCTGGGGAGCACTAGGAGAGAACCCATTTGAGATGGGAAGGGGGGTGGAGATGAGATAGTGAGTTTTATTTTCAGCGTGTTGTGTTTAAGGTGCCTTTGAAATTTCCAAGAGGAAGTATCAAGTCCTTGTTTGGATAAATGGGTCGAAAGCTCAGAGGAACTGTCTGACTTTTGGGAGTCATTGTCATATTCATGGTAATTGAAGTCATGAGAATTGATGAAATCTCAGGAAGAAGTTATAAAGTGAAAAGGAAAGAAGGTTTAGGACCGAGCTATGAGAAACACCAACTTTTTAGATTGGTTGGAGGAAATGAAAAATACCAAGACTGAGAGGGAGGGAACACTTTAAAAACCAGGAGAATGTTTCTGGAAAGCCAAGTGAAGAGAATGCTTCAAGGAGAGAGTGGTAACAATGTCTACATTCTCCTGAAATGTAAGTAAGATAACACTTGGAAAGTGTCATTGAGTTTAGTTACACAAAGGTCATTGATAACCTTATGTAAAGCCATTTTTAAATTGGGGGTGGGCTGGAGGCTTCCCTGGTGGCACAGTGGTTAAGAATCCGCCTGTCAATGCAGGGGACACGGGTTCAAGCCCTGGTTCGGGAAGATCCCACATGCCGCAGAGCAACTAAGCCTGTGTGCCCCAACTACTGAGCCCACGAGCCACAACTACTGAAGCCCGTGCCCCTAGAGCCCATGCTCCGCAACAAAGAGAAGCCACTGCAATGAAAAGCCCACGCACCGCAACGAAGAGTAGCCCCCGCTCGCGGCAACTAGAGAAAGCCCGCGTGCAGCAACAAAGACCCAATGCAGCCAAAAATAAATAAATAAAATAAATACATTTATTAAAAAAATAAATGTTAAAAAAAATAAATTGGGGTGGGCTGAGAAGTGAATAGTTGGTGAAGTGGAAATCTGTGGCTATTGGTAATTCTTTTAAAAAGTTGCCCTTAGAAGGGAGAGTGTAGTAGCCAATAGTCTGGGATAATAGGTTGTCATGATTTCCTGTGATATGCTCAATGGGGGAAGAAGGATCTTGCCAGATAGAGGGACCATTTTTAGGTCAATGGTATAGGAATAGTTGAACTCTTACAGAACCCTGTTTACTGAGAACACTGGATTATTTGATATCCTTGTTTTTCAAAGTAACTGTTACCAAATGTGGTGGAGTTTGGGATATGAAGCCTGGTAGACTTGGTTTCAGAATTCTGCTTTGCTCTGTATTCTTGCTTCAGGTCACACAAATTCTTTTTTTTTTTTTTTTACAAATTCTTATTTAGTGTTGTTGAGCTTCAGTTTCTTCACTTGCATAATGGAGCGAATACTGTCTGCTTCACAGATTTGTTAGGAATAAACGAGAACCTATGTAAATAAAGTACCTGGTACTTAGTAGGCATTCAGCAAACTAATATCTGCCTGTCTTTTTTTTTCTTGCTTCCCATGGCAGCTGCTGTTTATTGTGTAGTTTCAGCATTGCATGTTTGCTCTTAGCCATAAAGGAATAATTTGCGGGAGTTCTTCCTTCTTGCAACTTATCTTCTGTATAAAATAACTCGAGTTATTTTATAACATAGATTTTTGGGAAAACGGATATATGATTTGCTACTGCAATAATAACTATTAAAAAAAAGAATTTTGCTAAACTTTTTTGGCTTGTGTGCCTTTTTAAAAAAGTGTGTGTGTTTTAAACAAAGCTTACTAATTTAGATATGCCACTTTGGTAACTTCCTGCCAAAGTTAGAGTTTTTATGTTTTCCTTCTGAGACACACCTTAGTATAACTTTATTTTAGTTTCTGGAACCTTGCCATTTGGCATAATTTCAGACTAGACATGATGGATCCACATAAATACTTTTAAGATTTAAAATACACAATACATTTTTTTTTTTATAGGTGGGGTCATGTGAACTCTTAAAAGCCGTTGAGGTCTCAGGTCTGGATTTTATTTGGTTGTTTAAAATTTATTTGTAGTTTTGATTCTTGAATTACTTCTTATGCATATTTTGTACCAAAATGGTGAAATCAAGTCAGTCAGGTTTCTTTTCTACAAGTTCAGTTGCTAAAGCAGTCTCCTTAAAGGATTTAATATCTGCCCCCCAACCACCACCATAAACAGTCTCTAAAGAGGAATTAACTTATGTATATACCTTCCTAGACAGTGACTATTCTAGAAATTCTGTAAAGGCATTAGAGTTTGCCAGCTTTAGTCAAGAATCAGTATGATAGTAAACGTACACTTTTTATTCTTTGGAATATAGGCCTTCCTGCTGAATGGGAGCAGTTGTCTCTTGCCCAGCTGCTAATAAGGGAGACTTCGTTGGTTAAGGGAAGCTTGTGGATGGTATTGCTGAGACTGGAAGTCTCATTGGTTCAAAGAGAGAAGTAACTTAATCAGGTGATCTCACCTGAACACAGGACGCTTTGTCTTATAAGCTTAAATAATATCCAGATAAAACGCTACAGGTCAATTTCTTTAAGCTAAAGACTAAATAAACTCTGTAGAAGCTATGTTTCAAAGAGGAACCTTCCCCTGATTCACTCTTATATATATATTTTAAAATTTTATTTTCTTTATTTATTTTTGGCTGCGTTGGGTCTTTGCTGTTGAGCGCGGGCTTTCTCTAGTTGTGGTGAGTGGGGGCTACTCCTCATTATGGTGCGCGGGCTTCTCGCTGTGGTGGCTTCTCTTTGTTGCAGAGCACGGGCTTTAGGTGCGTGGGCTTTAGTAGTTGTAGCTCGCAGGCTCTAGAGCACAGGCTCAGTAGTTGTGGTGCACGGACTTAGTTGCTCCGCAGCATGTGGGATCTTCCCGGACCAGGGATCGAACCCATGTCTCCTGCATTGGCAGATGGATTCTTAACCACTGCGCCACCAGGGAAGCCCCACTATCTTATATTGTCTTCTGAAATTTTTTGGCTTTGGATAAACCTTTGAAGAAAGATACAGTAGTTAATATTTGATGAAATGTTCCTGTATATCTGTTTATAGATTTTCTTTTAAAAAAATTAATTTATTTGTTTATGGCTGCGTTGGGTCTTCATTGCTGTGCACATGCTTTCCCTAGTTGTGGCGAGCGGGGGCTACTCTTCATCGTGGTGTGCGGGCTTCTCATTGAGGTGGCTTCTCCTGTTGTGGAGCACGGGCTCTAGGCGCGTGGGCTCAGTAGTTGTGGTGCACGGGCTTAGTTGCTCCGCAGCATGTGGGATCTTCCCAGACCAGGGATCGAACCCGTGTGCCCTGCATTGGCAGACGGATTCTTAACCACTGCGCCACCAGGGAAGTCCCATGTTCATAGATTTTCCAAGTTAAAATAACTTTTTCACTGGAGGAACTTCTTATATCTTGTTTCTTTCCCCAAAGGTATATAGTTTGTAATATATTTTGCTGTTTGTATTTCGGAAATACATAGTGTTTCATTATATGGATTCAGCATAATGCATTTAACCCCATTTTTCGACATTTGAGTCTTGGATATGGAATAACATCATTAGTAAAATCTAGATTAGTTTTTTCTTTTAAAATAATTATTCTGTGATTTCCAAATTTTCTAAAATTAACATGTAATAAATTGGTAAACTCTAAAAAGCCCAGAAAAGAATATAAGTATTACTACTAATCTTACTGCCGCCCAGAGATGACCTCTTTTTTATTTATTTTTTAATTTTTAATTTTATTTATTTATTTATTTTGCGGTACCCGGACCTCTCACTGATGTGGCCTCTCCCATTGCGGAGCACAGACTCCGGACGCGCAGGCTCAGCGGCCATGGCTCACGGGCCTAGCCGCTCCGCGGCATGTGGGATCTTCCTGGACCGGGGCACGAAGCTGTGTCCCCTGCAACGGCAGGAGGACTCCCAACCACTGCGCCACCAGGGAAGTCCGATGACCTCTTTTTTAACATTTTGGTTGTATATTTTTCCAGACACTTTTTAAAAAAAACCTGTGTTCTAAATGGAAATACACTGTCTTCAAATGAGCTAAAGAAGACTGTTAGGAAACTTCTCAAAAGAAATGATAGATCCCTCCCCCACCCCCCGCCCCAAAAAAAAGATCTGCCTAAAGTCCTTGTAGACCAAGCTAGAAGTCTGTATTAACTGAGAATATCCTTCCAATGTTGAAGAAATAAATTTCAGACAGAATTCAACATACAAACCAATACAAGTCATTATTTGTAATCATGTATGTATCCAGCATAACTTTGATACTAACATGGCAAAGACATTTTATATATATATAAACATCCACATATATATATCTACATTTATATATCCATTCTCTCTTTCTTATGAAAATATTAAGAAAAAATTAGGAATAGAATTTTACCAAACTGAATCTAGTTATCTAAAAGACAATATATTACAGTAAAGTTTGATAAGGTCCCAAAAAAATCAACTGAAATTTTAGAAGCAGTTGATTTTATTGGACATGACTGGAAAATTTTTAAAAATTAATTTTGAAGAAAGAAAATATTTTCCAAATATGCTTATATACATCTATATCATTCAATAAATCTATTTATATTTACATATTTATATTTATTTTAATATTCAATAAATATAAACTGTAGGTATAGTAGACATCAGACTCTGTATTCAATGTTAGGCATCTGTTTTAAACAAGATTCATTTCTTGCCGTCAAGTAGCTTGTAGTTTATTGAAAATATAGTTGAGGCCTAGTGATAATGGTAAGAAAAAGAAAAAAAGAGGGAGAAAACAATAAAAAGCATTTTCTTTAAAGGGAATAGACAATTCCTAAGCAGGTATTGGTGTGAAATAAAGTTAGAGTGATGAGTAAATCATACAGTTTTGTGTCTTATGTTCTGTGCTCTCATTTCATGTCATCTGATATGATGCGAAATTATATTTAGGAGTAGAGAGACCACTTACTAATGGCAGTACTTGGATTTAAGAGCCTCATCACATTTGTCAATTAAAAGATAACCTAGCTACAATGTGGCACGTGGACTCGAAAACTCAAGAGGGGCTTCAAGAGTATAAAAAATTATCATGACACTTGTGAAAATTAATCAGAAGAAACTGAGAAATGACTGGAAGTTTAAAAGAAGTATGTGGACTGTGAGGGAGAGGAGCAGTAGGAACTCTGATTTATTGCTGGTGGGATTGCAAAGTACTACACCTAGTTTGAAAGACAGTTTGGCAGTTTCTTACAAAACTAAACATACTCTTACACAGGATCTAATAATCATGCTCCTTGGTATTTACCCAAATGTAAAAAACTTATGTCCATACAAAATCCTGCATGTGGATATTTATAGCAGCTTTACTCATAATTGTCAAAATTCAGAATTTTTGGAATTCCAAAATTTTGGAATTTGGAAGCAACAATGATATCCTTCAGGAGATGAATGAATAAACTATGGTACATCCAGACTAAGCAAAAAGTCATGAAAAGATATGGAGGAGCCTTAAATGTATATCACTAAGTGAAAGAAACCAATCTGAAAGGGCTACATACTGTATGACTTCCACTATGTGACATTCCAGAAAAGGCAAAACTATGGACAGTTGTTGCCAGGAGTTAGAGGAGAGAGAAGGATGAATAGGTGGAGCATAGTGGATTTGGGGGGCAACAAAGCTACTACTCTCTGTAATACTATAATGGTAGATGCATGTCATTCTACGTTTGTCCAAACCCATGGAATGTACTACACCAAGAGTGAACCCTGATGTAAACTATGGACACTGGATGACAATTATTTGTCAATGTAGGTTCATTAAGTGTAACAAATGTACCACTTTGGAGGGATTATTGATAATGTGGGAGGCTGCGCATGTGTGGGGAAAAGAGGTATGTGGGCAATCTTTGTACCTTCCACTTAATTTTGCTGTGAACCTAATACTGCTCTGGAAAAAATAAAGTCTATTTAAATAAAAAATAATAATAATAAAATAGTTAACTAACAAGGAACTACAGTATAGCACAGGGAACGCTGCTCAGTATTTTGTTAATAACTGAAATGGGAAAAGAATTTGCAAAAGAATAGATACATGTATATGTATAACTGAATCACTTAGCTGTACACCAGAAAGTGACACAACATTGTTAATCAGTTATGCTCTGATAGAAAAGAATTTAAAAACAAACAAACAAAAAACCTGTGCTCTAAAAAAAAAACAACAACAAGTTGGGATATTACTTTATGTACTCTTTTTAACATAGTCTCCTACAAAATTACTTTTTTTTTTTTTTTCTTTCTCTGTACGCGGGCCTCTCACTGCTGTGGCCTCTCCCGCTGCGGAGCACAGGCTCCCGACACGCAGGCCCAGCGGCCATGGCCCACGGGCCCAGCCGCTCAGCGGCATGCGGGATCCTCCCAGACCGGGGCGCGAACCCACGTGTCCTGCATTGGCAGGCAGACTCTCAACCACTGCATCACCAGGGAAGCCCCTACAAAATTACTTTTAATGGTTATGTGTGTTTCATTGTTTGTATTTGGCATAATCCACTTTACCTCCATTTTTTAATATTTAGGTTATTTGCAGTTTTTGTGCTGTAATTCTGTATACAACATCTTAGTAGAAACTTTGGAAAACTTCTCGGGTCGCCCATCCCAGACTATCTCAGTGTGTTCTGGCCTTTTCTGCCTGCTTCTCTCTCTCTTCCAGTACTTCCTTCTTTAACAATAAGACCAGATCAGGCGGACAAGCTATTCTTCAAACAATTTATTAACTATCAGGCAACGAACATGCTGCCCTTTGTGAATTCAGGGATCAGAGAGAGACATAGACCCATTTTATTTGCCAGAGATAAATAAGTCCAATACATCAGTTAAGTGTTGTGATAATTTTATGTATGTATCAGGTCCATGGAAACTCAGAAAGAGAGCATTGGTTGTGAAGGCAGTAGGCAGAGGAGAAAGATCTGGGAATAAGCATTTAATTAAGCTCTCTTAATATGCCAGGTAATATGCTAGGCATATTACTAGGCTCTTAGTTTACAACAAGGAGGTACATGAATTATATTTATTTGCATCCACCATATGAGGAAACTGAGCTTAGATAGGTAGATAATTTGCCCATGCTCACTCAAGTAGTAACTGGGAGAATGCCCAGAGTAAACCCAACTAGGTGTATCTGACTACAAAGCCTCAGCTCCATCTGGGACCCCACCATGCCACACCAAAGGAAAGATTCCAGGAGGAGCTGAATAGAAAGAAGCTAGAATGGCAAGTAGACCTTAGCTAGGTGGAGGGGGTGGGGTCATTGTTTGGAGCTTGGGAAGAGGTTTGAAACAAGTGAGGGGAGTTGAGAGAGGTGATATGAGGCTTAAGCCAACATTAAGAAAAAATTTGTATATAGTAAAATTCACTCTTTTGGGATACAGTTATGTGAACTTAGACAATTTAGAACTTAGAGTCTTGTAACCACCACACAATCAAGATACAGAACTAGTCTGTTCCCCCCGCCCACCGAAATTCCCTCAGGCTTCTCTTTTTTAGTCAACTCCTCCCACCATTCTCCACCTCTGACAACCATGGGTCTGTTCTTCATCCTATAATGTCATATAAACGGAATGTCATATAATGCCATATAGTAAATGGAATCATATAATATGTAGCCTTTTGAGCCTGGCCTCTTCACTTAACATAATGCATTTTTAATTAGGTGGTTATTAATGATGTAAATGTTACTGTATAATTTTGCTGTAGTTTTTTGCTTATTTCAAAATGTGCTTATATCATCCCCAAGTCCAGCTTCATGTAAACAGCGTTTTTTGGGGGGGTTTTTTGGCTGAGAAATGATTAATAGTTATAGCTTCAAATATCAAAGAAGCCCAAAATAGATTCCTGATAAGTGCCCAGGAGAAAGTAAAATAGAAAAAAATCAGCTGTCTCTCCCCACACCCTATTATGTCAGCCATCTCCTTGCCTTTTGCATGTAGAAATCTACATGGAAAGTTTGCTACTGAGTGTGACCTTTGCCAGCATGAAAAAAAAAGGGAACAGCTGTTACCATAAGAGGGTGGAAGGAATTAATGTTGTTCCTGGCCAGTTGGCACTGTGTGCCTTTCTGGGACAGTAACAACAGGTGACCAACTTCTGCTTTTTATTTTTGTTATCGTATAAATAAATAGGCTAACTTGTTTTTTGTGCGGAAATCTCAGGGTCCATATTAAAATAAACTGTCCACGTAATTGTCCTGGATTTTTTTTTAAAGCTGTTTAAGTACATACACAAATTTCTTTTAAGAGTCTTAATGAACTAAGAGACTCCAAGGTTGAGGATATTATAGGTAATTATTGACAGAAAACCACAAAAAGTAAAAACCTTCTTTGGTAAATGTCACTTATATCTAAACTGCACTTTATCCCTTTTGTTCCAACTTAAACAGAAAACCAACAAGATAACTAAGTACTTTTTATAGTAAAACCATGTCAGCCACAGAGAGGTGGCGACTACAAGCCAGTGACCAGAATGTACGTGTTCCTAAAAGCCGAGGGTGCACTGTTCTTTGAACTCTTGCCCCTGGATACTTTGAGTGCCATCTCTGTGAGTCACACCCAAATATATAGCGCTCTTGACCACTGATCCCTCCCATGTGGCTCCATACTCTTCACCTTCTCCCCCTCTACCTTGCACAAACTCATCTTCTTGAGGTACAGCTTTCATCAAGTCCTTTCTTGCTCAGGAGCCAGTGTTGATTTTTCATTTCTTTTTGAAGTATATCCAAATTATTTACCTGGAATTGAAAATCCTTATACTGTAGTTTTGCTTTGCCCATTCATATTTCTCTTATTCCTCATTTCTCTCTACCCTGTTATAGTTGGATCATCCTATTCTTGTTTTTTAAATTGTCTGGCAACAGACTGACCTTGGGTATCAATCTTTAATTCATTACTAATTGTTTCCCATTGCAGGTATTTTGAATATTTTTTTCTACTCTATTTAAACCTCCAGTTATCTCCTGCTCTCCTCATTTTTCAGCAAATGGTACTGTTTCCCACTTCATTTAGAAGGCTTTAGAGTCAGATAAGTGTATGTTTGAATCCTGGATGCATCACTTACTATCAAGGCTGGTATACATCTGAGTCTTCGTTCCCCTGCCCACAGCCCTCCCGTGGACCTCCCCAAGATCCCACAACTAAAAGGCTGAAGCAGAACCCAGCTCCTCCAGCACCAACTGGCATCTGTTCTGAGTGGCCAGTGCTGGTGCAGTACTAGTTGTTAAACATTTTAAATTTCACCCTTATTACATGTATGACTTTAAGTTACTTATCCTCTCTGAGTCATCCTCTCATCTTTAAAATGGGGATAATAATACCAAGGTGACTCTTTGTTCATCAAATATTTGTTGAGGGCCTGCCTTGTTCTAAGCACAGTGTTAAGTGCTTGGGGTATATCAGAGAACAAAACAAACATATTCATGCCTTCTTGGAGCTTGTGTTCTAGTATTCTGAGGATTAAATGAAAATTACTGTTAAATGTTCAGTATGGTACCAGACCCATAGAGGTGCTCACACTGTTTCAGCCCCCTTTCTTCCCTTTTGCCACACTGTTTTCATCAGGGCCAAAGGGCCCAGGGGAGTGTGGGACGGGGAAAGGGTGAAGCCAATACTAATAACTGGATATGACATCCCCAGAGAGTAACCAGGACCTGACTACATTGCATAGCAATACAAATCAAACAGGAAACACTAAAAAAAACCCCAACACTAGCCAGCCCTGCTCTTGATGAGTTGATAGTCTTGGTCGTTTGTGTATGCTTACATTTCCTCTCATCTCCTATGGATCCAGCTCCATCCATTCATCCTCATTCTCAAGTCCTCCTCTCCCACCATCTGCATTTTACCACATCAGCTCACTATCACATCTTTTGCACCATAGAGAAGACCAAAAAAAATCATTAACCTTCTTTTGCCGTATTTGTCCTTCAGGGTATAGATGAAGTTCTCCCCCTTCCTTCCTTTTTATCACAAGGCATTTAAAAGTTTCTACCCACTTACTCTCATTCTCTAATTCTTTTCAGTTTTTCTGTTTTCACTCAGAGAGTACTGCAGTCCTTCTATCAGGATTCATCAGTGACCTCTTGTGTGTTCTTTTTCTACTTAGCTTTTTAAGTGGCATCTGCTATTGTTAAGACGATCTGAACCCAGAAGGCTCACGGCCTCATTGACCCGGGGTTTGAATCCTAATTTTGCAACCTAAGTTGCCTTGGGCAGGTTTCTTCATCTTCAAAATGATGTAATAACATTTCCCCTTTAAAGTTATTAAAGACCATCTAGCATACTGTCAGGGAGTTAAGTAAAAAGTGTTACATTTTTGAAAAGTGCCCCCTCATTTTCCCTGACACTGTTCTTTCATGTTCTTTATCCTACTTACCTGGTAGTTCATTGCTTATTAGTTGGCTATGTTGTCTTCCTTTTTTCTTTCTAACATTATGGTTGTTGTCACTTTCTCTGATCTTCATAAAATCTCATGGCTTCAGCTATCCCCTTTATAATTGAAATTTCAGATATTCATCTTTACTCTGCATTCTCTCTTGAGTGTCAGATATGAATGTCTAGCTGTGCTAGACATGAAACATTTGTCAAATGATCAGGACTAAGAATCAGGAAGGAGTCTCTGCATTTGATCTGTAGAGGAAACAAGCTATCTTACCTGGCAGACTTATTAGTTTCACTTAGTTAAGTTGGTAAAATTTTGAATGACTTTCTTTACTTTTGGACATTTAATGATCCTTTATAAAGGAGGGGAAGAAAACTCTTTATGTTCAGAAATAACATACAACTCCTGTCAACTGGCAGGAAGATTTTTCATGTGATTCTGGAAAGATTTGCAACACCTGTTTCCAAAGAAAGCAAGAAAAATATTGCATGTTTTTCTCTCCAAAATGTATTTTGTTCAAACTGAATTGGACAACAAATAAAGAACATTCCTTAAATTTGGAATGAATAGAATTTTCTAAAAACTGCTCAGGTAACACAAAGTAGTAAAGAGCCAAAAAAATTTTATTTACTTTTAACCTTGGACTTCTAAAAGGAGAAAATGAAAGGGTTTGTAGAAGCAAATTTTACGAAAGTAACTGTAGACTTACTTGTTAGACCCAAATATACATGTAGAGAAATGAACAAACATGGTTAAATTTATATATGCTGGATTTTTTTTTGGAAGGGAGACTATTTCTTACATATGGGTTTTATCCATTACCTTTTTGGTAAAACATAGGCTCCTAGAAGCAGTTCCCTCACTGTTTATTTTTCTTGTAAGTTTGCTGTTTATTTTTCTTGTAAGTTTTGCTGAGGTTTCTTATTTCTCTTCCACAGTTTGCCTCAAAGTGTACTTACACATTAGGATGGCTCAATCAACCCAAGTGTAGTAGATTAAGATATATGCTAGGTCACACAGAGTAACTCCACCTTCACCCCCAGTCTAACCAACAGAAGGAAATCAGCTGTTTGTCTCTACACAGACCAGCTTAAGCTCATAGAATCATGGATTGAAAAGGGACCTGAGAGATGTCATTCTTCTTTTTCATTTGTAGCTAAGAAACTGAGACCCTGGTGGTTAGTGTCCGTTCCTAAAGGAGAGGTGGTATGATATGAAAAGAAGAGGACCTTTTTGTTAAAATCCTGGCTTCCCTCTTTACCAACTGGGTAATCCTGGTATCTGCCTTAGTACACACCCAAGAGCTGTGTACTCTTGGGTGAGTTGCTTCACATTTGTGAGTTTCTGATAAAATTTAGCTCAGAAATATAGTTAGTGCTGTTTAAAATTTTTAATAATTTGCTGTATTTGTGTTTTGTTTTCTTAAACTTGAGCAAGACTGATTATTTTGTTAACCTATAAAAACTCATTTGGTGGGGCTTCTCTGGTGGCGCAGTGGTTAAGAATCTGCCTGCCGATGCAAGGGACACGGGTTCGAGCCCTGGTCCGGGAAGATCCCACATGCCGTGGAGCAACTAAGCCCGTACACCACAACTACTGAGCCTGTGCTCTAGAGCCTGCAAGCCACAACTACTGAGCCTGAGAGCCACAGCTACTGAAGCCTGCTCACCTTGAGCCCGTGCTCCGCAACAAGAGAAGACACTGCAATGAGAAGCCCGCGCACCACAACAAAGAGTAGCCCCCGCTCGCCGCAGCTAGAGAAAGCCTGCGCGCAGCAGCGAAGACCCAATGCAGCCAAAATTAAATAAAATAAATAAATTTATATTAAAAAAAAACTCATTTGGTTTTATTGATCTGATTTTTTTTTGATCTTTTTTTTTGATCTGATTTTTTGACCAATTGATCTGATTTTTCCTTTTTCTATTTCATTAATCTCCTATATTCTTTCACTTTCTCGAGCTTTTAAAAGATAAGTTATTGTGTTGAATGTTTCATTAATTTCTAATGTATAAATTTAAGACTACATTTTCACGTGTAGTATTTTAACTTTATACTTTAAATTTTGATTTGTCATATTTTCATTCATATCAAACTATTTTGTGATTTATATCTTAACTTTTCTATGACTTAGTGACTTGGAAGTTTTCAAACATGCAGATTTAGGGGGATATACTCTTTCTTTCCCCTTTGTAGAATTGTTAAAGATAGGCAAATATCTGGCAAACAGTAGGTATTCAACTGATATTGTACTTTTCTTTAAAGAAATAAACTGTGACTCTTGAAATTAGAACAGGAAACATAATATTGCAATAAGTATGTAAGTAATACTAAAAGTGACTTTAGTTCTATGATATAGCCAAATAAGGAGATGAAGTATAAAGAGCAAAGAGGGATGATGGGAAGAGGGTAAAATTGGGAGGAGGGGAAGGAGGAAGGAGAATTAAGAGAAGATGTAGGAATATCATGTTGAATTAATTCTAGCTTCTTTGAGGTCATATTCTACTGGTCACTTAGGTCTGTGGACTTTAGAATATTAATTATTTTTATTATGTTTCACATACTTTTATAGTAGAAGTGTCCATAGATGACCATTTGTGTGTGTGTGTGTGTGTGTGTGTGTGCACGCAGGTTGTGAAACTATATGGCAAAAGTTCATGTGTTTTTGAGGAGAGGGTCCGTAGTTTCATTAGAATCTTAAAGGGGTCTGTGAACCCCAAGAAGTTAAGAACTGCTACTTTAGAGACTTCACTATGTGGGATAACTTGAGAAGCCTACCAGGAAAGAATTCTGTTTTTTCCTGTTCTAACAGTGATGACTACTACCCACTTGAGAGAGATTGAGTGTTCCTTACAATTCCTTAGGTTAGAAGCAGATGATCAGGCAATGTACTAAGAACAGAATTTAGCTTTTACTGAAGTGAAACTTAAAACTATATTGTATTTTACAAGCATAAGTATTGTGCTGCTTGGAATGAATTACGAAAACCTAAATGCCTTTGATTAGTATTATCTGTATGCAGCTAAGCCGAGTGTTCATGGCCTCCATTCAGGGTAGGAATAATTCTGGGAGTAAGAAGAAGCAGTTGGTAGCTGCTCTGCAGTTGGGGTGCTGTAAAGGCGGGCTTTGGGCAGCCAGAGCCAAGGAGGCACTCTGCTGGGTTAGAGATTAAGGGCTTCTTACCCCAGGACAGAAGAATGGGAAGATTTGAGGTTGGTGAGCCAGGTAGGAGAGTACCCCAGACAAACTTGACCGGCCCTCTTCCTTCCCCTTATAGGAAGGTTAGTTGCCTGGAGAGAGAAGCCAATTCAGGGTTCTTAAATTTGAGGGATGCAGCAGGGACAGGTTCTTTAAAGGAAGCAAGCCAAAAGTATTCACATAGGGGAATTTTATTCTGGGCATTGGCTCACAGTTAAATCTATGTTTACTCAAGTACTTCATAATTATTTCCTCTTAAGTTAGGGAATCAAAATTAGTTTTGCTGTGTATTAAGTGTTAACGAAATTTGATGGCTCTCAACCTTAGTTTATTTTTAACCCCCTAAATCTGCATTATCCATTATGAAAGCCTCTAGCCATATGTAGCTATTTAAGGTGAAATTAATTAAAATAAAATAAAAAAATTAGTCCTTCATTCTCACTAGCCACATATTAAGTGCTCATTAGTCAAGTGTGACTAGTGGCTGCTGTATTGGACAGCATGTTGTATTGGTTACTTTTGTCATCACAGAAAATTTCATAAGACACTGCCCTAAATGAAATTATTTATTTTCTTTCCTCTCCCCTCCATCAGACTGACGGTTTATATTAATATGTAATCAATTTTGAGGTTTTGTTTAAATCAAAAACTTGAAAGACCCACTAGAGTAATATTCCTTTGCTTATTACATAATTAAAAAGACAGTGCCACCCTTTTAGAATGATCTGCCTGAGTACCATTATTTTATAAGATTTTTCAAGAAGTGGTGACTAAAATAAGTATATTCATTATGGCTTGTATTTGATTACCCCTGCTAAACTGATGACTTTCTGCTAAACTGATGACCCTCTAGATTATTTCTACTGCCTATAAGATAAGCATGTTTTGTAACAAAATTTCTAATGTCAAAAAACCTTAGACCTTGGAAATTTTTTTAGTATACTTTTTAGGAGATATAAAACTTATAGCTATTATGATCTACCTACTTCATATGTGGTAAATCACTGTAGTTCTCAAAAGTTTCAAGAGAGGAAAACCCCCAAAAGTAATTTCACTGTAGGCCTACCTCTCTGAGAGCTTATCAATCAGGCTTAAAAGCCAAAGGATAATTTCTATTACTTTGTTACTATTACTTCGTTTTTTGTTTTAAACAGAATAGAAAAGTGGGCCTTTTCCTTTGCCCTGGTTTCAAACAATCTCTTTACCATAGATGGGACTTTTTCAGTTAAGTTGCATGTATAACAATTTCAGGAAACACAGTGAGAAAGGTTTCATTGTGATAAAGTGTTTTTTAAAATTCAAAATTAATGATCATGATCTTTTGTTTTATTATGAAATATTCAAACATGGAAGTACATACAGTGGAAAATTAGTTTTCTACCTGATTTGTATTAATACCATCTGGAAATAACTACTTGAAAGTTGGTTATATATTCTAGGCTTTCCAATGTATATTTAGACATAAATGCAAGTAATTTGTTTTATATAAATTAAGCTATACTAAATATAATGTTTTTACAGATTAGTTTGCCTACTAAACAATATATACATATACATATTTTTCTATATATATGATTCATACTCATGCTATTGATTAGGTTTAAAATTTTTTTCCCCAGATTTTATGGTAGGATATCTAAAGCATAAATATGTTTTTTATGAAGATAATATACAGTTGTAGTGTATGTGCAGCTGCTTTAGCGTGATAGTGACCTATATGTGCTCAATACATGTTAATTTCTGTTCTTCTTTTTGGACATATATGAGAAAGGCCATGGAAGATGATTAACTTTTTTTCACTATAAAGCAAACCTTTCTCTTAATCATATTTGTGTTTTGTGATTCAGGTTTGTAAATTACTACAAGACTAGCAGGGTTGCTATTTAAGAGTCTTGTAAGCTAGGCTGCCTCAACTATTTTAGGTGCTTCTGGTAAGAGCAGATATTTCCTAGTGAGTAAGAGACCACATTATGATTTATCCTTTTAACTGAGAGGACACAGTATAGTATGTACTGTAAAGTTGTACAATATATGAAAACGTTTTACATGGGAATCTTGGAACAAAGTCCTTTGCTAACTTTGAAGATTTATAGAATGGATGCTGAGATTGGGAATTCAACACTTCTCTTATGGAGTAGGATATGTTATTGTGTGCTTTGTGATAAAATTTCAGGTCTGATTGTTTCTGTGGGTTCTAGAGAAGAGATTAGGAAAAGATGGATCTAGAGCTGATTGTTAATTATTTGTAAAGTCCTATTTTGAAGTATTATTGCTTTATACTCCTCATTTCATCTGGAAATCTGATCCTTCTGCTTTCCTGCGGGAATTTGTGGACCTCTGTTTTGGGTGGATCAGTAAAGAAGATTGAACTGGGGCCCCAACTCCTTTTTTCATTGAGAAAAGAGTAAGGGGTGCTGCTGAGAGAAGTGCTTCTGCAATAGCCATGTCTTAAGCTTTGCTTTGGAGATAATGCTGGACTGTACAAAAATTGCCTTCAGGATTCCAGGAATTTGTGAATCGTAAATTTCTTTTAGCAATTAACGTGGGTATATCAGTCTTTTTATCTTTATTTGTTAGCACTTTGTGTTCCCGGTGGAAAACAAGCTTGAGAAATAATTGTTAGAATATAGAATTGGAAGTGCTTCCCTAGCATGTTCTTGGACTTAAGATCATTAACCAGTTTTGTTTGTTTGTTTTTTGTTCTTTTCTTGGTTTATTTGTTTTAACTTGGGTCTTGTGGAGAGAAAAATAACTTAAAACTTTTCAGGACCTAAGTTTATAGTTATACAAAATTATTATTATGTGCCTCAGAGGCTTTTGCATGCTTGTTTATTCATTGGTTCATTTATTCATTCAACATATATTCCTTGAAGTGCTTACTATAGGCAGGATTGTGGCGGGAAGTCTATCAGATAGTAATCTACTCAGGGTAAAGGACAAATGGAAAATGTATTTTGTAGAGAGTCCAAAGGCTGAAGATGGGTGTGTGTGTGTGTGTGTGTGTGTGTGTGTGTGTGTGTGTGTGTGTGTGTGTGTGTGTGTGTGTGTGTGTGTGTGTCTGCCTGCGTGTGTGTATTTAAGAGAGAGTTAGACACACATCCATATATACATATACAGAGACATGGTCTGTAGTTCTGTGGGAAAAATCTAAACATTTTTAAAACTGTCTCCTCTTATTCCCACTGTTATTTCTTTATTTCAAGCCCTCAACATCTCTCATATACACTAGTATTTCTTGCCTCTGGACTTCCCTCTATTCTTTTTTTTTTTTTTTTTTTGCGGTACGCGGGCCTCTCACCGCTGTGGCCTCTTCCGTTGCGGAACACAGGCTCCGGACGCGCAGGCTCAGCAGCCATGGCTCACGGGCCCAGCCACTCCGCGGCATGTGGGATTTTCCCGGACCGGGGCACGAACCTGTGTCCCCTGCATCGGCAGGCGGACTCTCAACCACTGCGCCACCAGGGAAGCCCTCCCTCTATTCTAACTTCACACTTCTCTATCCTTTATACAGTTTTTCCCAGAGTCTTTTCCCCCACTAAGGCACAGATTGGGTTGTGTGTCTCCTGTTACCCACAGAATAGAGTCCAAACTTCTTAATATATAGTCTGAATATAGATTCTGTAAATAGTCCCTTTATTAAACTCTCCTGAGTTATCTGCATTTAGTTACTGGACTCTATTTCATGCTGAGACCCTGACTGGTCTTACCTTCTGCCTCCCGGTTCTAGATAGCTTTTTCCCTGTGTGGACCTGCTCTCATCATTGTCTACCTTGTCCTCAGTACTAAGAGGCTCACTTTGCCCTTTGGCTTCTAGATGGGTTTGAAGAATGGGAAGCACTGGAAGGAGAGTGGGGTTTCTTCTCCTGGAGTCCTCCTGCCAACTCCTCTGTCGTGTTGGCTCTCCCAGAGGTCATAGCTCTTTGAACCTTCTAGGTCTAGGAGTGGTTGCAGCTTCAGAAGGTTGTACTATCTCTTGACTTTGCCCTCACCATAACTTGTAAATAGTCCCTTATTAAGCTCTTCTTAAGTTCCCCAGTTTGAGGATGCTGTTTCCTGCTGGGATCCTGACTGCTACATTGTCTAAGTCATCTAAGCTTCAGTTCTGTTTGCAGTTACAGCTGTGTTATTTTCCAGTAGTGCTTATCTCTCTCTTATTAAAAATTTTGTGGTGAGGTCTTTTTCATTCCTTTCCTTTTTTAGTGTTTTTAGTCCTTCCCTTTTTTTTTTCTTTTTCCTTTCCTGGCACTGTGTCTGCCGTGTCATAGAAATTGAAATGTCTGAGTGAATAATGAGAGGAGATTTTCAAGAAGATGGACACTTGAATTTCCCTGGGGTATAGCGTAATATTTATTTAGATGTCTGAAATTGAGAAAATAGGGAAAGGTGTAGTGGGTACTGAAGTCAGTATAGTTACTTTAATAATGTCTAGATTTATATTTCATTCTTTTCAAAACGTAAACTTAGGACTTGTTTTTCTTTACCTTTGCTTCTATATATTAGAAATTAACATTGGTTCTCTTTAAAATGCATTTTAGGTTTATTCCATTGGAATATTTTGTAACAACCTGTCTTTAAGGAACTATGTACTATATATAAAATGGGAGATATTTCAATTATTACTTAATTGGAGAAGAATATAGGAAATATATATATGTATATATATATATATGTATCTATCTCCACGTATTCATTTATCTACTTCAATATAACTTAGAGAAGTTGTGGTAAGAGCAGACATACAGTAGTTAACAAATGTGTTTATTAGCAGCATTGAACTTTTAAAAGTGACTTCTCTTAAGGGAATTTCAATTAAGAGAAAAATACCCTAGAATTATGATTAGTGTCAAAAATAGTTTCTATATCCTTTATATATTAAGGAAAGAATATTCGTGTTCTGTGAAAGAGTTTGTTTTGAGAAGAATCTTCCTATAATACTAACTTTGACACAGAACTCTCTATTACTACCCTAAAAAATTACCACTGAAAATAATTTCTGTGTAGATAGAGAATATTTCATTGCTTTTTAGAGTAGAGGTGTCTGTTTACTCTGTGGGGATGGCTCTGCCTGTGTGTGTGTGTGTGTGTGTGTGTGTGTGTGTGTGTCTTATTCTGCTTGGGCTGCCATAACAAAATACCAAAAACTAGGTGGCTTAACAACAGAATTTGTTTTCTCAGAGTTCTAAAGGCTGGGATTCTGAGATCAGGGTGCCAGCGTGGTCAGGTTCTTTTGAGGGGTCTCTTCCTGGCTTGCAGATGGCCACATTCTTGTTGTATCCTCACATGGCCTTTCCTTGGATGCGTGCGTGTGGAAAGAGATCTCTCTCTCTCTCTTCCTTTTCTCATAAGACCACCAATCTTATTGAATTAGGACCCTACCTTTATGACCTCATTTAGCTTAATTACCTCCTAAAAGTCCTATCTCCAATTATAGTAAAATTGGGGGTTAGAACTTCAATGTAAGAATTTGGGGGGACAGACACAGTTCAGCCCATAGTAGTGTGCGTGTGTATATATAAATCACATGAGTAATAGAGGAAATCATTGTGATATATTTAACTTGGAGATTCATGCTTAGGCAGTGACAACCCAATATTGAAGCTCATTATTGAAGTTTCTTCATAAAGCTGTGGTGTTAGTGGAGGTGGTGTAAGATATTCTCTCACAGAGTGTATATGACACCTTTTTTCCTCAGACCTCATTGTCTTTACTCTGTTCTCACTCTTCTTTTTTTTTTTTTTTTTTTTTGGCGGTACATGGGCCTCTCACTGTTGTGGCCTCTCCTGTTGCGGAGCACAGGCTCTGGATGCGCAGGCTCAGTGGCCATGGCTCACGGGTCCAGCCGCTCCGCGGCATGTGGGATCTTCCTGAACCGGGGCAAGAGCCCGTGTCCCCTGCATCGGCAGGCGGACTCTCAACCACTGCACCACCAGGGAAGCCCTGTTCTCACTCTTCTTGATGTCTTAGCATTGACGTCCTACATTTAACCTAGTACAGACTTGATACTCTAAGCTACTTTCATTGGCTTTTTGTATAACAACATTGTCTTACTTCTCTATTGTTCATTCTTGTGTTTAAAGAATGGTTAATATGTTCTGCTGAATGAGAGAGACACAGCCCCTGCCCTCTAGAGCATGTAATCATCTCCTCTCCCTCTCTCTCCTGCAATCTCTTTTCATGATTTCACTATGGATATTAGTCCTTACCTGACTGTTTTTATTGATCTCTGTTAGTCTTGACTTTAGGCTTTCTCTAAGACTGTTTCATTCTCCTGGCTTCTTACCACCTCCAGTGCCAACAATCTGCAAATCTGTCTCTACTTCTTATCTTCATCCTGCATTATATTCCTTTCGCCGTTTAGTGAATTTTTACTGAGAGCCAACTGTGTGCCTGGTCCGAAGGATACAAGAATGTTATGGTCTTTGTCCTCAAGTTGCTGACAAAATGCAAAAAGCAGTTTAAGATACTATGTAATGGATGTGTGTCCAAGGTGCCATGGGGCAGATAAGTAGGGAGTGCCTTACTTATCAGGGAAAGGGAAACAAGGGGACAGGTATCCCAAACAGTAGGCTGAACATATATGTAGGTACCTAAGGTTTTGAAAACATAGTCTGTTCAGGCAACAGCAAATGGTTCAGTGTGATTGGAGCCGTAAGCTACATGGGGAAGAGTGAAAGATGAGGCTGAGCATTTAAGGTGTCAGATTACCCCAAAGGCAATATTTTCAATACTCAACTAATTTTCTTTCATCATAAACCAGGTGCCTGTCCCAACTTCACATTTTTGTCAATGGGACCATCATTCTCCCTATTCCCAAAGTTTGAAGTGTCATCTTCAGGTCTGCCTCAACAATTGTGACCAGTCCTCAAATTGAGTCATTTCCATATTCAAAACACTCTTTCATGTGTCCTTTTCTGTTTTCCCTGTCAACATACTGCTTAACACTTAATTAGTAGATTATTTCAAAGCTGTGTTAAATGCTCCCCTTTCTAATTTTTTTTAAAGTTAATTTTTAAAAACCCCTTATTTTACTGTGTTACCCTGAGCAAAAGAGGACAGTGATATTTTATTTATTCCTACAGGATAAGTCTTTTCTTAGGCCAGTATTTTAAAAAAATAATTCTTTTTGTTAAACTCCAAAATCTCAGGTTCTCTTCCTCCCATTAAAAACCACACAGTTGTGGAATTAAGAGTAATCTGCAGAAAAGAAGATTTTGTTTCATTAACGTTGAGTTTTTATTATGAACATAACATGTATTTTATACTGAATAAGCTTTTTCAAAGGAAGGTACCCCTCACCCAAATCATCTTCCTTGTCACAATTCTGTTAATTTAGCAAATCACTTGCCTCCATGGGAGACATCATATATACACTGACTCTAGGAACAGATAGCCTGTGTTGTAATCCTGGTTCCACTACTTACTAGTTCCAGCAGGGTTCCTCATTTCTTAAAGCCTCATAATAATTTTATGTGAAAAAAGGGGGAAGTGATGTTACCTACTTCACAAGGTTGAGGTAAGGATTGAGTTAATCTGTGTAGCCTAGTGCTTGGCATGTGTGAGCATGCAGTACATGTTCGCTATAAAATGTTATGTACCTTGAAAACTTCTTGCTCATTCTCTCTGTACTCTTGTTGGTGTGACCTCATGCTTCTCTTGCATCCCTCTACCACTAAATGCTCTCCTTGAGGCCCTGCCTACTGCCTATGATTTACCTGCTGCTTCAAGTTCAGCTCAGTTGCCTGTTCCTTAATAGTCTTTTTAAAAAAATGAATTAATGTATTTATTTGTTTTTGGCTATGTTGGGTCTTTGTTGCTGCATGTGGGCTTTCTCTAGCTGTGGCGGGCAGGGGCTACTCTTCGCTGTGGTGCGCGGGCTTCTCATTGTGGTGGCTTCTCTTGTTGCAGAGCACAGGCTCTAGGCACGCGGACTTCAGTAGTTGTGGCATGTGGGCTCAGTAGTTGTGGCTCGTGGGCTCAGTAGTTGTGGCTTGTGGGCTCTAGAGTGCAGGCTCAGTAGTTGTGGCGCACGGGCTTAGCTGCTCCACGGCATGTGGGATCTTCCTGGACCAGGGCTCGAACCCGTGTCCCCTGCTTTGGCAGGCGGATTCTTAACCACTGTGCCACCAGGGAAGCCCTAATAGTCTTTTCTAACTACTCCAGTTCACGTTGACCTCTGAATTCCTATAGGACCTTTTATATCATTTTAGAAATTAGTCATATTTTCTCTTTTATGGTATTCCTTTTAACATTTACATACAGTAAAATGTACTTTGTTTTTGGTACAGTTCTGTGAGTTTTGACAGATACTTAGAGTTGTGGAATTACCATCACAACCAAGATATAGAACAATTTCATCATCCCTCAAAAATCTGTCTTAGTATTATTCCTTTTGAAACTGCTTCCTGAGTATGCCTTCTGTTGCTACATGTACAATTTAGGCTCTTGAACCGAGTGCCCGTTTTACACTAATTGTCTCCTCTATGTTTGGCATACTCTAGTATCAAGGATATAGTAAGTAGATGCTTGACTGTTTGAATTGTATAAAACAAAGCCTAAAAGTGTGGTAAATTTAAACATACTAAGAAATTACTAATTTAAGTTATTTAACTTCTCTTTGGTCTTTCATTTTATTTGGTGAAAAATTTCAAATGAACATTATTCCTGTATAACTTGTTAAAGTGATTTTGGAGCCTTACCAGGGCTAATAAAAACCATTTTTAATTTGTCTTTGGAAAACAAAGGACTTATTTCTGTTCTTATTATCAACTATACTTACAGTTTCTATTTTTTCTAACCCTATTAATTTAAATTTTAATATGAAACAAAATTTTGTATCTTTTCCCTCCTTGACTGCATTTGGCTGTTATGATGTATTATTGATTATTAAATGTATATACTGAGTTTTGCCTTTTTTTCTTAAACATATTTAATGTATTGAGCAATTCAGTTAAAAATGAATTACGAACAACATGTAAAATACAAAACCTTCCTGTTTTCTCAACTTTATTTTTTCACGGGCCAATGTTGCTGTCTTCCCTTGGGGTTTCCTTTATTGATTGTCCCTAAAATCAGAGGTCAAGGCAAGTAAGAGAATTTAAACTTGATAAAGGTGGGGCTGATGTGGACAAACTAATGATGCATGGTTTCCTCAGTCTTTACTCTTGGATGTAATGGAATAGTGATCCTTTTTCAGAAAGGACAAAATACAGTTGAGATTTGCATCCCATTTAGTAGAGTTTACTTCCTAATGAAGTGAATTGAATTTAACCATGTGTATCTTTTTTTCCCTTCCCTAACAGCTTCCATGCCTATGGCTGTTCTAAATTTGGGCCAAATATATCCATTTCAGAGAGGCTTTTTCTGTAAAGACAACAGCATCCAGTATCCGTACCATGACAGTACCGTCACAACCACTGTCCTCAACACAGTGGGGCTTGGTTTACCCATTTCCTCTGTAAGTAAATGAATAAGTAGGTAGTGATGGGTTTGTTGTGCTGGAGGTTTTATGAAGTGATCGAATTGGGGTGGGGGTAAATCCATAGTACTGTCGTCACCAGAGTTGGTGTGGTGAATGATTGCTTAAAGAATATAGCCACTGCTTCAGTCCAGGGCAGTGTTTCTCCAGTTAAAGGGAGATATTGCCCCAAATAACTTGATGTCATCATAAAGAATTATAGAATGATTATTTTAGAATGAAGAGTTCATTTAAGTAATTTTGGATCAACACTTTTCAGTAGACAAGTGAAGAAACTTAGGCCCAGATACTTGCTCAAGCCCAGTAAGCTATTTTATGGCAGAGCTGAAACTAAGATTATGCTTATTTTATCATGTTAAGTGGAAATTGAGGCCACAAAAACGGAGATAGATTTATTTGTTAAATTTGAGAATACAGTTCATCAGAAAGAATGTAAATACATATGCAAAAGAAGATCCTCAGAATATATCAAAACTATATCACTATTTTTCTTTCTTTTCTTTTTTTTTTTTACGGTACGCGGGCATCTCACTGTTGTGGCCTCTCCCGTTGCGGAGCACAGGCTCCGGACGTGCAGGCTCAGTGGCCATGGCTCACGGGCCCAGCCGCTCCGCGGCATGTGGAATCTTCCTGGACCGGGGCACGAACCCGCGTCCCCTGCATCGGCAGGCGGACTCTCAACCACTGTGCCACCAGGGAAGCCCTATATCACTGTTTTTTTTTTTTTTTTTTTTTTTTTTTGTGGTACGCGGGCCTCTCACTGTTGTGGCCTCTGCCGTTGCGGAGCACAGGCTCTGGACGCACAGGCTCAGCAGCCATGGCTCACGGGCCCAGCCGCTCCGCGGCATGTGGGATCTTCCCGGACCGGGGCATGAACCCGTGTCCCCTACATTGGCAGGCGGACTCTCAACCACTGCGCCACCAGGGAAGCCGTATCACTGTTTTTTAAGTTGTACTATTCATCAGTTTGTAGGTTAATATTTGGTTTCATTACTTTAAATAATTGGACAGTTTGCTTCTAGGTTAAATTTCACAAACTAGCTTAAGGTTGGCACTTGAGATATTGTGCTTACTTTCTCTATCCTTGGTTCGGATTCCTGCACCTTGCCCTGTGTCTCTCTGTGTGAGTTGGAAATGGATGAGAAGAAGCAGAATAAAGATTTACCTCCTTGAGTGTCTTGGGAGTCCAGCAGATCATGCCATACTTCTCTTTTGACAACTTGTCTCTCGTCAGTTGCCTTCCCCAGATAGTTGACTTACATTTTTTAAATTGTTTTAGCAAACAGAAGCCTTATTTCCACAGTAGGACAGACTGGCTTTTCTTTCCCTATTTTGCCCCCAAATTGGCTAAGAATAATAGCCTTGTTCTTTGGTTTTTCAGTTCATATCTGAGTTCAGTTCATATTTGCCTTTTTTGGCTAGCAAATTATTATTTTATTTTTTGGTGATGTATTTAGCACAGTATTCTGAAGGTGAAGGGGACTTGGATTTAGTTATGTTTCAAGATATATTAAATATTTCCACATGCAGTCTATGCATCCTAATTTGATTAAAGCCACTTTTATAGGAGTAAAACGGAAGGAAAATTTGGGGTTAGTTTAAGGAAATATTTACATTTTTCCTAAGATGTAAATTCCATGGTAATTGGTAACCTCTATTTTAGCCACCAGCCTTATGAAACAATGTGCAGGAAAGCATATAGATAGATGGAAGAACATTTATGTAAACATGCCTTAATGTGCAAAAAAACCTTTACTCTAAGTTCATTAAAAAATGTGTTATTTGAAATCCTGTTATGTCTCCATTGTATGAAGTGTTTACCTATTAAAATTTTCTTACTCTAGGATGTGGATTACTCCCTTTTTTTTTTTTTTTGCGGTACGTGGGCCTCTCACTGTTGTGGACTCTCCCATTGCGGAGCACAGGCTCCGGACGCGCAGGCTCAGTGGCCATGGCTCACGGGCCCAGCTGCTCCACGGCATGTGGGATATTCCCGGACCAGGGCACGAACCCGTGTCCCCTGCATCGGCAGGCGGACTCTCAACCACTGTGCCACCAGGGAAGCCCCTCCCATTTTTGATTGGGGATTTTAGCGACATCATTCTTGGTGATTATTGTAAAAAACACAGAAATGTCAATAGCCTTTTAAACCAAAATTTAGAGTAATGGACTTTGGATTATCCTTTTCAACTGTTGTGGTGTGTGTGAATGCAACAAAAAAAAACCCCAAGATTTTGTATTTCAGCACAAGTATTTTTCTAGCATTGATTATTATGTAGATTATTGCTACAAGTATTATTAGTGTGCTATATTAAGTAGATAATATTCACAGTTTTAAAGGATAAAATACAACTTGGAAGAAATATTTTCCCCTATTTTTGGTATTCTAATTGCTTTCTGATTACTTTTTTAAAATCACTTTTACTTCCTTTGTTAATGTTTGAGGAAAAAGACAATACAGGATAAGTTTTGAGGATTGAATTAATATATAATACTGCATCTCTAAAGTTTGAGATTCAGCAATATTTGGGAAGATGAGGGAGATCATTTACTATGGTTATATGGATTTTCTCAAGTTCTTTGTTTTTGGCATATAGTTTGAAAAATCATATTTCTTTAGGTGACTGTCCCAAAGGAGTTAAATGAGGCCCAGTTTTTTTTAAATTTTTGAGTAGCTACTTAAATGGTAATAAAAAATTGCTATGAAGAAAAAAAAATGGATGGGTTAGTAATATGTTTATTTTTATAAGCTGTAAAGAAATATATAAGTAAAGTGTTATATATGGCAAAAGTGGCCATAAGAGTCCTGCACTGTAGGAGGACATTGGTGTTTGTTGGGTTTTATGGCATGACAAGTCTCTCATGCCACCCTTTCCTGTACTAGTCCAGAAAGCTGGTATCAAAATGGCCTATTGCCCACACTTGAATACTTTAACTCCTTTGTTTCCATGTTGACATAAGTGCCGTGCTGCCTTTTCCCAGTTTCCCCCCAATTGGGCAAGGCAATAAGCTTTGCTAGGGTAAGAATGGTCTGTTTTGCTCCACTTGTATCCTTAGTGTCAAGCACATTGCTTGGTATGTAACAGGTGTTTAATAAATATAGATAGAAAAATTTAATGAAAAAATACTAAATGTGAAATGGAATAAGATTGTCACTTATGTTTAATAATAATTACTACCATGAAAATTCAGCTTAACTCTTTGGAAATATATTGGATTTCCAAGCCATCTCTTAATATCAGATACCTCATTAAAATAGCTTTTCAGGAAAAAAATGGAACACTATCATACTGAATAGATATCCTGATTAGAGATATCTTAAAATATGGGGGAGCGTCTACTGGAATGAAAGAAATATGGTATTATGGAGCTTAATTTCTTAGGTTGGAAAAAAGTTTTATTTCCTTGTTTACTTATTCCGATGTGGAGCTGTATTTTTTGTCTACATTGTTGTGGAAAGTACTGCTTCAGTCAGTTCATATGAGCATTTATTCCAGCACCCTTTTTTTATATAATTGTCACAAAATGAAGTAGTACCAGATGCATCCTTAAGTAATTTGTTATAATCACAAACATTTTCTTTGTTTAAAACTGCTTTTTATACTACCGTTGGAAGAGGTGATGTATAGATTTGGTATATTAAGTATTTGTCGTACATCCACTTTACAGAACGCTTGAAAATATTTTGATAAATTTTAGTATATTGGATGAACCTAAAGGAAAGAAAAGTTATATAAATATTGAGTATATACTGCCAATAATGAAAACTAAAGCTCAGTTTCACATTAGCCAAGCTTACTGAATTCCACTGCTGGTTTCCTAAATGCTGTGGCTTTTTAAAGGATTCATAGGAAAAAATTTCTGCTCATAAAATCTTCTTCTTCTTTTAAAAAAATAAATTTATTTATTTATTTATGGCTGCGTTGGGTCTGTTGCACACAGGCTTCTCTAGTTGCAGCGAGTGGGAGCTACTCTTCATTGCAGTATGCACGCTTCTCATTGTGGTGGCTTCTCTTGTTGCGGAGCTCGGGCTCTAGGCGAGTGGGCTTCAGTAGTTGTGGTGCATGGGCTCAGTAGTTGTGGCTTGTGGGCTCTAGAGCGCAGGCTCAGTAGTTGTGGCGCATGGGCTTAGTTGCTTCGTGGCATGTGGGATCTTCCTGGACCAGGGCGCGAACCTGTGTCCCCTGCATTGTCAGGAGGATTCTTAACCACTGTGCCAGCAGGGAAGTCCCAAAATCTTCTTTTTAAAAGTAGTTTCAGGGAATGTTATGGAATGCCTTTGCTAAGGTTAAGTGGTCAAGAGCTGTTGCTTCACACACTGAGTACATCTCTATTAAATGACTAGACATTGTCTTTTAACTTTTCTACTGCATGTATCTTGACAAATCTGCAGGATTTAAGTGGGTTAAATGTTATTCCTGGATGGGAATTCTGATTTTTGAGAAGCCCTAAAATCTCTTTCTACTAAGTGAGCCTTATCAGTGAATTATATGTGATAAGAAGATAATTGAGGGCTTCCTTGGTGGCGTAGCAGTTAAGAATCTGCCTGCCAGTGCAGGGGACATGGGTTCGAGCCCTGGCCCGGGAAGATCCCACATGCTGCGGAGCAACTAAGCCCATGTGCCACAACTACTGAAGCCCACAGGCCTAGAGCCCGTGCTCTGCAACAAGAGAAGCCACGACAACGAGAAGCCCACGCACGACAACAAAGAGTAGCCCCCGCTCACCACAACTAGAGAAAACCTGTGCACAGCAACAAAGACCTAATACAGCCAAAAATAAAAACAAATAAATAAATTTATTAAAAAAAGAAGATAATTGAAATTAAAATGTTCATTTTGCCTCCCACCAGGAATTAAGTCCTTTTACAGAGCATCTAAACTTGCACTCAGAGTTACACGCCTACCCCTGCCACTTTTTCAAGCAGAAGTGACATAATTTTTTAATTTGTTAAATATTGAACTGGCAAAATGACCAAAAATATTTTTGATGGATGTGATAAGATTAATATGCAGTTATGTTAAAATATATGAGAAAGGTCAAATTTATCTTTTCATTAATTCCTTTTTATAAAATAGGCCAAATATATATATATTTTTTTAAATAAACCTTTCATCTCTGAATACATGAAAATCCTAGCATGGTAATATCTGTGTTTTTCTGTTATGGACCAAAGAGTTTGAAGGCAGAGTATCTCAGTATAACTTATTTTGGGAATGTCATCTGTCATACTTTAGGTAAAAGTGAAGTGAAGGCATTTGTGTTAATATTTAATAAGTTTATTTTCCTCTTTCATAAATACTATTTTGAAAACTCTAGCTGGGGGTGTTATATACTCTACTTTTTTAGGTCCTAATAAATTGGTTGAACTTGTGACATTGTTTCCTTGAACATTTTTTAATTAAAAATAAATTTGCAGCTTAGATTTGGCAGTGAATTGTTAGATAACAATGCCAGAAGCATGGTCTATGAGAGAAATAATTAATAAGTTGTACTTAATTAAAATTAAAAACTTCCGCTCTGTGTAAAGCTACACACTGGGGGAAAATATTTATAAAACACATATCTGATAAAGGACTTGTGTCCATAATATAGAAAGAACTCTTGAAACACAACAAAAAGCCCAATCAAAAAGTGGCAAAAAGGTCTGAATAGACACCTCAGTGAAGAAGATATACAAATGGAAAATAAGCATATGAAAAGATGCACCATATCATATTTCATTAGGGAATTATAAGTTAAAACAACAGTGAGATTCCTCTACACATTTATTAGAATGGCTAAAACTTTTTTTCCTTCATGTTTCTTTTTTTTTTTTTTACATCTTTATTGGAGTATAATTGCTTTACAATGGTGTGTTAGTTTCTGCTTTATAACAAAGCGAATCAGTTATACATATACATATGTTCCCATATCTCTACTCTCTTGTGTGTCCCTCCCTCCCACCCTCCCTATCCCACCCCTCTAGTTGGTCACAAAGCACTGAGCTGATCTCCCTGTGTTGTGCGGCTGCTTCCCACTAGCTATCTATTTTACGTTTGGTAGTGTATATATGTCCATGCCACTCTCTCACTTTGTCACAGCTTACCCTTCCCCCTCCCCATATCCTCAAGTCCATTCTCTAGTAGGTCTGTGTCTTTATGCCTGTCTTACCCCTAGGTTCTTCATGACATTTTTTTCCCTTAAATTCCATATATATGTGTTAGCATACGGTATTTATCTTTTTCTTTCTGACTTACTTCACTCTGTATGACAGACTCTAGGTCCATCCACCTCATTAGAAGTAGCTCAATTTTGTTTCTTTGTATGGCTGAGTAATATTCCATTGTATATATGTGCCACATCTTCTTTATCCATTCATCCGATGATGGACACTTAGGTTGTTTCCATCTCCTGGCTATTGTAAATAGAGCTGCAATGAACATTTTGGTACATGACTCTTTTTGAATTATGGTTTTCTCAGGGTATATGCCCAGTAGTGGGATTGCTGGGTCATATGGTAGTTCTATTTGTAGTTTCTTAAGGAACCTCCATACTGTTCTCCATAGTGGCTGAACCAATTCACATTCCCACCAGCAGTGCAAGAGGGTTCCCTTTTCTCCACACCCTCTCCAGCACTTATTGTTTCTAGATTTTTTGATGATGGCCATTCTGACTGGTGTGAGATGATATCTCATTGTAGTTTTGATTTGCATTTCTCTAGTGTTTAATGATGTTGAGCATTCTTTCATTTATTTGTTGGCAGTCTGTATATCTTCTTTGGAGGAATGTCTATTTAGGTCTTCTGCCCATTTTTGGATTGGGTTGTTTGTTTTTTTGTTATTGAGCTGCATGAGCTGCTTGTATATTTTGGAGATTAATCCTTTGTCAGTTGCTTCATTTGCAAATATTTTCTTCCATTCTGAGGGTTGTCTTTTGGTCTTGTTTATGTTTTCCTTTGCTGTGCAAAAGCTTTGAAGTTTCATTAGGTCCCATTTGTTTGTTTTTATTTCCATTTCTCTAGGAGGTGGGTCAAAAAGGATCTTGCTGTGATTTATGTCATAGAGTGTTCTGCCTATGTTTTCCTCTAAGAGTTTGATAGTTTCTGGCCTTACATTTAGGTTTTTAACCCATTTTGAGCTTATTTTTGTGTATGGTGTTAGGGAGTGATCTAATCTCATACTTTTACATGTAGCTGTCCAGTTTTCCCAGCACCACTTATTGAAGAGGCTGTCCTTTCTCCACTGTACATTCCTGCCTCTTTTATGAAAGATAAGGTGACCATATGTGTATGGGTTTATCTCTGGGCTTTCTATCCTGTTCCATTGATCTATCTTTCTGTTTTTGTGCCAGTACCATACTGTCTTGATTACTGTAGCTTTGTAGTATAGTCTGAAGTCAGGGAGCCTGAATCCTCCAGCTCTGTTTTTCGTTCTCAAGATTGCTTTGGTTCTTTGGGGTCTTTTGTGTTTCCATACAAATTGTGAAATTTTTGTTCTAGTTCTGTGAAAAATGCCATTGGTAGTTTGATAGGGATTGCATTGAATCTGTAGATTGCTTTGGGTAGTAGAGTCATTTTCACAATGTTGATTTTTCCAATCCAAGAACATGGTATATCTCTCCATCTATTTGTATCATCTTTAATTTCTTTCATCAGTGTCTTATAATTTTCTGCGTATAGGTCTTTTGTCTCCTTAGGTAGGTTTATTCCTAGATATTTTATTCCTTTTGTTGCAGTGGTAAATGGGAGTGTTTTCTTGATTTCACTTTCAGATTTTTCATCATTAGTATATAGGAATGCCAGAGATTTCTGTGCATTAATTTTGTATTCTGCTACTTTACCAAATTCATTGATTAGCTCTAGTAGTTTTCTGGTAGCATCTTTAGGATTCTCTGTGTATAGTATGTCATCTGCAAACAGTGACAGCTTTACTACTTCTTTTCTGATTTGGATTCCTTTTATTTCCTTTTCTTCTCTGATTGCTGTGGGTAAAACTTCCAAAACTATGTTGAATAAGAGTGGTGAGAGTGGGCAACCTTGTCGTGTTCCTGATCTTAGTGGAAATGGTTTCAGTTTTTCACCTTTGAGGATGATGCAGGCTGTGGGTTTGTCAAATATGGCCTTTATTATGTTGAGGTAAGTTCCCTCTATGCTTACTTTCTGCAGGGTTTTTATCATAAATGGGTGTTGAATTTTGTCGAAAGCTTTCTCTGCATCTATTGAGATGATCATATGGTTTTTCTCCTTCAATTTGTTAATATGGTGTATCACGTTGAATGATTTGCATATATTGAAGAATCCTTGCATTCCTGGAATAAACCCCACTTGATCATGGTGTATGATCCTTTTAATGTGCTGTTGGATTCTGTTTGCTAGTATTTTGTTGAGGATTTTCCCCTCTATGTTCATCAGTGATATTGGCCTGTAGTTTTCTTTCTTTGTAACATCCTTGTCTGGTTTTGGTATCAGGGTGATGGTGGCCTCGTAGAATGAGTTTGGGAGTGTTCCTCCCTCTGCTATATTTTGGAAGAATTTGAGAAGGATAGGTGTTAGCTCTTCTCTAAATGTTTGATAGAATTCTCTTGTGAATCCATCTGGTCCTGGGCTTTTGTTTGTTGGAAGATTTTTAATCACAGTTTCAATTTCAGTGCTTGTGATTGGTCTGCTCATATTTTCTGTTTCTTCCTGATTCAGTCTTGGCAGGTTGTTCATTTCTAAGAGTTTGTCCATTTCTTCCAGGTGTTCCATTTTATTGGCATAGAGTTGCTTGTAGTAATCTCTCATGATCTTTTGTATTTCTGCAGTGTCAGTTGTTACTTCTCCTTTTTCATTTCTAATTCTATTGATTTGAGTCTTCTCACTCTTTTTCTTGATGCGTCTGGCTAATGGTTTATCTATTTTGTTTATCTTCTCAAAGAACCAGCTTTTAGTTTTATTGATCTTTGCTCTTGTTTCTTTCATTTCTTTTTCATTTATTTCTGATCTGATCTTTATGATTTCTTTCCTTCTGCTAACTTCGGGGTTTTTTTGTTCTTCTTTCTCTAATTGCTTTAGGTGCAAGGTTAGGTTGTTTATTCGAGATGTTTCCTGTTTCTTAAGGTAGGATTTTATTGCTATAAACTTCCCTCTTAGAACTGCTTTTGCTGCATCCCATAGGTTTTGGGTCATTGTGTCTCCATTGTCATTTGTTTCTAGGTATTTTTTGATTCCTCTATGATTTCTTCAGTGATCACTTCGTTATTAAGTAGTGTATTGTTTAACCTCCATGTGTTTGTATTTTTTTCAGATCTTTTCCTGTAATTGATATGTAGTCTCATAGCGTTGTGGTTGGAAAAAATAGTTGATACAATTTCAATTTTCTTAAATTTACCAAGGCTTGATTTGTGACCCAAGATATGATCTATCCTGGAGAATGTTCCATGAGCACTTGAGAAAAATGTGTATTCTGTTGTTTTTGGATGGAGTGTCCTATAAATATCAATTAAGTCCGTCTTGTTTAATGTATCATTTAAAGCTTGTGTTTCCTTATTTAATTTCATTTTGTATGATCTGTCCATTGGTGAAAGTGGGGTGTTAAAGTCCCCTACTATGAATGTGTTACTGTCGATTTCCCCTTTTATGGCTGTTAGTATTTGCCTTATGTATTGAGGTGCTCCTATGTTGGGTGCATATATATTTATAATTGTTATATCTTCTTCTTGGATTGATCCCTTGATCATTATGTAGTGTCCTTCCTTGTCTCTTGTAACATTCTTTATTTTAACGTCTATTTTATTTGATATGAGTATTGCTACTCCAGCTTTCTTTTGATTTCCATTTGCATGGAATATCTTTTTCCATCCCCTCACTTTCAGTCTGTATGTGTCTCTAGGTCTGAAGTGGGTCTCTTGTAGACAGCATATATATAGGTCTTGTTTTTGTATCCAAAATGGCTAAAATTTGAAACACTGACAACACCAAATGCTGTGAGGATGTGGAGCGACAGAAGTTTTCAGTCATTGCTGGTGGGAATGGAAAATGGTAAAGCCTCTTTGTAATACTGGCAGTTTTTTACAAAACTAAACATAGTCTTACCATAGGACCTAGCATTGGAGCTCCTAGGTATTTACCCAAATGAGTTGAAAACTTATGTCCACATAAAAACCAGCACATGATGTTTATAGCGGCTTTATTCATAATTGCCAAAGCTTGGAAGCGACTGAGATGTCCTTCAGTAGGTGAATGGATAAGCTCTGGTACATCCATACAATGGAATATTATTCAGCTAAAAATAAATCAGCTATCTAGCCATAAAAACACATGGAAGAACCTTAAGCACATATTACTAAATGAAAGAAGCCAATCTGAAAAGACTACCTAGTGTATGATTACAGCCGTATGACATTCTGGAAAAGGCAACAGTATGGAGATAGTAAAAAGATCAGTGGTTACTAGGGGTTGGAGGACAGAGGAGGAATGAACAGTTGGGGTACAGAGGATTTTTAGGGAAGTGAAACTATTCTGTATGATATGGTAATGATGGATGCATGACATTATGTATTTGTCAAAACCTATAGAACTGTACAACATGAAGAATAGCCCTTAATGTAAACTATGGAGTTAATAATAATGTATCAATATTGGTTCATCAGTTATAACAAATATACCATACCAATGAAAATTGTTCGTGATAGAGGAAATTAAGGGTGGTAGTTATGGAGAGGGAGTGTATCTTTTACTCTCTGCTCAGTTTTTTTAATAAACCTAAAATTACTTTAAGAAATAAAGTGTATTAATGTTAAAAATTTTGAAAAGAAAATAATTTGCTCACAAAGTCTGGTGAGATGTCAGTGCTCTTTGTCTAAATAATATTAGTAATGATGATTATCCTCATAGAGAATAATTTATACATTCATTGCTAGGAATAGGATTATTTGATTAGATGTAAAGAGTAAAATTTCAGGGCTTTGCTTCATATAATTTATCAATTTTTTAACTCATTTTATGAGAGTATTTGTTTTGCCTTGAGATCATTGGTTCTTGCCAAAGGAAAAGTGCAAAATTGGTTGATAGTTAAGTAAATAAAATACTTTTAACTTATAAGACTTAATATCCAGTGAAGACTTAAATTTAGAAAACATGATAGTACTTAAAAATTCAGCGCAAGCTTTCAGTTTTTATAATGAAAAAAAACAGGCAACTGAAATCTTGTTATAGTCCTATAATTAAGAAAATATATGTGTGGGATATATTTAGTTCATTTTATGTAAGGGACCATTACCATTTCAAGTTTTATTATGTAGTAGATCTATATAATACATTACAAATTTTTTGGCTTTCTGAAAAATAATAGGTTGAGTTTACCATCTTTTAACAGTGAAGATTTTATCTAAGTACAGGTTCACAGCCCATTACCCAGAACTCTTGGAGCCAGAACTTTCTGAATTTTTGAAAGGTTATATGATTCATACACCTTATGTAATGCCCTCAGCAGGGTCTAGGACAGTACCTTATAATCAAACACACTAATTTTTATGTAGTGAAATAAGACTAGTAAAAATAAGTGGGGTAGATAAAGGCTGGGGTCATTCCTTCATTTGTTCAGGTTAAGTTTTGCCATTAGATAAGTTCAGGTTAGGCTTTGGTGCCAAATGTCATGAAAGAACTAGGATTTTGAGGGCTTTGGGTTTTAGAATAAGGGATTATGGGCCTTTTAATGAAAGCTGATTTAAAATTATTTATTTCTTAGTCATGTTATGTGGTTACTTTAAACAAATATTTGAAAATCCTAAGTTTAGTTTTGGTTGAGAAGCAGGACCTATGGTTAAAAGTGTAGGCTTAGAACTGTTTATGTGAAACGAACTCATTTGTGATTGGAGTGCAGGGTTAGTGATGTAAGCCATAAAAGATGAACACGTCCAATGCAGTACAGTGATTTTTGAATATTACCTTATTCAGTCACTGTGAAGTATGAGCAAAAATATTATCCTGTAAAGAACATTTTGGTGTTTCCCTGTAGCTGCAAATAGCTTATATTTCATATCTGGCTTTAATATTCTACTCTAGCCAAATTATTGTGGGCTCCTTCTTTAAATAAGAATTTTAAAAGGGTCTCCACCATTTCTGTCAATTATGTTTAAGCTTCCATATTTAGAATGAGAACGAGATAGCATTTTAAAAATGGCAGTTTACTGCTTTATCATGAACCTGTGTTTCTAACACGACAAGAAATGAAATTCTGTTTATTTGTAGAAAGAAAAATTTTTGTGTTTTTACACCTGTTTTTGGACTATGAACAGTCAACACCAGTTCAGAGTGTGGTTCAGAAAGGTAATCTTCTTTCAGAAGGCAGGCCACAGTTGCTGCATCTCTGGCATCAGGGTAGGTAACAGCAGTGAGGAATCTTTTTAATCAGACTTTACAAAGGCTGTCTTGGCTTAGAGGGCTGGGTGAGTGTGAGAGGAGGTTAGATTTGGGATCTTGTTAAATCTAGGGAAATATAAGCAGAGGTCACTGGCAGGACAATAAGAGTGGGGAGAATGGTCTAGTGATTCATTGATTTTCTCGGTAGAATATGTGGGATTGTATATGTTTTCAATCGAATATATTCTTATACTTGAGTATTAATCTTCTGATACACTTAAAGGCATCCTTTTAGAAGCTATCAAAATTTGAGAGAAAAAATGAAATTTCTGACAAGTTAATTTCTCTGTAACTTGGGGGAGTATGCCCTGTGTAATTTTAGCAGCAGATTTCCTGTTTCCAATGTGGAGAGTAACTGCTTTGTGGGACCCAGTAAGAAAAATCACTGGACAAGGAGATGGAAAGAGCAACTGCAAAGGCACCCATTTTGTTTACTGTAAAATTTTGTTTACTCTCTAAGAAAAGATTATAATTGGGTACTCATTGGTTTAGAATTTTTGCATATATGGTAAATGGAAGGCTGTGTTTGTTCTATCATTTATTGAGTGTCTTTGTGTCTGAGGTGCTTCTGTGTTATAGATTCTTTCCTCATAACAACTCTCTGAGGTTGGCAGGTATTTCTCTTTTATAGCTACTAAGAGGCCAAGTTGGGATTTTAACCCCACCAAGTCTGCATCCTCTGTTGTTCACATTCTTTTTGACAGTCGCTTATTGTTTTCAGTGTGGTGTGGGTCTATTTTGATGGAAAGTAGGTAAATGCAGTAAACTCTTTTGTTTTGGTTTTCTTTTAACAGTTAAAAGTTGTGAATATGAGTCTAGGTGGTGAAGATTAGATTAGAGAAGAGTGGTGGGAAACTTGGGTTAGTGTGATAGCAGCCACCAAAGCATGTAGTGGAGCTTATCTGTCTAGGTTGACTTTATCACCTAGAAGAATTTCTGAATCATGATCTAGACTCGTTGAGGGAAAATCTGAATTTGAATCTTGTTTCTTAGCTCTACTCCTGAAATTCAGTATGACATTATGCAATGTTCTGTTCATATATATTTCTTTAACTATAAAAAGGATGCTTTTTGGTTTATCAGAAAGCCATGAGAAGAGGGTTTGTTTCATTGATGCCAACACCTAACCTATCTCAAAGTCTGTCCTTGTTCTTTTTTTTTTTTTTTTTTTGCGGTACGCGGGCCTCTCACTGTTGTGGCCTCTCCAGTTGCGGAGCACAGGCTCCGGACATGCAGGCTCAGCGGCCATGGCTCACGGGCCTAGCCACTCCGCGGCATGTGGGATCTTCCCGGACCGGGGCACGAACCGGTGTCCCCTGCATTGGCAGGCGGACTCTCAACCACTGCGCCACCAGGGAAGCCCTGTCCTTGTTCTTAAGAAGAGAGTTCACTGATTTAACTCCCAGTATAGTAAACCACTTTGGTATTATACTTTGGAGAAAGGCACTGCCAGTTATCCATCATTTATGCAGGAGTCTAATGCTTTGCTTGTACTTCTTTCCCTGATCTTTTCTCATTGTCTATCTTTACTGCTCATTTTGGGCTTAAATATGCTTTTCTCTGGACCTTAAAGCAACTCTAGAAGAGTGCATGGTCGTTTATTGTACTTGATATACTTCAGTAGCTTCCTTGGGAATTTTTTAAGAATAAACTGCTCTTCCCCCTCCAATTTAATAAGAAATTTTCAGTTCCCTTAACTTTTCTACCTCAGAGATCCTGTCCTTTGTCTGCCTCAGCCATTTACCTCCCATGTCATATCCTAGTTGATGCCATTTCTAATAACTTAAACCCCTCCATAATCTGAACTTTAAGCATTCTACTCTATAATCACCACCTTTATGCAAATAGTTCCTGTCAATCACCAGCAATTTCCAAGTTGTTAAATCCAGTGCTCTTCTGAATCTCTCAGCACCATAATAAAACATTTAGAAATGTTTTATTTTGAAAAAATTGTAGACTCATAGAAGTTGAAAAAATAGTTCAGAGTTCCCATGTACCCATCACACAGCTCCCCCCAAAGATGACATCTTATGTAACGATGGTTAAATCATCAGTACTGTTAACCAGAATACAGACCTTATTCAGATATCACCAGTTTTTACATGCACTCTCTTTGTGTATGTGTATAATTCTGTGAAATTTATCACTTGTATAGATTTGCGTAACCATTACCACAGTCAGGGTTCAGAATTGTTCATCACCTCATGAAAACTCCCTCCTACCATCTCTCTGTGTCACATCCTCCCCCAATCCCTAACCCTTGGCAACCACTAACCTACTCTCTACTATACCTACTATAATTCTATCAAGTATGTTATATAAATGGATTCATACAGTATTTATCCTTTTTAAATTGACTTTTTTTCCCCTTGGAGTTATACCCTTGAGATCTATCCAAGTTGTTGAGTGCATCAATGATGTGTTGGTTTTTTTCTTTTCTATTGAGTAGTGTTCTGATACATGGATGTATCACAGCTTACTTATGTTTGTCTGTGAAGGACATGTAGGTTATTTCCAGTTTTTGACTATTACAAATAAAACTCTATGAACGTGTGTCTACAGGTTTTTGGGTGAATACAAGTTTTAATTTTTCCAGGGTAGATAGCCAGTAATAGGATTTCTAGGTCTTTTGGTAAATGTATGTTTAAATTTATAAGAAACTGCCAAACTGTTTTCCAGAGTGGTTGAACCATTTTGTATTCTCACCAGCAGTATATAATGTTCTGCATCTTCACCAGCACTAGTATTGTCAGTATTTTTTATTTTTACCATCTGTAAGTGTGTAGTAGTATATCATTAGGGTTTTCATTTTCTTTTCTCTAATGGCTACTGATGTTGAACATCTTTTCATGTGCTTGCTTGCTATCCATGCCTACCTCTTTGGTGAAGTGTATGTTCAAGTCTTTGCTCATTTTCAGATTAGATTTTTTGAAACTGTGTAGTTTAGGGAGATCTTCATATATTCTGGTATAGAAAGTCTTTTGTTGAATATGAGATTTGCAAGTATTTTTTTTTTTACCAGTCTGTAGCTTATCTTTTCATTTTCTTGAAAGTATCTTTTGAGAGCACACGTTTTTGGTTTTGATGAATCAAGTTTATGAATATACATTTTTGTCTTTTATAGACTCTGCTTTTGGTGTTATGTCTAAGAATTCTTCACCTAACCCTATTACAAAGACTTTTTTCTATATTTTCTTCGAAGCGTTTTATAATTTTCTGTGTTCTGCTTATCTCTGTGATCCATTTTGTGTTGAGTTTTGCATGACGGGTGAGGTTTAGGTCAAGGTTCATCTTTTTTTTGTGTGTGTATGGGTGACCAATTGTTCCAACATCATTTGCTAAAACGACTCTTCTTTCTCCATTGAGTTGCTTTTGTACCTTTGTAAAAAATAAAAAAAATTAGTTCGCTGTCCTCTTGTGGGTCTATTTCTGACTCTGTTCTTGCTTCATTGATATACTATATGTCTTTCCTTCCTCTTATACCACAGTCTTGATTACTGTAGTTATATATTGGTGGTAAGAAAAGATATACTGAGTAGCTTAAAATCAAATGGGAAAAAATAAAATATAGTACATTTTTCTTAAAAAAAATTCAGGAAGTATTATTCCTCCAAGTTTATTATTCTTTTTCAAATTTGCTTTAGCTGTATAGTTCCCTTGCTTTCCCACATAAATTTTAGAATCAATCTATCTATGAAAAAATCTGGCTGGAATTTTGATAAGAATTGCATTAAAAGCTGTAGATCAATTTGGGCAGAATTGACATCTTTACTTTGTTAAATATTCCAGTCCATGAAGATGATATGTCTTTTCATTTATTTAGGTCTTTGATTTTTTTCACCACTGTTTTGTAGTTTTCAGCATACAGATCCTATATTTTATTAGGTTTATACCTAAATATTGCAGTTTTCTAAACTATTATAAATGGTATTATGTTTTTAATTTTGGTTTCCAATTGTTCATTGCTACTATATAGAAGTATGATTGATTTTTATGGGTTGACCTTATATCCTATGATCTTGCTACACACACTTATTAGTTCTAGGAGTTTGGGGATAGATTTCTTGGGGTTTTCTATACTCTCCTGGTTTTAATTCTACTTTAGTGGCTGCTTTTTCTCATTCTACTTTGCAACTTCCTTCTCTTCTTCCTGACCTTTTAGTTTTGCAGTTCTCCGGGTATCAGTCCTTGGGTCCTCTTTTCTCCTCTATACTCATTCCTTGGTGATCTCATCCAGTTTCATGGCTCAAATACCACCTCTATGTTAAATTTATATCTTCAGTCTGGACCTTTCCCCCAGTGAACCTTACATCCAGCTGCCTCCCTGACATCTCTACTAATAGGCAACTCAAACTTGATGCATCCAAGTATGAACTCTTGGATTTATTCCTTGCTCCCCCTATTCAGTCTCTAGTCTTCCTCATCTCAGTTAATCCAACTTTAAACTTTTGGTCTCCCAAATGGAAACTGTTAGGATCATTATTGACTCCTCATTTCTCACACTCATATCCAGTCCATCTATCAGTAAATACCGTTGATGCTACTTTCAAAATAAATCCAGAATTTGACCACGGTAATAAGACCCGTGCCATTACCTGCAGTCCCTTCCCAACTCAAGCCTGTGCCTTGTACAGAGCAGTAGGACCTCAGTTAATTGTTAAATAATTGAATTGAATAATTGCTTCTTTATTAGAGAAATCTCTGAGATCTTTCTCTAGTTGAATTATTATAATGTCCCTTAATGTTGAGAGAAATAACAATTATTTTTACATCTTCCTTAAGTTTCCTGCATTCTTAAGACTCTGATTATGGATTCTTAAGACTGTGATTACGGATGCCACTCTCTCCTGGGCACCTGATATGTTTTATATACATATAATGGAATACTATTCTGCAATAAAAAGGAACAAAATACCAATCTATGCTACACCATGGATGAAACTTAAAACAAAAATTTTTCCTGGAGGCATTTGTGTAGTTTTCACTGGAAGAGTTCCCTTAACGTGTAAAAAAGTTTTTAACCATAGTTTCTCAGTTTTGCTGGACACTCCATCACCAATCTTTCTAAAACAGTTGTTAGCATTTATATTATGGTTTCAAGGTCCTTATTATTTGTGTAAGAGGAAGTTGAAGAAGATGTTGTTCGACCATGATCTTATGTTGTCTTTTCCTGTCTCTGGTAAAAGGATGGAGAAGTGTTCTGGTGTGTTTAGTTTGTGGAAGCAATGAGTTATATATCACTTATTCTCTTTTGAACCATTATAAATATTCACTTGTAGAAGGCGGAAAGCTATATTTATTTATGGGTGAGTATGAGTTTACTATGCGTAGAATCTGATTCTTAAATGGGGTAATATGACTAGCCACATGGGCATATTAAAAAGCAAAATGTGGGAATGTAAAGTGGTGCAGCTATTTTGGAAAAACAGTTTGGCAGTTTCTTAAAAAGTTAAACTCCACTCCTAGGAGTCTACTCATTTGAAATGAAAATAATGTCCACACAAAGACTTGTACATGAATGTTTATAGTGATATTAGTCATAATAGACAAAAACTGGAAACAACCCAAGTATTCATTAACTGGTGACTGGATAAACCAAATGTAACATATACATACAATATGATACTATTTAGCAATAAAAAGGAACAAATGCATGCTACAACATGGATGAACCTCAGAAATATTATGCTAAGTGATATAAGCCACTTACAAAATACCACATATTGTATGACTCCATTTTTATGAAATGTTCAGAAAAGGCAAATCTATGTAGATACAGAAAACATACGAGTGGTTGCCTGGGGTTGATGGTGGGAACAAAGGTTGAATGCAGATGGGCTCATGGGAATTTTTTGGGTAAGGAAAATGTTCTAAAACTGGATTGTGGTAGTGGTTGCACAACTCTCTACATTTACCAAAGTCATTGAATTATGTATTTAGAGTGGATAAATTTTTTGGTTTGTAAATTATACCGCAATGAAGTTGTTTTAAAGAAGGAAATGAAAATGAATTTTGTAAACTGAAGTATTGAGAGAAACATTGTATGACAAATGCAGTCATTTGATAAATGATGAAAAAGGATTGTTTTAGAAATGTAATCTTTCAGGTAAAAGGAAAAGGGTATTTGATTTGAATAGATGAAAGAGTAAATGGAACCCTTCACTTTTGCCCTAAAATCTATAGCAGATGTCAAAGATAGCATCAGATATCTTTAAAATTTTGCATTTCTGTAACATTTGTATATTGTGGCTGGTAGAATAAATTGGTGGTGTAAAAAAACTTTACTGAAACAGTTTGTCAGGGACCTTAACATTTATATCCTTTGCTATAATTCCACATAAAAAATATATTCTAAGGAAATAATTAGAAATGGAAACAAGGATTGGTAGTTAGAAATGTTCATTATAGCATTATAGAGGGTAATCAAACAATAATAACCTACATGGTCTCAAAGTAGGGGGAATGATTATAATTGTTTTAGTTATGGCTCTGTTGGTTGCAAGGAGGAGAATCCCTTTCTAACTAGCTTAAATGAAATTGGGTTTTGTTGAAAGGATACAAGGTACTTTAACAACCCCCCAAACAGCAAGATCAGTGCAGCCCTTTGGTAGCAGGGAACCAAAGCTGCTTTCATCTTTTCTCACTTTTGGGTCAGACTAGTCACTTCAGTTTTCTTTGCAGACCTGCTTTATTTATCCTCAGCCTCTTCTCCTGCCAGTCTTCTAGTGCATTGATCAGTGCTGTTTACCAGCTCTGACTGAGTCAGTCTTTGTTCTAGTTCCAAAATTTCCAGAGCAGGACTCTGGACTAGCTCATCTTTTCCAGCGCTAAGTGGGTCAGTGAACAACTGGTGATTTGGTCTTCCTCTCCATCCTTCTTTGGGGGGTCTACATTCAGGTTTAGTTATTTAGTGAAAATGAAATGGCATTGGGTAATGACTTTGATGTAATACATCTCATGAGTTTATATGAGAGATTGCAAATATTAGTATTAATTTAAAACATTTCTAGGGCCTTCTGTGATACAATCTCTTCACTTAAACTCTCAGAAGGATAGTGTGCATTTGTGGTAGATTAATGCTTATTTTCTTATCATTTCTTACTAAAACCTCTGTGGTCTGGTTTCCACTCCTTCTTTATTGAAACCACTTTTGCTAAGTATGGCAATTGAAAACCCATTGGACACTGTGGACCAATCACCACCTCCTGAAATGCTGTCTTTGGACTTGGCCTCAATGATGCCGCTTTCTCCTGACCTTCCCTCAGCCCACCAAGTCTGCTGCCTCAGTGGATCCTCTTGCTGTGCTCATCCCTTTAATATTGCTATTGCCCCATGCCTCGCCTTTCATTTCTTTTCACTTCTGCAATTTCTTTTACCACTGTGACTTCAGGGATGCTTTATATCCCCAAATTCTGTCTCTATACCAGACCCCCTCTACTGATATTCTGACTCTGATAACCAGCACCTTTTTGAATATCACCACTTAGAGCCTCACCAGTTTGTGTTCTTTTGAAACTTCATAGCTCTTTGTATCTCTGTTTATTCTCTGCTGTAATTATGTACTGTGCCTTATTCAACTTTGTATTCTTTGTATCATTTCACAGAATTCCTTGCACAATGGATTCACTCAATATTTGCTCACTTGAATATTCCTGTTTTTAAAAATAGACTAATTATACTTGTTTGTGATTTTGTTTCCCACAAATTTTTTTTCTAAATCTAAGAGTAATTTCTTTTGTGATCCAAGGGAAAAAAACAACTTAACTGTTAATGGGTATGCTTAAGAACATTTTTAAATATATTTGGGTCTATTAATAAAAATTTTTATTGAGAATAAGGATAGAAAGCCTACTGAGTTTTGGACACTAATCATATGTGGATTTAATTTCTTTACTACATACCTTTTCTTACTCCAAAAGAAAGAAATGCTAATTGAAAAATTCAACCAAATTGGAAATATGCATTGTAGACACTGAAAGTTTCCATTTTTATATATAGAGTTCTTACAAGTAAAATGAATTCTAGAAGTGGAGGTTCTTTGTAAATACAAAATAAATTTGATCATTGAGTTAGAGTTGAAGGCTGAGCGTTTAGTTATTGCAAAGGGCTGGCGACAATTAAAATTATAGATCTGAGTATTCACCTCCACAGTGTGTACTGTTAAGTGCAAAAGGTTTGTGCTGCAACTGTGGTATTTGTATTAAAGGTTTGGGCATTTCACCCCTTCTTCTGTATGCAGACAATTTGGTGAATCAGAGGATAGTCTGAATTCAGATATGAGAGGTAGTATAAGGGTCAGTTAGCAAAGTCAGCTCTAGTTTAATTTCTTTTTTTTTAATGTTGCATTTACTAGAAATATAGCTTTGGGAAACTTGTAAACATCTTAAAGACTTAAAAAAAAAAACCAATAACCATTTGCCTTTTTAATTTGCATCTTCACTAGATAAATGGTACATGAAGCAAGAATAAATTAAATTCTAATTACTCCATTTGCTAATAGAGAGCCTTAAGGGAAAAAGCCCTCAAATTCATAGTGAAAATGAAGTGTAAGGATTTTTTCTGACTTTCATTTACTTCCCTTTCTCTTCTCCTTCCCACCTAGTGTAATAAAATTGGCTAAGGCAATACTTTACTTTTAACATGAACCTGCAGGCTAAGAGTTATTAGATTTATTTATCTTGTTTTATTTTATTGGTAAGAGATACCTTTCCTATAGCACCGTTTTTCATTCTCTGAAATTCTCAGGTTCTAGCCACAGTATAAACCTGTTCTTTAATAAATATTTTGTTGGGTAGATATTTATTTATTGTTGTTTGAGGTGAAAGTGTTTGTGCTCAAATGTTTATTTTTATCTTTTTAAAATAAATTTATTTTATTTTTGGCTGCGTTGGGTCTTTGTTGCTGCACATGGACTTTGTGGTGAGCAGGGGCTACTCTTTGTTGTGGTGCATGGACTTCTCATTGCGGTGGCTTCTTGTTGCGGACCATGGGCTCTAGGTGCGTGGGCTTCAGTAGCTGTGGCATGTGGGCTCAGTAGTTGTGGCTTGCGGGCTCTAGAGTGCAGGTGCAATAGTTATGGCACACGGGATTAGTTGCTCCGTGACATGTGGGATCTTCCTAGACCAGAGCTCGAACCTGTGTTCCCTGCATTGGCAGGTGTTTTCTTAACCACTGTTAAGAAGCCCAGTGCTCAAATGTTTTAAAATATTACTGGAAACTTGACATTTATCTCCTTGTATCTAGATACTAACATTGTAGCTGACTAACTGATTCATTCCTGTTGAAAGATTAAGAATGCTACTCTTTGTTTTCTTCATTTATTTTATTTTTTAATGATTACCACAGTAGGTTTAGTGAATGTCCATCATCTCATACAGACACAACATTAAAGAAATAGAAAAAAAATTTTTTCGCTTGTGTTGAGAACTTTTAGGATGAACTGTTAACAATTTATAACGTAGAGCAGTGTTAATTATCTTTATCATGTTGCACATTACATCGCTAGTACTTATTTATCTTTTTTTTAACATCTTTATTGGAGTATACTTGCTTTACAATGTGTTAGTTTCTGCTGTATAACAAAGTGAATCACCTATTTGCATACATATATCCCCATATCCCCTCCCTCTTGCATCTCCCTCCCACCTTCCCTATCCCACCCCTCTAGGCAGTCACAAAGCACAGAGCTGAGCTCCCTGTTCTATGCAGCTGCTTCCCATTAGCTATCTATTTTATTTATTTATTTATTTATTTTTTAACATCTTTGCTGGAGTATAATTGCTTTACAATGGTGTGTTAGTTTCTGCTGTATAACAAAGTGAATCAGCTATACCTATACATATATCCCCATATCCGCTCCTTCTTGCGTCTCCCTCCCACCCTCGCTAGCCCACCCTTCTAGGTGGTCACACTTATTTATCTTATAAATGGAAGTTTGTGCTTTTTGACTATCTTCATCTAATTCCCCTTCCCCCAACCAATGCCTCTGATAGCTACAAATCTGATCTCTTTCTCTGTGAGTTTGTTAGTTTGTTTTTGAAGTATAATTGACCTATAACATTAGGTTAGTTTCTGGTATACAACATAGTGATTTGATATTTCTGTACATTTCAAAATGATCACCATGATAAATCTAGTTGTCATCCATTACCATACAAAGATAGAACATAATTATTAACTATATTCCCCACACTGTACATTTCATACCTGTGACTCATATATTTTGTAACTGAAAGTTTGTACATCTTAATCTCCTTCACCTGTTTCTCTCCTTGCCCCAACCCCTTCGCTTCTGTGAACCACCTGTTTGTTCTCTGTATCTATGGCTTTGGTTATGTTTGTTCACTTGTTTTGTTTTTTAGGTTCCACATATGAGATCATATGTCTTTCTCTGTTTGACTTACTTCACTTAGCATAATTCCCTCTAGGTCCATCCATGTTGTCACTTATGGCAAGATTTCATTCTTTTTTATGGCTGAGTAATATTCCATTGTATATATACAGCACATCTCTTTTATCCATTCATCTTTTTTTTTTGGCACGCGGGCCTCTCACTGCTGTGGCCTCTCCCGTTGTGGAGCACAGGCTCCAGATGCGCAGGCCCAGCGGCCATGGCTCACGGGCCCAGCTGCTCCGTGGCGTGTGGGATCCTCCCGGACCAGGGCACGAACCTGTGTCCCCTGCATCGGCAGGTGGACTCTCAACTGCACCACCATGGAAGCCCCCACCCTTCATTTTTACTCCTCCCTCCCCCAACCCCCGTTTACTGTTTGTGATGTCATATTTTACATCCTTTTGTTTTGTGTATTGCTTTGCTTATTTTGGATATAGATGACTTTACTACTTTTGTCTTTTAACCTTCCTACTAGTTTTATATGTGGTTGATCTACTACCTTTATTATATATTTGCCTTTACCAATGAGATTTTTCCTTTCATAGTTTTCATATTTATAATTATGGCTTTTTCTTTTCCACTTAGAACGTCCCTTTAACATTTCTTGTAAAGCTGGTTTCCTGGTGTTGAACTCTTCTGTTTTTTTTTTTTTAACATCTTTCTTGGAATATAATTGCTTTACAATGTTGTGTTAGTTTCTGCAGTATAACAAAGTGAATCAGCTATACGTATACATATATCACCATATCCCCTCCCTCTTGCGTCTCCCTCCCACCCTCTCTAGGTCACAAAGCATGGAGCTGATCTCCCTGTCCTATGCAGCTGCTTCCCACTAGCTATCTGTTTTACATTTGGTAGTGTATATATGTCCATGCCACTCTCTCACTTCATCCCAGCATACCCTTCCCCCTCCCTGGGTCCTCAAGTCCATTCTCTACGTCTGCGTCTTTATTCCTGTCCAGCCCCTAGGTTCTTCAGAACCATTTTTTTTTTTTGTTGTAGAATCCATATATATGTGTTAGCATATGGTATTTGTTTTTCTCTTTCTGACTTACTTCACTCTGTATGACAGTCTCTAGGTCCATCCACCTTACTACAAATAACTCAATTTCATTTCTTTTTATGGCTGAGTAATTCGCCATAGTATATATGTGCAACATTTTCTTTATCCATTCATCTGTCAGTGAACACTTAGGTTGCTTCCATGTCCTAGGTATTCTAAATAGTGCTGCAGTGACCATTGTGGTTCATTACTCTTTTTGAATTATGCTTTTCTCAGGGTATTTGCCCAGTAGTGGGATTGCTGGGTCATATGGTAGTTCTATTTTTAGTTTTTTAAGGAACTTCCATACTGTTCTCCATAGGGGCTGTATCAATTTACATTCCCACCAACAGTATGAGAGGGTTCCCTTTTTTCCACACCCTCTCCAGCATTTATTGTCTGTAGATTTTTGATGATGGCCATTCTGACTGGTGTGAGGTAATACCTCATTGTAGTTTTGATTTGCATTTCTCTAATGATTAGTGATATTGAGCATCCTTTCATGTGTTTGTTGGCAATCTGTATATTTAGGTCCTCTGCCCATTGTTGGATTGGGTTGTTTGTTTTTTTGATATTGAGCTGCATGAGCTGCTTGTACATTTTGGAGATTAAGCCTTTGTCAGTTGCTTCATTTGCAAATATTTTCTCCCATTCTGAAGGTTGTCTTTTCATCTTGTTTAAGGTTTCCTTTGCTGTGCAAAAGCTTTGAAGTTTCATTAGGTCCCATTTGTTTATTTTTGTTTTTATTTCCATTTCTCTAGGAGGTGGGTCAAAAAGGATCTTGCTGTGATTTATGTCATAGAGTGTTCTGCCTATGTTTGCCTCTAAGAGTTTTATAGTGTCTCGCCTTACATTTAGGTCTTTAATCCATTTTGAGTTTATTTCTGTGTATGGTCTTAGGGAGTGTTCTATTTCATTCTTTTACATGTAGATGTCCGGTTTTCCCATCATCACTTATTGAAGAGGCTGTCTTTTCTCCATTGTATATTCTTGCCTCCTTGATCAAAGATAAGATGACCATATGTGCATGGGTTTATCTCTGGGCTTTTTATCATATTCCATTGATCTATATTTCTGTTTTGTGTCAGTAGCATACTGTCTTGATTACTGTAGCTTTGTAGTATAGTCTGAAGTCAGGGAGCCTGATTCCTCCAGCTCTGTTTTTCTTTCTCAAGACTGCTTTGGCTATTCAGGGTCTTTTGTGTTTCCATACAAATTGTGAAATTTTTTTCTAGTTCTGTGAAAAATGCCATTGGTAGTTTGATAGGGATTGCATTGAATCTGTAGATGGCTTTGCGTAGCATAGTCATTTTCACAATGTTGATTCTTCCAATCCAAGAACATAGTATATTTCTCCATCTGTTTGTATCATCTTTAATTTCATCAGTGTCTTACAGTTTTCTGCATATAGGTCTTTTGTCTCCTTAGGTAGGTTTATTCCTAGGTATTTTATTCTTTTTGTTGTAGTGGTAAATGGGAGTGTTTCCTTAATTTCTCTTTCAGATTTTTCATCCTTAGTGAATAGGAATGCAAGAGGTTTCTGTGCATTAATTTTTTATCCTGCTACTCTACCAGATTCATTGATTAGTAGTTTTCTGGTAGTATCTTTTGGATTCTCTATGTATAATATTGTGTCATCTGCAAACAGTGACAGTTTTACTTCTTCTTTTCCTATTCGGATTCCTTTTATTTCTTTCTTCTCTGATTGCTGGGTAAAACTTCCAAAACTGTGTTGAATAATAGTGGTGAGAGTGGGCAACCTTGTCTTATTCCTGATCTTAGTGGAAATGCGTTCAGTTTTTCACCATTGATAATGATGTTGGCTGTGGGTTTGTCATATATGGCCTTTATTATGTTGAGGTAGGTTCCCTCTATGCTTACTTTCCGGAGAGTTTTTATAATAAATGGGTGTTGAATTTTGTCGAAAGCTTCTTCAGCATCTATTGAGATTATCATATGGTTTTTACCCTTCAATTTGTTAATATGGTTTAATCACATTGATTGATTTGCATATATTAAAGATTCCTTGCATTCCTGGGGTAAGCCCCACTTGATCATGGTGTATGATCCTTTTAATGTTCTGTTGGATTCTGTTTGCTAGTATTTTGTTGAGGATTTTTCCCTCTATGTTCATCAGTGATTTTGGCCTGTAGTTTTCTTTTTTTCGTGACATCTTTGTCTGGTTTTGGTATCAGGGTGATGTGGCCTCGTGGAATGAGTTTGGGAGTGTTCCTCCCTCTGCTCTATTTTGGAAGAGTTTGAGAAGGATAGGTGTTAGCTATTCTCTAAATGTTTGATAGAATTCTCCTGTGAATCCGTCTGGTCCTGGGCTTTTGTTTGTTGGAAGATTTTTTTTTTTTTTTTTTTTTTTTGGTGGTACGCGGGCCTCTGACTGCTGTGGCCTCTCCCATTGCGGAGCAACAGGCTCCAGATGCCCAGGCCCAGCGTCCATGGCTCATGGGCCCAGCCGCTTTGCAGCATGTGGGATCTTCCTGGACCAGGGCATGAACCCGTATCTCCTGCATTGGCAGGCGGACTCCCAACCACTGTGCCACCAGGGAAGCCCTGTTGGAAGATTTTTAATCACAGTTTCAATTTCATTACTTGTGATTGGTTTGTTTATTTTTTCTGTTTTTTCCTGGTTCAGTCTGGGAAGATTGTGCTTTTGTAAGAATTTGTCCATTTCTTCCAGGTTGTCCATTTTATTGGCGTAGAGTTTCTTGTAGCAATCTCTCATGATCCTTTGTATTTCTGCAGTGTCAGTTGTTACTTCTACTTTTTCATTTCTAATTCTGTTGATTTGAGTCTTCTCCCTCTTTTTCTTCGTGAATCTGGCTAAAGGTTTATCAATTTTGTTTATCTTCTCAAAGAACCAGCTTTTAGTTTTATTGATCTTTGCTGTTGTTTTCTTCATTTCTATTTCACTTATTTCTGATCTGATATTTTGGATTGTTGTGTTTTCATTGTCATTTGTTTCTAGGTAGTTTTTTGATTTCCTCTTTGATTTCTTCAGTGATCTTTTGGTTATTTAGTAGTGTATTGTTTAGCCTCCATGTGTTTGTATTTTTTACAGTTTTTTTTCCTGTAATTAATATCTAGTTCAGTAGCATTGTGGTCGGAAAAGATACTTGATAACGATTTCAATTTTCTTAAATTTACCAAGGCTTGATTTGTTACCCAAGATATGATCTATCCTGGAGAATGTCCCATGAGCACTTGAGAAGAAAGTGTATTCTGTTGTTTTTGGATGGAATGTCCTGTAAATATCAATTTAGTCCATCTTGTTTAATGTATCATTTAAAGCTTGTGTTTCCTTATTTATTTTTATTTTGGAGGATCTGTCCATTGGTGAAAGTGGGGTGTTAATGTCCCCTACGATTATTGTGTTACTGTCAATTCTCCCTTTTCTGGCTGTTAGCATTTGCCTTATGTATTGAGGTCCTCCTCTGTTGGGTGCATAAGTATTTACAATTGTTATTTCTTCTTCTTGGATTGATCGTTTAACCATTATATAGTGCCCTTCTTTGTCTCTTGTAATAGTCTTTATTTTAAAGTCTCTTTTGTCTGATATGAGAATTGGTACTCCAGCTTTCTCTTGATTTCCATTTGCACGGAATATCTTTTTCCATCCCCTCACTTTCAGTCTGTATGTGTCCCTAGGCCTGAAGTGGGTCTCTTGTAGACAGCATATATATGGGTCTTATTTTTGTATCCATTCAGCCAGTCTGTGTCTTTTGGTTGGAGCATTTAATCCATTTACATTCAAGGTAATCATCAATATGTATGTTCCTATTACCATTTTCTTAATTGTTTTAGGTTTGTTATTATAGGTCTTTTCCTTCTCTTATGTTTCCTGCTTAGAGAAGTTCCTTTAGCATTTGTTGTAGAGCTGGTGGTGCTGAATTCTCTTAAGCTTTTGCTTGTCTGTAAAGGTTTTAATTTTCTGTCTAAACTGAATGAGATCCTTGCTGGGTAGAGTAATCTTGATTGTACGTTTTTCCCTTTCATCACTTTAAATATGTCCTGCCACTTTCTACTGGCTTGCAGAGTTTCTGCTGAAAGATCCACTGTTAAACTTATGGGGAGTCCCTTGTATGTTATTTGTTGCTTTTCCCTTGCTGCTTTTAATGTTTTTTCTTTGTATTTAATTTCTGATAGTTTGATTAATATGTGTCTTGGTGTGTTTCTCCTTGGATTTACCCTGTATGGTACTTTCTGCACTTCCTGGACCTGATTGAGTTATTTCCTTTCCCATATTAGGGAAGTTTTCAACTGTAATCTCTTCAAATATTTTCTCAGTCCCTTTGTTTTTCTCTTTTTCTGGGACCCCTATGATTCGAATGTTGGTGCATTTAATGTTGTCCCAGAGGTGTCTGTGACTGTCCTCAATTCTTTTCATTCTTTTTTTCTTTGTTCTGCTCTGCAGTAGTTATTTCCACTATTTTATCTTCCAGGTTACTTACACATTCTTCTGCCTCAGTTATTCTGCTATTGATTCCTTCTAGAGAATTTTCAATTTCATTTATTGTGTTGTTCATCATTGTTTGTTTGCTCTTTAGTTCTTCTAGGTCCTTGTTAGATGTTTCATGTATTTTCTCCATTCTATTTCCAAGATTTTGGATCATCTTTACTATCATTACTCTGCATTCTTTTTCAGGTAGACTGCCTGTTTCCTCTTCATTTGTTTGTTTTGGTGGGTTTTTACTTTGCTCCTTCATCTGCTGCATATTTCTCTGTCTTCTTATTTTGCTTAACTTACTGTGTTTGGGGTCTCCTTTTTGCAGGCTGCAGGTTCGCAGTTCCTGTTGTTTTTGGTGTCTGCCCCCAGTGGGTAAGGCTGGTTCAGTGGGTTGTGTAGGCTTCCTGGTGGAGGGGACTGGTGCCTCTGTTCTGGTGGATGAAGCTGGATCTTGTCTTTCTGGTGAGTAGGACTGAGTCCGGTGGTGTGTTTTGGGGTGTCTGTGACCTTATTATGGTTTTTAGGCAGGCTCTCTGCTAATGGGTGGGGTTGTGTTCCTGTCTTGGTAGTTGTTTGGTATGGGGTGTCTGGCACTGGGCCTTGCTGGTCGTGGTGTGGAGCTGGTTTTTAGTGTTGATGCGGAGATCTCTGGGAGAGCTCTTGCTGATTGATATTATGTGGGGCTGGGAGGTGTCTGGTGGTCCACTGTCCTGATCTCAGCTCTCCCACCTCAGAGGCTCAGGCCTCATACCCAGCCGGAGCACCAAGACCCCGTCAGCCACGCGGCCTCTTCCATAGTTGCATATAAAATGTGCTCCATTGTGAAGACTTTCAAAGCCAGAAACTGGAGGTTAAAACTGTACTGCACAGCCAACTTTGCAGCTATCTGCCCAAACAACCTTACTGTGTGGAGCCTTTCAGCTGCTCCCAAACGTTGATTCCTTTTTCCAACTGCCAAGCACTGGGGCAGCCGGTGCTGCTTTGGGGAATTTTTTTTTAAATTTTATATCTTTATTGGAGTATAATTGCTTTTCATTGTTGTGTTAGTTTCTGGCTTTGGGCCATTTTGAAGGGAAGGTCCTCAGGACAAGTGATCCTGGCAACTGCTAGGGGCTTACCCGAAAATTCCCTGATCAGGCTGGCTAGCCATGAGTAGCAAGGATCCTGGCTGGCTGTGCCAAAATTTGTTATGTAGTCCAAGCTTGTACTGGTGTTGACCTCTTAGCTTTTGCTTGTCTTGTAAAACTTTGATCTCCCTTTCACATCTGAGTGAAAGCCTTGAAGGGTAGAGTATTCTTGGTTGTAGTTTTTACTTTTCATCTCTTTAAATACATTGTGTCACTCCCTTCTGGCCTGCAGAATTTCTGCTGAGAAGTTAGCTGATAGCTTTATGGGAGTTCCTTTGTAGGTAACTTGTTGCTTTATGGGGGTTCCCTTGTGGGTGACTTGTTGCTTTTACCTTGCTGCTTTCAATGTTGTTTCTTTATTTTTAATTTTTGCCATTTTAATTATAATGTTCTTGGTGGGCTGCTTTTTAGGTTGATCCTGTTTGACACTCTCTGTGCTTCCTGGACCTGGATGTTTTCCCAGAAGTCTCTTAAACTCTCCTCATTTGTTTTTATTCTTTTTTTTTTTTTCTGTTCAGTTTCAGTGATTTACACAATTCTGCCTTCCAGTTCCTTTGTATCATATAATGTTCTGTTGATTCCTTCTAGAGTATTTTTTATTTCAGTTATTGCATTTTTCAGTGCTGTTTGGTTCTTCTTTATATTTTCTAACTGTTCATTCATTCTTCTCACAAGTTCTTGAACATCTTTATGATCATTATCTTAAACTCTTTTTCAGGTAGGTTGCTTATCTCCACTTCACTTTTAGTTCTTCTGTGGTTTTATCTTGTTTCTTTACTTGGAATGTTTTTCTCTGTTTCCTCAATTTGCGTGATTCGCTGTTTTTATTTCTGTGTATTTGGTAGGTTGGTTACATTTCCTGATCTTGGAGAAGTGGCTTTATGTAGGAGATGTCCTATGTGGCCCAGCAGCATACTCCTCTCTGGTCACCAGAGCTTTGTGTTCTATGGGTTCCCTCTATAGGGGCTGCATGGGTCCTTCTTTTGTGGCTGGCTGACAATTGTGGGTGTACCGGTGTACGTTGGTGGCCCTCAGTCCTGTTGGTTGCCAGGCCCTGCCTTGTGTGGAGGCTGCCAACTGCTGGTGGATGGGGTTGGGTGGTGGGTGGGGCTGGGTCATGGCTTGACTGGCTGCATGGCCACCCACCACCCAACCTGGTAGTGGCCTGCAGGTGGTTGGCTGGATTCTGACTTGGTTGGCCAAGGGACCCAAGGTGTCCTGCAGCTGGTGTTGGCCTGCTGTTGGGCAGGGCCAGGGCCCTGGGTGTCTGGGGTGGTGCCAGACTACTAGTGGGTGGGCCGGGTCTTTACACAACTTGCTGTGGGGGGCTGTGGTGGTCCTGGGGCTTGGGTTGGCTTGCTGGTGGGCAGAGTCGGGGCCCAGGAGGACCTGGGGCTAGTGCCGGCCCGCTGATGGGCAGAACCAGCTCCTGGGGTCTTTGGCTGTGGGGCCTGAAAGTTCTGGAGCTGGTGTTGGCCTTCTGTGGGCAGTGCCTGGGCCCAGAGTTTGTGGCTGCAGGGCCTTGGGGGTTCTGGGGGTGGTGTCTGCCACAGGTGGGTGGGGCTGGGGCCCATCAGATCTCAGGGCTGGTGCCAGACCCCTGGTGTGTGAGGCCGGGACTGGGGCTAGTGCTGGCCCACTGGTGGGTGGGGCTGGGTCAGACGACTAGCTGTGTGTGTGTGTGTGTGTGTATGTGAGTGGTTCCCGGGGGTCCCAGTGCTGGTGGTGGCCCACTTGTAGGTGGGTCCGGGTCCTGGGTCCTATGGTGGGTGGTGTCACGTACTGGGATGGCTGGGGGCTCAGGGGGTTCTACAGCAATCAACCTGCTGGTGGGTAGGTCTGTGTTCCTGCCCACCTAGCTGCCTGGCTTGGGGCATCCCAGGGCTGGTGCTGTCTGGTGGGCAGGGCTGGTCTGCCACTGACTGGCTAGAGGGAGGATTCTAAAGTGGCACTTAGCACCAGTGTCCTGGTGGTGGGATGAGCTTCCCAAAAATGGCTGCTGCCAGTGTCGTTGTTCCCAGAGAGAGTTTCAGTTGCCTTCTGCCTCCTGGGAGTCTCTCCAAGATCAGCAAGTGGGTCCTACCCAAGCTCCATTCAAATAACTGCTTCTGCCCTGGGTCTTGAAACATATGAGATTTTGTTTGTGCTCTCTTAAGAGTGGAGTCTTTATTTCCCACAGCCCTCTGGCTCTCCCAGAAGTAAGCCCTACTGGCTTTCAGAGCCAAACAGTCTGGAGGTTCATATTACTTGTGTACACCCCCGGGTTGAGGAGCCTGATGTGGAGCTAGGACCTTTCGCTCCTTGGGGAGAACCTCTGCAATTGTAATTATTCTCCCATTTGTGGGTTGCCTACACTGGGAATATGGGTGATGACGATACTGCATCTTCACCCTTTCTACTTGTCTTGTTGTGGTTTCTTCTTTATAGCTTTAGCTGTAGAAGATCTTTTCTGCTAATCTTCAGGTCACTCTTATAGATAGTTGCTCTGTAAATAATCATGATTTTGCTGTGCCTGTTGAAGGAGGTGAGCTCAGGGTCTTCCTTCTCTGCCATCTTGGCCACTGCTTGCATCATAAAGACTTCTAATGGTTTAACAGCTTGGCTAATTGGTTAACACACACAAAAAAACTTTGGTTTATGTATTCAGAGTCTAAATGAAAAACAGGAAGGTAAATAAAAAGAACCAGTAATGGGCTTCTCCTTTTCATTTGGCCCTTGTAGATTGAACACATTTGATACTTGTAGTCTATGCATCAGGCAGAGTGGCAGAAGCTTGGTTATCATTGAGCCTTTAGGGCTTAGCAGAGTTGATGAGAAACTGTAAATGGTCATCAAGACTTGGAGCTTCATGGAAAGAAAACCTGAATATACAGTGAGTATGTTAGCTTAGTGGTTATTATGGTATTACTGCTGGGAGAATGGGTCACTTAGGGAATCATCCATACCTGGAAAAGTCTTGAAGCAGAACTCATGTTGAGGGTTTCTGCTAAACTCTATCTCTTAGAAAGCAGTCCTGGTTAGTATTAATCAGGATGCTGGGTGCAGTGATGAAGTAAAGGAGGACTGAATTCTTAAAGTTCACATTTAGACAAAAGTTCAGACATTTTGAGATGAGGAGATGAGTGTGAGACGTGATCTTTAGGGAAAACATTGATGATGAAAAAAAGAGAGAGCTCTTTTAGGTGCTTTTGTGCTTGACTCTGTTGTCCATCTTTTCTTAAGAAGCTTGGTTTAAGTTTAGACTCCTTTTCATAGCAGCTCTAAACTTGCTGTAGACAGTACAGAAATGAGTGGATAAACTTTATTTAGATACTCTGATAGCTTAGCCAGTGACTGTGACCTGACCAAATATGGTAGTAATGTCAAGATAAAGTGGGGAATGTCAAAATGCTGTTTGCAACCTTTTGGAAGTAAAGCTCCTGACAAAGTGGTTTGAAAATAGTGTTGAAAACCCTATGATTAAATGACAACAAGAGCATGAGAAGAGATTTTTTTTCCCCTAAAATCAGTTTAGTGTATTTGGGCAGAAACAAAGGGAAGAAGTTGCTCTTGGTTAAATTGGTTGATAGAGGATTTGGAGGCATTGTTTCCTGTAGAGAAAAGATCTGTACCCTAAACTATAATTTTTCTAACTTCTGTTGCATGTGTTGCTGCATTTCCTTTTTCCATGCGCTCTTATTATTTTTGTGGCAAATGTATTTTTAAACATCTCTGGGATAATTATCACCATTAATTAGTTTTGATATTCCTTTTTAATGATATTTTCATTTATTCCTTTTGCTAGCTGGATTGCCTTTTGCAATTCTTACTTCAAGGCATACCCCTTTCCAACGAGGATTATTCTGTAATGATGAGTCCATCAAGTACCCTTACAAAGAAGACACCATACCTTATCCGTTATTAGGTGGAATAATCATTCCATTCAGTATTATCGTTGTAAGTTAAATCCACTTTTCCAAGTTTATCACTTTTGGGCAATTGGCTTAGTTTTGTGTTAACCTGTTAATGATTGAATGTATAACCCTCTAAAACAATGTGTTTTTTTAACCTTTAATGTTATTTGATCAAAATAATCTCAGCTATTTTAAGTGGGGCCAAAAGAGCAACAATGTATAATCAGAAGAACCTTACTGAACATGTGTAGGTTTTATGCTAACCTTTCTAAGTCACTGTGATTTTTTTTAGAGCTCTAATTTGCTATTGTTTCAGTAATAATGCAATAGATGACTATTGTATCAGTGTATTTCTAGCATACTTTTTACCTAGGATATTATTTTATAATTTATTGAGACTGTGCATATGAACTGACTTTCTAGTTACTGAGTTCTAGAAAAGTCTTAACAGGTGTTAAGACTTCATTTAACCCATGTTTAGTTTACTTTAAAGAATTTTTAGATAACGGCAGAAATAGAAGAGCCTGAATTCTATATATAATTAGAAGTGAACACGACAAAGAATTTTTACTGGTACTAAAACACTGTAGTAATTATTGTTTTCTAGGATTTCAGGTGGGAATGCTTAGGGAATGTGCTCTGGGGAGAAGATATCAAGTAATTAGACTACATGATTTTTATAATTGCTTGACTCGGATTCTATGACTTTAATTAGTTTTATGCTCCATAACTTGTAACTTTAGAAATAAGATTTGTGTTACAAGCAGAAAATATGGTCTCATCCAGGAGATAGACCAAAAAGATAATAGCATATCTAGCTTGTCTGTTCTGGAGTTTATTAAAAAACAAAACAAATCTTCTTGATTTAGAAATTTAATGTCTTATTGCAGAATGATCACAGCTCCTTGTTAGCACTAAAAGTTAATCAACTCATAATTTGTGGTGTATAATTAATAAAAGAAAACCTCTGCTATACAAATGTTTGTTTTGCAAGACTCTGAGCTCCTTGAGGGTAGAGGTGGTGCCTTGTTCATCTTGGTATCCTCACTGTTGCCATGGACCCTGACATGTCCTAGGTGCTGGAATGAAACTTGAGAGATTTTGCCGTAATGTTGGTGACTCTCCTACAGTATAGTGAAGTTTTAAGAAATCAGTGGTTTGTTTAATCTAGACAGATCTTTACACTGAGTTTTTACTATTAAAAGAAAGAAAGCCAAGCCTATGATCCTTCCATTAAAGAGGGAGTATGAGTATCAGGGTCTTTTTTTTAAAGTGTATGTTTCTGGGACTTCCCTAGTGGCGCAGTAGTTAAGAATCCGCCTGCCTGTGCAGGTGACACGGGTTCAAGCCCTGGTCCAGGAAGATCCCACATGCCGCGGAGCAACTAAGCCCGTGCGCCACAACTACTGAACCTGCGCTCTAGAATCCGCGAGCCACAGCTACTGAGCCTGAGTGCCACAACTACTGAAGCCCATGTGCCTAGAGCCCATGATCTGCAACAAGAGAAGCCACTGCAATGAGAAGCCCACGCACCACAATGAAGAGTAGCCCCCGCTCGCCACAACTAGAGAAAGCTGGTGCACAGCAATGAAGACCCGATGCAGCCTAAATAAATAAATAAATAAATAAAAATAAAGTATGTGTTTCTCAGAGAATAGCTCTTTAAATATAAAAATTTTAGTAGGACTCTTCTGCAAATAGTAGCTGATTTCAGACAAGATTCAAGTACTCAAACACTGCTACAAATGTACTTGTCTTTCAATTCTACTTTTGTTTGTATCTCAGTAAGAAGGATGCTGCATAAGCAAAACTACAGAAATCTGCTACAGACCAGAGGCCTGCAACAGGACAGGGTGCTGTGTAGCCTGCACAGCTAGCGCAGAACGTGACAGACACTCAGTTAGCAAAACTTGTTATTTGTATTTTATTAACTTGGAAGTTTTGATTATTTCACCATCACCTGTGAGAAAGTTATCTTTGTAAAACAGCAAGTAAGTTGAGTGTAGTTTTCCTTAAAAAGAGCAGACTGTTTAAAGGTGCTGTAAAAGTACTTTTTTCATATCAACTGTATCAACAGAGACAAACACTGCTTAGGGCAGTGGTTTTATATACTAATTTAAAATAATTTCAGTTTATTCACTAACTCAGCTTCTTTCAGGCAGCACTTGGTTAGACTTGTATATGTTTAATTTAATTTCTAGAAAGTAAATTATTTCTTTTAAAAAAAAAATCAGGACTGTGATTGGGACTTCATACCAGGCCTTTGATTTGACTTGCAAATGATCCACACATACATGAGTGATTGAGGGAGCCCGATAGAGAATCAGAATTAATATAGTTTCTCAGAAGCCAAGGGAGAATTTCAATAAGGGCAAAATAGTGATGTTTTATACTACTGAGAAGTTACGATTTGGGTTGGTAAAAATCTGTTTTGACTTTTTTGGAGAGATATTCAGTAGAATAAAGGGAATGGAGGTATTTAGACATATTTAGGAAGGAGTGGAAGTACGCCAATGATTTTAGACTGTTCTTTGGGAAGGTGGGTCCTGAGTGGAAGACACATAACTGTAGTGACAGTGTAGAGATGTATAAAATTATCTTGGTTGGTGGAGATATAAAGATGGTGAGAAAATACTCTGGTACATAGGTTTTAAATGGTTGAATCACGCTGATTTAGATAATTATTAGCTTTGATCTTCAAAGTATTCTGTTTTACTCCCCAAACATCATCTTTAGTTCTTTAATAATTTATCCTGTCTTTATATGGAGTAGTAAATAATGCGTGACCAGTAATCTCAGCTCTAAGATTAGGGCACAGTTAATTTAAGCATGGACTTCACCAGAGGCTGAGTTGGTATAAATGGCTCAAAGGGCAAGATAAGGTATTAAAATGAAATGAAAATGTGTCTTGCATGTGTAGTGCAATGCACAGACACATCCCTGCATTTAATTTAGAAGAATTAATTTAGGACATCTCTACTGTCTATTTTTTATATAATAAAAAAATGATGTAAGTCGACCTAGCATTTGTTGGCTTTAGAACCCCTCACACCCTTTCCCAGAATTAAGGGCTAAGTTTCAGCATATACCACTTCTGTAGATCAACTTTTAATCTGTGCCCAGTGCTCTGAATGTTCCTAGTGAACATATTTTTGGTCATCAGTGGCAGGAACCAGGGTTTGGGTGGCCCTAAACAATGATCATTATGACTAGGAAGACTCACAGAGACCAGTACTTGTTTTTGGAAAGTAGTTGAGTGCTTACACAAGAAGAGCTGATAGCTGTGAAGTGGAAGTTTTGACTGCTCAAATTGTGGTTGACTAATATATTTGGTATATATTTCAAATTATCGAAGATCAACTTCATAGCAAAACATTAGAGATATCCTTTCTTGCTGCTAATCTATCAAGGCAGTTGCTGGAACACCTTAACAGCCTGAGGAGACTGTAATATACTTTAATTCAAGGCCTCTAGGGCAATCGCCGGGGAGAACCCTAAGCACAGTTGGGGAGGTATGGTATCCCCAGAAGTGCGTGTGGTTTTCCTCTCCTGTGAGGCCTGTTCTCAGCAAAGGTTTGATTAAGTCATTCACATTAAGGATTATAATGAGGAATATATTTCTGTGGGGTTTAACATGTTTAAATTAAGGGTGTTTACCTTTTCCCCAAGAGGCGAATTGAAATTTACTGACCACCAGCTCTGTTTTAGGTCACTATGGTGGTACTAGCTTTCTGTTGAACTAAAAATTCATTCTTGCTTTTGTAGAGTTCATAGTCTAGTTGTCAAAGTTATGACATTCTAATTATGGAATTCTAGGAGCCTTTGAGCCAGATGAGGAAAAAAATTTTTGATATCAGGTTCTTGAAATCCCTTTCAGGAGGCAACCATTTATTTCATCTGTGGTAAGGCTCACCCTGAAGATAATTAGTCGTCACTAATAGAAATGTTTGAATGCTTTGTAAAATTGTTTATGTAAATTTAAGACGAAGCAGTGAAACTCTTAAGTGAAACTTTGTGATTTATATCCACCCCCAACATAAATTAGCAAGCAGAATTTTTTTTAAGTGTTTATTTTGGTCTCAGGTAGCTAGAGTGTGGCTTATTTTATCAGCAATTTAAATTTTTTGTAATGTTGCCATTCAGTATTTTTTCAAATTTCTCAGGATATTGGCCTGTGAACTTGGGAAGTATTTGAAAACCTTTTTATGCCTTTAATTACACTGGTGCGTGCTCACACACACACTCTAATAGAATCTGGGAAGTCTCTGACTCCCATTTTACAAAAGTCAGTGAAAATTAAAAGAGGAAGGAATCATTTGAAATGTTGTGTTGGAGAAGGAGAGCATCAAGTGTGTGTTTGGTCTTTTAATGAGACTTGTTAAGGAATCCAGCCCTAAATGTCTCCGGGAGAGGCAGGACTGGGAGGCCTTGACAGCTGATCTCTGCCCTCTGTACCCTTTGACCTCTGTGTTTGATCCCTGCTTTTATTATATTGGCTTTTTCCTCTCTGTGGGACTGTTTTACCCTTTTTAACATGATGAATATTTTTGATTCAAAGGAATGTTTGATGCAAATGCAGATTCTGTCAGATAAAAGTACTTGTGTAAGGGATATTCTAATTGGGAAGTTTGTATTCTTTGAAAAACCATGTTTTCTATCCTCCATGATACATCATTGTCTACTTATTAAGGCTTAGTTTATTTGAATACAAGTAAAGAAATAAGGTTTTATTGTTCCAAGGTAGACTTTGAAATTATTTTGGCTTTGCCATTGCTCTGTAAGCAAAGTATCAATTGCTCTGACACCTTTTTATGTGGTCTAGAATTAGATATCCTGTTCTCCATTTGAAAAGGAAAAAAGGGGGAGGTATTTTTAAAACAAATATTTTATTGTGATTTACCATTTTCTTTTCTATTTTTTACTTTGTTTAAAGTGCCTGGTTGCTGCTTTAACATTATTTTTCTGTTTTTTTTTTTCAGATGATTGTTGGAGAAACCCTATCTGTTTACTTTAACCTCTTGCACTCGAATTCCTTTATCAGGAATAACTACATAGCCACTATTTACAAAGCCATTGGAACATTTTTATTTGGTGCAGCTGCTAGTCAGTCCCTGACTGATATTGCCAAGTATTCGATAGGCAGACTGCGGCCTCACTTCTTGGATGTTTGTGACCCAGACTGGTCAAAAATCAACTGCAGTGATGGCTACATTGAAAACTACATATGTCGAGGGAATGCACAAAAAGTGAAGGAGGGCAGGTGCGTGTCAAATTTTTAATGCTTGTTTTATCTTGTGTATTCTTGGAATAGAAGGTTTCAGTGATTGGAAGATGAGTCATCCACTAATTCAGAGAGAAGCTAGTGTAATCAGCAGGAGGTGAACTGAGATCATGTTTGATCTATTTTCTCTACTTACTCTTTTTTCCTGTTTTATCCCTATACTCCATTTAAGAGCATTTTAATGCAACTCTTTTCATCTTCAGTGTATAATAATATAAAATGAACCTTTTAGATCATACAGACCAGGGTCAGCAAACTTTTTCTTAAGGTGCCAGATAATAAATATTTTAGGCTTTGTGGACCGTATGTTGACTAGTATCCAACTCTGCCTTTGTAGCAGGAAAAAGCAGTCACAGACAGTCCTTGAACAAGTGGGTGTAGCTGTGTCCCAGTGAAACTTTATTTATTACATAAACAGTGGCTGCCCTGTGGGTTATAGTTTGCTTACTTCTGATCTAGTCCAACCAGGTATGAAGCTCTGCTAGATCTCTTAGTATTCCTGGAGTATTTTTTTGTAAGGTAACTTCATTCATATTTGGATAGCTCTAGGTCCTCAGGTTGCTTTCTTATAACACACTTGTTGGGCTACTTTCTACATCAGGAGCACTGTTAGACATGAATGAAAGAGAATGTTTGGAACCCAGAAGGTCTAATGCCTTTAATTTATAGATGAGCAGACAGAGGGCCAATAACATTAAATAAAGCCACTAATTAGTAGCAGAGCCAATTCCTCATCCCAAGTCTCAGAATTGTCAGTCTTTTCTATATGTTTGACCTTCTTGTATTTTAAGATAGCTGTTACCATTTTCCTTTATTTATTCATCCAACAAATACTTTCTCTCAGAAAAACATCCTCTGATTTTTTTTTTTTTAATATATGATTCCCAGACACTTTATTATCCTTGTTAGTTCTTTTGTAAGTCACAGAGGCCTGCTAGTACCCATCGGTATTTGCATTTAGTGGGGATGAAAAACACCTTATTTAAGAGTATGCATTATGCTATGTATTTGGCATTCAGCAGTGAACAAGACAGCTCTGGTTTCTATCTTCATGGAGCTTAGTCTAGCAGGGAAGACTTACATTAAACAATGTTGACAATGGAATAGAATCTCCCTGTTGATAACAAGGCCAAAGAATAGACAGGCTGTTGAATGGCAAGCTCTGAGGTGATGATATGAGGACTGATATGGGTGTAAAGTCTTAATGAAGGGGGGAAAGTGACTTAAGTGCTAACTGGTTGAGAAGTAGATAGTGGAAGGTGGTATTGTTGATTTGAGCATAGGTAAGCAAGCATTTTTTATAAGAGGGAAAGAATGGTCCAGAAATGGCTTTGAGGAGTGATGAAGATAATCAAGACCAACACTGGACTCTTAAGGTGTGGGATGTAGATATCTCATTCTCTGCTTTGATAGTAATACAGGGCCAAGCAGTGTCCTAGGGAAAGGCTCTTTAGTTTAATAACTAGGAGATGTGAAGTTTCAGTGAAGAGTTTGAAGACACAGGGAAATACAGAGGATTTTAACCATAGAATTGGAATTCCAGAATGTACAGTGGAGGAGTTGGGTTGGAAGGGATAATTAGTGGCTTGGCTGGAGAAGAGAAAGCTTATTTTGATAGAGATTGCTTCTAATTTGTTGATCAGTTTGTGAAGAACTGCCATTTTGATATTAAGTCCTCTAATCCATGAGTATGGTATATCTTTCCATTTATTTGATGTTCTTTAGTTTCTCTTAGCAATAGTTTTTAGATTTTGGTGTCCATGTCGTGCACACATTTTGTTAAATATATCACTGAGTTTTTAATATTTCTTTTTTTTTTTTTTTTTTTTTTTGCTGTACGCGGGGCCTCTCACTGTTGTGGCCTCTCCCATTGCAGAGCACAGGCTCCGGACGCGCAGGCTCAGCGCCCCTGGCTCACGGGCCCAGCCGCTCCGCGGCATGTGGGATCTTCCTGGACTGGAGCATGAACCCGTGTCCCCTGCATCAGCAGGTGGACTCTCAACCACTGTGCCACCAGGGAAACCCTTTAATATTTCTTGATGCTATTACGAAAGGGTTTTTAAAAAATTTTTAAATTGATTTCTAGTTGTTATGTTTAGAAATAAACCAAACAAACAAAAAGTTGGTTTTTTTATATGGTTTTATTTGGCCTTTTATCCTATAACCTTGTTAATGTAACTTATTAGTTGGAGTAACTTCTTTTATAGGTTCTTCAAGATTTTCTCTGTTCCTCTTCATACTGTCTGTGAATAAAGAGAGTTATACTTCTTTTTTTCCCTTCTATATTGCCTTTTATTTCTTTTCCTTGCTGTATTATACTGGCTAAGACTGCTAATACAATGTTGAAAGAAGTGGGGAGAGCAGATAATGCTTGTTTTATTCCTGACCTTAGGTAGAAAGCATTCAGTGTTTCACCATTAAATATATTACCTATGTGTTTTCTGTAGATGTCCTTTATTAGATTTTTGTCGAAAGTGTGTGGTTTGTCAGATGCTTTTTCTATGGCTGTTGAGAAGGTCATATTGTTTTCCTTCTTTATTCTCTCAATACAATGTATGCCTTTAATTTTGGAATATTAAAGCAACTTTTCATTCCTGGGAATAAACTCCACTTGGTCATGGTATATAAAATCTTTTTATATTAAGTGGATTCAATTTGCTAATGTTTTGTTAATGATTTTTTCTTCTGTGTTCATGAGTGTTATTTGTCTATAGTTTTCTTTTAAAGTTGTTGCCTAGATTTGATATCAGTGTTTGGTATTAAGGTTTGTTAGAATTTGCCAGTAAATACATTTAGACTTGGAGTTTTCTTTGTAGGAATGTTTTTTAAAAAAATGGATGTAGGATTATCAGGTTATTCCTTTCTTTTTTTTTTAAATTTATTTATTTGGTTTTGGCTGCATTGGGTGTTTGTTGCTGTGCGCAGGCTTTCTCTAGTTGCGGTGAGTGGGGGCTGCTGTTCACTGTGGTGCACGGGCTTCTCATTGTGTTGGCTTCTCTTGTTGCAGAGCACAGCTCTAGGCACACAGGCTTCAGTAGTTGTGGCACGCGGACTCAGTAGTTGTGGCTCACAAGCTCTAGAGCGCAGGCTCAGTTGTGGCGCACGGGCTTAGTTGCTCTGCGGTATGTGGGATCTTCCCAGACCAGGGCTTGAACCCATATCCCCTGCATTGGCAGGCGGATTCTTAATCACTGCGCCACCAGGGAAGTCCTGGTTATCTCTTTCTTATATGAGCTTTTGTCATTTGCCTTTTAAGGATTTGTCTATTTATCTAAATTATCAAATTTATTGACATCAAGTTGTTCACAGTGTCTCCTTACTGTCCTTTTATTGTTTGTAAGAAGTGTAGAGCAAGCCCCTCTTACGTTCCTGCCATTGATAATTTGTGTCTTAATCTCTTTTTTCTGGAGTGGTCTGGCACGAAGCTTTCAATTTTATTAATCTTTTTATTAGTTTCATTGGTTTCTTTTGGGGTCATTGACTTTATTGTTTTTCTATATTCAATTTCCTTTATTTCTGCTATTTTATTTACTTCTGCATGCTTTCAGTTTTATTAGCTCTCTTTTGTAGTTTCATAAGGTAGAAACCTAGATCATTAGCTATGTCACAAATTTTGATATATTGTATCTTCATTTTCATTTAAAAATATTTTCTAATTTCCCTTGTGTTTTCCTCTTTGATCAATGGGTTATTTATCTTTCTGTAATTTATTTGTGGTTAAATTACATTGTAATCATAGAACATACTTTGTATGATTAGAATGCTTTTAAATGTATTGAGGTTCATTTCATTGCCCAGCATATGATCTGTCCTTGAGAATATACCATGTGCATTTGAAGAGAATGTGTATTCTGCTGTTTTGGGGGTGGAATGTTCTATAGATGTAAATTTGGTCAAGTTGATTGATAGTGTTATTCAAATAATCTATATCTGTATGAATTTTCTACAGAGATGTTTTGTCAGTTATTCTTAGGAGTTTGAAATCTCTATAACTGTTGATTGTTTTTGTTCTTTCCTTTCTGTTAGCTTTTGTTTCATTTATTTTGTGATTCTGCTCTTTGTTGTATAACATTTCTAAATGTTCTTTTTTCCAGCTGTAGGTACCCTTTTCTGTATGAACTCTCTTTTTTTTGAATTTTATTTATTTTTTTATACAGCAGGTTCTTATTAGTTATCCATTTTATACATATTAGTATATATATGAACTGTCTCTCTTTGTTTCTAGAAATATCCTTTACCTTAAGTCTGTTTTGTCTGATAATAATATATAGCCACTCTCGTACTCTCATGTTTTATTGCATGGATAGTATATATTTTCCATAAGTAAAACTTTTAGTTCATTTGAATCTTGGAATATAAAGTGCGTTTGTTGGATATTTAAAGTAAGTAGGTCAGGTCTTGTTTATACTTTTTAATCTAGTGTAAAAAATCCCTGCTTTTTGATTAGAGTGTTTAATTAATTCACATTATTGTAATTATCCATTGTGGATTTAGGTCTGCCATTTTGCTCTGTGTTTTCTATTTGTCTCATCTTGCTGTCTTTTTTTTTAAATTGAGGAATAATTGACATGTAATGTATTTTAACATATTAGTTTCAGGTGTAATTTCTTTTTTTTCATCTCTTGATTTCTATTCTTCTTATACTGCTTTCCTTTGTATTACACAGATATTTTTTAGTGTAAATTTTAAGTATTCTGACATTTAGTCTAAGTTTTTGGTTATTTTTTGGTGTTTCTGTAGTGATTACATCTTTTTGTCATAATTTACTTCAAGTTAATGCTTTTTAAAAATTTTTTAAAATTTTATTTTTTTATACAGCAGGTTCTTATTAGTCATCAGTTTTATACACATCAGTGTATACATGTCAATCCCAATCGCCTAATTCAGCACACCACCATCCCCACTCCCCCGCGGAGTGTCCACACGCTTGAGAATGTCCATATGTTCTCTACATTTGTGTCTCAACTTCTGCCCTGCACACTGGTTCATCTGTACCATTTTTCTAGGTTCCACATAAATGCGTTAATATACGATATTTGTTTTTTTCTTTCTGACTTACTTCACTCTGTATGACAGTCTCTAGATCCATCCACATCTCAACAAATGACTCAATTTCGTTCCTTTTTATGGCTGAGTAATGTTCCATTGTATACATGTACCACAACTTCTTTATCCATTCGTCTGTCGATGGGCATTTAGGTTGCTTCCATGACCTGGCTATTGTAAATAGTGCTGCAATGAACATTGGGGTGCGTGTGTCTTTTTGAATTATGGTTTTCTCTGGGTACATGCCCAGTAGTGGAATTGCTGGATCATATGGTAATTCTATTTTTAGTTTTTTAAGGAACCTCCATAGTGTTCTCCATAGTGGCTGTATCAATTTACATTCCCACCAACAGTGTAAGAGGGTTCCCTTTTCTCCACACCCTCTCCAGCATTTGTTGTTTGTAGGTTTTCTGATGATGCCCATTCTAACTGGTGTGAGGTGATACCTCATTGTAGTCTTGATTTGCATTTCTCTAATAATTAGTGATGTTGAGCAGCTTTTCATGTGCTTCTTGGCCATCTGTATCTCTTCTTTGGAGAAATGTCTATTTAGGTCTTCTCCCCATTTTTGGATTGGGTTGTTTATTTCTTTAATATTGAGCTGCATGACCTGTTCATATATTTTGCAGATTAATCTTTTGTCTGTTGATTTGTTTGCAAATATTTTCTCCCATTCTGAGGGTTGTCTTTTCGTCTTGTTTACAGTTTCCTTTGCTGTGCAAAAACTTTTAACTTTCATTAGGTCCCATTTGTTTATTTTTGTTTTTATTTCCATTACTCTAGGAGGTGGATCAAAAAAGATCTTGCTGTGATTTATGTCAAAGAGTGTTCTTCCTATGTTTTCCTCTAAGAGTTTTATAGTGTCTGGTCTTACATTTAGGTCCCGAATCCATTTTGAGTTTATTTTTGTGTATGGTGTTAGAGAATGTTCTAATTTCATTCTTTTACATGTAGCTGTCCAGTTTTCCCAGCACCACTTATTGAAGAGACTGTCTTTTCTCCATGGTATATCCTTGCCTCCTTTGTCATATAGATTAGTTGACCATAGGTGCGTGGGTTGATCTCTGGGCTGTCTGTTTTCTTCCGTTGATCTATCTTTCTGTTTTTGTGCCACTACCATATTGTCCTGACTACTGTAGCTTTATAGTATAGTCTCAAGTCAGGGAGTCTAATTCCTCCAGCTCCGTTTTTTTCCCTCAAGACTGCTTTGGCTGTTCAGGGTCTTTTATGTCTCCATATAAATTTTAAGATTTTTTGTTCTAGTTCCCTAAAAAATGCCATTGGTTATTTGATAGGGATAGCATTGAATCTGTAGATTGCTTTGGGTGGTATAGTCATTTTCACAATATTGATTCTTCTAATACAAGAACATGGTATATATCTCCATCTGTTGGTATCATCTTTAATTTCTTTCATCAGTGTCTTATAGTTTTCTGCATACAGTTCTTTGTCTCCCTAGGTAGGTTTATCCCTAGGTGTTTTATTCTTTTTGTTGCAATGGTAAATGGGAGTGTTTCCTTAATTTCTCTTTCAGATTTTTCATCATTAGTATTTAGGCATGCAAGAGATTTCTGTGCATTAATTTTGTATCCTGCAACTTTACCAAATTCATTGATTAGTAGTTTTTTGGTGGCATCTTTAGAATTCTCTATGTATAGTATCATGTCATCTGCAAACAGTGACAGTTTTACTTCTTCTTTTCCAATTTGTATTCCTTTTATTTCCTTTTGTTATCTGATTGCCATGGCTAGGACTTCCAAAACTATGTTGAATAATAGTGGTGAGAGTGGACATCCTTGTCTTGTTCCTGATCTTAGAGGAAATGCTTTCAGTTTTTCTCCATGGAGAATGATGTTTGCTGTGGGTTTGTCGAATATGGCCTTTATTATGTTGAGGTAGGTTCCCTCTTTGCCCACTTCTGGAGAGTTTTTATCATAAATGGGTGTTGAATTTTGTCAAAAGCTTTTTCTGCATGTATTGAGATGATCATATGGTTTTTATTCTTCAGTTTGTTAATATGGTGTATCACATTGATTGATTTGCATATATTGAAGAATCCTTGCATCCCTGGGATAAATCCCACTTGATCATGGTGTGTGCCCCTTTTAATGTGCTGTTGGAATCTGTTTGCTAGTATTTTGTTCAGGATTTTTGCATCTATATTCATCAGTGATATTGTCCTGTAATTTTCTTTTTTTGTAGTATCTTTGGTTTTGTATCAGGGTGATGTGGCCTCAAGAATGAGTTTGGGAATGTTCCTTCTCTGCAAATTTTTGCAAGAGTTTGAGAAGGATGGGTGTTAGCTCTTCTCTGAATGTTTGATAGAATTCACCTGTGAAGCCATCTGGTCCTGGACTTTTGTTTGTTGGAAGATTTTTTTTTTTTTAACATCTTTATTGGGGTATAATTGCTTTACAATGGTGTGTTAGTTTCTGCTTTATAACAAAGTGAATCAGTTATACATATACATATGTTCCCATATGTCTTCCCTCTTGCGTCTCCCTCCCTCCCACCCTCCCTATCCCACCCCTCCAGGCTGTCACAAAGCACCGAGCCAATATCCCTGTGCCATGCGGCTGCTTCCCACTAGCTATCTACCTTACTACGTTTGTTAGTGTGTATATGTCCATGACTCTCTCTCGCCCTGTCACAGCTCACCCTTCCCCCTCCCCATAACCTCAAGTCCGTTCTCTAGTAGGTCTGCGTCTTTATTCCTGCCTTACCCCTAGGTTCTTCATGACATTTTTTTTTCTTAAATTCCATATATATGTGTTAGCATACGGTATTTGTCTTTTTCTTTCTGACTTACTTCACTGTGTATGACAGACTCTAGGTCTATCCACCTCATTACAAATAGCTCAATTTCGTTTCTTTTTATGGCTGAGTAATATTCCATTGTATATATGTGCCACATTTTCTTAATCCATTCATCCGATGATGGGCACTTAGGTTGTGTCCATCTCCGGGCTATTGTAAATAGAGCTGCAATGAACATTTTGGTACATGACTCTTTTTGTTTTTTTTTTTTTTTTTTTTTAACATCTTTATTGGGGTATAATTGCTTTACAATGGTGTGTTAGTTTCTGCTTTATAACAAAGTGAATCAGTTATACATATACACATGTTCCCATATCTCTTCCCTCTTGCGTCTCCCTCCCTCCCACCCTCCCTATCCCATCCCTCCAGGCTGTCACAAAGCACCGAGCCAATATCCCTGTGCCATGCGGCTGCTTCCCACTAGCTATCTACCTTACTACGTTTGTTAGTGTGTACATGTCCATGACTCTCTCTCGCCCCGTCACAGCTCACCCCTCCCCCTCCCCATATACTCAAGTCCGTTCTCTAGGAGGTCTGCGTCTTTATTCCTGCCTTACCCCTAGGCTCTTCATGACATTTTTTTTTCTAAAATTCCATATATATGTGTTAGCATACAGTATTTGTCTTTTTCTTTCTGACTTACTTCACTGTGTATGACAGACTCTAGGTCTATCCACCTCATTACAAATAGCTCAATTTCGTTTCTTTTTATGGCTGAGTAATATTCCATTGTATATATGTGCCACATCTTCTTTATCCATTCATCCGATGATGGGCACTTAGGTTGTTTCCATCTCCGGGCTATTGTAAATAGAGCTGCAATGAACATTTTGGTACATGACTCTTTTTGAATTTCGGTTTTCTCAGGGTATATGCCCAGTAGTGGGATTGCTGGGTCATATGGTAGTTCTATTTGTAGTTTTTTAAGGAACCTCCATACTGTTCTCCATAGTGGCTGAACCAATTCACATTCCCACCAGCAGTGCAAGAGGGTTCCCTTTTCTCCACACCCTCTCCAGCATTTATTGTTTCTAGATTTTTTGATGATGGCCATTCTGACTGGTTGAGATGATATCTCATTGTAGTTTTGATTTGCATTTCTCTAATGATTAATGATGTTGAGCATTCTTTCATGTGTTTGTTGGCAGTCTGTATATCTTCTTTGGAGAAATGTCTATTTAGGTCTTCTGCCCATTTTTGGATTGGGTTGTTTGTTTTTTTGTTATTGAGCTGCATGAGCTGCTTGTAAATTTTGGAGATGAATCCTTTGTCGGTTGCTTCATTTGCAAATATTTTCTCCCATTCTGAGGGTTGTCTTTTGGTCTTGTTTATGTTTTCCTTTGCTGTGCAAAAGCTTTGAAGTTTCATTAGGTCCCATTTGTTTATTTTTGTTTTTATTTCCATTTTTCTAGGAGGTGGGTCAGAAAGGATCTTGCTGTGATTTATGTCATAGAGTGTTCTGCCTATGTTTTCCTCTAAGAGTTTGATAGTTTCTCACCTTACATTTAGGTCTTTAATCCATTTTGAGCTTATTTTTGTATATGGTGTTAGGGAGTGATCTAATCTCATACTTTTACATGTACCTGTCCAGTTTTCCCAGCACCACTTTTTGAAGAGACTGTCTTTTCTCCATTGTATATCCTTGCCTCCTTTGTCATATAGATTAGTTGACCATATGTGCGTGGGTTTATCTCTGGGCTTTCTATCCTGTTCCATTGATCTTTCTGTTTTTGTGCCAGTACCATACTGTCTTGATTACTGTAGCTTTGTAGTATAGTGTGAAGTTAGGGAGCCTGAATCCTCCAGCTCCTTTTTTCGTTCTCAAGATTGCTTTGGCTATTCGGGGTCTTTTGTGTTTCCATACAAACTGCGAAATTTTTTGTTCTAGTTCTGTGAAAAATGCCAGTGGTAGTTTGATAGGGATTGCATTGAATCTATAGATTGCTTTGGGTAGTAGAGTCATTTTCACAATGTTGATTCTTCCAATCCAAGAACATGGTATATCTCTCCATCTATTTGTATCATCTTTAATTTCTTTCATCAGTTTCTTATAATTTTCTGCATACAGGTCTTTTGTCTCCTTAGGTAGGTTTATTCCTAGATATTTTATTCTTTTTGTTGCAATGGTCAATGGGAGTGTTTTCTTGTTTTCACATTCAGATTTTTCATCATTAGTATATAGGAATTCCAGAGATTTCTGTGCATTAATTTTCTATCCTACCACTTCACCAAATTCATTGATTAGCTCTAGTAGTTTTCTGGTAGCGTCTTTAGGATTCTCTATGTATAGGATCATGTCATCTGCAAACAGTGACAGCTTTACTTCTTCTTTTCCGATTTGGATTCCTTTTATTTCCTTTTCTTCTCTGATTGCTGTGGCTAAAACTTCCAAAACGATGTTGAATAAGAGTGGTGAGAGTGGGCAACCTTGTCTTGTTCCTGATCTTAGTGGAAATGGTTTCAGTTTTTCACCATTGAGGACAATATTGGCTGTGGGTTTGTCATGTATGGCTTTTATTATGTTGAGGAAAGTTCCCACTGTGCCTACTTTCTACAGGGTTTTAATCGTAAATCGGTGTTGAATTTTGTCGAAAGCTTTCTCTGCATCTATTGAGATGATCATATGGTTTTTCTCCTTCAATTTGTACATATGGTGTATCATGTTGATTGATTTGCGTATATTGAAGAATCCTTGCATTCCTGGAATAAACCCCACTTGATCATGGTGTATGATCCTTTTAATGTGCTGTTGGATTCTGTTTGCTAGTATTTTGTTGAGGATTTTTGTCTCTATGTTCGTCAGTGATATTGGCGTGTAGTTTTCTTTCTTTGTGATATCCTTGTCTGGTTTTGGTATCCGGGTGATGGTGGCCTCGTAGAATGAGTTTGGGAGTTTTCTTTCGTCTGCTATATTTTGGAAGAGTTTGAGAAGGATAGGTGTTAGCTCTTCTCTAAATGTTTGATAGAATTCGCCTGTGAAGTCATCTGGTCCCGGGCTTTTGTTTGTTGGAAGATTTTTAATCACAGTTTCAATTTCAGTGCTTGTGATTGGTCTGTTCATATTTTCTATTTCTTCCTGATTCAGTCTTGGCAGATTGTGCATTTCTAAGAATTTGTCCAATTCTTCCAGGTTGTCCATTTTATTGGCATAGAGTTGCTTGTAGTAATCTCTCATGATCCTTTGTACTTATGCAGTGTCCATTGTTACTTCTCCTTTTTATTTCTAATTCTATTGATTTGAGTCTTCTCCCTCTTTTTCTTGATGAATCTGGCTAATGGTTTATCCATTTTGCTTATCTTCTCAAAGAACCAGCTTTTAGTTTTATTGATGTTTGCTATCATTTCCTTCATTTCTTTTTCATTTATTTCTTATCTGATCTTTATGATTTCTTTCCTTCTGCTAAGTTTGGGGTTTTTTTGTTCTTTCTCTAATTGCTTTAGGTGCAAGGTTAGGTTGTTTATTTGAGATGTTTCCTTTTCTTAAGGTAGGATTGTATTGCTATAAACTTCCCTCTTAGAACTGCTTTTGCTGCATCCCATAGATTTTGGGTTCTCGTGTCTCCATTGTCATTTGTTTCTAGGTGTTTTTTGATTCCTCTTTGATTTCTTCAGTGATCACTTCGTTATTAAGTATTGTATTGTTTAGCCGTCATGTGTTTGTATTTTTTCAGATCTTTTCCTGTAATTGATATCTAGTCTCATAGCGTTGTGGTCGGAAAAGATAGTTGATACAATTTCAATTTTCTTAAATTTACCAAGGCTTGATTTGTGACCCAAGATATGATCTATCCTGGAGAATGTTCCATGAGCACTTGAGAAAAATGTGTAGTCTGTTGTTTTTGGATGGAATGTCCTATAAATATCAATTAAGTCCATCTTGTTTAATGTATCATTTAAAGCTTGTGTTTCCTTATTTATTTTCATTTTGGATGATCTGTCCTTTGGTGAAAGTGGGGTGTTAAAGTCTCCTACTATGAATGTGTTACTGTCGATTTCCCCTTTTATGGCTGTTAGTATTTGCCTTATGTATTGAGGTGCTCCTATGTTGGGTGCATAAATATTTACAGTTGTTATATCTTCTTCTTGGATCGATCCCTTTATCATTATGTAGTGTCTTTCTTTGTCTCTTGTAATAGTCTTTGTTTTAAAGTCTATTTTGTCTGTTATGAGAATTGCTACTCCAGCTTTCTTTTGATTTCCATTTGCATGGAATACCTTTTTCCATCCCCTCACTTGCAGTCTGTATGTGTCCCTAAGTCTGAAGTGGGTCTCTTGTAGACAGTATATTTGTCTTGTTTTTGTATCCATTCAGCAAGCCTGTGTCTTTTGGTTGGAAAATTTAACCCATTCACGTTTAGGGTAATTATCCATATGTATGTTCCTATGACCATTTTCTTAATGTTTCGAGTTTGTTTTCGTAGTTCCTTTTCTTCTCTTGTGTTTCCCACTTAGAGAAGTTCCTTTAGCATTTGTTGTAGAGCTGGTTCGGTGGTGCTGAATTCTCTTAGCTTTTGCTTGTCTGTAAAGCTTTGGATTTGTCCGTCGAATCTGAATGAGATCCTTGCCTGGTAGAGTAATCTTGGTTGTAATTTCTTCCCTTTCATCACTTTAAGTATATCATGCCACTCCCTTCTGGCTTGTAGACTTTCTGCTGAGAAATCAGCTGTTAGTCTTGTGGGAGTTCCCTTGTATATTATTTGTCATTTTTCCCTTGCTGCTTTTAATAATGTTTCTTTGTCTTTAATTTTTGCCAATTTGATTACTATGTGTCTCGGCGTGTTTCTCCTTGGGTTTTCCTGTATGGGACTCTCTGCGCCTCCTGGACCTGGGTGGCTATTTCCTTTCCCATGTTTGGGAAGTTTTCGACTATAATCTCTTCACATATTTTCTCTGGTCCTTTCTCTCTCTCTTCTCCTTCTGGGTCCCCTATAATGCGAATTTTGTTGTGTTTAATGTTGTCCCAGAAGTCTGTTAGGCTGCCTTCATTTCTTTTCACTCTTTTTTCTTTATTCTGTTCCGCAGCAGTGAATTCCACCATTCTGTCTTCCAGGTCACTTATCAGTTCTTCTGCCTCACTTATTTTGCTATTGATTCCTTCTAGTGTAGTTTTCATTTCAGTTATTGTATTGTTCATCTCTGTTTATTTGTTCTTTAATTCTTCTAGGTCTTTGTTGAACATTTCTTGCATCTTCTCAATCTTTGCCTCCATTCTTTTTCCGAGGTCCGGGATCATCTTTGCTATCATTATTCTGAATTCTTTTTCTGGAAGGTTGCTTACCTCCACTTCATTTAGTTGTTTTTCTGGGGTTTTATCTTGTTCCTTCATCTGGTACATAGCCCTCTGCCTTTTCATCTTGTCTGTCTTTCTGTGAATGTGGTTTTTGTTCCACAGGCTGCAGGATTGTAGTTCTTCTTGCTTCTGCTCTGTGCCCTGTGGTGGAGGAGGCTATCTAAGAGGCTTGTGCAAGTTTCCCGATGGGAGGGACTGGTGCTGGGTAGAGCTGACTGTTGCTCTGGTGGGCAGAGCTCAGTAAAACTTTAATCTGCTTGACTGCTGATGGGTGGGGCTGCGTTCCCTCCCTGTTGGTTGTTTGGCCTGAGACTTCCAACACTGGAGCCTACCTTGGGTCTTTGGTGGGGCTAATGGCGGACCCTGGGAGGGCTCACGCCAAGGAGAACTTCTGCTGCCAGTGTCCTTGTCCCCATGGTGAGCCACAGCCACCCCCCCCCCCGCCTCCGCAGGAGACCCTCCAACACTAGCAGGTAGGTCTGGTTCAATCTCCCTTGGGGTCACTGCTCCTTCCCCTGTGTCCTGATGCACATACCACTTTGTGCGTGCCCTCCAAGAGTGGAGTCTCTGTTTCCCCCAGTTCTGTCAAAGTCCTGCAGTCAAATCCCAGTAGCCTTCAAAGTCTGGTTCTCTAGGAATTCTTCCTCCTGTTGCTGGACCCGCAGGTTGGGAAGCCTGACCTGGGGCTCAGAACCTTCACTCCAGTGGGTGGACTTCTGTGGTATAAGTGTTCTCCAGTCTGTGAGTCACCCACCCAGCAGTTATGGGATTTGATTTTACTGTGATTGCGCCCCTTCTACCGTCTCATTGTGGCTTCTCCTTTGTCTTTGGATGTAGGGTATCTTTTTTGGTGAGTTCCAGTGTCTTCCTGTCGATGATTGTCCAGCAGCTAGTTGTGATTCTGCTGTTGTCACAAGAGGGAGTGAGAGCACGTCCTTCTACTCTGCCATCTTGGTTCGTCTAAACAATGCTGACTTTCTTATGGCAAAATTAGCCCTTTGTATACAGTATAGCTCTGTGCCCCCAACCTCCACACACTTTGGTTTATTATTGTCATATATATTAAATCTGTATACATTATAAACTCAACAAAATTGTGTTGTAATTTTTGTTTTAAACAGTCACGTTTAAAGAAATTAATAGAAGAAATTAACTGAAAGTCTCTTTAATGATTAGGAGATGTAGTGAATCTTCAGTGAAGAGTGTTAAAGATACAGGAAAATACAGGTTTCTTTGTTTATAGAACTGGATTTCCAGAGTGCCCAGTGGAGGGTTTGGAATTCCAGTTACCATCTGGTGTAATTTCCCTCAGGCTGAAGAAGTTTCTTTAGTATTTTTGTGGCTCAGGTTTGCTAGCAACTAATTCTCAGCTTTTTTTTTTTGTCTGGAAATACCTTTTCTTTGCTTTAATTTTTCAAGAATAATTTTGCTGGATATAAAATTCTTTGGTATTTTCCTTTCCAAATTTTGGAATATGTCATTGCATAGTCTTCTGGTTTCTATCGTTTCTGATGAGAAATAATCTGTTAGTTGTATTCTTGTTCCCCTTTATGTGATGTATTATTTTCTCTTATACTGCTTTTGTTAATTTTACTCTGATGTGTCTAGATATGGTTCTGTCTTTATATTTGTACTATTCAGAGTTTGTTGAGCTTCTTTATAGGTTTCACCATTCTAGTCTTAGTTCAGTACTTTTTCATCAAGCACTATGCCCATGTCTTTAAGAATATGTTTCCTACATTAACCAACAGAAAATAGACAGGAAAACTCGAATGTTTTCTCTCAGCCAGGGAATTTAAGAAAGTCACTATGGTGATGAGGGTTTACCTCAACTCCAGAAAATGTTTTTGTAAATGCTTCTTAAAGGACACAAATTCTTTACACATGTATTGTTTTTCTGGTTCAGGTACATAAATCTTAACTCAAACTTTTTTTGTGACCTATCTTATTGAGAGATTTTTTCTTTCTTATACAAGCCATTTGGACAAAATTTGAAGTAATATAATTTAGTTAAAATGGTATTAAAAGAATTACATTTTTCAGTCCATATGTGTCATCCTCTCTATCTCTTCCTAGTGTACCCAAATTGTCCAACGTGTACTATGACTCTCATTGTACTTTTGGCTGAAGTACACTTGGGTTTTTTACCCATCATCATCTCACATTTCTACATCAACCCAGAAGCAGTTTTCCACTTAAAGTCCTATGTAAGGGTCAGGAAAACAATCTCTTCCAAAGCAGTATGAATATCTGGATAACTCAAATTGCAAAGCTATGTATATTGCAAATAATTATTTTATTTTTTTTAAACCCTTCAAAGACTTCCCATCACTCTTTTTTCTATTTATTTATTTATTTATTTGTCGTTGGCTGTGTTGGGTCTTCATTGCTGTGCGCGGACTTTCTCTAGTTGTGGCAAGTGGGGGCTACTCTTCATTGCAGTGCGCGGGCTTCTCATTGTGGTGACTTCTCTTGTTGCGGAGCATGGGCTCTAGGAGCACGGACTTCAGTAGTTGTGGCCCGTGGTCTCAGTAGTTGTGGCCCACGGGCTCTAGAGCGCAGACTCAGTAGTTGTGGTGCACGGGCTTAGTTGCTCCGCGGCATGTGGGATCTTCCTGGACCAGGGCTCGAACCCATGTCCCCTGCATTGGCAGGCGGATTCTTAACCACTGCACCACCAGGGACGTCCCGCAAATAATTATTATCTATAGTTTCCAATGAAGAACATCTGTTAGTAAGTTTTGGGGTTCTGAAACAAGGATAAAGGAAAATCAAACATAGAAATGAAATTTGAAGAAGACTGTATCTTATGAGAAAAATGTGATTTCTATCAGCGTTTCCAGAATGAATTAGTTGTTGCTGGTTTCAGAGCTGTATAACATCGGTACATGTGGCTTTGTGTTGCTGTTCTATTGTGGAGCATAGTTTGGTTGGATACAGACTTTCCTATTCCTTTTCTTTTGAATTTTAAAGTCAGGATGCCAAGAATGCAAAAACATTTCAGTCTAGAATTGTCTATAAGTTTATTAGGAGTATGGTGTAATCTGCTCTTTTATTTATCTCCATGGCCTGCCCCCTGTAAGTTTTTAATTATAAAATTATAATGTTTGATGGAGAGAAGAGAACATAGGCATCCAAAATGAGTCATTTTTGTTGACTATAAATGAGTCAGAGTTACATCTTAGGATGAGAGTACCCTCTTGCAACTTTGGTTTTTGGTCTTGATTTTTTCCCCATTTGTTCTCTTATTTCTTTTTCTCTTTCTCCCTCCTCCCTTCTTGCGCATGTGTACACTTTTGTGCTGTCTAATATCACTGATGTTGCAGGACTTTCACTGGGCTTCTTTTGTGGTGACCATTGGGTCCTAACATAGAAGTGAGAACATAATGGACTAGAATGGAATAATTGTAATATCCAGAGAGTCGTATTCATTGTTTAAAATCAATACCTTTGAATTTACTTTGAAATAAAAGGGGCTTATAACTGTAACAGTAGGACTTCCAGCTGCCATTGCTTGTGCCAATGAGAATAGCATTGCTCTCAGATTTTGAAAAAAAATTACTAACGATCCCAGATAGTTCAGAACTGTAGCTCCCTTCGGAGGTCGAGATTCTCTTTAGAGAATCAGTGGCTCTCACACATTAGTGGTTCATTAGAATAACCTGGAAGGTTTGTTAAAACAGATTTCTGGGGCTTCATCTCCAAGTGTTTGATTCAGAAGGTTTGGGGTAGGGTCTGAAAATTTGTATTTCTAACAGGTTCCCAGATGCTGCTGCTGTGTTGATCTTGGGACCACACTTTGAGAACCACTACTTTATATCACCTGTATATGGGAACACAGCCTTGCCTGACGTTTCAGGCTGTGAGAGCTGATATTCACCCTGTAGGGTGAATTTAAGATTGTGCACAGTGAGCTGGTCTGTTTATGATAATACAGTATAGAAACTATTGGCTTCTTCGAGAGATTTACTTTTTTTCTGGCTTTTATTTAAATTATTTAAGAATAAACTCAGTGTTCCTGATCAATTCCTAGTGACTGATCTCTGGCTTTGTGAATCAGATATTCAAAGTTGTTTCTGTTTGGATTATGGCAGCTTATATTGCTTAGATGTTTAATTGCAATATGTTTGGTCGAGTGGGAGAAATAATTTTCCTTTTCTCTCTATATTTATTTATTTATGGCTGTGTTGGGTCTTTGTTGCTGCATGCGGGCTTTCTCTAGTTGCAGTGAGCAGGGGCTACTCTTCTTTGTGCTATGCGGGCTTCTCACTGCAGTGTCTTCTCTTGTTGTGGAGCTCGGGCTCTAGACGCACGGGCTCAGTAGTTGTGGCTCACTGGCTCTAGAGTGCAGGCTCAGTAGTTGTGGCACACGGGCTTAGTTGCTCCGAGGCATGTGGGATCTTCCTGGACCAGGGCTCGAACCCATGTCGCCTGCAGTGGCAGGCTGATTCTTAACCACTGTGCCCCCAGGGAATTCCCTCCTTTTCTTTTTGTAATGCAGCTCACATGCAGGTAAATAAAGCTGAAGTTTGAGGGTGTGCCTTCTGTAATAGTGAAAAACCATTGTAACTAGACTGACTGGCTGTGGTACTCAGTACCTGGTAAAACCTGCTTTATACTTTGAGAGAATGGCTTCTTCTGTGTAGCCTAATTGTTAAACATCACGGGATAAGCCTTTATGCCTTCAAAAAGATTCATTTATTCAGGTTGATCTGTATTTCTCAGGCATGTATGTATCAGTAAACTAAACAACCTTCTTTTTAGTCATATCTGTATGGAAATATCAATGTATAGAAGGAAAGAGAGTATGATTTTAAAAGATCCTTCACTCTAAGAGCATTAGTATTAGTGTATTTAATAGGAGGTGACTTCAAGGCCAGCACCTGTTTCCACCTCCTCTGTTCTGAATAGCAAGCAGTACCTGACAGTTGAGGTTGTAGCTGTGACTGCTTCTTCACCCCCATACCACCCTGACTCTTTTTGCCCCTGTGTTTCTCGCATTTAGCCGCATTGGAATCATGTGGACAGTTTGTTAAAATAACAGATTGGTGGGCCTCACCCTCAGAGTTTCTGATTCAGTGGGTCTGGGGTGGGGCTCAAGACTTTGCATTTCTAAAAAAGTGTTCCCAGATGATGCTTTGGCTGCTGATCTGAGAACCACTGCTTCAGTGTATTCCAGGAAGTTACTGGAATTCAACTAATACCTATTACTCGTAAGTCCTAGTTAGTGTAAGAGCTACCAAGGTGTGCCTGTTGCTCTTGTGATGCCCACTACGTAGGAGCTAAGACATGTTTGGAGATTGTGTGGTGATAGAAAGTGATACATGCCTTAAAGGAATGAAGATAAAATGCTACCTGAAATCAGAGGGTGCTAATACTACTTCTAGTAGAGGAGGCATTTTGGAGGATGAGTAAGGTTTGAATGTGTAGAATTGGGATGGAATATATCTCAGGTCCAGGGGGCAACATGATTAAAGGCTGGAGACTTAAGAGTATACAAGAAGTGTTTTATTAGACTTAGTTTCAGTATAACCTGTTTGATTTTTGGGGTTTTGTTTGTTAAATTATAAAGGCAGTCTGGGGCATTTAAAGCTAAGGAAACGTTTCCTCTTTGATTAGAAAATGAAAATGTAGTTGTACAACATGATACCTAATTTTTATGCAAACTTCTGATTTAGCCTGTGTTGCATTCATGCATTCCATATAATTTTATCTGTTTTAATGTGGAAATGAAAGCAAAGGATTTCCCCCCCCTTAGATTTAACTTGGTGCCTCATTCTTTTTCCTGAGAGGCGGAATGAGTTGAGTCTACGTGTGACTCTGTTTTGGCTGAGGTGCAAGTTTGCAAAGATATGAAAGAGCTTTCTTCACTTTCTGTGACTCCCTGCCACTATTTATTGGTAAATATTTGTATACCATAATTTATTTTAAAAACAATCAAACATCCTTTCCCCAGCACACACCAGACTAGCAATACTCTTAAGTTTTAGATGTTTGACATTTCATTCTGTTCCCCTCCTCCCCTTTTAAAAGCTTGTTTAGAGAATTAATTATGAACAAATCCATCAGCTTTTTGAATTACCCCTTGGATTTTCTTCTCAGTTTTTGAATTAGAATGTAGGTCTTGCAGTGGATATATTAAGATGACACATATCCTTGGGTTTTAATAAATCAACCAGTGCTTTATATTAAATGTTAAAAGGCTACTAAATCATATTAACATGTCATCAGCTGATTATTTCATATTGATGCTTTGTACCTTCTCCTTAGAACTCTTGAATTTCACATTGCCACCTTTGGAATATGAAAGGAAAAGTTTCATAGATATATTAGTGGGTACTTTTTCCAGATTAAAATATAATAGTAAACCCCATGGATCAAGTGGTAAAGTGTAGGTTTTCATTCAAAATAAATGTGAACGATACCCTTAGCTATTTTCATCTAATAGCAAATAAATATTTTTATTGAGAGGTATGAAGTATGTTGAATTTGTGAACAGCAAAACAAGCCTAACGTATGGGTTTTATTAGCTACATATTCAAAGAATTGAAATCTGCATTAGAATGATTTTTAAAAAAAACACAGTATTTTTCTGTTTTAAGTAGGTTTTGTGATAAAAAGAGAAGATGGAAAACAGGAAAAGCATCATCATTCCCTTGGATGTGACTATCTTCAAAAAGTACCCAAACTGTTGACTTAATCCTGAGTGTATTCCTACTTGAGGTCAAATTTACTTTTCTTCTCATTTCTCTCCCTTTGCCATTGAAAGTGTGGTTCTCTGCTCTGATCAGCAGGCTGGGTATCACCTGGGAGCTTGTTAGACATGCAGAGTCTTGCATCCCAGCATTGGCCCTACGCATAAACTCTCCATTTTGAACAAGATCTCTGTACATTAGTTTGAGGAGCAAGCCCTGCTCTGTCTTGTGACTTTGCTGTACCAAAATGTCACTAGCCTCACCTGGACCAGCTGATTTCCTAACAGGTTGCTGGTCAGTAATGTAATGACTTCTAGGTGCCTGGATCTTGACTTTCTTGTGATGCTGTTCTCTATTGAGTAAGCAAACAAAAAGCTTGTGTTGCTATGGGATTTTTAATGCTACTCTTTTGGGAGAGTGAAGTTTGGGAAGACACTAGATAACATTATCCAATAACATTACTATTCATTTATGTAATAAATGAGCTTAACATGTATGTACTTGGCTAACTTTTTCTTTTATTTTTTCTTATGTAATCTATTGCAGCTGCAATGTTTTGCTTCTCAGGTAATGTTTGGAAATTTATGAAGAAGTTGGGCAGTTTTCAAGATTTTGTTTTATTGAAGGATAGAAATGAATCTTTTAAAAATTGAGAAAATTCTTCATATAGGCAATGGAAAGTAGCATTCAGACAATACGTAAAACCTTTTTCCTTATTTGTCAACCCTTGTTGTTTTGCTTTGGGTTTTGGCCACTTACATTTGCTTTGAGAATGCTTCTAAAAAACTTAAATTGTTTTTTATTTACAACAGAATATATCTGTCACTTCATCATTGTGGATATCATCTGCTCCACTAATCTGATTGCTTTTGATTGTAAAGTAAAAAAGGTTTCTGGACATTTTACACACATTATTAAAATGTTTGCCAGATGTGTTGGGAAACATGCATTAAGTACTGTATGTTTAAGCTTGTAACATTTTGACATTGAAACTCCTATTCCCCTGAACTTTGACCATAAAGTCAGAATTCCTAACCACTGTAAGGGGAAACACAGCAGAGGGCAATGCTGTTAAAATCAGATAATTTATTGTATGTGGCTTGCTACAATTTATTGGCATAGACTAAGCTAAGCATAGCATTTAATTACATGATGAAATTATCATGCAAAGATAACATATTTTCCTCAGTTTTATTTTATGCATTTTGTTCAGTACAACTAACAAAACACAAGATTGCTGAGGTGTACTTCTTGTGGATGGTGGGGGGATGGGCAGAAAAGGTAGATTTGTATATAATGTTTAAAATATGAGAAGTGTAAGATTTTGATATTTTCTGGCATAATTAAATAAAAATGATTATTCAAGAGATTAGGTTCTACTTTAGCTTAAAAAAATAAATTGAGCACCTATCCTGTGCGTGATAATGGTGTTGGGTGTTAGGGATACAAGATGAATTAAGATGTGATCTCAGCCAGGGAGGATGGGAGTTTACCAGCAATTTTTCTTTTGTTTAGCTGTACCTTCTGAATGTTTATAATGAGCATATCTTATGTAATAAAAAAAATACAGAAGTTCCTATTTAAAAAGCCGTGTTCCACCCTTACCCATCTGATATCTTGGAGGAAGAGAGTGCAGTTATAGATGATTTTACTGTAAGAAGGTTGGTGCTAAGACAGATGTGTTCATTGAGTGCTGATGATCTCTCCTTTGTGGAGAAAGAAAGGGCAGTAACTTCAACCTAGCTGTTCAAGAAAGGTTTCTTGGAGAAAACAGTGGCTCTTATATAATAATTATTAAAGAAAAGTGGGAAGCCCAGGCCAGGCAGAGGGACGGATAAGCGCAGAGAGTGTGAAACATGGTGTGTGTTGGGAAATTTAAGTAGTTTGGTAGCAGATGAGAGATTGGTTGGTGGGGCTTATGAAGGGTCTGTTATTCAGCAGTTTGTGCTCATGAAGGGTTTGAAACAGGAGAGTAACTCTGTTTTTATACTTGTAAAAAATATTTAGCTTTCCTCCACTTAATTCTAATCTAAATATATACTAAAATGGGTAATTTTAGTAGGAATCGATATAATTTTCTTTTAACAGCAGGAGTTGAGATACTAAAGGAAATGTGACTTTTCTGCTTTTCTCCATCATGTAGAAAGGTTTCTCTAAGTGGCACTCTGCTAGTCCTGTAGCATGAACTCTACTGATATAATCTGGTCTAATCTGAAAGGAACCAAGAGTGACCTGTCTGGCCAGCTTCCTGTTGGGCTCTAATAATTTTACATCTATGTGGGCCTTCGTCTCTTCTCTTGCCACTGGCAGTGTCTGCTTCAGCTCAGATCTAAAGTTCTGCATTGGTGCAGTTCTAAAGACAGTTTTATTGATGTCTTGAGCCTCGTCCTTCTTGACCGTGGTGCCCAAGGGTTGGTGGTGATTTCATGTTCTGTGTTAGTGTTGGAAGTGGAGCATACTAGCTGGGTGCTAATAGGCTTTCTTGGCCTTGGTGTTGTCTTTTTGCGGGAGGGCTTAAACTAAAAATCTCTCTATCTTGCCTCTAGCTAGCAATCCTGCCTCTTAAAAAAGATAAACAACTTTGAAAGTGATTTAGAACTGTCTCTTCCTTCTGTCTTACTCTGAAATCTTTTCCCTTTTAGCAAGTAGTCTCCTTGTTCAACGTGTTTTCAAAAGGTTGGTAGGCAAGGTATTATTAGTTGCCGCATCGGAATACTTTACACTGTGTCCTTTGTTTAATCTTGTTTCCTTTTTAAAACTGGCTTAGATAAGGTGGCTTAGGTGATTTGGAGCCTTTTTGCACCAGGTCATGAATTTTCCCCCATGCCAAAGAAAACTTGTGACCTCTCTTCCCCTAGTTAGTGCACCTATTCATGTTTTACCCTTTGTCATACCTACTCTCTCCTCATCTGTTGTTAGGGTCACACAGTTTCCCTGATGAGGATTTGGGACCATTTCTTCCCGTCACCTGATTTTCAAGACACACACAGTTCTGCTTTCCTTTATCTGAAGGTTCTCAGCAACTTCCTACTTTCCAGATTCCTGCTTTTTGCAAGATTCTTCCCTAGACACAAGACACATGATCATTTGTTTTTAGTCATCAAATGGTTCATTAAATCAAGAGTTAAAAATACCCTATGCATGTACCAATTGTCTCCTACTTTTTTTCTCCTTTTTTTCATTTTCCGTGGTCCTGCTGGCTTCTCTCCTTTAGGGTTCATGATGTAATATCTGCGGATATTTGATTGTTTCGTATATGATTAACTGATGTTAGTGGCTATGCAGTGGTGTTTGATGCTTTAATATTAATGAGTAAAATTGAGTAGTAACTTGTGACTTATTTCAGATAGGCATATTTTATGTATAAAGTGGCTTGGTTAAAATTGACCCCATATAATGTGGCATAGCTTTATATAGAAATATAATAAAATCATGGTTAAAAAAAAACTCAAGGAATGTATGACGGGGTTTTTGCTGCTGATGAAATAAGTTTTCAGTCTCTGGGTGGTTCAGGGATATAAGATGAATTTACATTATTTTTTGTTGTATTTTATTTAAATTAAATTGGTTGGGATCACCTTATGTTCCTCCACCATTTATTACCTTTGTCTCTGTATCCTTTAGAGCAGAGATACTCTGCAGTTCTTGTATTTCTAGACAGTCTGATCTCTTTAAAAAATCTTCCTTCTTCAAACACTCAGTATTAAACTAACATGTATATTGGCTCTGTTACTTGTAATAACCAGAGTTAATATACTGAATTTCAGTGGTTTTAAATTATGTGCATATTTTTTTAAATTGGAAACACAACTTGTGATATTTAAAAGTACCCATAAATGTCCAAACATTTCATTGAAAGATGTGAAAACAGGCTTCTAGGGCCTGAGTCACTGCTGGGTTCTGGGCATGAACTTATAGGTAGGGAGCTGCTTTTGTTTTTTAAATAAGGACAAAGTTTATTTTTTTTAAAAATTTTATTTATTGATTTTTGGCTGCGTTGGGTCTTCATTGCTTTGCGTGGGCTTTCCCTAGTTGCGGTGAGCGGGGGCTATTCCTCGTTGCGGTGGGCGGACTTCTCATTGTTGTGGCTTCTCTTGTTGCGGAGCACGGGCTCTCGGCACGCGGGCTTCAGTAGTTGCAGCATGTGGGCTCAGTAGTTGTGGCTCGCAGGCTCTAGAGCACAGGCTCAGTAGTTGTGGTGCACGGGCTTAGTTGCTCCGAGGCATGTGGGATCTTCCCGGGCCAGGGCTCGAACCCATGTCCCCTGCATTGGCAGGTGGATTCTTAACCACTGCGCCACCAGGGAAGTCCCGGGGAGCTGCTTTTGTACTCCAAGTAGTAGCACGCTTGCCAGAGAAGCTGTCAGGGAAACTATTGCTCAGGAAGAGGAGTTTAGGGTGATATGTGTGTGTGTGTGTGTTTGTGTGTGTGTGTGTGTGTGTGTGTGTGTGTGTGTGTGTGTGTAGTGGGGAAGAAGTTTGTAGGAAATTTATAGCAAGCATATTGAAGACACTTTGATTACCATTTAAAATATTTTCCTATATATATATTATCCCTATAATAACAGGTTGTGTTTCTAATATCATTACTGTAAAATGTGAAAGTTTTTTTTTTTAATCCCCATTTGATAGTTTTCCCCAGAGCCACTGTTAACAGTTTGTATATCCTTTCTGTTGTTTTCTATGTATTTTTACATTAAATGTGAAATATAGTTTTATGTGGTTTACATAAATGGCATTTTAAAATATATCCTGGAGATAATTTTTTGTCAATTCATATAGAGTTACTAATTTCTTTTAGCTGATTTGTAGTATTCAGAAAAACAGTGATAGAATCATCTCTTGGGTCCTTGAGTTGCCATCAGTGTTGCAGCAGACATCTTTGTGCTGGTGCTGTGTTTCTCTAGGATGCCTTGATGCCTTAAAGTGGAATTACATATAGATAGATACATTTAGATAGATGTTGCCAGACCACCCTCTTAGAAGTGTGTGCTTGTATCAAGTGAGTATGAAAGTACGAATTTGTCCCATTTTATAGCCTACTTGAGTCCCCAAGTGTTAGATGTGAGTTTTTTTAAGATAATAACTTGATATCTCATTGCTTAAGCATTTAGTAACAGTTATGGTTTTACAAATCCTTTTGAAATAAAGTAGGATGAATATGGGGACATTGTTCATTAAGGGTCTTTCCTTCTATGTACAGTTGTGTGGGACATATTTTAACTTTTTTACAGGATCAGTCCATGTTTAAAGGTTATCACAGAAGGGAAATTTAACATGTCCTTCAAGTTAATTTGCTGTTATGTAAACTTTATAATCAGGAAATAACATTTGGAGAAAATGCCTCATTTTGCAATTTGACTTACTTTTATTTGGTCTTTATAGCATACATAGAACAAATTAGTATTCTCTTAAGATGATTATTTGCACATAGATGACATTTATTTTGTCACAGATCATCTAAGTTCTTTTTCATATATTTACTTCACACATGTTGCCATGTATAAGCGGTGACTCCTCCTGTTCTTTCTGATGGGTGCTTCCTTCCTGGAGATGGCAGGATTAATGTTGATGCTGGGCTTGCTTGCCATTCACAGGGATGGAATCATGGTATGGTGGGAAAGAGTTGGGAAGATTCAGATTTAAACCTCAAAGTGATGTGACTTTTTTGAGCTAGTTGCTGAACCTCTGGGAGGTTCCGTTTTCTCTATGTGTAAAATAGGATTGACAGTTCCTGTTATGGGGGTTTTTGTAAAGAGTGGAAATTCTGTGTATTAAGTACCTGAACATAGAAGGTACTCAATAGCTTGTAACCATTAACGGTCTTTTGACAACCTTTCTGCTTTAGAATGCTTTAGGAAGCAATTTTAGGATGAATTTTAGGAGAAAAAGGAAGTTCTCCTAATTTGTAACTTTGGCATACCCAGTGAATGGTGGAATAGTAATAATTGGAAACATTTGTGAGTGCTGGCCACTTTATAATTAAAAACAAACTGTTTTTGCCAAACTATTGTGTCTCCTAGTAGAGCAGTTTATTTTAGATAACATTTTATTAGTTCTAAGTCTTGTTTAAAAAAAGATTGCTTCTAAAGATGCAGACGTAGAGAATGGACTTGAGGACACGGGGAGGGGGAAGGGTAAGCTGGGACCAAGTGAGAGAGTGGCATTGACGTATATACACTACCAAATGTAAAATAGATAGCTAGTGGGAAGCAGCCGCATAGCACAGGGAGATCAGCTCGGTGCTTTGTGACCACCTAGAGGGGTGGGATAGGGAGGGTGGGAGGGAGACGCAAGAGGGAGGGGATATGGGGATATATGTATATGTACAGCTGATTCACTTTGTTATACAGCAGAAACTAACACACCATTGTAAAGCAGTTATACTCCAAATAAGATGTTAAAAAAAAAAGATTGCTTCTATTTCTGGCAATATGGAGGATTAGAAATGCTTACTGATACAGTTCAACTAAACATGCTAGATGATATAGCACACATATACATATGCACATGTTTTGGATTATATATTAAAATATACGTAAATCTTAAAATACATATAAATCTTTTAAATAAGTAGCTGAGCTGGTGGGAGAGTAAAGGAATTTTTATGAGGCTGGGGTCAGTTAATGCTGTAGATTTGATGTGCGCCCTGAAAGTACCTGCCAATTCCTGATAGCCTAGAGCCTGAGTTCTCATAGTCTCTGAACGTGGGGCACAGGAGATAAAGGCTGAGGCCAGAGCAGTGTAAAAAGACAAATGGAAGGCCTGTGGATAATATAAGGACTCTCAAAGGGCAACATCCTCCCAGGAGGAACCATCAAAAAGAATTCTTAATCATAATATCATACTTGTACTCTTCTGAGGCCAGAATTCATACTATCTGTGTGGCTTAAAGAAAAAAAAAAGGAGAAGTTTGAAGTGGATTGATAGTGAATCCAGCAGAAGAGAACACATATTTCTGGAAGAATTCTCTTTAAAGCAAGGACTCTTAAGCTTCCCTGCAGGCAGAGTCCCAAGAATATGAGCTCATACTCTAATATAAATGAACATATAATCTATTCTAAGTGAGAGTCAGATAAACTACATAAACTCTCAAAGATTGCAGATATTAGAATTACCCTATAGAATATAAAATCAACATGTTTGCTGTATAGAAGTAAATTAAGAAGAGACTGAGAATATGATGTAGGATCAAGAGAATCAAAATTCACTAGACAGATTTGCAAAAGATCCAAAGATATCTTCTATAAATGATACACACATAGTAATTTAAATTAAAAAAACAGATTGATTAAACAGATTAGACACAGTGAAAGGGAGGGAAGATAGACCTGAGGAGACCAAGATTAAAAATAGAAAATAAAGGTTAAGAGATGTGGAGGGATAGAATGAAATGTCTAACATGCTGAATCAGAATCTCAGAAAAATGATACTAGGATGGAGGATACATAATTCAAAGATAAAATTACTGAGTCCTATCTATCCAAAACTGGTGAAGTATCCAAATCCTCAGGAAGCCAATGAATACTAAATCAGATAAATAAAAGGAAATTCATACTTAGAGACATGATAACAAAACTGCAGAATATTGAAGACTCTGGGGGTAGAGGAAGTAATTACAGAGAAAAGACATATAACTCAGAAAGGCATGGCAGACATATGGCTCACATTTTAACAGAAGATAGTATGATGATATGCTCAGAGTGATGAGAAAAAAATCATCAACCTAGAATTCAAGGTATCATCATTCAAGAATTAATGCAAAATAAAGACATTTTCAACTAAAAGAATAACTAAAGGTGTAACCGTTCTGTGTATTTTACTGTTTTGTGAGTTGGGAAGAGGAAAGGAAGAAAAAGTCAGGTGGTAGGGGAAGAGCAGTGAGGTGACTAGGAGGTTATTTGTGATTTAACCTCCCCATGAGCCCCAGAATACTTAGTAAATTCCATTAAAAAATTAAGAAACACTTTGTGTGAGTTGATTGCTTCTGATGACTGATAAAAGCTGGATTTGGTTGTCTTTGCAGTTTGTAAGGCTGAATGCTGATGTCAATGTTATGGTGAATTGAGGAGTAGGAACTCAGACCCTGGGGGCGGGTGGATGGCTGTGAACACTCTTAAGGCTATGATTTTGGGGTTCAGACCAGGTTTAATGAGTTCTCCCAGAAGAAAGGGATGCCCTGGCTGACAAATGTTAAGAAAAAAAGTCATCTTAAGTTTGCTATTTGGAATAGAATCCCATTCACAGCAAGTTACATAGTCAAGACCAGTCTACTTGCTCATTGTTTACTAGACTATGCCCCAGAGTTAGTGCAAACAGCTGCATTTCTGAATATATTTTTATCTCTGTAAATTTTCTTTTTGAATAGTCTTTCATAAGCTTTGATGGAAAGCTAGCTTAAATTGTTACTGTATGTATCTACTTTCATCAGAGTGGCTATAGTGAAGTGAGATGGTAGTCTAGGATTGGTTAAAATCTTAAGAACAGAGCAGGTTCTTAGACCAGAGCCAAAATCTTAAACTTTTCAGTTGAGGTCACTGTGATGAAAACAATCTGCATTTTGACTACTCTTTGGATGTTATTAAAGTATCCATACAATTGTTTGTTCATTTGTGAATTATGGACATAATAAAATGCCCATAAAAGCTGTATCTCCTAGAGACTTCAATAGAGATTTGTATGGAATATGAAAATAATTTACATTCATGTTTTCGGTGTTTTCTTGTTTTCTTTTGAATGGAAATAAAAGCCAATGTTACCATGATGTGTTTGATAACTTACTGTGGGTGAAGACTTAGAGACTGAGTCTCTAAGCTCTCCCTTTATGTCTTTAATCTCTGTCTGTCGAAGTCAGAGCCAAACTTCTTTGGCTTATCTTAAACTGGATAAAATATCTGTTTACATATTCAGAATAAACAACTAAAACCATTTTGTTTTCAACTAATGAAATCACCTTGTGAATGAATCAGAGGTGTTCGAAGCCATTACATGAGTCTGGTTTTTATGATTTTTGTGGCACAATCTACAGTGAATACTCTGAACATGGAGTTTCAGTGAAACTTTTAACTTGCTTGGCTTTGAGAACATTTCTGTGATCATGGTCATGTTGGCTTGATGGGACTTGACAGTCCTTGAAATTGGCTTTTATTAACTTTAGGCTCTTCGATATAACTTATTGAAACTAGTCATAAAATGTACAGAACTCTGCTCAAATTATCTGATTTAAAACAAGGATTTGTATTGACCTTTCAATAGCCAAGTAGTTGGGAAGGCTAAAAGTGATTTATTTTTCTTGTTTTACATAGATTAAACCCAGGATAATTATCAAGTTTCATTACGTAAATCCTGTTTGGCACAGGAAGTTGGAATATTCTCTTTCTTAGGAATGTATCTGATTATAAAAATATCATAATTCTTGGTGGAGTCAGCATCAGTATCTGTGTAGGAAGTCTCCACTCTCCTGCTTAACTCTCAGTTGCCAAACGTACACACATGACTTTCTGATACGTGTTTTAGGAGTCTTTTCTCTTCTCTGAATCAGGGGAACCAAATTCCTTTTGGAAGGAGGATACTTAGTAAGATACTAAGAACCTGGTTCCTCTTGGTTTTGTTCTTAAGTGCAATAGAATTAGGTTTCGTAAGCATGGTGTCATTTTTAGGTAGAAAGATGATACCAGATGTTCATAGACTATAATATTGAAAGAGCTGGCTCATCAGGTACAGGACTATCCGTGCACAGTGTGAAAATAAATGTCAAACAAAAGCACTTAATCTGGTGGGAAATCTAAGGCAAGATGCTAAAATAACACTTTAAAATTTTTGAATTTATTTCTTAAAAAGTAGTCAACTTGTGAGTGTTCCAAAGGAGGTATTCGTTACTGCTGTTCAGGGACAAACCCTTCAAGTGGAAAATAAAACTTAAATCATGGTTACAGAAGTTTTTATGTAATAAAGTCAGGCCATTTATGCCAGTTATGGCTTGTCATGTATTACTTCAGAAATGCTTGGCAAGTTTGTTCTCAGTGACTCATTACCCATCCTAAAAGTATCAATAAAATGATGCTGAGTAGAAATTGGACCTCAGACCCTCCTAGGACTCTTTAACTGCTGCCTGCCCCACCCTTCTGATCTCTGAAGGTAAGGGGAGGGAGCTGTATACACTGGGGAGGTAAGGAGATTTATGAAATAAAAAATATTCTTTGGGCTTCCCTGGTGGCACAGTGGTTGAGAGTCTGCCTGCCGATGCAGGGGACACGGGTTCGTGCCCCAGTCTGGGAAGATCCCACATGCTGCGGAGCGGCTAGGCCTGTGAGCCATGGCCGCTGAGCCTGCACGTCCGGAGGCTGTGCTCTGCAATGGGAGAGGCCACAACAGTGAGAGGCTCGCGTACCGCCAAAAAAAAAAAAAAAAAAAATTCTTGGTTTCTAGGAGAGAAAATTAATGTTTCTTTTCCTTCTCTTCTAGATTGTCCTTTTACTCGGGCCACTCTTCGTTCTCCATGTACTGCATGATGTTCGTGGCAGTAAGTACTTTGTGTCTGTTGATGGTGGCATACGTGCTGCCTGCACTTTGTGTGTTCAGCTTTGGTGTCCTCTCCTGTGAGACCCCTCTGACATTCTCATCGGCTTCACTTCTCAGTCAGCTGTAAGCCATTGCTGGCTGCTGGGGTGAGGAGTTTGGTTTATTGCACTTGAAGGCAGCTGTTGTTGCTCCTATTTGAGCAGGTTTTATTTTCCTTCCACTTTGTGAAACATTTCCCAGACTGCTTTCCATGGGACTAGAAAGGTTCTAACTTCAGGGAGAGCCAGTTGCTGCTTCAGAGGCTTGTCATCTGTACAGTCTCCCGATGGCGATTCTAATTGCACTTGCATTATACAAAGTCAACAGTGAAGAGTTAGAGAAGACTGGCACCCATATTTTGCATATCAAACTAGAGATGAATGTGTAGTGAGAGTAATTAGTGGAAGACCAGGCTTTAGGGCACACACAAGGGGTCTTTAAACGTCAATTTAATTGACTTTTATTTTTTATAATGTCTTCTGTGTCTGTGTGTCTCTCTGTATGTATAAAATTATCAAAATTTGGTGGGAAAAGAAGGGAGAGGAGAAGATCTCTACCTTAACAGATCAGCTTTAATTTTTGTCTTGATTTTGTTTGTAAGTGGATTTTTTTATATAGTTGTGCTGTGTAAATTTGCTGTTTCCCATTCCCCTTCCCCCTCTGATCACATTAAGTGCTATATGATATTAAATTCAGGACATGGATTAAAGATTCACGATGTGTATTGTTAAGAGTAGCCTGCTGGGAGTTATTTGGTTTCATTTAGAGAATTTAACATCAGTTTTACCAAATCTTCCTTTTATTTGAAAAAAAAATTCCAAAAAATGAAAGAATGTAAAATTTATAAAACGTAAAAATTGCAGATGTGTTATATAAAATTCAAACCCAAACTTCAAAACCTTTTCAATAGAGCTAATTTTTGGCTTCTTCAACATTTCTGCAAATTTCAAGGCTTTCATCTTATGTTAATTTTGTGAGGAAGCAACAGGGTACCGATTCAGCAGAATTTAGAGTTTCCTTTTTAAAATATTCACCCAAATGTTTCTGAAAATGTGCCATGGGAAATGTGACTTATTTGACGGTAGTAACAGCAAATACTGTTCTAGCAATCTCTGTTCATTTATCTTTTTAGGAAAAATTAACAAGTTTTCTAAAGGGAGCCACCATATTTTTTTCTCTTTAAACAGGACATGGGGAGTGGGGGAGAAGGGGAAGGCTGGCAATGGCTAGAGCTATTAATATATCCTGAGAACTTTTCCCAAAGCAAAGTTTGTGTCCATACTGAACGGCTTTTGAATGTTTGTAGGCCCCAGAGCCAGACATCACCAGGGCTACTTTTGTGGTTTGTTATTCCCTCACCTGTGTGTCAGTATCTTTAAGTCCCTCTTTATGAGAGAGAACTAAGAATCTGAGGTTTGGTTGATGTTGATGATGATGTGCATTTACACTACTCTTAAGTTTTGACTCCTTCTGAAAGCTCCCATGAAGTAGGAGAGGAGGGATGATTGCCACCCTTTCACAGTCATAGATGGGGAAATAGGGGCCTTGGGAGGAGGCCGCTAAGGTCTACAAGCTCTCTGGGAATCTCTTGTTAATCAGGCTCCCTTGCTTTGTTGACTACTTGAGCTGGACCCTAGTCCAGTTATTTCGAAGGAGGTCAGGTGATGCAGATCTCTGAAAATAAAGTGGTGACCTATAACTTCCACTGTTTTGTTTTCATAAATTTATTTATTTTATTATAAATTTATTTATTTTATTATTATTTTTTTGGGCTGATTTGGGTCTTTGTTGCTGCGCATGGGCTTTTCTCTGTTTGCAGCGAGCAGGGGCTACTCTTCGTTGTGGTGTGCGGGCTTCTCATTGTGGTGGCTTCTCGTTGTGGAGCATGGGCTCTAGGCACGCGGGCTTCAGTAGTTGCGCCATGCAGGCTCAGTAGTTGCGGCATGCAGGCTCAGTAGTTGTGGCTCGCAGGCTCTAGAGCGCAGGCTCAGTAGTTGTGGTGCATGGGCTTAGTTGCTCCGCGGTATGTGGGGTCTTCCTGGACCAGGGATCGAACTGGTGTCCCCTGCATTGGCAAGCAGATTCTTAACCACTGTGCCACCAGGGAAGCCCTCCACCCACTGTTTTTAATTTCAAAGAATATTCTCAGCTGTATCATACTCCATGCCTTATATTTACTTTTGCTCTTCTTCTTTTCTCCTTTGACCCTTCTTAAAATATCTGTATATTCACTCAAATAGAAACTTTTACTGAGCTCTTCTGTGAAATATGAAATTAACGTATAGAGGGTGAAATTATAGAGGGCCTCGATGGCCAGCCCACTCTGTGGACACCCAGGAGCAAACGAGGAGGCAAATTAGGGCTGTAAGCAGAGGGCAGATTACCTCAACTCTATAGTTCGGTGGTTGGGTCAGTATCAGCTATTTAGATGTAAAGGTATAATGCAAAAGAAAAAGCTCAAATAGGTTTGTCATAGACCAAGAAATTTCTGGAGAAGCAAGCAGACCAGAGCAGCCATGCACTGCGTTTCACTGACTCGGAGCAGTGGAAATATTTAGTTGATGTGGATGTAGGCTCCAGCTTTTATTTCAGCCGCTGAACACACAGATGTCTCCTTGCCTTCCAGCGTTCACATTTATATACCACACTTAACCACTACGCCCCCGCCCCAGATTCCTTAGGCAATGACTCGCCTTGCTCCCCTAGGCATCTTGGCATCATGCGTCAGTCCCAGATTCAGGTGGAGATGTAGTCATTTAAATCCTCTCTGAGGACAGTCTTTGATAGCCAGAACTTCCCTGTCAATTCCTGACACCCAGAAATTAACTTCTGGTTCAAAATGTCTCTTAAAGAAAATACCCGACCATTGTTCTCCTCAGGCAGGGAGCCGAGCCCTGCACACTTTACAGTGCCTGGAGTTAGACCTGTGAAAACCACCTAGGTTGGCAGCAGGGTAGGGTTGCATGTAGCCAGTTGATGTGTTTAGTGACTCCCCTGGAGTTTGGCCACATGCCAAAGATTCCAAATTTACTTGATTGTTCAGGAAAAGAGGAATGGGATGAGACTGTCCTTTTTTCAGTACAGTAAGGAATACACTAAAGTACTTTTCCCAGCACTGTCATGTTGAGACTGTAACCCCAGAGTGTTTATATCACTGCCTGTTATGAAATTTCTATATAAAACACTACAACAGGAACCAAGTACCTCTCAGTGTCAGTGCTTCAGCTTGGCTTCCCTCCCTGCCACAGAATGCCTTGTATCTGGGCCTTGCCCCCATCTCTGTGTTTAGATAGTGCTTGCCCCCATCTCTGTCTTACTCAGACCCTCTGACACCACCTACTTTCCTCAGCATTTGTACAGTCCCTCATCTGGCATTGACCGTACACTACCTAGCACTGTTGATATTTCATGAAGATGTTTCTCAAACTGTGAATTAATGTGAGCATTGGGCAAATGGCCCATAAACTACATGAATCCTGCCTAATTTTAAGGTAGGATTTGAGATTTAAATTCAGGAACTCTGTGAATCCTAAAGATGGTAAAATTAAAGTCTAGACAAGAATAAACTGAGGCCTGCCTTGCAGTGCTCTCCTGGCCAGGTCTCTCATCAGATGAAGGTGGAACAATACAATGTGCCTGGCTTGGTATTAGAAGCAATGTTTCAAAATAAGTAGACCAAGGTATATTTCTTTGTGTTGAGCATGCTGTTGCTAGTCTAATTCAGGGGTTGGCAGATTTTTTCAGTCACAGGTCAGATAATATTTAGGCTTTGTAAGCCAGGTGCAATCTCAGTCGCATATTCTTCTTTTTCAAATAGCCCTTTAAAAATGTGAAAATAATCCCTTGACTGTGGTTGAAAATGGGGGGGAACCCTCTTATTTTTTTTAATATGATTTTTAAATTTTTATTTATTTTATTTACTTATTTTTGGCTGCATTGGGTCTTCATTGCTGTGCGTGGGCTTTCTGTAGTTGCGGCAAGTGGGGGCTACTCTTCTTTGCAGTGCACGGGCTTCTCATCGCGGTGGCTTCTCTTGTTGTGGAGCACGGGCTCTAGGCATGCGGGCTTCAGTAGTTGTGGCGCGCAGGCTTCAGTAGTTGTGGCTCGCGGGCTCTAGAGTGCAGGCTCAGTAGTTGTGGTGCAAGGGCTTAGTTGCTCCGCGGCATGTGGGATCTTCCCGGACCAGGGCTTGAACCCGTGTCCCTTGCATTGGCAGGCGGATTCTTAACCACTGCACCACCAGGGAAGCCAGAAACCGTCTTATTTTAAGAATAAAGTACAGTCATACCTTATTTTATTGTGCTTCACTTTATCACACTTCACAGATAGTACGTTCTTTGTAAACTGAAGATTTGTGGCAACCCTGCACCAAGCAAGTCTATGGGTGCCATTTTTCCAATAGCATTTGCTCACTTCATGTCTCTGTATCACATTTTGGTAATTCTCAAAATATTTCAGACTTTTTCATTATTACTGTTATATCTGTGATCAGTGATCTTTGATATTACTGTTGCAAAAATACTACAACTCGCTGAAGGCTCAGATGATTGTTAGCATTTTTTAGCAAAGTATTTTTAAGTTAAGGTATGTACTCTTTTTAAGACAAAATGCTATTGCACACTTAATGGACTGTACAGTATAGCGTAAACATAACTTGTATATGCACTGGGAAACCAGAAAATTCATGTGACTCTCTTTATTGCGATATTCACTCTACTGCAGTGGTCTGAAGCCAAACCCACAATATCTCCAAGGTATGCCCGTATTAAGAGACTTTATGAGACAATAGCATTTTATAGTTAAGTGTTACAAGGTCAGTCTCGGAAAGGCAAAATAAAAATAAACCAGCTTCAAAAAATACCTTGTTCAACAATCAAATTTTAAAAAATCAATTTTAAAAAAGGATCTACAACTAGATCCTTTAATGGAAGCTAAATTTTTTTTTTCCTTCAGAAGTTTTAGACAACAAAAGAAAGGTGATATCCTACTCTTCAGTGATAATAAAATAATGGAAGAATGTTTATGTAGTGTCATAGACATTGAGTTTCCTTACTTTTTAAAAAAGTGTAATTTTTACACAAAAAGAAAAATGTGTACAGCTTTTTTCCAGCGTGGTCCTGTGCACTGGGAAGTCCTCACTGTTTATTCTGACAACGTCATCTGTGTGACCCATATCGTGAGGCTCTTCATAAAGTGACCCACAACTGTTAGCTCTGTGTTTTGGGGGAGGCCTCTCTGCACTTGCCAGTGAAGCATTTGCTGCCTGCACGGTGGAGCTTCTTCCTACAACGCTCCTCTCTGGGCTTGAATATCTAGTTATTTTGAGCAAATTGACTCCTGTCCTTTTTGCCCGAAAGAATAAAAACATTGCCTTTATGAATCTCTAGTAATATCCCAGCTAAGCAGCTTTTCTTTCTTTAAAAATATCAGGCATAGTAGCTTATTTTCAACCCATTTTCAGTAGGTTTTACTTTGCTAAGAGAGATTGGACACTTTATCCTGCATTGAGCCGTAAGATTTACATGGGGTTTTCCTGACCGGAAGCCCTACCTGGAAGAGTGGCATTTGCTCATTTTGGAGGCAAAAACTACCCCTGAAACCTTCCTTTTCACGAAGGCCAGTGGTGAGGCCTGGTTTCAGTGAGAGCGTTCCTTGGAGGATATTGGTGGAGTGTGGCGACAAGGCTAATTCTCTTCAAACTAGTTTCTGCTTTCTGAAACTGGGCTCTGCAGTCAGTGGTTGTAACTGATTTGCTCTGAGCTCTTGATTTGACTCACTGGTCAGGTTCAAGACAGGGAGGGATAGACAGACCTCACCGCAGTCTCCTTTGGGCCTTGAGGTTAACGCTCTCTCCCTATCACATCCTCCTGTGGTATTTGTCTCTCCTCCTCCTTTTAATAGGTGAAAATGGGGGGAGGGAGGAGTGTAAAGGTTAGTGAAGCATATGCTGTATCTTTGTCTTTCCTGTTAACTCTTTTTCATTTCCCAACTTGTGTCTCCTGGAAATCCAAGGCCTGTTGCATTTTCCTGTATGTTAGAGCAGGGATGCCACCAGGCAGGCTCATGTGTTCCTTTTATAAACATGACTGTTCTCTTAAATATTTCAGGACAGTGTTCAAATTGGTGGGGGAGGTAGGCATAGGAGTCCTTTATACGCAAGCGAAGACTGGACACCTAACTGGGGATTCTCCTCCATCCATTCTCTCTCCTTGGCTCACCCTTGTGTTAATTCCCTTTGCTTCCCCTCTTAAAAACTTAGTTACCACTGCAAATCCAGCTCAGTGTAAATCCCTGGATTAGGCCCTCTTTTCTACCTGCCTCTTTATGTCTACAAGTCTTCCACTGCTGACTGGAGTTTTGTGGATTGCCTTAGTAATGAAACTCGCCAGCTGCATTTGTTTTCATCCTTTGTTCCTTTGCTGTCCTGCACTGGGGCTTCATGAATCCTGTACTATCACAGTGTGAAGCTTTTGCTTCTGGGAAGCACCTCAGTGAACTGCTGCAGGTCATTGCTTTTGTTCTGCTGTTTCCACCTTGTCTTTTATTTCTAGTTGTGAACTTTCTATTTTGGAGCTTTTTCCTTCACCAGAAAGTTGGATGATAGGATTGGGAGGGATCCAGAGGCTAGAATCTCTCATCAAGCAGTACCCCCTTCCCCCCAATGAAATACCCACTGGGCAAGTCAGTTAGCTAGGCCAAAGTGAAGCATGTTCAGAGAAGAATGTTAGAATGGGCCTGAGAGAATGACAGTTGAGTCATTTGGCTTAGGGGCTCACACCCTTGTACTGTTTGCAGAAAAAAAGTCATAGAAGTAAATCCCATGCCTAGTGCCACAGTTCTCTTGTAATGGTGCCTTCAGTGGACATTTAGTATGTTCTGATGTGGGATTTTATTTTTCTAAGTTTTTCTCCTTGTTTGAACCCAGGTGTACAAACAGCCTGTTTTCCTTTTCATTTGAAACGTACCTTTTTAAAAACTAAAACTATCATTTGAGTCGCAGAAATTCAAATTTTAAAATAAAACAAAACAGGATTTTGGTTAAACACAGAGAGGAGGCTGTTAACTGGCTTTTTTTTTTTTTGCGGTACGTGGGCCTCACTGTTGTGGCCTCTCCCATGGCGGAGCACAGGCTCTGGATGCGCAGGCTCAGTGGCCATGGCTCACGGGCCCAGCCGCTCCGCGGCATGTGGGATCTTCCCGGACCGGGGCACGAAACCATGTCCCCTGCATCGGCAGGCGGACTCTCAACCACTGCGCCACCAGGGAAGCCCAAAACTTTTTTTTTTTTTTAAACATCTTTATTGGAGTATAATTGCCTTACAATGGTGTGTTAGTTTCTGCTTTATAACAAAGTGAATCAGCTGTACATATACATATATCCACATATCTCCTCCCTCCCTATCCCACCCCTCTAGGTGGTCACAAAGCACCGAGCTGATCTCCCTGTGCTATGTGGCTGCTTCCCACTAGCTATTTTACATTTGGTAGTGTATATGTGTCCATGCCACTCTCACTTGGTCCCAGCTTACCCTTCCCCCTCCCCGTGTCAAGTCCATTCTCTAGTAGGTCTGCGTCTTTTTTATCTTTTGGTTGTAAGCAGCTGACTTACGTATATCTCCTAGAGGAGAGGACGGTTTATAGTAAAGACATACATGGATTAGAACAGGCACACCAACAGGAACAGAACTTTTTCCATGTGTCTCATTGACCACCTGGTTTTTTTACAGTGTGGCTGCCACTCCACACCGTGGCTGCTTCATTCTTTTCTATTAAACGGCTCATTCTTATCTAACCATAGCTTTTGCTTCCTCTTTAGTTTCCAAGTAGCCTATCATGTGTCCATTAGGTGCCATTTCTACAACTTCTGAAAATAGAGAACTCCTTTTCACTCCCAGTGTAAATCCCAGAGGGCACATTACAGCCCAGCAGATTTCTAGGTCAAGCCTGTCATAAGTCATACTCAGTGCCCTCCCAGAAAATAAGGCAGGGCTATGTGGTCCCCTTCAATTTTGTCTGTGGATCAGCAGTTTCCCCCAGAGGGAAAATTGAAAGCTTTTTAAAAAAATTATTATTTTTGGGCAGCGTTGATCTTTGTTGCTGCACGTGGGCTTTCTCTAGTTGCGGAGAGCGGGGGCTGCTCTTCGTTGCGGTGTGTGGGCTTCAGCAGTTGCAGCTCATGGGCTCTACGGTGCACGGGCAGCAGTTGTGGCTCATGGGCTCTAGGGTGCATGGGCTCAGTAGTTGTGGCTCATGGGCTCTAGGGCGCAGGCTCAGTAGTACTGGCGCACGGGCTTAGTTGCTCTGCTGAAGCCCGTGGGATCTTCCCGGACCAGGGCTTGAACCTGTGTCCCCTGCATTGGCAGGCGGATTCTTAAACCACTGTGCCACCAGGGAAGCCTGGGAGAACTGAAAATTGTAGATGCTGCCACTGAACCAGTCTGGTACCATATACAACATTGGATATGGAGTTCTGTAAGTTCTAAATCTTAAGAGATAAGCAATTGAATGCCTTACCTCTAATGGGTTTAGTGCACATGTGATTAACATATGCATGTGTGGGAAGAAGGGAAACAGTGGAGATTGCAAAGGCAGGGACCTACAGAGCCTTTTTATTATCAGCTCTGGCATTAAAGCATGAGTTGTCCCTGTATCTAGTTCTAATATAACAGTGCTGAGAAGCATCAGGTAGTCAGTTTCTCTGAGACAGTTAGGGAAAGATGGAGGAATGGAGACTTCTTTTTAATGAAACATACATACTTTCTTCTCCCCTCTCAAAGGACAAGGAGTAGAATTAAAAAAGTTATAAATCCACGAAGTCAAAGAATGGAAAATGAGACAATAAGCAAGAGGTAAAGATTCTGGAAAGCAGTTAAATGAGTGGTAGGAGGAAGCCAAGTCTCTTAGCGCCTCCAGAGAGAGGGAGCCTAAAAGATTTGCACTGCAGAAGCTGAGAAAGGATGAGGAAGAGGAGCCACCAGAAAGACAGCATGGTGTGCTTTGTTGGACCTGCTCGTGTAGAACAGACTTTTGGCTGGAAACACGGGAGGGGAGTTGTCGAGGTCTGGAGTTGTTCAGGGCATGTCAACTGTGGAACTCAGTTGACCCAAGGTTCAAGAAACTCAGTGTTTACCGCCTTGGGGTCTACTGAAATGGAAGAGTCTTCCCAGGAAAGAGCAGGGCTAGAGGTGGTGCCCAGCTTTTGTAGAGCTACACTGAGTACCCTGGACCCAGGGAAACACAGAACAGGCATATAGGAAGCACACTCAATTAACCAACCTCACCCAGAGCTGAGAACTGTTCTGTGACCAGAGCCTGCACTCAGGCCATACGGCTGTTAGTCAGCAGAAGGGCCAGAACACAGAGTGGAGCACAAGGTTAGGTGTATGATCACAACTGGGGAATCCCAGAGCTCCCACAGGGAGAGTGGCTTCTGGATCCACACCGAGGGGACCATCTGTACTTGGGTAGACGTGTAAGAAGAAACTAAGTACTTAGAGGATAAAGGGTTCACCTCAAGTATACTGCAACTTATTTGATTACTGACCATAAGTGAATGTTACTTTCACAGGGATGTTGAGGAAGAGATTGGGGCAAATTAATACTTATTTAACAGATGTCTGCAGGCTACCTAGAGTCAAAGTCAGGGTTCTTTCAAAGGAAAGTATTGTTAGAGGGGTTTTAGAATCTTAAGTGAGGGAGAGCCTTGAAAGCCCTGTCTCTGAGTTTCCTTTAGGGTAGGACTAGCTTTACAACCATTTTAGAGTTTTTTTTTTTTTGCTTTTTGGTTTTTTTTATTGCTATGTCGCTAGCAGGGATGGGTGCAGTTCTCCCTAAGATGTCTGCATTCATGTAAGTATTTGTAATTCTTAGGTATATGTTTTTATAGTCTAAATAACCCATGCCTTTAACCCTTACCTGAAAAGGTGGCTTAAGAAGAGGGTCAGTTAAACTTTATATATGAAACTTGGCTTCAGCCCTAGTCAAGGAACTGTCCTCCTTAAAATGAACAAAAAGTTTCCAATAAAAATAGAACTAATGAGGTGAAATCTTATCTGGCACGGCTGTGGTACCTAACTGGGCTTCAGTTGGCACATGTCAACTTTGCCCCAACCAGAACCAACTATCTTCCCAACTCTAGAATCTTGAGACAAGCCTCTTACTCCTTACGTTTTTATAGCTTCAACAACAACAAACAAAAAAAGGGAAGAGGAGCTCTACAGAAAGCCAGTAGCACTTCAGCCAGCTAAGGAGTCCAACTCAGTTAAACAACTGGTACGCTCTTTTAGGGTTAGATGTTTATACTATAAAGTACTTGATAAAATTAGACAACCTCTGGGGCTTTGCCAGGTGCTGAGAACTGAACACACATAGCAGTGCCCAAAGAACTGGAAATGGATTTGTGTATCTATTTTAAATAGGCAGCATCATTGGGTACAGCCACATAATTAAATGCAGTCCTCAGAAAACAGTTTAAGTATATGAGCTATAAATTACTGAGCAGAGTTTTAAAAAATGAATATTAAGAAGTATATTCTTATTGGATAGAAGTTAGGAAAATTTTTGTTTTACAAAAATGAGACCATATTGGCTGAAAGGAGTTCATAGGAAACTATTCCAAATTCATTCTACATTACAATCTTTAGGGATGCACCCAAAATCAGAGGCAGGCTGACAATGGCAAAGGCAAGATTCTCAGGTCTGATTAGAAAAGTCATAGAACTTAAAGGGTACAGGTGCTATTGAAAGAATAGACTCCTTTACTGGATCAGGACTAAACTACAAACTGTATTATTTACTTAGGCAGATTATTGTATTTACTTATAAATACAGATTATTTATTTAGTCTCAGTTGCTCTGTTAAATAATTTGAGGCCAGAGGAGCTCTCAAGTAAATTGTTTGGGTGAATTAAGCAAATTTAGTTCCTAGATGGCTGGCTAGAAAATACAGTAGCTTGGCCCAGGGTAAGGGTAACCTGTGCTCAGAATGCTAGCAGTTGATCCCAAGACTCTACACTAATGACAGTTATAATTCAAACTGCAAGGTGAGGAGCTGCCCCCTGAAATCCTAGAAGGTCTGAAACACTTACCTTGTTCATAATTTGAAGAGTGGTGGTAATAGTTTTTATTTTTTAAATTTTTTATCCTTTTGGTTTTGTTTTGGGATTAATTTTTAGGTATTAATGAGTACAAGAATGCTTGCCTAAAGCCCTGTTCCATATATATAGTAAATCACAGATTATTTAATGAATATTAATATTTTGTGACTATCATTTTAAACATCAACCCTTTAACAATGTGGTGATAATTAATATAAAACATAGTCTCCAGTTGGTATGTTAAGCTCTTTTCTTTATTTTTATCTTTTCTGTTAGCTTTATCTTCAAGCCAGGATGAAGGGAGACTGGGCAAGACTCTTACGCCCTACACTGCAATTTGGTCTTGTTGCTGCGTCCATTTATGTGGGCCTTTCTCGAGTTTCTGATTACAAACACCACTGGAGTGATGTGTTGACCGGACTCATTCAAGGAGCTCTGGTTGCAGTATTAGTTGTAAGTATACAGGGCAGCAGCCTACATCCTGATACTGAGAAACACTTGGATAAATAAGTAGAAAAAAATGTCCCAATGAGAAAAGTATGCTAAGGCAGAGAATGTGGCTCAATAATTGCTACTGGGTGAGGACCCCAACGTTATTAAAAGTCATTTTAGGATAGATAGCAAATAATACCTACATTACTTACTCTTCGCAAGTTATTTAAAAATTTACTAAATTTTTTTTTAATTGTAAAAAGCTCTGGCTATAAAGTGTTTTTAGTATGAATTGGAAAAAAACAAAAAAACAAAAAACAAAACTAATTTACATGAGGAATGACACTTTCATTAAGGGCTGGCAGAGTGAAGCCATCTGCCCAGTACATAACAGAGCAACTCTCAGAATGTCCTTAACAAAAATTCCTGTTAGCCACTAATTTATTCGTACCCTTAACCTGTACCCTGTAAAGTATATCCTTTTGTTTATATTTTGCACACTGCTTATTGCAACTTTGTATACGGTTTAAACTTACTTAAAATTGTATCATTAAATACTTTGCCCCATTCTAAATGTTACCTGTTCTATACAGGCTGTATATGTATCAGATTTCTTCAAGGAGAGAAATTCTCCTTTTAAAGAAAGAAAAGAAGAGGACTCTCATACAACTCTGCATGAAACACCAACGACAGGGAATCACTATCGGAACACTCACCAACCTTGAAGGTGGCAGAGTGCCCAGATGAAGCTGGCCTGCTTTCTAAAGGAAAATGATTGCAACCAGAAGGCAAGAGGATGCGTCCTTCTTCCCAGTATACAAGCCTTTAAGGGGACTGCTGCTACTGTAACTCTTGGATGCCCACTTTACCTGTGTGTATATAGTTACATTTAACACAATGGTTATCTAATAGCTCTAAGTTCATTACAAAAAATTTCAAGCCTTTCACTAAAACAAATGCCCCACCTGTACATTTTTTTATTAAAAAAATGTAATGCTTATGTACAGCTGTGTATGTAATATGCTTTCTTAGAATGATGCTTGATTTAAATATAATACATCAGACAGGTGGTGAACAATTTAAAATCCCACATTCCTTTAGCTGACTCTTTATAGGTAGAGGCTGGCAGCAAACACAATATCTCTCTTGATTTTGGTGATTCCTAAGAGAAAAGAAAATACAGTTTAAATTCTCAAGACCACAAAGAATGTAATTCTTCTCCCCTGGGGTTTTGAAGACAGCACAACAATCCTGATTAAATTTGGTGAGAGGGCAAGCCTGGAAAATACAAAACCTTGCTTGCCTGAAGGACACCTAGAGGAGTTCACAGCCACCTCTGAGAGATGGGAAACTTAGAAACCAGACCCCTGTTCTCATGACTCTTGAATCTAAAGTACCCCGTGCGTGCGGGGGTGTCTAAAATTATTCAGAAAGACCAGACCAGAGGGACTAAGCTGTCCAAGAAGTTAGTTGACCCAAAAGCATGAATTTTTCAGCCTGCAATGGAAGGCACTATATTTCAGTTACCATGTGAAATTCTTTCTGGACTAAGGACAAACACATTTTATCATATAGAAGTTTACAAAACTAGACTTAACCCTGGAGTGATTAAATAGGTCTGCCTCTCTTTAACAATGTTGAAGATATAAGCAGCTTTCATAAGCTTCTTCTTAAGGCGCTGAGTTGCCAGCAGAATCACCAGGTTTGACTGTGAGCAGCTGGTAACTCAGAGCAACTATGTGGCTGCTCTTCTTTGATGTTTTAACTCATAGTCCTTTCTCTTGGCCAGCATTCAGATGGAATGAATGAAATTATTTGCAAGCATGTATGCCTCTCCCCATTACTACCTCCTTGGTCTAGCCATTCTTTCCTGATCTGGTCTTCCTGCTTCCACCTTGCTAATCTACAGACTTGCCTGTGATGCAACAGCAAGAACTGCCTTGTGAAACCCAAGTCAGAGCACATCACTCCTGTGTTCAAAACCTCCAATCATTTCAGAGGAAAAAGCTGAGGGCTGGGAGCTACATGACCATTTCTTTTCTTCCTCCAACCCCTACTATTCTACTCATTGTTCAGCTGTGCTCCATCCACACTGGCCTCTTGTTGTTGCTTAAGTATATCAAGTGTCTATGAAGGACCTAAATGCCACCTTCTGAGTAGGGGACCCTAGGCCATCGTATCTATCCTCCAATTCCCTACTGTCTCTTCCTTTGTTTTTATTGCTACCTGATATATTTTAATTGTTGACTTGTTTACTGTCCACCTCCCTGCACTAGAATGTGAGCCCCATTAAGGCAGGGGTTTGTATCTTTTTTGTTCACTGCTGTATTCCCTGGTGCTTAAAACAATGTCTGGCACACCATAAGTGCACAATAAATATTTTGAGATTTTATATATATTCATTTACAAACTTTTTCCAACACACACACACACACTGATATTTTCTTTGGACACTACTACATGGCCCTTCATGGCAATCCAGTGAAGAGCATCTGAAAATGTTCTCCTAGGTTGTGGTCAAGAGCTCAAGTCTCAACAGGATTTGCCTAAATTATTAGAAAAAGCTTATGGGCTGGATACTGACCTTCTGAAAATTTATTTTCCAGCTCAGTGTTTCCAATGGCTTTTGCTGCTTGACACATTTGTCGAAGTAGTTCTTCCAGGCGCCTCATACAACGAATTATGCTGCCTGGACAGAAAAGGAAACAAATCACTTGTAAAGTGTAAATAATCAGGAATAGCAGAACTTTTGTGAAGACGCAAGGAAGGTGAACATGGGATGATTTAACTGATTGACAGTACTTTGAGGGACTTCTCCTGCAGTAAACCAGTAGTAAACTTGACTGGTGACTGCTAGGCACCAGGAAGGCTACAAAGATGAAAAGTTTAATTCCCATCCTTGACTAATGGTAGAGAGAGCCATGGATTTATTATAATGTGTTCACACTTGCTCTTAGAGAGGTAAGTAAACAAAATGCCCTGGGAGCACAGGAGAGAGCAACATGGGTGAAAGGTAGCAAAGGTGACATATAACTTGGGTCTCTTATAAATGAGGTCCCTGTCAGGCAGTGACAAGGGAAGACCACTGAGACAATGTAGAAAAGCAGCTATTCAAGGACCCTGAGTGTGGCCTACTACGGCCTCTGGATACTATCCTGTGAAGAGAATGCAACAGGGAATTTTTAAGCAGGGGAATAACAGGATCAGATTTGTCAATTTTAAAGGTGCAATCAATCATTCTTCTGGACCTTAGACTCTTTCATTAGTGCTTTCCTCACACAATGTGTCCTCAATGAAGCATAAAAGAGATCAGTCTCTTCCCACTGGATGTGACTCCGTCTGAGACAAGTGTTTGCATCAAAGGTGAAGTTGTAAACACTGTTTCACTTCTGTCAGACTTGCACAAGGAGGGGCCTTGAGATCCTTCCTCTTAAGTGCCACCTGCCTAAGTTTAAAACCCTTGGATTTAATTTTTAATGTCTGAAATACATTCGGAATATCAGTTCTCTCTGATATGCAAGCTGTTAACTCACACTTCAGGTCCTTATTTAACTCCTTGCAACACTGGAAGAATTCATTAACATGTATCAAGCTCTTGTAATACACTCGATGTGCAGTGTTGAGGGCTCCTTTTTACCTTTTAATGCCTTGCACATTATGGTACAGTGTGCCCAAGGGAGAAAAACAGTAGAGAGATTTAACTCATAAAGCAGAATGGAATTTGAGCTTAGACAAAGGCAAAAATATAAGCCATGTACCTAAGAGAGTCATTAGGATTCAGCAGGAAATGCCCATGTACATGTACAGCACCTTTTCTCTCTGAGAAAATGTTGCACGAGGGCCTGGGCTGATAAGGACAACATGCCTGGTTTCTGAACCCACCTATGGGCCAGAGCAAGCAGAACACAAAGATGCTAGTTCACAGCAAGAGGTTTATGGGATGAGATTGGTCAACAAGAGGACCACCAGCACATATGTCAACTTGAAAGATCAATGGGGATACCTCTCTTAAAAGGATGCTATCATCTCCTACTTATGGGATGTTCACCTAATCTAGACTTGGTTATAAAAAGAGTGAGCTGAGACACCTGGAGTTAGAGGAAAGAAGACTGGATGGTGACCTGGATACTAGGAAAGATTCAGCTAAGTAATTAGCTCTATGATCTAGGCCCTTACTCTACTCTTATTTCCCCTTCTCATTTGTAAGGTAAATGACGATAAATGCAATTTAAACAGAGGGCTTACTTTACCTAACTGGATTTGTCTCACTTGAGATATGAGATGCACAAATTCTGTGACAGGGGCAAAGCTCTAAAGGAATGTAAGGTCATAATACAGTCCTTAAACCAAAATATTCAAAGTTCATACTTTATTGTCCTTCCTCTTCTCCCATTAGAAGGTCCATGGAGTTCTTGGAGAAGTAGGGTCAAGACTGACATCTCACCTCCACATCTACACACATCTTACAATAACCCTGGCCTTCTTATTATGGGAGAGTAAAGTAATTAATGTTTATAATAAGACTTAGGCATCAAGGAAAGGTGAAATAAGGCTGAGCATGTTTCAAGAAAAAAGGGTTTGAAAAGGGTTATGTCCAACATTTTCTGAGTACTTACTTTGTGGCAGGTCTATAATCTATGTTTTGTGTAAATTTTCTTGTTTGACCCTTACAGTTCCATGAGACAAGTACTGTTATCCCTATTTTACAAAGAGGGAAAAGAAGCTCAGAGAAATTATAACTTGACCAAGGTCAGAGCCGGGAGTATATGATGGAGTCAGGATTTAAATCTAGACAGTTAGATTCTACAGCCTAAGCATTTAACCATATTATACTATAGTACCTCACAAAAATGATTTATCTATATTTTCTATAATAAATATATTACTTTCATAAATTTCAGTTTTAATTAAATTCAGTTTATACATTTAAAATAATCGAGAAAAAATTGTAAATATTTAGTAAGATTTTCAGGTCATACTCTAAGCTCCTCACTTCTGTTATAAATCTTCATTGCCAGGTAATGCCAAAGAATTTGCAGTAATGGGTTTCAAGAAGTAGGAAGTAGTGGCAATTGGCAAGTAGGATCCAGTCACAAAGAGTCTGTTTTCTTAATTCGGCAATCAGAGTAATGACTTGTGATAATTTCAGTGAAATGGGGGACTAGGTTACTATGGCTCAAGAAGGAAATGGGAGGTAGGGAGTTGAAGATGGTCTATTCTCGACTACTCTTTCCAAGCCTGGCTTGTGAAAGGATTGAGGGATTGAGGATGATGATGACAACAAGATAACTTACTAAAAAATGATGGCAGCAGCTAACACTTACTGACTACTTGTGCCAGGCACTGTACTAAAGGCTCTACATGCATGATATTAACCTCACAATACGAGATAAGAGCTATTATTATTACCATTTTATAGCTAAGGAAACAGGCACAGTTAAGTAACTTTCCCAGGATCATTCATCTAGTGAGTGGGTAGGATTTAAGACCAGGATATATATGCTCTTGCTCTTAAACACTGTATGTTATGTTGGTAGCTGGAGAAGACGTGGATGAGAAATATAAACATATTCGTATGCTAAAATGGCAGCAGAAAGGATGTGACTCAAGACTGCAAAGGTGCAGAAAACAGTGGAAGGCGGCCCTGGAACTGAGTGCAATTTCCTCTGAAGAGGAAAATAAGGGAAAGGATATATGCCATGAATTTCTAGGTTAAGACAGGCCTAGTGGCATCTCCCTTTCCTCTGAAGCAGGAGTGATCACCTAGAAATCTGGGGCAAAGTTGAGGTAGATGCTTAAGAGAGCAGTGAGGATCTGGAATTGCCTCTACGAGAAGTCTCAGAGCCAGAGAGAAGTCCTGCATGGAGGACATAGTCTCTGGGCGTGGACCAGGGATTACATGCATGATGTTAACCTCACAATACGAGATACGAACTATTACTCTTCCCACTTTATAGCTAAGCAAACTAAGTAGTAGATGGCATCTACTACTTGAGGGACTGTACTAGCAAGCTGTGGGCAAGACTACATGAGGTAGTGTTCAAAGTGTACCCAGCCGGTGCTCAACAGTCTCTCCTCCTCCTGCTACTTCTATTATTACTAGGTTTAATGTGATTCTGAGGTTACAGACTGTGGCTTTTGATGACACCAAATCATACAATTATTCTCCAGCAGAACTCTGCTGTGAAAGTACAGGAATAGAGAAAGTGAATTATTAGACTGATCCAGGTTGGTGGTGCATAAGGCAGATGGGAAAACAAGAATATCAGTTGCTTCCTAATTCTCTCTCCATGACTAGAAAAAAGGAACTGTGGTTCAGAAGGAAAGTTCTCTAAGCAGTGGCTGTGTCCTCTCCACAGCAGGTCTCCAAGAGAATGAGGAAGAAGCTATGTGATATCTACCTGGTGTTTACTTCCTGTTACTGAGACAACTCATTCTGACACCAATAAACTATATTAAGATTTTGAAAATTAACAGAACAAACACTGCTTCTTTTACTAGCAACCTTTAACAGAAGAAAATAGTGATTTCACTGAAGATGTTGTTTCCAAGTAGGAGGAGACTGTCGTTAGCCACATCCAACATTCTACTACCATTTTACAAATGAGAAACCCTAGAGGTGGTTAATGCCTTTCAGGTTCAGGTTAACAGTTTTACATCTAGGTTTAGAAAAGAAATCTGACACCCTCATTGGAAATGGCAGAGATAACCGTATTAGCCACCCTTTACAGCAATGGCTTCCCTTTAAACTTTGAGGCTAAGAGTTCATGGAAGAAGAATCTTGGACCTTTACAAGCTGAAACCTTTATAAAAGTTGAAGATACTAGTTTGTTTTTGCTGTGACCGTGCCTGAGAAAATTATGAACAGACAGGACCAGGGAAGGAGAAAGCTCAATTAATGGCCTAAATGAGGAAGAGGGAGAGGGAGGGGGAGGGGGAGGGGGAGGGAGAGAAAGCAGGTCTGAATGGCATCTGGAGGACAGTTACCTGGGTGAGACAGGATAAAAATGCACAAAACAGCCTTAAGTTGCAATGGGGGAAAGGATGGGGCTGAAATCAAAACCATGAAGCAAACACAACCAACCAGCTTTACAAATATGGGTAAGAAGAGGACTAGCCTATTCCCTAGGAACAGGAGGCTGCCAGATGGACACCAGCCACTGTAGGATCAGAAGGGAGCATCTCCTAGCTCCACTGGTAAATTCATGACTAGAGAAATGGATAGCACCTTTATCTCTTCCCCTGGATGAGTGTTGCAGCTCCTACTCCCTCTTCCATTGGGCCCCCATGTGCAGGCACAAGCGACACAACAAGGGCACGTAAGGAGCCTATCCCCCACCCACTGCATCCCAGGAGGAACGGTGCTCCTCTACTGCTTAAAAATCTTTTGATACCATTAATGCAAATGCTAGTAGGAGCACTGGTGAGTCTGTTTCAGTCCTGATTCAAACATAAGGTTCTGGATGGTCCATGTGTGATATTTCTGTATTAGGATAATCACTTGTAGACCCTACGTTTTATCTTTAAAGGTGGTATTTCACAAACTTCAGTCATTAGCGTATCACTCATTTTTGCTGTAACACTTTTAAGTGAATGAAAGCTGCTCACTTATTTTTTATAAATAGGCCATAATTATAAAAACAACGGTTACAAAAACAAAACAATGCTATCAATTCCAGCTAGATACTATTGCCAACAAAAAGTTGATCACCCAGACATATTATAGGCACCTCAAACTCAACAGTTCCCAAAAGTAAACTCAATACTTTCCTTCCAAATCATTTCTATTAACACATTAAAAACTTTAAGTTTACTCTTCTATAAAGTGGAGATAACAAGAATTCCTATACCTAATGGGGTTATTGTGAGAAATGAATGAAATAATGCATGTAGGGTGCTTCACAAGTGTCAGTAACACAATAGGAGCTCAATAAATGTTGGCTATATTTGTTATTTCTGTTCTCAGGTGCTAGGGATGCTGAGCTCCAGTCCTGCTCTCACTGAAAGAGGAAATACAGTTGCAGTAACTTCTGGGTGTCTAGAGACAGGGTGGGGGCTGGAATGGAGAAGGTAATGAATATCGCATGACTCATGCAACCAGATATTAAATGTGTATTTTGCAAACACTTCTATTTGAAGAGAATTAAATTAGGTAATGGTTAAAAATGTAAATATATATAGGACTTTAAAAAGGAACAGAGTGTATTTCACAGGTCATTTAGAATTGAAAAGAAATCCTTTATAAAACTGCTGTGCAGGGCATCAGAGAGCCAGGTACCCTGGCTCACAAACTCTGTTTTGACTGATTTCAAATGTGTACTGGGAATCACAGATAACCTGATATTGTTTTGGTATGTCTACAAATTGAGAAACTCATGTTAATAGCCAGGATCTGCAAAAGCTATCAGAGGCCCAACCACATGAAGTATATTGCTAAGATAAGCTAAAGAAACTAAACGCACATCTGAGCGAGCAAACACTGCCACACTTTGTAAGCACTCCCACTCAATTTCTGGAAAATGAGTTCTGACAGTTTCAGATGACATGAGAACAATTAAGAAAATGAGGCCAGGCGGTACAGGGTTGCACATACAATGGCTGTGGTTGCTGACCTCAGTCTTGTCAACAAATCACCGTGTGTGTACAAACACTGTCCATAGCTGCCTGCAGCGTAAAGGGGATGAATGAAGCCTACCGTGAAGAAGTGAATTACCCAGCATACCTACGTACTGCAGTTCTCTGTAATACAAGGGTTCTCCTTACTCCCAGTTTTGAAAATCATTCCGCCTCATCAATTAGGACCACCTAGATTAAGTGTTAGATAAAAGATACAAAGCTATTACCCATCCCCCCAGGCTATCTGAAGCTGACCAGAAACAGAAACATACACACTAACAACCTAATGGTTTGTTACAAATCTTTTTTTCTGGTCTTGCCAGAGTGTAAAGCAAAACTGAATTCTTACTAGTCATTGCCCCCCTTTTTTCTTTCTTGCTGTACGTGGGCCTCTCACTGTTGTGGCCTCTCCCGTTGCGGAGGAGCACAGGCTCCGGATGCGCAGGCTCAGCGGCCATGGCTCACGGGCCTAGCCGCTCCGCGGCATGTGGGATCTTCCCGGACCGGGGCACGAACCCGTGTCCCCTGCATTGGCAGGCGGACTCTCAACCACTGTGCCACCAGGGAAGCCCTAGTCATTGCCTTTTGAAGAAAAATTGTGGTAAAATACACATAAAATTTACCACTTTAAAGCATGTACCCCAGTGTCACTGCCTGTTTTTATCACAGTGAAATATAATTCACATGGCATAAAATTCACCCTTTTAATTAAGTGTACAAATTCAGTGGTTTTGGGTATATTTGGAATTGTACAACCATAATCACTATCTAATTTTAGAATCTTCTTATCACTCAAAAAGAAACCCATATCCATTAAGCAGTCACACTACCCCCTCCTTCTACCTTCCCCCAGCCCGTGGCAACCACAAATCTACTTTCTGTCTCTACAGATTTGCCTATTCTGGACATTTCACATAAATGAAATTGTACAATAAGTGGCTTTTGTGTCTGCCTTCTTTCACTTAGAACCTTAATCTGGTCAAAGTTCATCCATATTTTAGCATGAATCAGTACTTCACTTTTTTTTTTTTTACAGTAGAATACTGTCCCATTATATGGATAATACACAATTTATTCACCCACTGATGGACATTTGAGCACACATGCTTTAAGGGTAATCTTATAAACATCAAGCTCATGAGGTTCTTAAACAACACCATTCTAATTGAGGATGGAAATCAACACATTTCTTTATCTGGAGAGGTATTTATTTCTACCTCCAGCTTTCTGGCATTTGCAAAAGTGGTTCCCCACAGTTCACGCCCTGAATTTGATTTAAAACTCCTATCTAAGTGGTTATTGAGGCCTGAGGTTAGGATTATAATTATATTTTCCTGCAATCATTTACCACTAGATCCCAGCTTAGGCTGAAAACATTCCTGGAGGGCAGAGACTGTTGCTTTCACTGCACCCAGCACAATTCCTGATCCCACTAGGGTCTCAGTTAATTATTCATTAAATGGGTAAGTATCAGGTACTAATTCTTAAGTCATTTAGTACTAAAACTGTGCCAAACTTTAAACACAGAACAGATACATATTAATAGAATGTTACTCTACTATTATTAGCAAAAGTATTTTGAAATAACAAATCCATTGGAAAATCCCTTCTAACACTGATGTACCGTCTCCTAAGAAAGGGTAAAACTATGCTAGTGCAAAGGCAGTTGAGAAGACCATGCGGTGGGGGCAGAGAGTACGAATGTGCCAAACAGCATTTGCTTTAAAAATCTAGGACAGGGACTTCCCTGGTGGCACAGTGGTTAAGAATCCACCTGCCAATGCAGGGGACACGGGTTTGAGTCCTGGTGCGGGGACGATCCCACATGCTGTGGAGCAACTAAGCCCGTGTGCCACAACTACTGAGCCTGCGTGCCACAACTACTGAAGCCCATGTGCCCTAGAGCCTGCGAGCCACAACTACTGAGCCTGCATGCCACAACAACTGAAGCCCACGTGCCCTAGAGCCTGCGAGCCACAACTACTGAGCCTGCATGCCACAACTACTGAAGCCCGTGTGCCCTAGAGCCTGTGAGCCACAACTACTGAGCCTGCGTGCCACAACTACTGAAACCCGCACGCTGTAGGAACCACATGCTGCAACTACTGAGCCCGCACACCACAACTACTGAAGCCTGCGCACTCTAGGACCTGCGAACTGCAACTACTGAGCCCGCGTGCCACAACTACTGAAGCCCGCGCACCTAGAGCCCATGCTCCACAACAAGAGAAGCCACCTCAATGAGAAGCCCACACACTGCAACAAAGAGTAGCTCCCGCTCGCTGCAACTAGGGAGAAAAGCCTATGCAAAGCAACAAATACCCAACGCAGCCAAAACCAAATCAAAACAAAAAAACCTATGACAGGCAGAAGTACAGTAAACACTTTCAAGTGATAATTCGTCATAGGAGCTTTCCTGATGACATGTGCTTAGTGGAAAGCAAATCCTTCATGCACAGTGAAGACTACAATATTGTTTTTGTATAGACAGAAATAAATAGTAATGGCCCTGTCTAGGTTACAATGGATCTAGTACAATGGATCAGTAGACTGAAACCCCGTATCTGTATGGGCTATAGCCCATACAGGGTGGTAACAGGGCAATAATTATTTATGTGAAGTGTTCAAAATTCCTCAACTGAATCACAGTATAAACTCTTCTCTTACATCAGATGTCCCCCAAACATATGGTGTTAATCATTACAATGTTAACTAGCTCCAGCTAATGTTTGAAAAATACTTAAAACTACTCCTGAGGCTCATGACATGACATGATCAGACACTTGACCAGAGCACACTAAAAAGTTCCAATGCAGTCATTTTCTGCCTGTAAAAATAAAGACACACTATACTATGGGCTAGAGCTTTGATTATAGTATTTTTCCAATTATATAAAGCGTGTACAGTAACAAGATGAGGAGAGAATGGCTATTCTGAAATGGACGAACTAAACAACATAGTAAAAACAAAAAAAGGGGGCTTCCCTGGTGGCGCAGTGGTTGAGAGCCGCAGAGCAGCTAGGCCCGTGAGCCATGGCCGCTGAGCCTGCGCGTCCGGAGCCTGTGCTCCGCAATGGGAGAGGCCACAACAGTGAGAGGCCCGCGTACCGCAAAAAAAAAACAAAAAACAAAAAACAATATCCTAAGTAAATCAAGGTTCTCAGTTATTTTTTTGCTGTTTAATTATATAATTTGCTTTTATGAGCTTTCCCAATTTTAGAAAGAAAAGGTATAGCTGGTATAATGGTACCGTGAAAATTGTGTTGATGTTAGACCCAATTTCAAGTTATAAACTGAATCCCTCAATTTTTAATCTTAGATTTCTCAAGCAAACTGTGACACTGAAATAACCTCAAGGAATTGAAATAGATTTCAGGAACTGAAACAGATTTCAGGAATTGCTAGTATGTTGTGGAAAACATCAACTCATAGGTGGCAGAAATACAAACCGTCAGGACTTCCCTGGTGGCGCAGTGGTTAAGAACCCGCCTGCCAATGCACGGGACACGGGTTTGAGCCCTGGTCCGGGAAGATCCCACACGCAGCAGAGCAATTAAGCCTGTGTGCCACAACTACTTAGCCTGCGCTCTAGAGCCCGCAAGCCACAACTACTGAAGCCTGCGCGCCTAGAGCCCGTTCTCTGCAACAAGAGAACCACCGCAATGAGAAGCCCGTGCACTGCAAAGAAGAGTAGCCCTCACCCGCTGCAACTGGAGAAAGCGCGTGTGCAGCAACGAAGACCCAACGCAGCCAAAAATAAATAAATAAATAAATAAATAAAAATACAAACTGTCTTCAATTTAGCAGTTTAGGATTTATCTGCCATACTGCGGTAACTTTTTCATTTAAGTACAAAGAATAGAAAAATAATCCACAAAGATAATTTTATAAGGCTTCCTATATTTCTAGGCCTATTGTCCCTTCATTTTTCTTGAACAAAACAAAACAAACAGTGCACCATTATTGTTTTATGCCATTGTGTTCGCCTTCTCAGAGAAGCAGATATACAAATATGAGCTATTATATTAACAAGTCGTAGAATTTAGGCATAGAACAGTAATTAGTTTCATCTTTATGTTCCCAAAAGAAGTTAGACTGAAGAGTGGTGATGCTGTACTTGATTGCCTTTGTGTGTCTGAAACACACAAGCTGTCATACATCTATCTGGGTTTCTGCGTGTTAAGCAATGTTCACAGGTGAGATGAGGATGTCATGCTCTCTTCTCACAGCCTCAACAGTAGCTACCCACCATCGATTATTATAGACCTTCTTACCATTCCTACAAGCATAAATTTTCAGTGGATAGAGATGGTATAATTTTAGGTAGTATTTAAGAAGTCTCTAGGTGGTCCAAAACTCAAAGATAAGGTATTATGGTTCTTAGATGAAGTTATCAACTATCATGTGCTTGTAGTCACAGAGGCCAGAATTCAAATCATAGTGCCTTCATGTAGTACATACACCTCCATGACCTTGACCAAATTATTTACCTTTTAAAAATCAGTTTCCTTGTGCAAAGTGCAAATAATGTCTACTCTGATGTGCTACTTTGGTGATTAGATCTAAATTATATAAAATGCTTATTAGCACAACTCCTGGCACACAGTAGTTACCTAATAAATAATGACCATCCTGGTAACAGAATACAGTATTCAGAAAAAGATTTTGGGACCATAATACTAATAACCATTTAATGAAGGCTTAGAAATAAACTTTAGGGAAAGGACTAAAACAGCACACCATAATTCAAAAATAATATACTATAAACTATAATATTTAAAACCTTAAAACCCATTAAAATTCAATGTAGTGAAGTAAAGGCTCATAGTTGATTCTGTTGCAGAGATTCATAAACTCAGTAATCTATTAGTCTTTAATAATATTGGGTAAAAAGCATAGTATACAGGGTATGTTAAAAATATAATTTTTCTCAAAATAAAATTTTAAATGTTCTTATAATAAATATCTATGAAGTCTAAGCTCATTTATTTTAATTTTTAAGAAAGTTTGGTGCAAACACAATTCACCATTATAAATATCTACTATCTGCGTAAGCCAATCTTTTTGCAATGAATACAGCATTTCTAAATATGGTTTTCTTTAAATATTGTGCTTATTATTTGCTTCTTGTAATTCACTTATAATTAATTACTCCTTATATATTCCCTTTACCTTTACTTCTTCATTTAAAATTTTTCTTCAGTTGAGTAACAGTTCTGATTGATTTTAGAAATGCAATGATGGACAGCATATTTAGCTCTGCTATTTTTTGGTGGAATTGCATAGCAAGCCATTAGGTTATTACTAAGAGAATAAAACCAAAAGTAAAAATACCCACATAAATAGGCCTTATTTGTGATTGCAGAGACTCTGGCACAGGATTATAAACTGTTATAATGAGCAGACTGAGCTTATTAAATAATACAAAGGATTCGTGGAGAATATTTTTGATTTACATAGGCAGAAGATTTCTTTTTATTATCAAAAATTAAAAATAATATATTATTCTTGTTTAGTAAATCAATGCCATCCTAAGTATATTTCTTATATCAGAAAGAAATATATATGTACAAAATTTAACCATACCTTCAAAGACATCTGTCATTTTGCAGATATGGGCAAATGTAGCTCCAGTTGCCCAGGTATATACTACATCCATTAAGTGAGGTTTAAATGAGCTTAGGTAAGTCTCCTCATCAATTTCCAATTTGGCTTCTGCTGAAACTTTTGCAATTCTTTTAGCACATTCCTTTGAAGATAAAACATATACTTAAAAAATTTCTTACTTATGATCTCCCATATCACTTTTTCTTTAGGTTTCCAAAGTCAGTATTCTACAAGGTTCCTTTTTCTTCCTAGGTAGTAAGTCTGCAATTTGGATATTCTGCTTCTAAGTAGCCACAGTGCCTGTTCCACTGCTGAGTAATCAAACAGCAAAGTTTTCCACTACATTAATTAAGAAAAACATATCAAGAGCATGATTTTCACCCAGTAATACCTTTTCTACAAAAACCAAAACTCTTCATTAAAATTACTAAACAGTAACATTTAACTCATCTCTAATTGTTTCATTAAGAAAACAAAGACAAGGGCTTCCCTGGTGGCGCAGTGGTTGAGAGTCCGCCTGCCGATGCAGGGGACACGGGTTCGTGCCCCGGTCCGGGAAGATCTCACATGCCGCGGAGCGGCTGGGCCCGTGAGCCATGGCCGCTGAGCCTGCGCGTCCGGAGCCTGTGCTCCGCAACGGGAGAGGCCACAACAGTGAGAGGCCCGCGTACCGCAAAAAAAAAAAAAAAAAAAAAAAAAAAGAAAACAAAGACAATAATAACAAGCCAGACTCAGAGAAACATAAATCCTATGGCAAAATGATGCTTTTTCTCCAACAATGCTTTAAAAAATGTAAATCTTAATATTTCCTTTTCCTTACAATAGGAAGTTAGATTTCATTCTTTTCTCCTTGGTAATCAAGAAGGTCAAAAACTCCTGGGCCTATTAAGACTTCCCTGATTCTGGAAGTTTAAATTTCTTAGTAATATTAAGGAATGTTAAATGTTACATTTAAGGGGCCTTCTTTTATGATTCACTTTTCATTCCTCTCTTGCAGTGTCTTATAGTTCATCTTTCCCTGTCTAATGTTGAAAAGATAGATAAAACCATTCTTCCCAAGAAAAATAATAAAAGAGACCAATTCATTACTATAAACTACTGTGGCTTTGAGGATCCAGAAATAAATCATTTCTTAGGCTAAAACAGATTTTAAAACCTGATTTTAAACTTTGTTGTAAACTGAGATGGAAAAATGTATAAAAAATTAAGCTAACTAAATCTATCAAGATGCTATTCTTAACACCAAGGAAAATGATGCAGACACTGAACTGTTGGTATAGCCTATCTACACCATGCAGTGTTAAATCTGTACTCACAGCAACTCTATATAACTTAACATTTTGGTGAGGGAGAATGTCTAATTTTTAAAAGAAAAATTACAAATGATGTTATTAAAACAGCAGTAAATGACAAGACTAACATCAAATGATATATTTAATCCTGAAGGAAGCTGTCTCTGTGGAATAACAAATATTATGATTAGACTGTCACAAATGTTTACTTCACAACATACTATTCATAAAATATGTAGTTCAAAAAAATCTTACCTGCATTTGACGAAGTGGTCCTGCTAATTGCTCTGTTAATTTGGGCATCTCACTAGACTATGAAAGAAAAGGAAGATTGTATGTAAAACCCAAGTTTAAAATGCAGTATATACTATCTGCTTTTATAAACAAAACAAAGCTTTCATGATATCCATTAATTTCAAATTATAAGACCTCAGTCGTTAGCATTTAGAGTTTCTAATCAACTTAGTTTGTGTAAGCAAAATTATCACTCCTCTCATCCTGAATTATACTATTCTCTTATATTTCAGAAGAAAATATTACACTGCTAAATTTGCAAAGTGTGCTAAACTAGCTATTTTCTGTGACCATAAATGGAACTGGAGAAAATATTGTAAACATGCATAGTAGTTTAGTTACATCAACATTTATAAACTGTTGTATCATACTTTGATTTTTGAAACAGTTTGGCTTCTAGGCAACTCCCACTCTGTGGAAATTAAAAATCTTGGATAAAGAACATTAGAAAAATGCCCTCAATTTTAGTTTTACCCAGATATTTCTAGCTCTCTAACCACTTTTAAAATATTTAAAAGTTTAGATGAGTTTCAGTATTCTTATTATTGTCTCCCCACTAGTGAAAAGTCTATCAGTTTCTCAATTAGAATAATAAGAGTTTCAGGTCTATTACTAACTAGTCAAATAAACTTGGACAAGCTGCTTGAATCCTGTGTGTTAGTTTCTTACACTGTCAAAGAGAATAAGTCAGGTCCTCAAAACCTATACATTTGTGATTAGAATAAAGTTATTATTAAGGAACAAATTTTGACAAAGATAGACTTGCTATACAAAAATAAAATTATTACAAGAAAGGTATGTATGTATATATGTATGTATATATGTGTGAGACAATTTAAAGTAATTATAGGTAAATTTTTAAAAAGCAACTATAGGTTAGTTGCAATAGATCTGCCTTTACTTTGAGCATCAGTATTTATATAGGACTTGGTTTTGATTTGTATCATGAATGAACTCCACATCTCAGTTTAGTGAAAAGTACACAAGTACATGTCTTTGACATTGTGTCCATTCACGATCAACAGTTACTGATCTCTCCCTCTCTCCTGGTCACTGTAAGTAGAAGGCACTGGTCCTGATGTAAGTAAGCTATGTTTCATTTTACCAATATTCTCCTACCAGGTGAGTGCAGTTTGCTCCCTATCTCTCTTTCAGGTCTCAATTCAAATGTCACTCTATCAGTGAGGCCTCTTCTAATCACCTTACTTAAAATAGTAACCCCAGCCCTCGCAACAATTTCTATCTGCCTCCTCTGCTTCACTTTTCTCCAAAACCCTCATCACCTTTTGTCATAATGTGTGTATTTCTTTATTGTTTATCTTCATCAACTAGCATACATGAAAGTATCATGAAAGCAAAAGTTTCTGCTGTCTTTCTAGTGTCTAAGTATCTGCATTGCACATAGTGGGTGCTTAATAAATATTTGTAAGATACTTGATATTTATATTGTAAATACTGTGTAATCTTTAAATTACTTCTAATGATACAAAAAATGAGGGGGCACGGTATTAGAAACAACAAGCTTTAAAACAGAAGGTATCAGCATTTATGACAAGTATCTTACTATATTTACCTTCCTTTCTGGCTAGAAAACATACTTTTAAAGTATCAACAGAATTCCATGGTATTTTCAGTACAATTACCCATTTTGATGTTGAAAGGCACCACACCACAAGAATTGATGACACTACATATAACACAGTGGGGCTTCACTGAACAAATCTCAACTACATTTAGTGACATCTTGCCCCAAGATTTAAGAGTTGTGTTTTGGCTAGGCCCAACTCCCATGAAGAGGTAACATACATGGCCTCTCAGAAGACAGGATTTTTTTACTGCCACATTAAAAAAAAGCACAGTATAAGAAATTAGCCACAAGACAAAGTCTGACACAGGCAGAAGATCACCAATCTCCAAATAATTTCTAAACCTTATATCTGTTCAAAGAAAACTGGACAAACATTCTAAACAATTATCTTGGAAATTAATGTAATAAAATTTTGAACCTAAGGAAAACAACAGCCAAACATAATATTTTGTAAAGGAATGCATTCCTCACATGCAAATTAAATTACTTCATGGGTGCACAGCAGGTATTCTTACGAGAGCATAAATCATTTTTGGATTACTGTCCTATTTGTTATCATTACCACTGCAGTTGTAATTCTGATCTGTAATCAGAGAGCTGAGAGAAAATACCTACCTACTCCAATAAGTTATGTATTTGATCTGATTAATAAATAAGGAAATAGTTAATGGATAAACAGATCGACAGCAGAACTGCAAACAAATTTGTCTTACACAATTTACTTTTTTAAAAGTTAAACTAAGTGTATATGGTAAAAGGTTCTCTAAAAATTTATACAGCAGCAACATTATTTTTAGAAGGTAAATGTGCTTGTCTTACTCTTATTTTGCCAATTTTATAAACAATGAATAAAGGTTTGAATTTGAAATGTGAAACATGCATTTTACTTTTTAAAATAAATCATACTGGCTTTTGCAATAAAGTAAACGATGATAGTGTCCTTCTGGTCCATCCAGCATTTCATTTTTTGATTTCTTAAGAGCTGGTGAAAGTCAACTAACTACTCATATGAAAAAGTTACTGCCAAGCCAGTGATGAGAATCGTATGGCCATTATCTCAAATCTTGCCAATGAAAACTAAGACTTCAGCCTCTAGTACAATCAGCTGCCTCACAGTTATTCTCCAAAATTGAGAAGAGGAATGTTAATTCGACCTCACTCCCTTTTCATTTTTACTAGTTTTGCCTAATTTTACCTTTTCTTTTTCCTTCTAGACTGTCTGACTAAGCTAGATCTTCAAATAATGCACTGGGTAATAGAGCAAATTTTTAACTTGGAATCTGATTAATGATGATTGTCTATAAATAAAATTCTAGTTTACTTTCTTTTCTAATAATATACATTTAATTATTTCTCTCTTACTAAATTTGGGTTATAGTTACATTGATTTCTAATAACATTACCTATAATATGTAAACATGCAGGCATATTTTAAAAATTAAAAAATCCATAATAATATTAAATTATAAGACATGTAAATTAACAAATAAGATGTGCTAAACTATTAACTCACATTCTCTTGAAACACAAAGCAGCTTAGTAGTGCCGTTGCCTGTTCTGCTGATAGGTCATTGAAAAGGCCATTAAACATCATCTCAGTTAGAAGGAGCTCATCAGCACTATACCGCCATAAACAAACAAACAAAAAAGAGTACACTCCAAATGTTAGAATATAAAACCACGCATATGTACCCACACATCCTTAAGATAGAGTTTTAAATAAAATATGTTATTTGAACATAAGGACTAGTCAGTGAGGAGTGACAAAGATTTATTTAACTAAGGAAATGGCAGGTCTTTATATTTACCAATATATGAATAATAAACGTGAAATGGGTGTTTCTTATAAAGAGCCCATTCTAGCAAATACCAAAATGCAGATATTCATTGAAATAAAGAATCATTTCTTAACTCTCAGAATACCAGAAAAATTAGTCATTAGCATTTATTACCTAGGTCCAAGGACCTTTTAAATGGTTTACAACTCAATTATTTTACAAATAATTTAAAAAACAGACAATGAAAAACAACTTTATAGAAATCTTAATTAGAATGTACCCATAGCAGACACACATTTTATTCAGTTTCCTAGTGCTGAGAATGTTATAAATTGCTGCTCATTAAGACCGTTATCTATGAATCTGGAGTATATCCATCTAGTAAATACAATTTCTGATTTCAAACATATCTATAATAGGTACTAGCTTATCATTACTTCTGTTTCTTCTTGCACTTGCATTGTCAAAACATATTACTGACTCCAGATTTTAAATACCTCTCTTTTAGGTTCTAGCTTACCCTTACTTTTGGTTCTTCTTTTGCATCATCTAAATACAGTATTTTACTTTTTTTTTTTTTTTTTTTTGCGGTATGTGGGCCTCTCACTGTTGTGGCCTCTCCCATTGCGGAGCACAGGCTCTGGATGCACAGGCTCAGCGGCCATGGCTCATGGGCCCAGCCGCTCCACGGCATGTGTGATCTTCCCGGACCGGGGCACGAACCTGTGTCCCCTGCATTGGCAGGCGGACTCTCAACCACTACACCACCAGGGAAGCCCTAAATACAGTATTTTAAAAGACTATGACAAATCGTAATTTCACTGAAGAGAGAAAGGTCATCTTCTTTGCTCCATAATTGTACATTTTCACATTCAGATTTTAAAAAAAAATTTATTTTATATTGGAGTATCGTTGATTTACAATGTTGTGTTAGTTTCAAGGGTACAGCAAAGTAATTTAGTTATACATATATCAATACATATATCTATTCTTTTTCAGATTCTTTTTACATATAGGTTATTGAGTATTGAGTAGAGTTCCCTGTGTTATACAGTAGGTCCTTGTTGATCATCTATTTTCTCTTTAGTAGTGTCTATATGTTAATCCCAACCTCCTAATTTATCTGCCCTTACCCCCCAGCCCACCTTTCCCCTTTGGTAACCATAAGTTTGTTTTCAAAGTCTGTGAGTCTGCTTCAGTTTTATAAATAAGTTCATCTGTATCGTGTTTTAGATTCCACATGGTGTAAGAGATATCATATGGTATTTGTCCTCCTCTGTCTTAGTTCACTTAGTATGATAATCTCTAGGTCCATTCATGTTGCTGCAAATGGCATTATTTCATTCTTTTTTATGGCCGAGTAATATTCCACTGTATATATGTACCTTATCTTCTTTATCAATTCATCTGTAGATGGACATTTAGGCTGATTCCATGTCTTGGCTATTGTAAATAGTGCTGCAATGAACACTGGGGTGCCTGTATCTTTTCAGAGTATGATATATGCCCAGGAGTGAGACTGCTGAATCATATGGTAGCTCTATCTTTAGTTTTTTTTTTTTTTTAAGATTTATTTTATTATTTATTTTATTTATTTTTGGCTGCATCGGGTCTTCGTTGTGGCATGTGGGCTTCTACTTGTGGCGTGTGGCTTTTCTCCCTCTAGTTGTGTCATGCATGCTCCAGGGCGCGTGGGCTCTGTAGTTGTGGCACACAGGTTCCAGACCACATGGGCTCTGTAGTTTGCAGCATGCAGGCTCTCTAGTTGAGGTGCGCAAGCTCAGTAGTTGTGGCCCTTGGGCTTAGTTGCCCCGCAGCATGTGGGATCTTAGTTCCCTGACCAGGATTGAACCCACATCCCCTGCATTCTTTACCACTGGAGCACCAGGAAAGTCCCTCTATCTTTAGTTTAAGGAACCTCCATACTGTTCTCCATAGTGGCTGTACCAATTTACATTCCTAGCAACAGTGTAAGAGGGTTCCCTTTTTTCTACACGCTCTCCAGCATTTATTTTTTGTAGACTTTTTGACGATGGCCATTCTGGCCAGTGAGAGGTGACACCTCATTGTAGTTTTGATTTGCATTCCTCTAATAATTAGTGATGTTGAGCATCTATTGATGTACTTTTTGGCCATCTGTATGTACTCCTTGGAGAAAAGTCTATTTAGATCTTCTGCCCATTTGACTGGGTTGTTTGTTTTTTCTGTTATTGAGCTGTTTGTGTATTTTGGAGATTAATCCCTTGTTGGTCGAATTGTTTGCAAATATCTTCTCCCATTCTGTGGGTTGTCTTTTCATTTTACTTATGGTTTCCTTCGCTATTCAAAAGCTTTTTTAAGCTTAATTAGGTCCCATTTGTTTATTTTTATATTATAAAAATAATAGATTTATATTATAAAGATTATAATTATTTTCATCTCTTCATCATCTGTTTTTTATCAATTTCCTTGTATTTACAACTATCTTCAGTATTTGACCAACTAAGAATTGTATCAAGGAAAATTTAGCCACAAATACAAAAGATGAAAGATAAAGTCACAAGTCCTTTTTAGCAAAATGGGATGGCCCAAGTTCTTATCACAAAACATTACATAACTAAGTCCTTTATGTTGAACAGAAAGGAGAGTAAAGTTATAAAAATCTTAAATTTTTCTTCTTGTTCTTAGAAATATATTATTTACTCACTGACTCTTGAGTGTGAGAATTTACCTAGGGTCTGAGATTTTGCTTACATGACCAATTTCACCATCATCACTTTGCCTCGAGTGCTTTTTGTCTCTTTGTGTTAATTTTCTGATTTGTGTAATAATTGCAAAAACATCTTTTTCTGTTATTTTTCTCTTTACCATGTGGATGACAAATGAAAAATTTTGAATTCTCAACTGTGTTCAATGAAAGCTGGAAAAAGACTACAGTGATGGTGTCTCTAGAATTCTATAATCAAGGTTCCATAGAGTATCTTACATTTATAAAAGGGTTTAATGGATCCATCCAGTAACTATAAGGGTGTTACTCTTAAAAAAAAAAAAAAAAAGAAACGGAAGAAAGGGCATATTTCCTATTTTTCATAAGATTTCTAAAAAAGAATAAAGTAATGAACTATCAATATTTATAAACAGTAATAACTACTCAAAAATAAAGTCAAAAACTAAACATGGGTTCCTAATGGTAAACTGAGAGTTAAGTCAAGACAAAACGACAAAAATACAAATAAGGCAAGACTACTTCTATAGTCTAATGCGGGAGGCAGATAAGAAAGATAATAATCACAGAACAGCAATTTAATAGAGATTTATATAGGCAATTATGCAAAAAAAGTTGAGCCTAAAATCAAATTGAAGAAACTCAAAGCAAGTTTCAGAGGATCTTTAAAAAAAATTATGCAGGAACAGGGAGCAAGGAAAAGGTCATGTTAAATAAAAGAAACACCATGTGTGGAATGTGGCAACAGACAGGATAGAAAGGGAAAGGCGAGAATACACTAAATTATGGAATTTATTCTGAAAGCGATACAGAATCACTGAGAGACTTTTACCAAACAATGACATGGTAGGATTTATGGTTTGGAAAGACTATTCTGAAAGAAAGAGTATAAAGGATGGGTTGTAGAGACTTATAAACAGGATGTACCTTAGTCAGTGGGAATAGTTAAAACAGCACAGAGGTAGGAGAAAACAATCATGAAGATGTGAGAAGAGAGCTAGAAGGAAGAGGAGGAATCTAGGACGACTCCCCAGTTTTTGCCTTTAGTGGCTGGGTCTTATTCAGCAAGACAGACCAGAGGGAGAGACAAATTTTGGGGGAAAGGTAACGTACTTTGATATGTGATATTGTTATCACTATCTTTCTAAATATTTTTTCTTCTAAGACTAAAACTAGCTGCAGATATCTAATAGAAATTAATTTCTATATTAACTATTAAATATCAATACTACATAACATCACAAAGAAATAATTCTAATAACATTAATTTTGGCATTCAAATCAGTAGATTGGTGTTATAGTCTAAATTTAATCCTGGGTAAATTATTAGCCTTATAGTGCCTGGGTTTCTTTAAGTACAGAGTAGGAAAACTTAATTTTATCACAGCTTAAAGGAAAACTACAAGCCTGTAGGCCAAATCTAACATGAAGAAACATTTTATTTAGCTTGCACAGGGACTTAAAAAAATAATTTTGAATTAGTATCTGAACATTTAAAAATCAAGAGATTTCACCAAAAAAAAAAATCTGGATTTTTGACTTTTCTAAGTTGAATACTCTTGATATCATATTATTCTGTAATAATTAATTGGGGCCGGGTAGTCGCTGCCCCCTTTTGGCGGCCTAGAACTGTCCTGTTTGCCACAGAATCTTGGCCCCTGCCGATATCTGAATTCATATCTGAACCAGATGATCAATAAGAACAGTATGAATAAGTCTTCATCAAGAATATCCAAAACCATCTACAAGGCTTGTAATTCTTTGGCCCCATCCATTAGGGCCTTGGTGAGAACACAGAAACTGTTTCAAGATGTCTTTTATGGACTCTTCGAGAATAATGGTCATGGCTATGGCAAAATAAGTATCTTCAAGATGATGGCAGTCAAGTGGGACCCTGAGCCAGAACAACTTAAAGAGCCCTTCCAGCATTTCGGACCCACAGAAACAATTGGAGAGAATGAAATGACTTCCGTTTTAAGTCATTTGGTTTTAAGGTCATTTGTAATGTGGTAAAAGATTACCAAAATAGACAACAGCTTATATCCAATTTACAAAAGTTTACATCCAATTTCAAGCTGTGGCCTATAATATGCTATACTCTAATACCCTACTGTTAGACCAAAACTTTACATAAAAAAGGATAATGATTATTAGATTAAGTTTCAAGGTGGGAAAATGTTCATAATTGTAAAAATAATTAAAAGTATACAAAAACCATATATAAACTAAGGTTACAATTATGTAAAAAGTCCACAATGCATTAAAATAAAGAAAAAGGAAACATATGAAAGTACTAATGGTGTCTGTGTTAATTAGTAGGATTCAAAAGATTTTTATTCTCCCTTTCTAATTTCTCAACTTCATGATCAGAACCTGTATTTTAATATGGAAGGCATTGTACAACTTTATATTTTTAATATAGCTCTTTTTCCAAAAGATTAATAGCCTTCATTTAAAAAACAGTATCCCATTTTAGAATCAGTTTTCTAGAACAACCAGGTTTTACCTGCTTATTTCACAAGCCACTCGTCCTTTCATCTCTATGACATCAGAAGACGTAGCAAATCCCAACCTCCTTAAAACACGTTTGCGACATTTGAGCTCATCCATTTGTAGGACAGTTCTTGCTTTCTTTAGTTCTCGCTTTGCGGATTTAATGTCTATTGCAATCTAAGGCATATAAAAGTACAAAAGAAGTTCAATAATAAAGTAAACAAAATGATATGATGTTTAGTCATGAAATGAAACAAAAAATATTATATTGGGGGCCGGGGAACGTGGAGGAGAACACAGGAGTCTCTTATTGTCCCAGGATATTACACAAGAGGAATGATGTATCTGAGGTAGCTATGACATCAACTCCAGCTTTTCATCCTTAGGGAATTAGGGGGTAACTCAGAGAATAAGGAAAGAAAGATGAGAGTATATGAATCTTATCTCTCAACTACTTATATTCCCTTATGATGCCCTGAAAAGTGTTCCTTCTCTTTGCTCTCAAATTGCATAACAAATCTGCCTAAGCTGGAAGTGGATTTAGCAAAGAGAAGAGGTCTTTATTCTATAGACAGAGATGAATGCTTAAAAGGAAAATGTTATTTTGAGGTCATCCTATAGGGTAGATGAGTTTTAAAATTCTATTAATCAGAAAATATTACATACTTTTCGACTGTGACAGAGGATGACAGTACAAAAGCAAGAAAACACTGTGATCCTGAAGTGGAGGCTTGAAGTTCAGAAAAACATGGACAGAAAAGTTTAGGGATTGAGAAGTAGAAATTCAAAGACTTTGGAATTTTGAAGATGATTTATTAAGCTTCAACTGAGGAGTAGAAATGTTGAAGGCAATGATGGTGGTCAGTAACTGATATTTATTGACAGCTAACTATAAATCCTGTTTCTTCAAGTGCTTTACATTATTTCATTTAATTCTTACAGCAATCATATAAAGTAGGTAACTAATATTAAATGTGCATTTTACAGATGAGAAAACTGAGGCAGACAGAGATTACCAAGATCAAGATACTGGTCAAGATCACAGAGCTAGTGAGTGATAAAAGATGGGATTCAAACCCAGACTATCAGACTCTAGAATCTAAACTCCTAGCAATTATTTACATTGCTATGAACAGATATATTGTCATAATGCTAGGAGGATAAGAAGGAATGCTTTATATGTTAGACAACTCTATACTACCTAGCATGATCTATCAGGCCTATCAGAAAAAAAAAATTTGTCTTCTAAAATTTCTTTAATTGAAGATGTGCCCATATTAGCATAGAAGACTGTGCTAGGTACCCAGAGGCATATAAAGCTTAAAGGTTGGTAGAAGACAGTCTACTATTTAAGATTTTTATCATAGTAATTTTTATATTGATTACATGTTGAAATGTATTTTGGACATATTGAGCTAAATAAAAATCTTATTAAAATTAATTTCACTTGTTTCTTTTCACTTTTTTTTTTTTTTTTTGCAGTATGCGGGCCTCTCACTGTTGTGGCCTCTCCCGTTGCGGAGCACAGGCTCCGGACGTGCAGGCTCAGCGCCCATGGCTCACGGGCCCAGCCGCTCTGTGGCATGTGGGATCTTCCCGGACCAGGGCACGAACCCGTGTCCCCTGCATTGGCAGGCGGACTCTCCACCACTGCGCCACCAGGGAAGCCCTTCACTATTTTTTTAAGGTGGCTACTAAAGAATTTAAAATTACATAAGTGGCCTGTATTATATTTCTACTGGATAATGCTGTTCTATATCTTTTTCTACATACTTTAAAAGAATACAGATATCCATGTCTGTAAATGAATAAATACATAGGTACAGGGGCTTTTCCCACAAAAGTGAGGTCAGCTTCCTTTTCCACTCCATACAATTAGGACTTCTTTTCCAAAAAGTACATATAAATTTACCTCATTTTTTTAAAATGGCCATGTTGATACCCACTGTGTGGATATGCATAATTCATGTATCTAATTTTCTACTGATGAACACTGAGGTTGTTTACATTCATTTGCTTTTTCAAACAATGCTACAAGAACATCCTTGTACTGCCTCACTTTGTAGTTTCAGTCCGAGAGGACCGGAAAGCTGAATCAGAGGGTATGAGCACTTAAAATGTTGACAGTTGAGGGGTCAGATTTTGAAGGCTTCCTAGGCAGGGCTAAGGAATGTCAAATTTATCCTGCAGTCACTAGGAGGTCAGGAGGTCATTAACAAAAAAAAGACTTGTTTTTTTTCCCCTAAGTTGTTAACTCTTTGTAGTTTTCTTTCATTAAGAAATGCAATACAAGGGCTTCCCTGGTGGCACAGTGGTTGAGAGTCCGCCAAGATCCCACATGCCACGGAGAGGCTGGGCCCATGAGCCATGGCCGCTGAGCCTGCACGTCCGGAGCCTGTGCTCCGCAATGGGAGAGGCCACAACAGTGAGAGGCCCACGTACTGCAAAAAAAAAAGAAAAAAAAGAAATGCAATACAAGCACATTACAGACAATGGGGGGGCGGGTGGGAGTAGGATTACCTACTATAATCTCACTGCCCAAACACAACCACTTAAGGTTTTCCTTTCAGTCCTTTCTGGTGTGCGTTTTTACTTTTGCTAAATTGTAATCATAGTCCACAACGATTTTAGGTCCTACTTTTTAAATTTAATGTTCCTGTATAAGCATTTTTTCCATGTATTGCAGTCTTCATAACAAGTTTATTTAGCCTGTCTTTCAACCAGACACTAGGGCCTTTTTGTTATACTTGAGTGGCTCAGAAAATGCCTTTCTCTGTGGCTTCAAACCACCTTCCCTGTGGATACTTTCCAGTCATCACTCAACCAAACTCAAGTCTTTCTGTTCCTGTGTTGAAACGGTTAAGGATGATTCTGGTGGTCAGGTACGGAGTAAATGGAAGCAGGGAGGGAGCTGCTGCAATGGTCCCGGTGATAGATGAGGCCAGGATGACAACTGAGTATACTCAAGCTTTTTGTGTCTCAGTTTCCGCATCTTGAGAAGAAACCTTCATGGTGGGCCACAGCATGGTGTGCTACATGTTCACTGAGAACACACCTGCTGTGCCCAACATGGCACAGGGCCACATCATGCTAGTTCACAAAAAGCTAGAAAGGGGCAGTGCTGTAAAACTATGAACTGAACACATTACTCTACTAAGCCAAGAAGTTTCTACTTATATTATTTATTCAATAAATACTAGGCATCTACTTTATAAAAATAGATCATTATGGGAAATATGGAAGAGTACAAATAAGCTTAAATGAAACACCTGAGCCTAAGGAGCTTAAAATCTAGTTTGTGAGACAGGAAGACAAACATGATTAAAGTAGCATGTGATAAAAGCTGAAAAAGCATAATAGCAAGGAGTTATAAACTTCAAGGAGGAAGCGACATTTGTATATACAAAAGATTCTAGTTGAAGAGAAGTAGATAGTGGAAAGAAATGTATTCATTTCAAAAAGCTTTTTCTAAATTCATTATTCAGAATGGCTGTAAGAATGCTTTTACTGGTTAGAGAATATAGCTAGTTAGCCTAAAAAGGTGAACTGCTACTTCATACCACTAGGATGGCTATAATTAAAAATACAGACGAAACAAATATTAGTGAAGATGTGGAGAAACTGGAACTTTAATATATTGCTGGTGAGAATGTAAAATGGTGCAGCCACTTTGGAACATAGTTTGGCAGTTTCTCAAAAAGTTAAACATAGAGTTAAACACAGAGTTACTCACTGACCTGCAATTCTACGCCAATTCCATCCAGGGGAAATGAAAAGATATGTCCACACAAAAATGTGTACGTAAATGTTCATAGCAGGATTATTCATAATAGACAAAAAGCGGAAAAACTCCAAATGTTCATCAACTGATGAGTGGTTAAACAGAATGTGGTATATATATACAATGGAATATTTTTCGGCCATAAAAAAGAATAAAATACAAATTCTGCTACATCATGGATGAATCTTGAAGATATTAGCTAAGTGGAAGAAGGCAAACACAGAGGCCACATATTGTATGATTTTTTTAATATGAAATCTCCAGAATAGGCAAATCCATAGAGGCAGAAAGGAGATTTGTAGTTGCCAGCGGCTGGAGGGTAGGGAAAGGGGGAGGGACTGCTAATTGGTATGTGGTTCCTTTTTGGGGTGATGAGAATGTTCTAGAATTAGATAGTGGTTATAGTTGCTGATATCTGTGAATATACTGAAAACCACTGAATTCTATGCATTAAAAGGGTGAATGCTATGTTATGTGAATGACATCTCAAAGTGATCAACTTTTTTTTACTGGTAAGAGTTGATAGTTTACTTAAAAGATAGCTAGACATTTTCCTGTTTTAGCTGATGAAACCAATAGGAAAAGAAAATGAAAAATATATACTCACTTATATAGTGAAATGCTTAGAATTCTATGATAAAAGAGTTTCTGCCATACCTGTGCTTTTTTTTCACAAAGCGTATACACAGTTTCCAGATTTGGATCATTGTGAAGTGGATGAGAATACATTCGATGCTCAAAAGCCTCTACTTTCTGGATGACTTTTTTCAGTCCTTGATCTTGAATGCCCATGTCATCAATAGGATCTAATAAGGGAACACCATCAGGAAAACGTTTCTGAACTTCCTGAAACAAAATATTTAAAATTCATTTTTCATCTTACATACAAAATTAGTTAAGACTAAATAATTCCTTTTATGTTTTTTCTATGTACAGACATGTATTACAATTTATTAATAATTCTAATATTTAAAGTTTAATAGTTATGGATGCAGCACAACTTATTGATAAAGCCCATCACTGTATATTTAGGTTGTTGTAACTTCTTGCCATTATAAATAATCCTGTATTGAACATCTCAAGTGTAAATGTTTTCAATATTCTGATTACTTCTTTGGGGCTGATTCCTAGGGAGGGCACTACTGAGCTGAAAGATATAAACTTTCAAAGGGTCCAGATTCCCATCACTAAATTTTTTTGTAACATGATTTGACTATTAAATATAATGAACATGTGAGTTCAGGGAAGAGATAGGTCACTATAGGCTGGTACCCCACTGGGAGACTTTCAGGGTCTTGGATAGGGCTTAAAGGTAAGATAGGATTTGGCCAGTTAGAAATAAAAAAAAAGTTGGGAGGGAGGAGTTACCCACAAAAACTTTTTATAAAACTGCCAAGAGAATTATTCATTTCAAGAAGCCCACCCATGGACCACAGCTTAAAAATTCCTACTGTACACTGAAAGCATCCTGCTTTCTCAGATTTTAGTACATAGCCTTCACTATATAGTAAATCCTTTTCAAATATTTATTGACTAACCAACTAACGAAGTGCCTTTTTATTTTCCTACCGGAAAATAAAATTTTCTATAAAATCTTAACTTTTCCTATTGAAAATAAGACTATTTCATCCATGTATTAACTATACTATAAAGTAGTTAAAAGTCCTGGCACATGATTTTATACATAAAACTTTTTTTTTTTTTTTTTGGCGTTACGTGGGCCTCTCACTGTTGCGGCCTCTCCCGTTGTGGAGCACAGGCTCCGGACGCGTAGGCTCAGCAGCCATGGCTCACGGGCCCAGCCGCTCCGCAGCATGTGGGATCCTCCCGGACCGGGGCACGAACCCGTGTCCCCTGCATCGGCAGGTGGACTCTCAACCACTGCGCCAACACGGAAGCCCTATACATAAAACTTTAAAATACACTCTATAGTTATTTTCATTCATAACGAATAAAGCAAAACATATTTAACACAAAATAGTGGCCATGTTTTCCTCTGTGAGCCCTCCTTTAGCCTGACTTTGTTGCTAGATTCAAAGAGAGGACAGTCTACACATAGATCTGCTGCCACTATCTTTGTTAAAAATAACTGCCACTATTGGTAGTGTTTATAGGTTTTCTGAAAGAAAGCAATATATTTAACAGCAAATCAGTTGCCTTGTTATAAACCCTATTTATATTTACATAAAATTTATATTTAATTTATAAAATTAACGTGTATACCTGTATTGATTTTAAAACACTCTGTCTATTGTCCAGTGGTCGAAGGTCTTTAGGAATGTAAAGCCTAACACTGCTGATAGCGGACAGGAGATGCACCAAAACTGGAACAACCTACCAACAGAAAAGTTATATATATATATGTTACAACTAAAATTGAACGTGTTCAAATTCTGCCATTTCTTAAATTTAGCTTGAATTCTTAAAAGGAAACTGCATTTACAGTATGTGACAGGTATAATAAGTAGATAGTAATCATTGTGGAAGCTTATATCTTAGTAGAAACTATATTTAAAAAGTGAAAACAAATTCAAACCTTTAAGTAACAGGCAAACAAATGGTACATAAAAATAAGTGATTCCCTTAACACAGAATCCATATTTTATTCATTTTTGCACCCTCAGTACTTGCTACTTTTTGAATACCTAAAAGTACTATAGCACTACAGAGGAAGGAAAGACTCCTACTTAGGTCTATTTAGGTTTAGTTGGCCACGCAAAACTCATGTAATCTCTGGATGGGCCAGAATGAAGAGCTGAAAAGAGGTATTTCAAGCAGAGAAAACAGTATACTCCATTAGACATAATCTTGAAGAAAGCCTATCTTCAAACTTTCTTCCATGCTTTCTCCTGACAAGAATACCCTTCCCTCACCATCAAAAATGCCATCTGCTTTCTTTAAATTTGCTCCCTTTAAATTCAGACTCTATAAACTGAGGAGAGGTTAACATTTTCACAGATCCAACTTTGTCAGTTTATTGGTCTCCTTACCTTTACACTGATCACCACTGGAAAAACAACTGTCATTCACTTGCTGATAACAAATATATTCACTCTGTTTTACTAAACAAAATGGTATAGTGGCTGAATGTGGGTTCTGGAGTCAAGACTGCCTGGGTTTGAATTCAGTCTTCAGTTAGTTGTGTGACCTTGATCAAGTCACCTAGAGTTTTAAGCTTCAGTCTCCCCATTTAAAAAATGAGGATAAACAACAAAACAGAACAGAGAGCCCAGAAATAAACCAACATACCTATGGTCAATTAATTTATGTCAAAGGAGGCAAGAATATACAATAGAGAAAAGACAGTTTCTTCAGCAAGTGGTGTTGGGAAAGCTGGATGACTGCAATTAAATCAATGAAATAACAACACTCCTTACACCATATACAACAATAAACTCAAAATGGTTTAAAGACTTGAATATAAGACATGACACCATAAAACTCCTAGAAGAGAACATAGGCAAAACATTCTGACATAAATTGTAGCAATATATTTTTTAGATCAGTCTCCCAAGACAAAAGAAATAAAAGCAAAAATAAACCAATGGGACCCAATTAAACGTGTGTCTTTTAAGAACAAGCACCTTCTCCTGCAGAGCCACAATATTATGAGATCACAGAAATTTAACAATAATACATCATCTAATACATAGTCCATATTAAAATCTCCCCAGCTGATCCAATAATGTCCTTTATAGACTACTAGCACTACTACTACGACTACCACCACCACCACCACTACTACTATTACGTTTGGAGCCAGGATACTACTACTACTACTTTTGGATTCAGGATTCAGCCAAGGATCATTTACCACATTTAGTTGTCAGGTCTCTTAGTCTTCTTTAATCTAGAATACTCTCCACCTTTTTTTGTTCTTTTATGGTATTAACATTTCATATAATTTCAAATTTAGAGAAAAATTGCAAGAATAGGATAAAAAGCTCCCATATACCTTTATTCAGATTCACCAATTATTTGTATTTTGCCCCATGTGCTACAACATCCTCTTTATATATTTATGTATATACATATACACAAACATACACACCCATACAACCACAGTACAAGTATTAAAAGAGGGAAATTAATGTAGATACACTGATATTATCTAATCGACAGTCCATATTAAAATTTCATCTACTTTCCCAATAATGTCTTTTGCCCTCCCTTCTCCCCCCACCACTCTATGGAGCAAAACTAGGATCATGCATTGAACCTAGCTATAATATTTCTTTGTTCTTCTTTAATCTGGAACAGTTCCTCAGTTCTTCTGTGACTCTCAAGACATTGACATTTTTGAATACTATAGGCCAGTTATTTTGTAGAACGATTCTCAGTTTAGGTTTGTGTTGTCATGAAGAATCATCATACTCAGGTTATGCATTTTTGGCACAAGTGATTTTTTTCTTTGTTGGTCTCAGTCCATTGGTCAACATTACTGGATTGGTGACAGTAACTTTGATTATTTGATTAAAGTAACATCTGCTAGCATTTTCTACCATAAGTTACTACTTTCCCTTTCACAATAAATTTACAGGGAGATAAATTTATAAGAAATTGGGGCTTCCCTGGTGGCACAGTGGTTAAGAATCTGCCTGCCGATGCAGGAGATACGGGTTCACCCAGTCCGGGAAGATCCCACATGCCGCGGAGTGGCTGGGCCCGTGAGCCATGGCCGCTGAGCCTGCGCGTCCGGAGCCTGTGCTCCGCAACGGGAGAGGCCACAACAGTGAGAGGCCCGCGTACCGCAAAAAGAAAAAAAAAAAAAAAAAGAATCTGCCTGCCAATGCAAGGGACACGGGTTCAAGCCCTGGCCTGGGAAGATCCCATGTGCTGCGGAGCAGCTAAGCCCATGTGCCACAACTACTGAGCCTGAGCTCTAGAGCCCGAAAGCCACAACTACTGAGCCCACGTGCCACAACCACTGAAGCCTTTGCACCTAGAGCCCATGCTCCGCAACAAGAGAAGCCATGACAATGAGAAGCCCGCACACCACAACAAAGAGTAGCCTCGGCTCGTCACAACTAGAGAAACCCACACGCACAGCACCAAAGACCCTACGCAGCCAAAAATAATATAAACAAATAAATAAATAAATTTATTTTAAAAAATTATAAGAAATTTATAGGGAGAGTCTTTGTAGACTTTGTAAGTATCCCATTCTTCATTAAACTTTTTTTTTAACATTTTTAAAATTAATTAATTAATTAATGGCCGTATTGGGTCTTCGTTGCTGCGTGTGGGCTTTCTCTTGTGGCGCATGGGCTTCTCATTGTGGTGGCTTCTCTTGTTGTAGAGCATGGGCTCTAGGCATGCAGGCTTCAGTAGTTCGTGGGCTCAGTAGTTGTGGCTCACAGGCTCAGTAGTTGTGGCGCATGGGCTTAGTTGCTCCACAGCATGTGGGATTTTCCTGGACCAGGGCTCAAACCCATGTCCCTGCAATGGCAGGTGGATTCTTAACTACTGCACCATCAAAGAAGTCCTTCATTAAACTTTCAACTCACTAGTTTTAACATCCATGGATTATTCTTGCCTGAGTCAAAAATTACTTATGGTAGTTGTCTAACGTTGACTCTTCTAACATCTCCATTCCTTCTACAGTATCTATTCTGAGTATATAAGCTTGTGGGTTCTTATTTTATTTTCACTTGATTATAATCTTTTACTATCATTATTTTTATTCTCAAACTGTCAAATTCACTTTTAAAGAAGACATTATGTGGACTGAATTGGCTTTTGAGCCGCCAATTTGTGATCTATACAAATCCTAGATACATGGGCTGGCTGGAAAGAGAAGACTCAGGACGTGAAAAACTGTCAATGATGTACCAGGTAGCCAACACCCAGAGGGAGAAATACACTATTTTTCTGTACTGAGGTACACGTACACAATCCAAAATGGCAGAAAAATTAAAAATAATTCACTTGACTTTAGAGAAGAAGTGTATGCTTTATGTACTTGCAGCTGAATTATGCACAAGTTGCATTATGCAGAAGTATCTCCTTGAAAACAGAATAAACACTATCTGTGAAGACCTGATTCAGAAGGAAGACAGAAACTACCCAATTTCTAATGCTGCTTCCTATAATAAGTTCCATCCAAGAAATGGTCAACTAAGTCTCACACTAATGACAGGAAAGAAACTATAAAGGCCCTCCTACAAATGTCTCCTTAAGTACAAGAAAGGGAGATCCTAAGACTTAAGTTCTGTAAATAAGAACTTAAATGTTTAAAAACCAAATGAACAGTTGCCATGAAATTATAAATCTCTACACTCACAAGGATTTAAAAACATGCTATAATATTTGCATTGTGCAGTTGATTCAACTTTCTAAACCTAATAACCTTTATAAAAGAACTTAGAATTCAGGCTTATCATGATGCAACATCGGTCTATATAAATCCAAATAATCACGAGGGCAATTATTAGAAAAGCGTGAGAATACCAACAGTAAGGAGTATTTTTATTCTTAGACCTTTTTCTTTGCAAGTTTGTCATAAATCAATTTCCCCTTTTAAGATAAGCAAATGATAAGGTAAATAATATCAGAAGTCAGTACATTTTAAGTCAATACAATCTTTAAGTCAATACACTCTAAGTAAATTTCAACCAATGTCATCTCTTCAATTAAGACTGTTAGCTAAAACACAATATGATTTTTGAATTTTTCATCTAAATCAGAATGATGTTTTTTTTTTTTTTTTTTTTTTCGGTACGCGGGCCTCTCACTGTTGTGGCCTCTCCCGTTGCGGAGCACAGGCTCTGGATGCGCAGGCTCAGCGGCCATGGCTCACGGGCCCAGCCGCTCTGCGGCACGTGGGATCTTCCCGGACCGGGGCACGAACCCGTGTCCCCTGCATCGGCAGGCGGACTCTCAATCACTGCGCCACCAGGGAAGCCCTCAGAATGATGTTTTTTGAACCAACTGAATTTTAATCCAGTCAAGGCAGACAAAGTTATTCAAACCAATGTGATTATTAAATTTTAGATTTACAAAAATTAAATTTGTGTCTTGATCTAATTTAAAAGCTGACTAATGCAATAATCTATTGAATGTAATAGATGCTTTCTCTAAGTTTATCCAGAAGAATGCCAGTGAAAATGGTGGAGGCAAAGACCTCCAAAAATCCTCTTCCCCATAAAAGCATTGGGAATACTGGCAATTGTCAAAATCAACTTCTTCAGAACTCTGGAAATTAAACAAAGGCTTGCACCAATCCAAGGAGCGTTTAATTAAAAAAAAAAAACCCAAACCAAAGAATTGGATGCTTTGCAGTGTTTTAACTTACTTTACTCCCTCTCCCACTCAGCTCCACAGTAGTCTTGAAAACCAAGAGCCTGCAATCACTGAATATCAGTCTGGCAGCCACCGGAAGGGAGAGAACAGGGTTGAAATGACTTCAAAAGGCCATTCCCAGAGAACTGTCTGTATTTCACCTTTTTGGTGGTCCCCTAGAAGACTCTATTCATTCACAAGGAGGTCATTACTTGACCTGACCCAGGGCTTGCCCAGTGCAAACAACCTTTCCCCTACTGGCATCTGTTAAAAATAGTAAGAGGCTGGGCTTCCCTGGTGGCGCGGTGGTTGGGAGTCCACCTGCCGATGCGGGAGACAAGGGTTCGTGCCCTGGTCCGGGAAGATCTCACATGCTGCGGAGCTGCTGGGCCCGTTAGCCATAGCCAATGAGCCTGCGCATCCGGGGCCTGTGCTCCGCAACGGGAGAGGCCACAACAGTGAGAGGCCCGCGTACTGCAAAAAAAAAAAAAAACCAACAATAACAAAAAGAAAAACAAACAAAAAAACGTGTACTGTTACAAATTAAAATCAGATTTTTTAAATTTTAAATACACTTTCAACATATTTAAAAATAGCTGATTTAAACTCTATTAAGTGCAGTAGCTGGACTTCCTCAGTACAGTTTCTGTTAACTGCTCTTTTTCCCTGTATATGGGAAAAAAGGGGCCCATGACTTATTATTAATATCTGCCATGAGAGAAGGAGAATGTTGTGAAGCATGCCACATATTTGCCATTCCAACTTCAACTTTCCCACAAACCAAAGCCTGTTATGACAAGTATCATTAACAACGACATTTCCTAAAAGACCTAGCCAATACAACATATACTTAAAGCAGTGTTTAAAAAAAAATTTCAGTATGATATTACTCTTCAAATAGATACTTGGACTCTCCACAGTAAGGCTTACCTACAATTATTCTATATTAATTATTTTAAAATGAAATAAAATAGGAGCCATTTAAGTAATATGTGTATCTCATGTGGCAAGCTGAATGTTTTGCATTTAATTAAAAGCACATGTAAATTAATGAAAAAGTTCTACCTACGTTTCCTATCAAAACACTGGCTCATTACTTTCAATCATTATTTTCACAGGAATGTAATAAACAATATGGATGGAATAAAGTGTAAAATGATACAATCGTAAAATAATGATAAAACATCTTTTTTAGCTCAGGTAAATTCCAGCTTCATGTGAAAATTTAAATGATTAAATTCTCTTTATCTTTCACTTTGTCACTAATTACCTTGCCATAATTTGATAAGAAGATTAATCATCCTACTGGTGTTAGATGGCTTTCACATACCTTGAAAACTTCCAATTAGGAAATCATGACAGTATGTTCAATATAATCACATATAGGAAAGCTAGTGATTATAAATAATGTACAAAATATCTGAAATCTGAAAATGAAAAATAAAGTACAAACCTGCATCTCTCCTTTCTCATCAGATTTAGCTGGTTTTGCAGCCTCAGTAGCTGAATTTTTCAAGCTCTCTTTGCTACAGCGCAGAAGTACTTCCACTACATATAAAGGATCCAGTTCACCAGAATTAGGCTAGAAAAAAACAGGATAAAAGAAGTTTATTAATTCTTAAAAACTGGCACACAATTTTTTTTTTTTTTTTTTTTTTTTTTTGAGACACGCGGGCCTCTCACTGTTGTGGCCTCTCCCGTTGCGGAGCACAGGCTCCGGACGCGCAGGCTCAGTGGCCATGGCTCACGGGCCCAGCCGCTCCGCAACATATGGGATCTTCCCGGACCGGGACACGAACCCGTGTCCCCTGCATCAGCAGGTGGACTCCCAACCACTGCGCCACCAGGGAAGCCCCTGGCACACAAATTTTAAGTTCCACGTGTACAGGAACTATGTTCTCAGTATTTAGCACTATGACTTACGTAATGCACAATAAATGTTAATTTCATGAAATGAAGCCTGTCTCTTTTCATCCTTCAACATGCTCCACTGGATGAAAAAACACAGAAATTACTTGACACTTACAAATTTAAATGTTATGATCACTGTCAACTGATATGCCATTTTAAGTTTCTAATGATCGGTTTATAATTTTATTTCATGTCATGCCAGAATTAGAAAAAGAAACCAAAGGAATTATCAGTATCAGAAAATGAGTGTGTTATCTTCAAATAACCTTAATTAAATAAGATGAAAAATATATTCAGAGCAGATTATTTTATTGCTTAGTATACTGGCACCTCTACTCTGTGATTTCACATCATTTCATTAAAAGTCTTTTAGTCTTTTATATTCTCTAATAAAAACATGATTCTCAAAGACCTAACACTAATCACATCTTCTGCACTATGACAATTTATGTTTGAGAGCAACATTTTTCGAACAGTAATAGAAGACTTTTTTCTTCAGTAAAGAATTCCTCTTTGCTTTTTAATATTTGAATAATCTCTTTTGCATAAAATTAGATAAAGGGACAAGTTTTTTTAAAAAACTTAAGTATAGTTGATTTACAATGTTGTGTTAATTTCTGCTGCACAGCAAAGTGATTCAGTTATACATATATATACTTTTTTATATTCTTTTCCATTATGGCTTATCACAAGATATTGAATATAGTTCCCTGTGCTATACAGTGGGACCTTGTTGTTTATCCATTCCATATACAGTAGTTTGCAACTGCTAACTCCAAACTCCTATTCCATCCCTCCCCAGACCACAAGTCAGACTATAAGTCTGTTCTCTATGTCTGTGAGTCTGTTTCTGTTTCACAGATAGGTTCACTTGTGTCATATTTTAGATTCCACATATAAGTGATACCATATGGTATCTTTCTCTTTCTGACTTACTTCACTTAGTATGATAATCTCTAGTTCCATCCATGTTGTTGCAAATGGCATTATTTTGTTCACTATTTTGTTTTTGTTTTTAATGACTGAGCAGCATTCCATTGTATCAATATATATACCAAATCTTTATTCATTTATCTGTCAATGGATATTTAGGTTTCCATGTCTTGACTATTGTGAATAGTGCTGCTATGAACATAAGGGTGCATGTAACTTTTTTAGTTATAATTTTGTTTGGATATATGCCCAGGAGTGGGATTGCTGGATCATATGGCAGGCAACTCTAGTTTTTTGAGGAACCTCCATACTGTTTTCCATAGTGGCTGCACCAATTTACATTCCACCAACAATGTAGGCAGGTGCCCCTTAAGGGAGAGTTATTTTGATTGAGAGGGAAACATGGCAAGAAGTGATGACTTGTTCTCCTCCCACCCACCCTGCACAGTTCCTGTGCAAAAGTGAAAAACTGTCAAGAAATGACCATGAATCCAGTCCTACAATCTGTAATAAAACTATCCATTTGCCTCAGAATAGTAAAATATATTTCCAAAACAAACCAAAAATACAATCATAATTATCTTAAACTTCTGAGTACAAATTTCCTCAAAGAAAGCATAAGCTCCATTTTCCAATTCAAAAAGAAAACTAGTATTTTCTCAGCACATATTTTTATTCAAAATGTTTTTTTGGTTTTGTTTTTTTTTTTTGCGGTACGCGGGCCTCTTACTGTTGTGGCCTCTCCCGTTGCGGAGCACAGGCTCCGGACGCGCAGGCTCAGCGGCCATGGTTCACGGGCCTAGCCGCTCCGCGGCATGTGGGATCTTCCCGGACCAGGGCATGAACCCGTGTCCCCTGCATCGGCAGGCGGACTCTCAACCACTGCACCACCAGGGAAGCCCAAATATGGTTATTTTTAAAGAAGTTTTAAAACATTTTTCAGCTTGATACAGATTCAAAGACAGTATTTTCAATTAGACTTGTATCTGCAAAGATTATGTGTGTGTGTACACACACACACATGCGCATATATATATATATATATATATCTTAGTTAATACAAAAGGAGTTTTAAAATGAGGTAAATAGTATGACCAACTGTTAACTCTTCCAAGGGGCCAAGAACCATAAGGAGAATCAGTGATTAAAATATTTAGCTTTCCAGAGGGGAAAAAACCCCTCTAAGTAAGATGCATTTCACAATACGATGAATAAATTAACTACAAGGTGTTACAGGACATACGAGTATTTGGACAAAAATAACCTAAGATTTATGAAGAATCTTTAATGTGTCTAGACAATCTAGAACTCTGTTATTGGGTTTAATTCCAATTCTGTAGATTTTATTTATAAACTTAATATTCTCCCTATCATCTCATACATAATTATCTTTGTAGAACTACCAAAACCATTTACAACATTACAGAGGTATTTCAAGTGTTACTATGGAAACTCTTTTGAAAGCATTCTTTATTGTAGCATTAAATGAAAACTTGCTGTTAAATTTATTTCCTAAAATGATAAAACTTTTCTCAGCAAACTTTTTCTAGTTCTGTACTTTGGTAAAGGTAGGTCAACAATACCAACCTTCACATAAGAGAAATATAATTTTGATAATCTCAAGATTATAAAATGTAAAGAAACAAATACAAAATAAATATTGACAATGCATTTGTATCTCCTTAAAATGCTTCAAAATATTTTCTTCATCAGTATGTACTTTCCCTCTGTGGACAAAGAATGTCATGTCACCTGCCAAAGAATGCTGCAGCCATCAGCCACTGAAGCCACCCCTGATGGTGCATCCTGAGGGGAACTCAGGATCAAGATAAACAGGCTACCTGCCATCAAGCTATCAGCCTCCGCAGCCACCCCAAATGGTACACTCTGAGGGGATACAGGATGGAGAAAAACAGGGCAGTTAAGGTGCATATCAAAGGAACAACTTCAATAAGCCCAGACGCTTACATCTTCCGATACACATAAAAGTGTTAAATTCATTAACTTGAGGTGTCTGGTTTTCTTTAATTAACTGTAATCTTTTGATGTTCTGACTACCTAGTTTTTGTTTGTCTGCAAAAAATCCTATATATCCTGGCTCCTCCCTTACCTCTTCAAAACAGTCCCTCAAAGCTATCTGAGAGGCTGTTTCCCGGGCTTAAAGTCTCAGAAAGTCTGCCGAATAAAACATAATTCTCAACTTTTAGGTTGTGCAATTTTTTTCAGTCGACCGTTTGGGCGACTAACAAAGTGACCCAGAGTAGACTTCTGTCCTTTGCCTGAACTCTATGAGGATCTGGAGCCTTGGTACCAGCTGAGGCCACTTGGGCCTGTCTGCCTCCTCGGAGAGTCCAGACAAATTTGTCTCTCTCCTGGTTCTTGAATCTCCTAAGTCTCTTCTTTGGAGGAGCAGGTTATCTTTGAAACTTTGTTTCAAGAAGAGGTACCTGGTTTACCCTCAGTTGAAAGATACTGGGGAGATTTTTACTCAGTTTAGACAATGAGCAGGTTAACCTCAGTTGAAAGACACTGGGAAGACTTTGCTCAGCTGAAAGACACTGAGTAAGGTTGGAGTGCGTAAATTAGGTAGAAGACTGGCTTGTCGTTTTTCCTTGAATTGGCTACTTTAACAGTTTATTGTAATAAAAGTGAGGTATCTCATGAGAGCTTTCTGCTCCAAAAAAGGAACATCTCCTCCCAGGTGGCAACGGCTTTTTCAGGCAACTAAGACGCTTGTGGGAGTGGTGGAGGCAACCCCTCATAATATGCAGCTGCCCCTACAGGGAAACCCACTCACTTTAATTAAAAATTTGGTCTGCAGGGGATATGCATAAGAGTTGGTCACTCCATGATCTGAGCACCCACAGTGGTCTCAGGATACTGAAGGGAAAAACTGAGACACGTAAGAGAGCTAAAACAGCTCCAGGGTAAAACCTAGAGGAGTTAAGCTCACAAACTGTACCCTGGCCCACCACAGGATTGTCACTAGCTACTTTATCTCAACAAACTGACCTCAGAACAGGGAATAAAACTTTCAGAACAAAAGGAGTGACAAATTACCAGGTTTATGTACATACAAAACTTACATTTACAAGTACTTCAATTGGGGATTAAAGGAAATCTTGCCCTGAAAATGACTAAGATGGGGGCTCTTTTATTGCATATGCAGTTAAGTTAGAGAAATCCAGTTTGATAAAACATATTTTCAGAATTCTGACCGTAAAGGAAAAGCCCTTTTAGTGGGAACTTGCATTTAACTTTCCGTGTCTTTGAGAGGTAAATGTTCTACCCAATCTTCTTCAGCAGTGTGTGTGTGTGTGTGTGTGTGTGTGTGTGTGTGTGTGTGTGTGTGTGTGTGTGTGTGTGTGTGTGTGTTGAGAACTTGGTCTCTGCCATCCATAAAGTACACATATGGTGTCCATTTTGCAGCCCACTGAACAAAGTGGGATTCTGAGCAATCTTCTGACTGTGCCAACTTTCAGGGGGCTTTCTGCCGTCTTAACCTTCCTTTTATCAGCCTGTACAACAAAGGTCTTTTACTATTTTGGGGAGTAAATTTTCTGGATTTTGTTTAGGTGGCTTCCTTCACACTGTCTTGTGGGCATGCCTCTTGCATTTTATTGGTTTGAGTCCGTATTAAGATATATCTCGTTAATGGCCAGATGATGGATCTTTTAAATTTGAGAAACTTCTAAACTGGTAAATTTTTAGAGCTTTCATTATAAACAGTTCTATTGGTACCTATGAAAAAATCAAATCAGAAGGTAGAAAAAGATAAAATGATTAAACTGAGAACTCCTTTAATTTAACCCAAACAAACGAAAAGAAAACATGGCTTGGGAAGCTTTATTTATGCACTCTGCTTTCCCTTCATGGGTCTTACAGATGCTAATAAACACACTAGGATAATTCATGTTAATTAGGTTAACAGGAAAGTAAGAAAAAAACTGAAGAGAAAGTCTAGAGACTTCTTCAAAAAAAAGGTAGAAATTTTAAAGGGCATCGTCCCAAATGGATAAAGAAAATTTTACATGGTTATTTTAAAACAGAATAAATAAAATGGATGTCAATGGGATTAAAACAAAAGGTTCTGATATAACACTACCTAAGATTGGATGCGTCAAAGGGATCCCCCTATTGGTCCCCAACATTAAAGGGCTCCAAACGAGTCCGGGGTAAAAAAAAGTCTGAAAAAATTGCACTGAGATAACTGACCAACAATTGCTTGGGCCAATTAATCAACTTAAAAAAAATCAACAAAGGGGCCTGAGTCCTTTGCCTCAACATCTCATTGGGAATCCCAAAGCCTTTTATATAAAAACAGATTAAATGGTTGGGATAAAAAGAAAAGTTTCTGGACTCCTTATAAGACGAAGGTGTGTTGACAGTGTCCTAATACAAACTGAAGTTAAAGGTACAAAAGTCGACAGAACTGAGATAAAGTTTATAAAATTTGATATATTTAAATAGATCTTATATAAGACGGTTACATCTCTTTTGCCTAATTATATTGTGAGATAGACATGTTTCATTGCAGAATGCTTCCCCTGCCTGGACAGGGCATATAAATCTGCCCTTCAGATAATATTAATTAAACATACTAACAGAAACCAGTAGGGTTACCTGAACCCACACAGTAAAAGGAACACTTAAATACCTTAAACTCTAGTGAAAGCCAACAAGCAGCAAGTAAAATTGTGAACTGTTTGTCATACCAGCATTTCCTAATTGGAATATTCCATAAACTCTAGAAATATTCATCTTCTTTCCTCAATATGGTACAAGACTGGGAGCTAATATTCAGGGGTTAATAAGAAGAATAAAGATTTTGCTCTGGGTCTAACCTATGCAATCAGAAAGGGGGTCTCTGTTAAATGCCTTATGCAAGCCTTTGAAAGCAAGATAAATTGAACCCTAAAGTTCTAGAACATAGAACTCAATTTTCAGTTTGGTTGGAAATCTTCTGATATTAAAAAAAAAGCAAATTAAAGAAAATATAGTTGGGCAAATCAATCTTTAATATCATTTTGGCAGAAGACCAGTTCTTCAGAGAATTAAAAGCAACTGTCTTTGTCTTGTAAATCTCTACGAATTAGAAATGGAAATACAGCCCACAGTGACTTGAAAGTGAGTCAAATTAGTTCAGTCTGGTAAAACCTGAAACCTAGAAGAAAAAGGCCACGGGGTGGGGGAGGTAGGACTTTTTAAGCTCAAGTCTCTGGAAAGGCTCCCTCTCCCAAAATCTAATTCATAGCCTCCTTAACAGTTTATCAAGGACAAATACAAATCTTAAAAGTCTTTTCCACAAATAGTGAAGCCCTACTCATCTCAGCAAATTTAACTTATTCCAACTGTTATTTATAAACTAGTAAGTTTATATTTTAATACCTGATTCTTAACTAACTTTTTAAAGTGAAGCTGTGAGATCTCTGACTTTGTCTGTTTATATGTATGTGTGTACATTATATATATGAGATGTCTCTACCTCTGGAAAACATTACCAAAATTAAACTTATAAAAGAGTTCTACTTAATTGACTTAAAAGTAAGTGCTTATAAACTAAATATTTCTAAATATAAAAGAAACTGGGGGCTTCCTTGGTGGCACAGTGGTTGAGAATCTGCCTGCCAATGCTGGGGACACGGGTTCGAGCCGTCTGGGAAGATCCCACATGCCGCGGAGCAACTGGGCCCGTGAGCCACAACTACTGAGCCTGCGCGTCTGGAGCCTGTGCTCCGCAACAACAGGCCGCGCAATGCGATGAAGAGCGGCCCCTGCTTGCCACAACTAGAGAAAGCCCTCGCACAGAAATGAAGACCCAACACAGCCAAAAATAAAAATAAATAAATTTATATATATAAAAAAAGAAACTGGCCAGAATGAATTTCAGGTTCACATGATCTAGGAAGTATCAATAGACATGTCTGACTTTTATTGTACCTAGGCTTACCGAAGATCAATAAATTCATGTTATTTCTGTTATATAGTTTGTCAGCAAGAAAAAATTTAACTTGGCATGATTTTCATAAGTTACAAAATAAAGGTAAATGAGATAAGAGTTTTCAGGTGAACTCTTTTAGGAATAATTATGCTTTGGGTATGTCTCTCTAAAATAGTTTTTCCAGATTTTTGGTAACTTGAGTTTTGCTAAGTTAAGTTAAATGATGGGAATGCACTGAATATCCAGGTTATTTCAAATAAGATAAAACACTGGAACATTAGTTGCTAAACAGGTCTAAATTTACCTACCTCTGTCTCCTTACAAAAGGGGACTAATTTGGATTTATTAGACACATCTTAAACCACATTGAGGGAAGAAATTATGCTATGAGAAGATGGATGTTTCTAGGTTATGGAATATTCCAACCAGGAAATGCTGGTATGACAAAAAGTTCACAATTACTTGCTGCTTGTTGGTTTTTTCTAAATATTAAGGTTTTTAAGGGTTAAAATTGTAATATGTAGTTAAAGTTACTAAAGATAAGAAGGGAAACATTTCTGTATGTAAGGAAAATGAAATGTATGCAAAAGAAGGCATGAGGAATGAAAATATATTTTGTTAAGGGGAAAGAATGTTTTGTCCTAGAGCCAGTTGTTTCTAGATGAAAAAATAAGGGACAAACTAATAAGAGTACAGAAAATTGTGGAAGGTTTGTAAAAGGAACCCTGAAAAGGAGTTTTGTCAGGCTGGGATTAGATTAAATGGTCAGGCTGGGATTAGATTAAATTTGATTATGTAAATGGATTTTGTTATCAAAAGTAGGCTGGTTCCTCTCTGTTAAGAGAACAGTTTTCTTGGAATACTGCTTTTGATAACAGATTGTATGAGTTTCTTTGCCTTTAAGTGATCTGTATTTGTTTGTGAAATCTTTTATCACTCTGGTTAGGTGAACAAGTATTGTTTCACAGTGATTTTACCAAGTGTTTTGAAACTTTTTGATATTTTTGACAAACTTCCCAAACATAAAATTCTAACTGAAGTTCTTTTGACCTCCAGCTAACTATAGGATGCTTCAAAGAAATTCTGAGACATCTCAGAAAGGAATGTTAAACTAATTAGGTTTATTTGGTATGTTAAATTACTTGAGGAGCATTGCCATTTACTGGAGATAAATCTTCTAAGGTTATACTGTATAAGTAAATGTCATTAGTGTAGATATCCCAAAATTTAATTCCTAAAATTCTGATATGCCCTGGTATGTTATAAGTCATAACTCATAATTATCTTAAAATGTTGTGTGTCACAGAAACACCCAAGTTTCTTGTCAATTGCACTGTAATCAGATCTTTAAACATGCCATTTTAAGTCTTGTCATTTATAGACAATCACTGTTTTACTCTGATGCTTTTAAAAAATGAAGATTCATAAAAGCAATCTTTGGTAAATATTGTTCCTTATAACTTTTAGGTCATACCCCTGAACTAGGTAAGAAATTACAAAACTTTAATAGAAAACCTGAGGACTTCATCCAGATCAACAGGAATTAATTACATGGGACTAAATGAACTGATGTGATTTATAATTTTATGACTTTTCCTCAAATATACTGGCTTCTCAGTAAGTCCACCAAATAAAACATAATTCTCAGCTTTTAGGTTGTGCAAATTTTTTAAGTTGATGCCTCTCTCTCTAGCAAACCCAACTGACAACAAAAATCTTTGAATTAGTATTCTGACCTAGATTACAAAACTAATAAAAATACAAAAAAATACTTCATATTTTTAGTGAACAAATGTAAAGAGCTCAGTGGAAAAATCAGTTTCACCATCAATTTAAGCAGAATAAAATGAATGTGTATCTCTCTATTCCCCATTCCATCTTTGCCTAAAAGAACTCTCATCAACTGGCACTATTTTTATACACAGATTAAGGACCAGTAGAGACAAATAATTAAGAAACCTATCCACAGTGTGTGTGTGTGTGTGTGTGTGTGTGTGTGTGTGTGTGTGTGTGTGTGTGTGTGTGTGTGTGTGTGTGTGTGTGTGTGTGTGTGTGTGAATGCAATTATATTCGCTATAATTTTTCTCCTTTAAAAATGTAAAACCTGTCAACTACCAGCATGACAGCATACAGAGCTCCACAAATCTACTCCCCAGCAAAACTGGAGAAAATTATAAAAACCCAACCATTTAAAGTCTCTGGAAATAGTTCTAAGGGCATATAGCAAAGGAAAAAACATATTCAAGGAAATCTATGAAAATTCAGTAAGAATTTGTGATATCTAAACCAAGACCACTCCCCTCTCATTGCTTCCTAACTCAAGAAAACAGGAATTGCAGACTGGTGAAGCCCAGAACACAGGAGGGCTGCTCTGCCTGCAAATCTCAGGTAGAGGTCTATCTTCCCAGGAAGAGCATGACATCGGCATTTCTTATCCTGCTCCCACCTACCTATTGCTAGGGCTAAATTCTGGGCAAGTAGGGGATTGTAGGGGCTGAGAGGTGGGGGCTCCCCTTTTCTGCCCTGTCCCCACTGCTTAGCCAGAGATTATCTTGGGGGTAGCACTTCTGAGAATACTGGGGCCTCAACTGCCCTTGTCCTGGCTTATAAGACATTGATTCCAAGCTGGGAGAGGCAAGCTGAGAAGATGTGAGGCTCTTATGCTCCACTTAGCCCTCAGGGCCTAAAGCAGGAGTGTCACCCAGAGAGAAGTGAGTGGACCATTGTTCCCACACCAAGCTTTAGAACTTGGCTCAGAGATTGTGCCCTGTGGGGGGGTGGGGGGGGTGGGGGGGGTGGGGGGGGGGTGGGGGGGGGGTGGGGGGGGGGTGGGGAAGCAGGCCTTAAAACAGCTCTTAATACCTTCCAAAAGAAAGTGATTTCATTTGCAGTAGAGGCTGGGGAAGTTCAAACTTTAGAGCATGCTCAAAAACAGTGAAGGCCGTTGGTGAAAGACAAATGGAGGAAATGCGTAGAATCACTGGAAATACAGACAAAATATGGAGGCCAGCTAGTTTACAGGAGAGAACCTTGGGGGAGGGGAGGTGGGGGGAAAGCTAGGAGGAGCCTCCTGCAATTAGTGGGGCTTAACAGAAGGGTATGTTCAGGGAAAGACACAAAGAGACCCTTTTTAAAACCACTGTCATCCCAGAGTAACTATGGGCATATCCAAGGCTGTGCCAAGGAGAAACATAAAAGGTTCAGCACTGTAGGGGGAAGAGGGAGGTGGAATACACTTCACTCAAAAAATCTAGCTGCTCATTAAACATATAAACAAGCAAATAACAACAATAAACCTGGCTTGGGGGGTGGGGGAAACCAGTGCCAAGAGTGCTACAATATATTATTGAAAATGTCCAATTTCTAAGGAAAAATTATGAGACATGGACAAAGACAGAAAAGTATGAACTATAACCTATAAAACAGAAAAAAAAGCAGGCAACAGAAAGTGCCTGTGAGAGTGACCAGATGTTGGATTAAACAAAGTCTTAAAGGTAGCCATTATAAATATGCACAAAGAACTATGGAACCATAATTAAAGAAGTAAAGGAAGGGACAATAATCAATGTCCCAATTTGACAATAACAATCAAATAGAGAATATCAATAGATAGATATAATAAAAAGAACCAATAGGAAATTCTATATTTCAAAAGTGAAATACCTGAAATGAAAAACTCACTAGAGGAATTCAACAGCATATGTGAAGTACAAGAAAGCATTAACAAATCTGAAGATAGGCTGGAAGAGATGATATAATCCAAAAACGGGGGGGGGGGGGAAGAAAAATGAACAAAGCCACAGAGAAATGTAGGTCACCAGTAAGAATGACAACATAAACATAATGCGAATACCAGAAAAAGAGGAAAGAAGTAATGAAAAAATATTTAATAATAATGGCTGAAAACTTAGCAAAATTAATTGAAAAACAATCTACAGGAAACTCAATGAACTCCAAACAGAGTAAATGCAAAAAGATGCCCAAATACACATATCACAGCAAAAATGCAAAAACCAAACATAAATAGAAAATCTTGAAAGGAGTAAGAGAAAAGCAAGACTTATTTTTTACAAGGAGACTACAATAAGGTTAATAGCAGAAACTTATCAGGAGAAATGATGGAGGCCAGAGGCAGTGGGTTAGCGTATTCACATAATAAACCTCTTAATCAAGAAATCTATATGCAGGCAAAGTTATCGTTCAAAAACAAACATTCCCGAATAAACAAAAAAACGGAGAGAATGTTTTGCTGGCATACCGGCTTTACAGAAAACACTAAAGGAAGTTCTTGAGGCTGAAAGTAAGTGACACCAGTCGTAATATTGAATCCACATGAAGAAACAACTCTGGTAAAGGTAATTATAAAAGACAAAATAATTGACTATTTCCTTTTCTCTTAAATGACTTAAAAACTAATTATATAAAACAAAATGTATATATCGAATTGTTGAGACTGTTGAGCCTGTAACAGAAATGTAGTATATTTGCCTATAATAAAACAAAGGAAGTAGGTGGAGCAAAGCAGTATTGGGCTAAGTCAATAAATCTAGATGCTAAGTTGAATTCATAGGAATTAAGAAAGACAACCAGAAATGAAAAATAAGGTTAATATAACAGAAATTATAAATATATACTTACTCTCCTTTCTCCTCTAAGCTTCTTTAAAAGTCATAACATTATATAAAGTAATAATTATAACATGTATTGTTGGGTTTGTAACATTTATAGGTATAATATCTATAACATATATACCACAAAAAGAGGGAAAATGGAACAGAGACATAAAAGAGTAATGTTTCTATATCTAACTGGAATTAAGTTAGTATAAATCTGAAGCTTATTCTATTATGTTAATATGTATACGGAAAGCCCTAGCAACCACCAAGAAAATAACAAAAAATATAGGTAGAGAAAAAAGCCCATGAAATAAATTAAAATATCACATTAGAAAACAGCTACTCAATGCAAAAGAAAGCACTAAAGGAGGAATAGAAAAACAAAAAAAGAAATGACACATAGAAAACAAAAAAAGACAGCCATCAATCTAGTCATACCAATAATAACATTAAATGTGAATGGATTAAGCAGCCCAATCGATAGGCAGAGATTTTTCAGATTAGATAAAACAATATCCAACCATGCTGTCTATAGGAGACATAGTTTAAATTCATTGATACGAAAAAGACTCAAAGTAAAAAGGATGGAAAGAGATATAGCATATGAACAACAATCAAAAGAAAGCTGAAGTAGGCTATACTAATCATAAGATGAAACACACTTTAGCAGAACACAAAACACATGAAGCAAAAATTGACAGAAATGAAGAAATAACATTTCAACAATAATAGTTAAGAGACTTCAATACCCCACTTTTAACAATGAATAAAACAACTAGATAGAAGGATCTGCAAGGAAAGAAATAGAAGACCTGAACAACACTCTAAAAAAAACTAGACCTAACAGATACCTAAAGAACATCTCACCTCAACAGAATATACATTCTTCTCAACTGTACATGAAACATTCTGCAGGAGAGGACATGTTAGGTCACTGCACAAACTTCACTAAATTCAAAAGGAATGAAATAATATCAAGTATGTTCTCAATAACAGAATGAAATTAGAAATCAAAAGCAGACAGAAATTCACAAATATATGGAAATAAACACATTCTTAAATAACCAATGGGTCAAAGAAGAACTCGAAAGGGAAATTAAAAATACTTTGAGATGAATGAAAATGAAGACACAATATGCCAAAATTTATGCAGCTAAAATCCTTGCAGATGGAAATTTATTGGTATAAACGTCTTATAAAAGACATTGGTATAAATGTATTATAAAAGAAGAAAATCTCAAATTAATAACCTAATCTTCCACTTTAAGACAATGGACAAAGAACTGCAAACTAAATCTAAAGCTAGGAGATAGAAGGAAATGATAAAGATTATAAATAAAGGAGCAGAAATTAATGAAACTGAAAAATAAAGAAAAATCAATGAAACCAAGGGCTGATTCTTTGAGATGAACAAAACTGATAAACCTTTAGCTAGGTGAAAGATTAAAATTATCAAAATCAGAAATGAAAGAGGGGGGTAAGCTGGGACGAAGTGAGAGAGTAGCATGGACATATATACACTACCAAATGTAAAACAGATAGATAGTGGGAAGCAGCCACATAGCACAGGGAGATCAACTTGGTGCTTTGTGACCTAGAGGGGTGGGATAGGGAGAGCAAGAGGGAGGGGATATGGGGATATATGTATACGTATAGCTGATTCACTTTGTGATACAGCAGAAACTAACACACCATTGTAAAGCAATCATACTCCAATAAAGATGTTAAAAAAAAAAGAAATGAAAGAGGAGACATTACTAACAACTTTACAGAAATAAAAAAGGATTATAACGCAATATTATGAACGACTGTACACCACTAAATTAGGTAACTTAGATGAAATGGACTAATTCCTAAAAAGACAAATCACTGAAATTGTTTCTAGAAGAAACAGACAAACTGAACAGACCTATAACAAATAAAGAAACTGATTTAACAATCAATAAACAATCCACAAAGAAAAGCCCAGGCAGGTAACATCACAGCCAAATATTTAAATAATTAATAAAAATTCTTAAAGAACTCCTCCAAAAAATAGAAGAGGAGGGGAACACTTCCTAACTCATTATGTGAGGCAGGCATTACCCTGATACTAAACCCAGGGAAAGACAGCAAAAGAAAAGAAAACTACAAAAGAAAACTACAAACCATTATCTCCTTTGAATATGGGTGCAAATATCTTTAACAACATATTAGCAAACCAAATCCATTAACACAGAAAAAGGATAACAGAGAATGAACATCCCAGGAATCCAAAGTTGGTTTAGTATTTGAAAATCAATTAATATAATATACTTCATCAGATTAAACACAAAAGAGAATAAAAAACAACCACATGATTATTTGAATAGGCATATAAAAAGCATCTGACAAAAAACAACTCTCATGACAAAAACACTCAACAAACTAGGAAAAGAAGGAAACTTCCTCAACTCAATAAAGGACACTTATGAAAACATACTTAATGGTGAAAGAGTGAATGATCCCCCCACCTCAAGATTAGGAAAAAGACAAGGGCATCTGCTCCATCAATATTGTCCTGGAGGTTCTAGCTAGGCCTATTAGGCAAAAAGAGGAAATAAAATGCACCCAGAATGGAAAGGGAGAAGTAAAACCACCTCTATTTGCAGACAAGAAAATCCTAAAGAACCCACTATTAGAACTAATAAAGTTAGCAAAGTTACAGAATGCAAGATCAATACATAAAGTCAACTGTGTAAATATATACTTGCCATGAAATATTAAAAAATGAAATTAAAAGAACAATTCCATTTATGATAACATCAAAAGATTAAAATATTCAGGAATAAATTTAACAAAAGAAGTACAAAATTTATACTTGGAAAACAAATTACTGTTGCCAGCAATTTCAAAAGATCTTAAAAAATGGGAAAACTTCCCATGTTCACAATCGAAAGACTCAAGAGCTGTAAGCTGACAATACTCTCTCCAAAATGATCTAAAGATTAAATGAAATCCCTATCAGAATCCCAGCTAACTTCTTTGTAGAAACTGACAGATAATAAAATTCACATGGACTTGCAAGGGTCACAGAATAGCCAACAACACAATCTTGAATAAAGGTGGAGGTCTTACCAATCCATTTCTTCAAACCTTAACTACAAAGATACAGTAATACAGACAGTATCGTACTGGCATAAGGATAAAGATATAGATCAACTGAACAGAACTGAGAATCCAGAAATAAAATCATGTGTCCCTGATCATCTGAGTTTTCACAAGGGTGCCAGCATAATTTAATGAGAAAACAATTTTCCAACAAATAGTCCTAGGACAAGAAAAAAGTTGGATTCTTATCTTAAGTCACATATAAAAATCAGCTCAAAACGGAACAAAGACCTAAATGTTAAGAGCTAAAACTATAAAACTTAGAAAAAAACATAGGGGTAAATCTTCATGGTCTTGATGTTGGCAGTGGTTTCTTATATATGACATCAAAAGCCTAAGTAACAACAACAACAAGAAATTGGATTATATCAAAATTTAAAACTTTCGTGCTTTAAAGAACATTGCCAAGAAAGTGAAGATGTGCAAGATGGCATCTCAGGTGTATTCTAGTAAACATTTAGGGAAGAGTTAACAACTCTCCTGCTCAAGTTATTCCAAAAAATTGTAGAGGAAGGAACACTTCCAAATTCCTTCTACAAGGCCATCACCACCTTGATACCAAAACCAAAGATATCACAAAAAAAATGAGACGCTAATATCACTGCAGAACATAAATGCAAAAATCTTAAACAAAATATTAGCCAACCAAATTCAATACTACATTAAAAAGACCAAAGCCGAGATCAAGTGGGATTTATCTCAGGGATGCAAGGACAGTTCAATATCCACAAATCAGTCAATGAAACACCACATTAACAAACTGAAGAATAAAAATCACATGATCTTCTCAATAGATGCAGAAAAAGCTTTTGATAAAATTCAACACCCATTTACAATAAAAACTCTCAACAAAGCAGGTATAGAGGGAACATACCTCAACATAATAAAGGCCACATATGACAAATCCACAATTAACATCATACTCAATGGTAAAAAAGCTGAAAGCATTTCCTCTAAGACCTGGAACAAAACAAAGATGTCCACTCTTGCCACTTCTATTCAACACAGTAGTGGAAGTCCTAGCCACAGCAATCAGACAAGAGAAAGAAATAAAAGGAATCCTAATTGGAAAGGAAGAAGTAAAACTTTAACTGTTTGCAGATGACATGACACTATACATAGAAAATCCTAAAGATGCCACCAAAAACTACTAGAACTCATCAATAAATTCAGTAAAGTTGCAGGATACAAAATTAATATACAGAAATCTGCTGCACTTCTATACATTAACAAAGAAAGAGAAATCAAGAAAACAATTCCATTCACAATTGCACCACTGCACCAAAGAGAATAAAATACCTAGGACTACATCTTACTAAGGAGGTAAAAGACCTGTACCATAAGAAAACTACACTATACTATAGGGAAAGTGCATGACAATAATGAAAGAAATTGAAGACAACATGAACAGATGGAAAGGAATATTGTAATCATAGACTGGAAGAATTAATATTGTTAAAATGACCATATTCCCCATGGCAATCTATAGTTTCCAAACAATCCCTATCAAATACCAATGGCATTTTTCACATAACTAGGACAAATAATTCTAAAATATGTATGGAAACACAAAAGACCACAAAGAGCCAAAACAATCTTGAGAAAGAAAAACAACCTGGAGAAAGAAGAGCAAAAACTGGAGGTATTATACCCCCTGATTCAAAACTATACTACAAAGCTACAGTCATCAAAACAGCACGGTACTGACATTAAAAAAAAGACACATACATCAATGGAACTGAATACAGTCCAGAAAATGGGCCCACACTATTATATGGGCAATTAATCTATGACAAAGGAGGCAAGAATATACAATGGGGAAAAGACAGCCTCTTCAACAAATGGTGTTGGGAAAACTGGACAGCTACACATGGAAGAATCAAACCAGACTACTCTCCCACACTATGCTCAAAAATAAATTCAAAATGGATTCAAGACTTAAATGTAATGTGTGAAACCATAAAACTTCCAGAAGTAAACACAGGCAGTAAAGTCTTTGACACTGTCTTGGTAATATTTTTTTGGATCTGTCTCCTCAGGCAAGGGAAACAAAAGCAAAAATAAACAAATGGGACTAAATCAAACTGAAAAGGTTTTAGTCAGTGAAGGAAACTATGAACAAAACTAAAAGATCACCGACTGAATGGGAAAAGATATCTGCAAACGATATATCCAATAAGGGGTTAATATCCAAAATATACAAAGAACTCACAAAACTCGACATCAAAAAAACCAAACAACCTGATTAAAAAATGGCAGAGGGCCTGAGTAGATGTTTTTCCAAAGAAGTCATCAGGATGGCCATCAGGTACACGAAAAGATGCAACATCACTAATCATAAGGGTAACGCAAATCAAAACCCCAATGAGCTATTCACCTCACACCTGACAGAGTGACTATTAACAAAATGACAAGAAATATAAATGTTGGTGAGGATATGGAAAAAAGGGAACCCCTGTGCACTGATGGTGGGAATGTAAACTGGTGCAGCCACTATGGAAAAGTGTATGGCGGTTCCTCAAAAAAGTGAAAATATAACTACCAAATGATTCAGCAATTCCACTCCTGAGTATTTATTTGAAGAAAACAAAAACACTATTATTCAAAAAGATATATGCACGCCTATGTTCCTTGCAGTATTACTGTATATCTCGTAATAGCCAAGATATGGAAGCAACCCAAGTGCAATCAATAGAGGAAAGAAAATGTCTCTCTCTCTCCCCCCACACACAAACACACAGGAATATTACTAAGCCATGAAAAAGAATGAAACCTTGCCATTTCCAACAACATGGATGGACCCAGAGAGTATTACGCTCAATGAAATAAGCCAGACAGAGAATGACAAATACTAGATGACTTCACTTAAATGTGGAATATGAAAAACAAAACGAGTGAACAAACATAACCAAACAGAAACAGAGTCATTGATGCAGAGAAAAGATGCCTGCCAGAGGGAAGGGGAGGGGAGGAGGAGAGAAATAGGTGAGGGAGATTAAGAGGTACAAACTTTCAGTTACTAAATAAATGAGTCACAGGCAAGAAATGTACAGTGTGGGGAATATAGTCTATGTAATATCTTTTCCTGGTGACAACTAGAATTATCACTATGAACATTTTGAAATGTACAGAATATATCATTATGTTGTATAATAGGAACTAACAGTGTTGTCAGTCAATTATGCTCCCAAAACAAACACACTCATAAACAGAGAGATCAGATTTGTGGTTTTCAGAGGCAGGGGTAGGGGAAGGGGGAATTAGATGAAAGTAATAAAAAGATATAAACTTCTAGTTATAAAATAAATAAATACTAGGGATATAACGTACAATGTGATAAATGTAATCAACAGTGCCATTAATTATAATCTTATAATATAATTGTAACATAACAGTGCTGCTATACATGAAAGTTAAGAGAGTAAATGCTAAGAATTCTCATCACAAGGAAAAAAGAGTTTTAAAATTTCTTTAATGTATCTATATGCGATGATGGGTGTTCACTCAATGTACTGTGGTAATCATTTCATGATGTATGTAAGTCAAATCATTACATTGTACACTTTAAATTTATATAATGCTGTATTTCAACTGTATCTCAATAAAACTGGAAGAAAAAAAAACCCCAAGCAAACCAATCAACCAACCGATTAACCTTCAATGGCCTGCCACTGCTTTCAAATATTTAAATCTAGACCCAACATACTCAAAATCTGTATTTTAAATACTTTCCATGATTAACCTCAATACTTTTTATTTTACTCTTTCCCTTCACCTGAAATGTTCTGTGCCTGCTGCATACTACTTCCACCAGTGAATATCCATCAAATGAAATTCTACTTAGTGTTCAAGGTTCCATTTAAAATTTTAAATTCTCTTCCTTCTCAGGTGCCATCTCTAATAGCTCAGACAAAATTTCTTCCTCCTCCTGCTCCAAATGCACTTTGCTTATATCTTTACTGAAGTATTTCATAATCTGCCTTAAATTTTCATTATCTGCTTGCCTCTGTTCATAAAATGAGTGAGTACAGGAATTGTGTCTATGGTCAATGAATGCTTCTTAAATTAGAATCAAATGAGACAATGAGTGTGACAATACTTTGAAAAACATTCCTGTAAATTATGAAAATGGTAATAATCTATTCAGTGGGATTAATCATAGATCATTAATCAAAACTCCTATCACAAACCTATGAACTTAATTATTTCTCCACAACAAATGGCTTCAGTATCTCAAAGTTCATTTACATATTTCAGGACTAACTTTCAATCCCAAAGCTTAATTCTCAATTGCCTTTACACATAGGCAGGACAAAGAAGTTAATGACAACAAAATCATGAGATCATCTCATGCAAACCCTTCATTTTAAAGAAAAGAAAAAACAGGCATGAAGATTCAGAATGTCCTGCCTGAGGTCATATATTGGCACCTGTTGGTTGGTGCCTACTGCAGGTAAAGAAAATATAATAGAAGGGAAGGCTGATTTAATTTTGAGGTAATCATTTTTCTAACAAATTATCAAAATCATCCTTGACTTTATGTATACGTAATCTCTTCAAAGTATTTATATTAATAATGACCAAAAGCAACTTTATTATTGCCTTCATGTAGAGAGAGTAAGTAAAATTAACCAGCTTTCCTAAGTTCTTTCTTTTATGTCTCTAACATATACCTGAATCAAAATTCCAATTTTCAGTGTCAAATGCTAATTTTTCCTAATATTCAATTTAAACAGTAAGTTTATAAAAAGGACTGGTGAACTCAGAGAATAAATGTAAAACTGTCATGAAATTAAAATCTGTGATAGTGTTAGGAAAATAACCATACCACTTTAAGGATAAAATTTATGATTATTCAAAAAATTAATTCGTTATATAGAATTTATTACAGTTTCTCTTAAGGTAATGCTATTTCTTTCTTTCTTTCTTTTTTTTTTTTGGTAATGGTATTTCTAATCTGATCAATTTCCTGAGCCTGAAAACACATTTCACTAAAAATTTACATACAATTCCACTTTTAGGACAACAGTTTACCTTAACATTTGATTTTTTTGAGAAATTCACCACTACACCCCAGCCAAAATCGTCTCCTTCATTCTTTACCTGAAAAGAAAGTAAAGCAAGTAAAAAGGAATGTTTATGTCCAAAAGGCAATTTAGATATCATGCCCACATTACAGGCTAATAAAACTTTGAGTCTTCCTGATAAAATGTTTTTTTGAAAGATCACTGTTAAACTTAAAAAAAAAGAAAAAAGAAGAAATTAACCCTACAGAAAGAAACCTCTGCCAAATTTCAAGGGATTCCAGAACAGCAATAACAGGAATTTCTCAGTTGGCAAATAAATGTTAAAAATGATATGGTGTATTTGTTTGGAGAATATCTGAGGTCTTTTATAGCTAATGAATTCATCCAGGTCTTAAAACTGCGTTACTCTGGGACAGCATTTCGTAACTGGAAATATTTCATGTTAATTCCAAAACTGTCCACTTCAATTTATATCCCCCCAAATGAAAATCAGTAGCGATTAAAAGGCCTTCACATGACCCCTCCTTCATCAGTGCCACATGAAACAGGTAAAAGAATAAAATTAATATAGATTAAAAAAACTACTGTATTTTACCAAGGTAAGAAAAAAAATTGAAAGCTTCATGCAAAAAATATTAAATATTGAAATAATTTATGACAAAAATAATGACATACCTTTACCAAACGACCTGGTTGTAGAAATGGTAAGCAATATTTTGGTTTGTGAATATATTCTTCAATTTCTTTACCCAATTTGGCAAGCTGCTGCCTAATCTTATAATAGATGACTACACTTTCTTCATTTGGTATTACTATTTTATTATACTGTTCTTCTGAGTTCTTTACCTCTGTAAGTAAATAAAACACATACACAACATCACAAAATTATACATCTTATGTAAATTATACCAAAGATACATCTTTTTTTACTACTACAATTGTAGGGAACAAATTCAGACCGCTTAGGTTAGAAGCTTTGAGGAAAAGATTCAGAGACAACCATAAGACATGCTGTCTAGTTTCTCCCTTCCCCATTAAGGTTCACCTTCTCTATTTCTTCTCACAGTTCCCCAACTCACTGTGACCTCAAAGTGATTCTGAACTGGAGTGGTTTTGTCTGGTAAGTTAATTCTCTCCTGTGGATAGGGGGAGAAGACTATTTCTGAGAATTCTAGACCTACACTGTTGAACAAGCACTGCCCTGTAAAACTTTGTATTATGGTAGAAATGTTCCGTATCAGCACCTTCCAGTATAATACTCAGTAGACACTATGTGGCTAGTTAAATTTAAAATAATTAAAATTAAATAAAATTAATCATTTAGCTCTTAAATTGCAGTAGCACCATTTCAAATGCTCAACAGCCATATGTGGCTGTTGACTTCAGTACTTGAAAAGCACAGAGAGAATATTTCCACAGAAAGTTCTACTGGACAGCACTATTTTGGATCTTCTAATATGCCGCTTTAACTCAGCAAAAAACCCAGTTTGTTAATGTCATCAGGCTTCCTCCACCACCTGGGACTATGTCTCCTAAAACAGAAGACAGGAAATTCAACCATAGTTATCTCTCTACTCAGTCAGTGGCCAAAACACTAGCCCCTTTCAGCAACTGTCCTTTTAGTTAATCTAACCATCTCTGATGCCATTCCCTGCTCCAATTCTTGCAGCTAGTGCTGACCTCCCATCCTCACTCATTCCATTATGCCTCTTTCCCACTGTGAACAAACACTATTTTTACTTGGGTAAACCACACATAAAATTCACTATTAATGACATGTAGTACACTAACAATATATGAAACCATCACTACCACGTAATTCTAGAATATTTTCACTACCCCAAAACTCCATACCCTTTAAGCAAACACTACTCATTCTTTCCTCCACAGACCCCGGCAACCTTTCTGTCTGCATGAATTTGCCTATTCTAGATATTCCATATATATGGAATCATACAATGTGTGGCTTTTGTCTTTGGCTTCCTTCACTTAGCATAATCTTCTCAAAGTTCATCCATGTTGTGGCATGTATCAGTACTTCATTTCTTTTAATGGTGGAATAATATCACACTATATGGGTACACCATTTTGTTTACCAGTTGATGGACATTTGGATTATTTCTACCTTTTGGCTACCGTGAGTAATGCTGCTATGAACATTCATGCACCAGTTTCTGTTTGAACGTATTTCCAATTCTTTTGCTTATATACCATGAGTGGATGGCATTGCTGGGTCTTACAGTAATTCTATATTTAAATTGCTGGGGAAGTGCTAAACTATTTTTTACAACAACCACACCATTCTGTTAATTACCTAAAAAAAAAAAAAAATACCCATCCTAGTGAGTGTGAGGTATCTTGCTATGGTTATGATATGCATTTCCCTAATGATGTCGACCATCTTTTCATATACTTATATGAAAAGATGTACTTATATATCTTCTTCATGTACTTATATATCTTCTTTGCAAAAATGTCTATTCAGATCTTTTGTCCATTTAAAAATTAGGGTCACTGTCCTTGTCCCCATGGTGAGCCAAGCCACTCCTTGCCCCTGCAAGAGACCCTCCAACACTAGCAGGTCAGGAGTTCCATGGACCCTGAACACTGTGGATGGAAACCAGTGTGACCTATGATCTTGGGTTGCTTGTTTTTACACGAATTGCACTGAACTTTGAATTCCACTCAAAGCTGTAGAGAGACTGTTCTGAGGACCGGGATAATTTTTGCAGTAACACAAGCCATGTGGCTGACAGGGTCTTGGTGCTCTGGCCGTGTTTCAGGCCTGTGCCTCTGAGGTGGGAGAGACGAGTTAATGACACTGGTCCACCAGAGACTTCCAGGCTCCATGTAATATCAAACGGCGAAAGCTCTCCCAGAGATCTCCATCTCAATACTAAGACCCAGTTCCACTGAACAAACAGCAAGCTACAGTGCTGGACACCCTATGCCAAACAACTAGCAAGACAGGAACACAACACCACCCATTAGCAGAGAGCCTGCCTAAAATCATAAAGTCACAGACACCCCAAAACACACCACCACACACGGTCCTGCCCACCAGAAAGACAAGATCCAGCCACATCCACCAGAACATGGGCACCAGTCCCCTCCACCAGGAAGCCTACACAACCCACTGAACCAGCCTTACCCACTGGGGACAGACACCAAAAACAACAGGAACTACGAACCTGCAACCTGCGAAAAGGAGACCCCAAACACAGTAAGTTAACCAAAATGAGAACACAGAGAAACACACAACAGATGAAGGAGCAAGGTAAAAACCCACCAGACCAAACAAATGAAGAGGAAATAGGCTGTCAACCTGAAAAAGAATTCAGAGTAATGATAGCAGAGACAATCCAAAATCTTGGAAAGAGAATGGAGAAAATACAGGAAATTTTGAACAAGGACCTAGAAGAACTAAAGAGCAAACAAACAATGATGAACAACACAATAAATGAAATTAAAAATTCTCTACAAGGAATCAGTAGCAGAATAACTGAGGCAGAAGAATGGATAAGTGACCTGGAAGATAAAACAGTGGAAATAACTACGACAGGCAGAATAAATGAAAAAGAATGAAAAGAATTGAGGACAGTCTCAGAGACCTCTGGGACAACATTAAACGCACCACTATTCGAATTATAGGGGGTCCCAGAAGAAGAGGAGAAAAAGAAATGGACTGAGAAAATATTTGAAGAGATTATATTTGAAAAGTTCCCTAATATGGGAAAGGAAATAGTCAACTCCAGAAGTGCAGAGTCCTATACAGGATAAATCCAAGGAGAAACAAGACAAGACACATATTAACTGAATGATCAAAAATTAAATACAAAAAAAATATTAAAAGCAGCAAGGGAAAAACAACAAATAACATACAAGGGAATCCCCATAAGTTTAACAGCAGATCTTTCAGCAGCAACTCTGTAAGCCAGAAGGGACTGGCAGGACATATTTAAAGTGGTGAAAGGGAAAAACCTAAAACCAAGATTACTCCCTACCCAGCAAGGATCTCATTCCGATTCGACAGAGAAATTAAAACCTTTACAGAAAAGCAAAAGCTAAGAGAAATCAGCACCACCAAACCAGCTTTACAACAAATGCTAAAGGAACTTCTCTAGGCAAGAAACACAAGAGAAGGAAAAGACCTACAATAACAAACCCCAAACAATTAACAAAATGGTAATAGGAACGTACATATCGATAACTACCTTAAATGTAAATGGATTAAATGCTCCAACCAAAAGACACAGACTGGCTGAATGGATACAAAAACAAGACCTGTACATATGCTGTCTACAAGAGACCCACTTCTGACCTAGAGACACATACAGACTGAAAGTGAGGGGATGGAGAATGATATTCCATGCAAATGGAAATCAAAAGAAAGCCAGAGTAGCAATACTCATATCAGATAAAATAGACTTTAAAATAAAGAATGTTACAAGAGACAAAGAAGGACACTACATAATGAGCAAGGGATCAATCCAAGAACACATAATTGTAAATATTTATGCAACCAACATAGGAGCACCTCAATACATAAGGCAAATGCTAACAACCATAAAAGGGGAAACCGACAGTAACACAATCATAGTAGGGAACTTTAACACCCCACTTTCACCAATGGACAGATCATCCAAAATGAAAATTAATAAAGAAACACAAGCTTTAAATGATACATAAACAAGAGGGACTTAATTGATATTTGTAGGACATTCCATCCAAAAACAACAGAATACACTTTCTTCTCAAGTGCTCCTGGAACATTCTCCAGGATAGATCATATCCTGTGTCACAAATCAAGTCTTGGTAAATTTAAGAAAACTGAAATCGTTTCAAGTTATCTTTTCTGACCACGATGCTATGGAACGAGATATCAATTACAGGAAAAAATCTGCAAAAAAACAAACATATGGAGGCCAAACAATACACTACTAAATAACCAAGAGATCACTAAAGAAATCAAATTGGAAATCAAAAAAATACCTAGAAACAAATGACAATTAAAACACGATGACCCAAAACCTATGGGATGCAGCAAAAGCAGTTCTACGAGGGAGGTTTATAGCAAGCACTACAATCCTACCTCAAGAAACAAGAAACATCTCAGATAAACAACCTAACCTTACACCTAAAGCAATGAGAGAAAGAAGAACAAAAAAAAAAAAACCAAAGTTAGCAGAAGAAATTATAAAGATCAGATCAGAAATAAATGAAAAAGAAATGAAGAAAATGACATCAAAGATCAATAAAATTAAAAGCTGGTTCTTTGAGAAGATAAACAAAATGGATAAACCATTAGCCAGACTCATGAAGAAAAAAAGGGAGAAGACTCAAATCAGTAGAATGAGATATGAAGAAGTAACAATCGACACTGTAGAAATACAAAGGATTGTGAGAGATTACTACAAGCAACTCTATGCCAATAAAATGGAAAACCTGGAGAAATGGACAAATTCATAGAAAAGTACAACCTTCCGAGACCGAACCAGGAAGAAATAGAAAATACAAACAGACCAACAGACAAGCACTGAAACTGAGACTGTGATTAAAAATCTTCCAACAAACAAAAGCACAGCACCAGATGGCTTCACAGCCAAATTCTAACAAACATTTAGAGAAGAGCTAACACCTCCCTTCTCAAACTCTTCCAAAATATAGCAGAGGGAGGAACACTTCCAAACTCTTTTTACAAGGCCACCACCACCCTGATACCAAAACCAGAAAAAGATGTCACAAAGAAAGAAAACTAGAGGCCAGTATCACTGATGAATATAGATGCCAAAACTCCTCAACAAAATACTAGCAAACAGAATCCAACAGCACATTAAAAGGATCATACACCATGATCAAGTGGGGTTTATCCCAGGAATGCAAGGATTCTTCAATATACGCAAATCAATCAGTGTGATAAACCATATGATCATCTCAATAGATGCAGAAAAAGCTTTTGACAAAATTCAACACCGATTTATGATAAAAACCCTCCAGAAAGTAGGCACAGAGGGAACTTACCTCAACATAATAAAGGTCATATATGATAAACCCACAGCCAACATCGTTCTCAATGGTGAAAAGCTGAAACCATTTCCTTTAAGATCAGGAACAAGACAAGATGTCCAAACTCACCACTATTATTCAACATAGTTATGGAAGTTTTAGCCACAGCAATCAGAGATGAAAAAGAAATAAAAGGAATCCAAATCGGAAAAGAAGAAGTAAAGCTGTCACTGTTTGCAGGTCACATGACACTATACATAGAGAATCCTAAAGATGCTACCAGAAAACTACTAGAGCTAATCAATGAATTTGGTAAAGTAGTAGGATACAAAATTAATGCACAGAAATCTCTTGCATTCCTATTCACTAAGGATGAAACCTGAAAGAGAAATTAAGGAAACACTCCCATTTACCACTGCAACAAACAGAATAAAATACCTAGGAATAAACCTACCTAAAGCGACAACAGACCTGTATGTAGAAAACTATAAGACACTGATGAAAGAAAATAAAGATGAAACAAACAGATGGAAAGATATACTATGTTCTTGGATTGGGAAAATCAACATTGTGAAAATGACTACACAACACAATCTACAGATTCAATGCAATCCCTATCAAACTACCAATGGCATTTTTCACAGAACTAGAACAAAAAATTTCACAATTTGTATGGAAACACAGAAGACCCCGAATAGCCAAAGCAATCTTGAGAAAGAAAAATGGAACTGGATGAATCAGGCTCCCAGACTTCGGACTATACTACAAAGCTACAGTAATCAAGACAGTATGGTACTGACACAAAAACAGAAATATAGATCAATGGAACAGGATAGAAAGCCCAGAGATAAACACACACATATGGTCACCTTATCTCTGATAAAGGAGGCAACAGTATACAATGGAGAAAAAACAGCCTCTTCAATAAGTGGTGCTGGGAAAACTGGACAGCTTCATGCAGAAGAATGAAATCAGAACACTCCCTAACACCACACACAAAAGTAAAAGTCAAAATGGATTAAAGACCTAAATGTAAGGCCAGAAACTATAAAACTCTCAGAGGAAAACATAGGCCGAACACTCTATGACATAAATCACAGCAAGATCCTTTTTGACCCACCTCCTAGAGAAATGGAAATAAAAACAAAAATAAACAAATGGAACTTAATGAAGGTTAAAAGCTTTTGCACAGCAAAGGAATACATAAACGAGATGAAAAGACAACCCTCAGAATGGGAGAAAATATTTGCAAAGGAAGCAATTGACAAAGGATTAATCTCCAAAATTTACAAGCAGCTCATGCAGCTCAATATCAAAAAAACAAACAACCCAATCCAAAAGTGGCCAGAAGACCTAAATCGACATTTCTCCAAAGAAGATATACAGATTGCCAACAAACATATGAAAAGACACTCAACACCACTAATCATTAGAGAAATGCAAATCAAAACTACAGTGAGGTATTACCTCACACCAGTCAGAATAGGCATCATCAAAAAATCTACAAACAATAAATGCTGGAGAGGGTGTGGAGAAAAGGGAACCCTCTTGCACTGTTGGTGGGAATGTCAATTGATACAGACACTATGGAGAACAGTATGGAGGTTCCTTAAAAAACTAAAAATAGAACTACCATACGATCCAGCAATCCCACTACTGGGCATATACCCTGAGAAAACCATAATTCAAAACAAGTCATGTACCACAATTTTCATTGCAGCTGTATTTACAACAGCCAGGACATGGAAGCAACCTAAGTGTCCACTGACAGATGAATGGATAAAGAGGTGGCACATATATACAATGGAATATTACTCAGCCATAAAAAGAAATGTAATTGAGTTATTTGTAGTGAGGTGGATGGACCTAGAGTCTGTCATACAGAGTGAAGTCAGAAAGAGAAAAACAAATACCGTATGATAACACATATATATGGGGGGGAAAAAAAGGTTCTGAAGAACCTAGGGGCAGGACAGGAATAAAGATGCAGACCTACAGAATGGACTTGAGGACACGGGGTGGGGGAAGGGTAAGCTGGGATGAAGTGAGAGAGTGGCATGAACATACATACACTACCAAATGTAAAATAGATAGTGGGAAGCAGCCACACAGCACAGGGAGATCAGCTTGATGCCCTGTGACCACCTAGAGGGATGGGATGGGGAGGGTGGGAGGGAGACGCAAGAGGGAGTAGATATGGGGACATATGTATATGTATAGCTGATTCATTTTTTATAAAGGAGAAACTAACACACCATTGTAAAGCAATTATACTCCAATAAAGATGTTTAGTAAAAGAAATTATATTGTTTGGTTTTTTTGTTGCTGAGTTGTAAGTGGTCTTTATATATTCTGGATACTAGACCCTTATCAGTTACATGATTTACAAATATTTTCTCCCACTCTGTGGGTTTTCTTTTCACTTTATTGTTGGTATATATTGAAGTGCAAAAGTTTTAAAGTTTAGATAAAATCCAATTTATTTATTTTTTCTTTTGTTGCTTGTACTTTTGGTATCTTATGTAAGAAACCACTGCCAAATCTAAGGTTATGTAGATTTTTAGCTATGTTTTCTTCAGAGTTTTATGGTTTCAGCTGTTTATTTAGGACTTTCATCCATTTTCAGTTAATCTGTGTATATGGTGTGAGGTAAGGGTCCAAATTCACTTTTTTTGCATGTGGCTATCAACTATCACAGCAGCACCACAGATATATGGGTTTATTTCTGGACTCTCAATTCTATTCCATTGACCAAACTCCTGTATTTAACCTGTGTGCTTCAGTTTCTTTACTCACAAAATGAGGATAACAATAGTAGCCATACCCCACAAGGCTATAATTAGAGGCTGACAGAACATATGGAAAGTACTTAGCTAACAGTATAGCACACTGTAAACACTGAGGAAGGATATTACTGTATTATTATTATTATTTTAAAATTATCATCTTCAACCTTCTCACAGACTGCTCCCGCTAACTTCTGGTCTTTTGCACTCTTTTAGGCATTTAGGTTGTTAATTTATTTTTTTGGAAAGATGGAAAAAGGTAAATGTGATAGCCTAGGACCATGATATCAGGCATGGGAATAAGCAAAGTTTTTGATTTCTGAACTCTCCTTAATACCCCACGCATGTCCAACTTCTGGCTGAATTCCCACCCCACACAGTCATCCTTATACACAACAACAAATCCAATCTACTGCATGGAGACAGAAGGGAAAGATGTCGTCACCAAGTTAGATCTTCTGACTAAAAACAAACAAACAAAAAACTATTAAAAGTTTGTTTCTCTCTCCAATTTCCCAGGTCTTTTCCTTTCTGCATCTATTCTAAGTAGATGACACCAACTTAAAGATTCACTTAGGAGGCATCCCATTTTAAAAGTAAAAAAAGAAAAAATAATTTAAAGAAAGTATTTAGAAGTCACTTCTCTTCCTTCCCTCTGAAGAGTACCCACCTGCGTCATAGGCAGCTCCTAATTTCCACTGGCACACTGTAACCCTGCATCCTGCTCCTGTGAGCTGATCACTAGAGAACTCTGCCTCAAGGGACTTCCTTCCTGCAGACTCAGTTTCAAGAACCCTTACCAGCCTTGCCAGCCTCAGCTTACCTCTGTGCCCCTCAAGTTTTTCTATGAGCTTCTGTGAGCCAACCCTCGCCTGGACACCCTTATATCCTTAGTATCCAGTATAGCCTGGCCCCCAGGGCTTCAACGCGGAGTTTATCCATGAGTCCTTTCCTGCAGAAGGTACAACCACTTCCAATGACAGGAGGACTTCGTCCTGCTTCATTTCACTGTTAGTCCTAGACAATGACTTCTTTTTGGAAAAGAATATGCCTTCCAGGCAACTCTTGACTCTTCTTCCCATCACTGAGGATTTCTTGTGTTCAGATTTATAGAACTGAGGTATGAAAGAATAATCTTGGGGTATGAGGGGTGTACCAGAATAGAACAAACAATATGCATTCAGAAAGCACCCCAAGAGAAAAAAAATGTCAACTTAACAGCATTTCCCATCTGTAAAGAGATAGAGAACAACTACATGGTGGCTGGCAGCTTTTTTGTTTTTATCATAATAGAGGAGGGTTGCAGGGCAGAATGAGCAAGAATTAGCTCCACAGAACATCTGGACTCAAGCTGAAACCCTAAGAGACGGAGCTAACTGAGGGTGTATGACGGCAAGGGCAGCTCACATGTGGTGAGAACTTTATAGGAGAAAAAGCAGTTTTTAAAATTATTTAATCTGAGCCTCCTAACGCTTTTAAGTATTCAAAATAGTTGCTATAATATCTATATTATTCTTCTGGGACTCGAATCACAATTAGGAGACCTGACCCAAATCACATGCCACATGGGAGCAGGACCGAACATTAGAACCCTAAGGTCCAGTTCCAGGATTTCCCTCATCCTTAACAATGAACAAACCATCTCATTTCATCTCCAGATGCTCAGGAATCTTTCCAAAGTAAATACATACATATAAATTTCCATCTGTTGATGAAGACTATAATTTCATAAATAATTTTGGTAAAAAACCTAAATCCATAATTTTTTAACCATATGTTTAAAAAACAGGATATATGTATCTCTATAACATATACTATTATTAAGTTCCTGCACTTGCGTTTGTAGAAAGGGGGCTTAGGTCAATTTGTGCGAAGAACTTTTAGCATGCAATCTACTGGGTCAACATCTGGCACCAACTGTGACACTCCTCTCTACAGCTCTCCTTGCACTTGACTTCTCTCTTTCTTAGAAAAGTCAACAAGAGCAATAACAATACTTCCATTGTACTTGTCCCTGGTCAGACCTCCCATAGAAAATACTATTTACCTCTGGGCACCACATTTTAAGTAAGATACATTTAGACATTTAAAAAGTTGGATGAAAAATTAGCTATAGGAAGAGACTGAAATGTTATCAGGGATGTGTGAGGAGACCCAGAGTTTGCAGACCATGTCCTCCTCCTCTAAGCCTATTTATTTGTATTAATTGCTTATTTTTAGTGACACCAGAGTCAGATCTGCCGAAAAGTCTGCTGAAGTATTGAGATATGTTCTTTGGAATTTTTTATCTTTTCTTTGCTTTTTGTTTTTACCTCTAACTTCTGGTCTTTTATACTCTCTTAGGCATATTGCATTATCCTGGTTATTTTTAAATGAACTGCATTACTTTTTACATGAACTGTATTCCTTTCATTTGAGAATAGAAGGCTATTCTGAACACATTATAAGAGTAAACATTATCAGAAGAAGATATGATTTAAAAAATGTGGCAGACTAAAGTCAATAAGAGGTTATATGAAAAGGAAAAATATACACTGAAATGCTAATCTTGCTGCCTTACCAAAAGTTACAAAGTAACACTGCAGGTATCAGTGGAATACTAAATAAGCACTGACAGGAGTTGTTTATGGAGAGATGATACACAAAGATTCTGCCTGATGCTTAAATACTGCCCCCATCCTCCACTCCAAATCATTTCTGTTCTCAGGCAACTTAACTAATGAATCAAAAGTTTGAGAGACAGAAATCACATGTGTTTTGTATCTAGTAAGAAATCACATGTGTTTTATATCTAGGACTCTAAATACAGATATATACCACTCCAGGAAGTTAGTTTAGGTGCAGCCCACTTTTTCCCAAATTAAGGAAAGTATATCTTGCACACCAATCAAAAAGTAGAGGAACCTCAGTATAATAAGCTGGTTTTCCTGCAGTGTACCGCCATAAGAAAGCCTCAGTATCTTAGGAAACCGCACGTGAGATATGCCCATAAACTCTTAAGACAGTCTGCAATCAACTTCCCCCTTTTGAGGGAGAGGGGCGATGGGGTTCCAAAATTATATTTGTATCATATAAAACGTGCAATAGATACAGACCTGTGAGTGATGGGGAAATGGACTGCTACTCCCAGTACTGAGCAAATTTTACAAAAGGTTAAAGTTTAAATGGCTTTACTGATGTATGGCATTACTATCATTAATTAAAACAAGCTCTTACTGAGAATTTAACATAAATGATCTCATTTAATTTTCATGATTTGGATGAACTAGATATTATTCCAATTGCATAAAAGAGCAAACTAAGGTTGAAGCAGTCTGTATTCAAACCCATGTCTAACTCCACAGCTCCTGCTATTAACCATGGCATTATCTATTAATGAAACTAAACAAAAGGATTAAAATTAAATCTGCATTTCTCTTTCCATTTTTCTTTCCAGTAAAGGAACAGTGAAATCCTAGAATTAAAATAAATAAATAATTAATTAATTTTTGGATGCGTTGGGTCTTCGTTGCTGTGCGTGGGGTTTCATTAGTTGTGACAAGCGGGGGCTGCTCTTCATTGAGGTGTGTGGGCTTCTTACTGAGGTGGCTTCTCTTGTTGTGGTGCATGGGCTCTAGAGCACAGGCTCAGTAGTTGTGGCACACAGGCTTAGTTGCTCCACACGGGCTTAGTTGCTCTGTGGCATGTGGGATCTTCCCAGACCAGGGCTCGAACCCGTGCCCCTGCGTTGGCAGGCAGATTCTTAACCACTGCACCACCAGGGAAGCCAGGAATCCTAGAATTTTTACTGTTTGTTTTGTATTTTTTTAAAAAACATTTTTTTTGTTGTTGTTGTTGATTCTCACAACCCCATGAGGGAAATACTGTTTGTTTTTTGTTTGCTTTTGTAAATTTATTTATTTATTTTTGGCTGTGTTGGGTTTTCATTTCTGCGTGTGGGCTTTCTCTAGTTACGGCGAACGGGAACTACTCTCTGTTACGGTGTGCAGGCTTCTTGTTGCAGAGCATGGGCTCTAGGTGCACGGGCTTCAGTAGTTGTGGCACGTGGGCTCAGAGTTGTGGCACATGGGCTTAGGTGCTCCACGGCATGTGGGATATTTCCGGACCGGGGCTTGAACCCGCGTCCCCTGCACTGGAAGGCGGATTCTTAACCACTGTGCCACCAGGGAAGCCCCAAGAATTTTTACTCTATGACTCACTGGAAAATCTACTGTGGATTCAGTAAATCAAAATGAAAAACGTCTCATGTATGACAGCCATTTAAGTTTGTTGTAAAAATTAAAGCAGTGTATTTGTAAAATAAAGATTAATTCTGTACTTCCAAAGATAACAGTCTACATTTTAATTTTGGTATACTTAAGGTGGTAAAAATAACACCAGGTCTCTTGAAAAGATTCTATGTATCGATAGCAAAAGGAATCATACTCTTCCAAGTAATAAGTGAAATGGAAATAAATTTCATTCAAGATGTATTCTGCAATTTAAAAGCACAGAGGATAGCCCCTATCACCTCTACCCATCTCCTCTTACACTACGTGCTCTTTGGTCACACAGCTCAGCCCTGCAAACTACTAAAGGTGTTGCAACTACCCCACAATTATCACTTTCATCACTTCAATTCCTACTTCTTCCACTAAATATACTTTTGATATTTAGTCTATTTGTTGGTTCCAAAATATTAGCAAAACAGGTCTCACCCCTTTTAAAAGAGAGCTAAGGGAAAGGCAAGGATAATTCAATTGCAAGAAGATTCAAGTATGTGGTAGCAACACAGGGGGTAGGAGGTTATGTTAACAATCCTTTTAAAACATAAATCAGAACCACACTGAAAACAGCAGCAACAACAGTTGGGGCTTGCCTCTCCCGTTGCGGAGCACGGGCTCCAGACGCGCAAGCTCAGCGGCCATGGCTCACGGGCCCAGCCGCTCCGTGGCATGTGGGATCCTCCCGGACCGGGGCACGAACCCGCGTCCCCTGCATCGGCAGGCGGACTCTCAACCACTGCGCCACCAGGGAAGCCCCCAATATTTTTTTTTAAGATTTTTTTTTTGTGTGAACCATTTTTAAGGTCTTTATTGAATTTGTTACAATACTGCTTCTGTTTTATGTTTTGGAGTTTTTGAACCTGAGGCATGTGGGATCTTAGCATGTGGGATCTTAGCTCCCTGACCAGGGAGTGAACCCGCACCTCCTACCCTGGAAGGTGAAGTCTTAACCACAGGACTACCAGGGAAGTCCTGGTGGCAATGTTTAAGCTCACAGTGTGGGTAGCAGTCTTGTTCAAAGTCATATTGAATAATCTGAGCCCAGCTAAAAGTCCTAAGGGCTTTAAATAAATGGGAAAATACTTGGAGAATTCTCCCTCTATCCCCTGCTGTATCTGGGATATTTTCTATGGAATTACAAAAGAATAATAGAAAGTGAAGTTTAAAAAGTAACTTACTTTACCAAAGGGTAAGGGTGGGGGAGGGATAAATTGGGAGTATGGGATTAACAAAGGCACACTACCATATATAAATTAGATAAACAGGGTTTTACTGTACAGCATAGAGAACTAGATTTAATATTTTATAATAAACTATAATGGAAAAGAATTTTAAAAAAGGAACATAGATATATACATATATATGTGTATAACCAAATCACTTTGCCGTACACCTGAAACCAACACAATACTGTAAATCAACTATACTTCAATGTTTTAAAAAGTAATATTTTTAAAAAATCTGACTCATGGGCTTCCCTGGTGGCGCAGTGGTTGAGTCTGCCTGCTGATGCAGGGGACATGGGTTCGTGCCCCGGTCTGGGAAGATCCCACATGCCGCGGAGCAGCTGGGCCCGTGAGCCATGGCCGCTGGGCCTGCACGTCCGGAGCCTGTGCTCCTCCGCAACGGGAGAGGCCACAACAGGGAGAGCCCCGTGTACCACAAAAAAAAAAAATCAAAAATCTGACATCTTTTTTTATATATAAATTTACCTATCTATCTATCTATCTATCTATCTATCTATCTATCTATCTATCTATCTATCTAAGGCTGTGTTGGGTCTTTGTTGCTGTGCCCGGGCTTTCTCCAGTTGCGGCGAGCGGGGGCTACTCTTTGTTGCGGTGCACGGGCTTCTCATTGTGGTGGCTTCTCTTGTTGCGAAGCATGGGCTCAAGGCACGCGGGCTTCAGTAGTTGTGGCTCATGGGCTCTAGAGTGCAGGCTCAGTAGTTGTGGCGCACGGGTTTAGTTGCTCCATGGCATGTGGGATCTTCCCGGACCAGGTATCGAACCTGTGTCCCCTGCATTGGCAGGCAGATTGTTATCCACTGTGCCACCAGGGAAGCCCAAAAGTAAGTCTTAATATCAGCCAGCTCAAGAATTTTTTTTTTTTTTTTTTTTTTTTTTTTGCCGTACGCGGGCCTCTCACTGTTGTGGCCTCTCCTGTTGCGGAGCACAGGCTCCTGACGCGCAGGCTCAGTGGCCATGGCTCACAGGCCCAGCCGCTCCGTGGCATGTGGGATCTTCCCAGACCGGGACACGAACCCGAGTCCCCTGCATCGGCAGGCGGACTCTCAAACACTGAGCCACTGAAGCCCAAGAATTTTTTTCATTGTTGTCTTTTTTCCAGCCAGAGAAGTTACTACATCTATTCTTGTCATATTAAAAAGGGATGACCCACACTTTAATAAAAACAGCATGGGTTAGTTAGGAACTGGAGTCCAAGTCAAACCTGCCATCAATCAAATGTGTAACCTTATATACAGACTTAACTTCTCTTATGCCTTATTTTTTTACACCTGTAAAATGATGCCAAAGCTTCTTCCAGCTCTGTATTTTGTAATGAAGAAGCTCTCTTAATTAAGACCAAAGAAATTAAGAGGAAATAATTATGATGTCATCCAGGTAAGGGTAAAAAAAATGAGAATTTAACTTACTTGGATGTTCCAAGCCTTTTCATTTTTTTAAGGTATATTATTACACTTCATTTACTTTCAGGTGCATAAAATTGAGTGGTAGTATCCTATCCACGATAGAAAGATATCTCAAATTTGCCTTTATTGTTAAATAAATCATAGTACATTCATAAAATGAAAATATTATGCAGTTATTAAAAACCATACTTTCAAAGAATAATTGAAGTTAAATTTAAAAAAGCCAGAATCAGTGAGTTAATGTAAAGCATTTAACACAAGGTTAGCCATATGATAAATGTTTAACAAATGATATCAACTCTAATAACATCGTTGTTATTAGCAAAACATTGTTAATCCCGACTTTGAAAAAAATATGAAAAATATGTATGAAAAATAAAAATGATGGAAGAACCATGAAGTGTTAGCAGTGGTTGTGTGGCTGTCTGTGTGAGATTACAAATGGTCTTAAATTTCCTTTGTATCTTTTGCAAAATTTGGGGTTTTTTTTTCTTTACAACTATGCATTGTTTTTATAAGATTTACCCAAACCAGAATTTTAAATCTTTGCTTCTGTTTTAGATTGTAATCAGTTCTATATGATAATCAGCCACGATCTTCTAGAATAAGGATCAACACACAATTCTACTTGAACACAGTTACAATAGAACACTTACTTCTTTGACTTTAGAAAGCATTATATTTTGAATATCATTATTCATGAATATGAATTATCATGTGATATGTCTATAACAATAAATTATATTAAATTTGAATTAACCATAGAATTATGTCCTGATAGTGTCTTCTTTTATTTTAAAATGTTCTAGTTGGTTACAATGATTTGGCTTACCAGAAAAAAACCAATGGCTAAAGCAGTCAATGACACAGTAATTTTGCTATTTGGTCTACCCTAGCTAAATGAGGCTGCTATGGTAATTTTATACTTACTCTCTACTACTCCTGGAATTGCTCTATAATGCTGAAACTGGTAGAAGGATTTTTCCAACATGTACTCAGGATTTATTTCTTCTACTCGTAGTAAGTTCAAGACCATGTTGTAGGTCAAATGGAAAGCACTATTTAGTGGATCAGCTGAGCCCTGAGAGAAAAAAACATGTCAATGTTATAGATTTTAAAAATAAATTCATAACAATATTTTTAACCTCCTGAACTGCTTAACAGTTTAGTCTTCGCTAAGGAATACTACAGAAATGTATTAAGTTCTTTCCTTTAAATGACCAATACAAAGTGATAAAACAGTTGATCTTTGGGAAAGTGAAGGAGGGAAAAAAAACACCAACTAGGACAGTAGCAGTTAAAATACTGTTGGCCAAGTATGTTTAGCTCTCTGCCTTCTAGGTACTTGACAGGATTACACATTTTGCCCTCAGTGGGGAGGGCAAATAAGTTTCAGTGATGTTATCACTTCCTGGTCAAATATTTAACTGCTGGTGTGAAAAGCTACATTTTCCCTGCTGGCACAGTGACTGCTAATGTTCAAGATGGTGGTTTCTCTATCAGCTTGAATCCCTAAACAATAATAAGCATAGTCTCTTTTGTAAACGTGCAATGAACAAGTAAAGAGAAACAAACCTTTAAGTTACTGGATTTAGGTTTGTTACTGCAGTATAACCTGGCCTATGCTAATAGAGCACACTAAATTTATTTCAAAATGACATTCAGAAAAAATTAGTTATTTTGAAACTCTCAGCTTCCTGAAATGACATAAAACTGCCTAAATGTTTCCCCAAAATTTACAGACCAGTCTTTGTCAACACTTTGGTAATTCCTCCTTCTCCTCCTAATTGTGGCTGTTACCAAAGAAGGGCTAGTTACAATAGTGTGACCTTAATTTGCAACAAGGTTTATGTCCAAAATACTTCCTTGAGATCTAAACTTTTCTTACAGTGTTTCTTCAGGAATACTTTCTCTTTTCTTTTCTTTTCTTCTCTCTCCCTCCCTCTTTCCTTCCTTTTTTTTTTTTTAATATATATTTTTTGGCTGCGTTGGGTCTTCCTTGCTGCTTGCGGGCTTTCTCTAGTTGCGGGGATCGGGGGCCACTCTTCGTTGTGGTGAGCAGGCTTCTCATTGCGGTGACTTCTCTTGTTGAGGAGCATGGGTTGCAGGCGCACGGGCTTCAGCAGTTGTGGCTCGCGGGCTCTAGAGCGCAGGCTCAGCAGTTGTGGCGCACGGGCTTAGTTGCGCCAAAGCATGTGGGATCTTCCCGGAACAGGGTTCAAACCTGTGTACCCTGCACTGGCAGGCGGATTCTTAACCACTGCACCACCAGGGAAGCCCAGGAATACTTTTTTCTAAATGCAAATACTTCCTAAGATTGAAAATTGTTATGTAGTGCCCAAATGAGAATGACCAAATTCTTGGGAGATACATGCTGAAATATTTACAAGTGTCACAAAACATGCAAATCTTTAAATGGCATAGCAAACTACACAAACACTGTTAGGGTATTCAGAGGCTTTTAAATTGAGGTTCATAAGCCAGCCTTATTGCATTCAGAATTATAAATGTATGAGTATATGATTTTATGAGGAGAAGGAGCAGAACTTTCAACAGTCTCAAATGGTGGTATTCCTTAACTCCTGAAAAATCAAGAGCCATTTACCCTAGGGGGTTAGTTAGTAAGTCCCTAAAACCTTATTTTTTATCCACTTTCCTTGAAAATAGGGCCAAAGGGATATGTGGAGTTAGTATGAAAATCACATTCTTGGGGAAGAGAGGAATGAAAGACAACTTCAGCTACTTCATAATTTTGCAAACAGACCAACTTTTTACTATTCTATTATTTTTCTTTTCTACTATTACCTCCTTTAAGAAATGTGGGGCTTCAATATTGCAAATGTTTATTTCCAACCTCAAGCTCTGCTTCTATATTCAAACTGCTGTAGAATACACCTATCTGAATTCTCCATCACCTTAAACTCAACATAGCATTTTAACATTGTATCCAAGTGACCCCAGGACAACCCCAACTTATACCTGATATATTGATATAATTATTAATAGTCTCTTCTTTCAGTATTACAGTATCTCAATTTGATGCTAAAAAATATGGCTATACAGCCGTTCCCCAGTGTCTTCGGGTTCCCTATCTGAGGATTCAATGAACTGTGGCTCGCAAAATCCTTGGGAAAAAAAATTGCAGAAAGTTCCAAAAAGCAAAACTTGAATGTGTCATGCAGCACAGGCAACTATATACACTGTATTTATGGCTATTTAAATAGCGTTTACATTGTATTCCATACTATAAGTAATCTAGAGATGATTTGAAGTATACGAAAGATGTGCATAGGTTATAAGCAAGTACTCTGCTGTTTATGTAAGAGACATGAGCATCCTCTCATTTTGGTGTTTTAGTATACATGGGGGTTTTGGAACCAATCCCCTGAGAATACCAAGGGAGGACTGTAACTACACAGAATACTATTTACTCTTAAAGAAGAAAATTCTGCAATATGTAACATGGATGAACTTTGAGGATATTATGCTAAATGAAACAAGCCAGTCACAGAAAGACAAATCCTGCATAATTCCTCTTATATGAGGTATCTAAAATAGTCAAATTCATGGATTTAAGGAGTAGAATGGTAGTTGTCAGAGACTGAGAGGAGGAGTAATTGGAAAGTTACTAATTAAAGGGTATCAAGTTTCAGTCAAGTGAGATAAATAGAGATTTGCTATACAACAGTCAACAATATATTTTACACATAATAATTTATTAAGAGGGCAGATCTCATCTTAAATGTTCTTTGCACAATAAAATTTAAAAACCCTTTTATTAAATGAAATGAAAGACAATAGAAATTTACACTTACAGGGTAACAAATCTAGAGATGTCAAGTAAATGGAATGAAAAAATCTGTACTAAAGGAACCAGATGCTGCCATTAAAATATTACCTCCTGACTCGATTATTTCCAAACACAGAGTACGAGGTAAGAAAAATACTGTTTATTATATGCGACAAAATTTAAAGACTAACACAAATTTTCAGTCTTGACCATTTCCCTAAAAGAAAGAACTAAAGTTATATGGACACTTAAAGATGGGTTTCCAAGTGTTAATCTTTAAAACTGAAAATAAGACACCATATGATCACTATGAATATGTACAGATAAGCTTTGTCTTTACTCATATAAAAACATTTAAAAGAAAAAAAAAAAAAAAGAACTTTACCTATTTTTGCTTCAGCTTACCAGGCTTCCTACAACCATATCTCAAATTCTCCATGCAGTTCCTAAGTCTTAGAAGTTGAACACAGTATATTTCAGAGATATTGACCTATGTATGTCTTAACATGTTTTGAAGATTATTTTAAGTAGCTAATCAGCTGGCAGTTAATTTTATATTTTAATTCATGTTAAGCTTCCTATCTTATTGATAGTGTTCTCTATGGATATGCTTAATAATTCCTTACTATCAATACATGGAGAAGGAGAAGGAAAGCAATCAGGTAGGTCAAACTTCTTTGAGAAGCTCTTCAAAATAAAACAAAAATCTTAGACAATCCAAAACACAAATATTAAGCAAGCAAAATGAACAGGTTAATTTGAAATAAAGCTTATAAATTTATTATTGGGATATTATAATCTCTCAACAGGATGAATTAGAATGGTAGATTGTAGAATTAATTCATGAAACTATCTGGGCTTACAAAGGTATAGGAAGATAACTGTGCACAATACTGATAATATCTGCCCTACTTCCTGCGCTGATAAGTGAGAAGCGATTTGTGCAGTGGAGTGGGCAGATATAGAGGTATCTCAAATTTGGAGGGCAAAGTAAACATTTCTGCCCTCTGCAGATCTCCATCCCCTCCACTGAACGACTTGCTCTTTTCCTATTAGAACAGAAAGTAGGGTACAAAGTATCAGCAATTTGAGCAGTTACCCTCTTCCACCTTCCTAAGCCCAGACAGTTTAGTAAATTAACTCATCTACTCAGAGAGGTATTTGAACTGACACATTTAATTTCAATGTGGTCCTGAAGTATGTTTCTCAAATTCCTGGTGAAGGCACAGAAGCTTAACTTGTTACCTTAAGTAGTTGTTTTCCAATTGTTGGGCTCATCTTTTCATCTACCATAAGAATTACAATTCCTCTGTCATCCATTCCCCTCCTTCCAGCACGACCAGACATCTGAATGTATTCACCAGAGGAAATCTGAATGAACGTAATTAAAAATGCAAAGTTTAGGAGAAAACCTGGTGAAAAACATATTCTTAAAATTATTCTTATCATAAAGTTCACAAGCACAAGCTACACATTCCAAGACAGCAAACAAGATTAAAAACATGAACTTTTAGGAAAGTTTAAGTAAAAAGACAAAAATGCAAAACACTTAAGAATAATGTTGCAAAACTAAATTTTAGCTCCAAAATGATCAAATAGCTATAGAGAAATACTGGCTAATTCACCGGCATAAAAAATATCTTTGAACTAGATATTCTGGAAAACAGGAAAGTTTAAGAAAGCAAACAATGACCCAAACTCTATTAAATACCAATTCTGTCTTGATCATAACAAATTTTCTTAATTTCCAAATGAGATTAATGTAAAAATCAACACATACAAAAAGCACAATTTCTATTTTCTCACTGTATGTCCTTGGCATTCAGAAGAGTCCATTCATCACTAAGAACCACCTAAGGGAGAAAGGTTAGTAAGTCTCCCATGCATAGTCTTTCAGGGTAAAATTGAACCACCTGAACACTGGGCAAAGTTTTATCTGTAAGTACATGTGTACTTTTCTCCTGTTGGAAGGGTCCAGCATGTTTGGACTCTCAAAAAATGTTTGACTCAAGAAGAGTTGCAAACCACTGTGCTATGAGAAGGCATATTACTGATAGCATCAAAAACAGACCTAACGACCTGGGACCAACCTTAAAGATCAAAAAAGAAATTTCAAAAAGGCAGTCCAATAAAATCTCAACAGCACTCAAGGGCACTGTTACATTTTGACACATTATGATTTTTAGATTTCATAATTAGGATCTTGAATCATCAAGAAATGGTTGTTTTCTTAAATTCAATTACCCACTTTACTACATACCCTTCCCTGGGGTCCACTGGATGCCAAGGAGCAGGTAAAGTCACGAAAAACTTATTTATTTATTTTCTTGTAGCATCAGTTTTATTCAAAGAATTAAGTAATTTTAAACTGATGATGAAGAATTTTAAAATTTACATTAACTTAAAATATAAAACATATGGAAGACTTTATCCACTTTGCAATTAAAAATTATATTCTACATGAAATAGTCTTCTTTTGACTTAAAAAAGTCACAAGTTACAGAAAGTTTCTGAGGCCTTCTCAAAACTTTGAGGCCTTCTCAAAACATAGAGGCCTTCTCTATAACGCCTCCATGACCACTTATATACAAGTAACTTCTTCTCTTGTGTTCTATCCTTCCTATACATACTTCTCAGAGCCCATAAAATAAACTTCCACCTGCACTAAGTCTCTTCACAGTAGGGATTAGTTTGGTTTTGTTTTAAATTTAGCATCCTCAGTATCTACCATAGCTCTAGGCCCATAGTTTAAGTTTGGTAAGAAGCAATTACTTCCTTCTGGATTAAGGATTTATTTTTACTCCAATTCACCATTTCACTCATGATCCCAACTTTTGCCTTAGGAAAGACATATGTGCAAACCCGTTAAAAAAAAAATCTCTATTTTAAACCTAAAGAGTAAAACAGTGAGCTACAACTGTAGCCACTATAGTAGAGGTGCTTTAAATAACTTAAAATTTGAAGAAATAAAAATTCTAGACATATTTTAAATGCATTAAAGCATTCATGACTCATTTGCACACTTATCCCTCATCACTAAACTCTTTCACCTACTTTTTGGTTTTTGTTTTTGGCTAAAGGACAGAAATATAAAGGATCTGAAATTTAACTTTGATGAACTACTCATATTAGCTCAGGTACAAATTTTAAAGTACTTAGAACTGAAAATCTCAAAGACTACATGAGCCAAAATCATCTTAGGTAAAACAACTGAAGTTAAAAGTTATTTCAATATATGAATTATTTTACTTACCCATCGGAAATCCTTCCCATCAAATTTTCGGGCGTTTGTAAATAAAACAGTTCTAGCTGGCATGTTAATCCCCATAGCAAAAGTCTCAGTGGCAAATAAGGCCTAAATGAATAAGTATACAATTAAACACATATTTTAAACTGAAAAACTAGTTTCGTTAATAAATTACTCAAGTATAAATAAATCATTAATTTAAAAAATTAGTTAATGAAATTTTACAAAAATAAGACACGCTATCCGAGGTGTATTTCAGTATTTTATATACAAAATTATTAAATTTACATATAATTATGTATATTAAATTTATATAATAATATTTAATGTCCCTTGGATCCCAGAAATTTTTTAATTCAGGGAAAATAGTCTTTCTTTCTGTAACTCCAGTGGTGGTAACTTGGAGAGACTACTACTGGTCTAATGGACAAAGCGTTATTAGGCTGGAGAATATTTTTCTAAACAGTCTCATTTCCTGGTTTCTTCATTGATGATGCAGTGGTTTTAGAGACACCTTTAAAATCTGAGGGGAGATCAAAATCAGTGGCACTTTATGTTCACATCTAAGACTTTACCAAAGAGCACACAAAGGTATGTGTACAAGTTAAGTCACTGAAGTACTGTTAAATAATCTAAATTTTCATCAATAGGCAACAATATAAAAACACTTTATTTCATCAACTTAACAGAATGCTATTCATCTGTTAAAAAGAATGAATAGCAATGCATATGAAGAAATTGAATAACGTGGGTAATATAATCACTTTTGTTTACAAATTAAATCAAATGTTATTTGTATGTATCCTAGTGGATATTTCTAGGAAGTAAAAGGCAATGGTGGTCTTTAATTTTTCACTTTATGTACAGTTATTCTATTTGAATTCTACAATCCACAAGTATCACTTAAAAGATTCTTTAAAATGGGTCTCAACAAAACATGCAATCTATATGAGGACATCAACAGGGCCTTACCAGGACCCAGGTACAAATAGTGACCAATTCTTTATCTAAAATACCTCAAGTATGGTCTTTAGGGTGAGTAAATTTCTTTTAAATATCCTAGTTAGTGCTGAAGTTCTCATGACAAATCTCTAATCTGATTTTTAAACATAAAATAATTTATGAATCATATAAAGGCTTACAACTATATTTTGGAGTTGTTTCCCATTTTCAACATCCCATTACTGGGTACAGACATCAACATAATATTAAAAATTAAATTAGACTCTCTTTGGTTTAAATGAGAACATCCTAAAAACTCTTTCATAAGTGTAAACAGCAATTCTCCTTGTCTTTTCTAAACTAGTCCTTTTAATCTGTATACAGAATGGAGTCCACTTACAGTATCAACTTCAGGTCTGAAAATTAAACAGCACCTTCTGGAAAATTCTACACTGTATTCAGTAATGATACCATTTCTTACTTTAAGACTAGGAAAAGAAACAAATGACTTTTACCTATAGTCCAAAATTTATGAAGTATAACACTGTATACAAAAATAAGTTCATTACCTAAGCCGTTCCGTTCGACTTACTTAAATAACAATTAAAAAAAGTTGCCTACAAACAGTGTTCTTGATAACTTTCAAACTGCTCACATAACACAATTTTAGGGCATAATAAATAAAATAAAATCATACCTTTATCAATCCTTCAGAAAAGAGAATTTCTATAGTTTCTTTCAAAATAGGAAGTAAACCACCATGGTGAATACCAATGCCCCTCTTCAAGAGAGGAAGTACATGTTCAACCTACGATTGGATTCAATTTTATTTTTAAAAAGATGTGAGGAAAAGAACTTTTAAAATGTGAAACTAACAAAATTAAGAAAAATCAGTAATCAAGAAAGAATGCTGTTTAAAGAAATTTTATATAACTTTTCCAGAAAAACTAGAAAGCAAACCCATATTCCCACAATTAAACTTAAAACACAATAAAATTCTGTCCTAGCTTTAATATGAAAGGCATGTTTAAATAAACTTGATAAATGTTTTGCTTCCTCATTCAAATTTTCCAGCATTACTTCATCTCCTCTAAAAAAATTAAAGGTTATGACAGCAAAGTTTGCATCTGCATGAAATAAACTTAAAAAATACCAGCCAGGAGTTCCCTGGTGGCACAGTAGTTAAGAATCCGGCTGCCAATGCAGGGGACACGGGTTCGAGCTCTGGTGCAGGAAGATCCCACATGCCGCGGAGCAACTGGGCCCGTGAGCCACAATTACTGAGCCCGTGCTCTAAAGCCCGTGAGCCACAACTACTGAGCCCGCGTGCTTAGAGCCCATGCTCCACAACGAGAGAGGCCACTGCAGTGAGAAGCACGTGCACCACAATGAAGAGTAGCCCCCGATCGGCACAACTAGAGAAGGCCTGTGCACAGCAACGAAGACCCACTGCAGCCAAACTAAATAAATTAAAAAAAAAAAAATACTAGCCAACTCAAACCAAAAGAAAATAAATAACTATAAAGCATATTTAATATAAATATGTACTTTATCTAAAAACGAATGAATTACTGAAGAGTTCATTAACACTATTAAATACCATTAAATTTTACTATTAGAAGTGTGCTAGGATAACAAGTATGTATAAAGACATGGCTCAGCCCTTAGATACTAATAATTCAGCTGGAAAGAAAAATTACAATAAGATTTCATAAATTAAATACCATTTTAAATACCAAGAAACATGCAATTGCAGTCTTATCATAAATCCCACACAAATCAAAGCAAACATCTGTAAGCAGAGTATGACCTTCCAATTTTTCTTTTCACAAAATAAAACTATCATATAGTATTAGGTTGGGCTAAAGCATTAGTTCTCAGTTTCGGATGCACATTAGAACAACCAGGGGAGTTTCTGAAATATTCTAACGATCAGGACACACACCAGACAATTAAATCAGAATCTCTGGAGTGGCAACAAGACATCAGTATATTTTAGAACTCCTAAGGCAATTCTAATAGTCAAAAGAAAAAACCACTTTAATTAATTAAAGCAAAGTAGAAATCAAATTTCTCATTAAACTTAGGTTTGCTCTATTGTTTTGTTTGGTAGCCTTATGAATTAAGAAATTCACTGACTTCAAATTAGCATTAAAAATTTTGTAGTATTAGGAACAGAAGTAGTAATTTCCAGATCATGCTAGCTTTCAGAGAAAAGTTTCTTCAAGGCAGCAAATGTTTCCTTTTGTCACCTTCTTAGAAGTTCAAAATAAGAATCAAGGTATCATTTCAGTGCACAATGCAACATATTTACTGCAGTATGCAAACAGTGAAATATATAATATAGTAACAAATCCAGGAAATACAAAGTGAATATACACTATCTGTTAATAGCCACAGTCTACTTAATGACATAAAACACACCTGAGGGAGCTTTTTATCTTCATCTGACAAGCAGTCAATTGCGTTACTGAATACTTCTTCAACCATCTTCTTTTCTTCATCTAAGAGAGAAAACCCAAGGGCATATAAGTATCTAAATGAGTCAGTGATAACAAATTTCACACACTGCAAAGAATAAGAGTCTATAAAGAGTAAAAGTAAAGACTCATTATTTTAGATAGGCAGAAGGTAAAGTAGATCAAATTTTCTACATAATTATTTAATAAAATTCATTGCCTTTCAAAACAGATCTAGCAGAGTTAGTCCACGAGTAAAAAGTACTATCTTATAAAAGCAGTAACAGTAACTACGCTAGGTATCTACATGCAATATTTAAGTCAAAAAATTATAGGACACAGGGATTATTATTACTCACTATTAAGGAAAGTAAGGCATTGAGCAAATAATGGGCATTGGTATTAACGTTACATCAGCAATTCCAAAGCCTATGCTCTTAACCATTACACTGCCTTCTTATAAAGTGACTATTTGTCAATAAGTATTTGTTGACTTTATCAATATATAACCCTGCAACATCAAGCACATACAGCACTGGTAGTTATAAGAAAACATTTCTAAGTAGAGCAATTCACTCAGTCAAAAAATATATATATTATTGGCTTTAGGAGGGTATATGGGTTGTCTGTCATTTGTTATTTTTTACCCATGGAAAAGTAAAAATTAGCTTTAAAATCATGGGATTAGTTCTGTGCCTTGATAAAGAAAACAAGACAACTGAAATTTGATTCTGCATGACTGAAGATATTATTTACTTCTCACTGCACAGGATCAGATATGTAAAAGGACGAAATGAATGACAACTGGGTTGGTATTTGGCATGCTGCAATTTTTGCCTAGGCTATGCTACTATCTAGCTGTGTGACTTTTAAATGGTTACATTTACAGTTAATAAATGAGAATAATATATTCATTTGCTAGAAGTTATTTTACTTTATTCAAAAATTATACCACAGTTAGGTACAGGGGCAGGTCTCCCCAGTTTGGATTTCTAGAAGAATGAAACATAACAGAAGGTAGTCTGACCAAGAGACTAACCCTAAGTTATCAGACAGAAAACCACAATAACCAAAGAGCTATGGCAATGAAGTATAAGAAGGTATGAGTCTAATATTTCTTACTAGGGGTCTTTGGGTTTTATATAGAACAATGTATTATACTTACCTTCCAATAAAAGAAGACAGAAGAAAGGAAAAGAAATGATAAATTGAGGGCCTTAAAGCTTTTACAAATGTGATGTAACTACTGCTGTAACTGTAAGGTGAACTGCAAATTCTAACAATACACAAAAATGTCTTACCAGAAATATATTTACGCTAATTTTCACGTAACATTAAAACTATACTGAAATTATATAGTACCTGTGTTGAAATCTAATTTGGTCATTTGAAGTGCGTAGGCTTCACAATCTTTCTTACTAAAACTGAAAATAATTACAGGTTGAAAGTTTCTTTCCATAATCATCTTCACAATCTTGAACACATTTGATGGTCCTGCAAAAAAGGTACATAAACCATATCCAAAAATTAACTCAAAATGGATTGAAGACTTAAATGTAAAATCTAAAACTACAAAACTCTTAAAAAATATATAGGAGTACACCTTCATGATGTTGGGTTAGGCAAAGCACTCTTAGATATGATACCAAAAGCATAAGCCACAAAAGAAAAAAAAAAAACCTGATAAACTGGATTTCACCAAAATTTAAAACTTTTGTTACTTCAACAGACACCAACAATAAAGATAACTCTAACTCACAGAATGGAAAAAAATATTTACAAATCAGATATCTAATAAAGGTCTAGTATCTAGAGTATAAAAGAATCCTTACAACTCAACAACAAAAAGACTGTAATTTTTGAATGGGCCAAGGATTTGAATAGATATTTCTCCAAAGATAAACAAATGGCCAGTAAGTACAGGATCTTCATTAGCCAACAGAGAAATGTAAATAAAAACCACACTGAGATATGACTTCATACATACTAGGATGACCATAATCAAATAGACAGGCTACATTAAAGTACTGGCAAGGATGTGGAAGAAATGGATACCTCATATCCTCCTGATGACAATGTATAATGGGGCAGACACTTTGGAAAATAACTTGGCAGTTACTGAAAAGGTTAAACATAGAATTATCATATGACTCAGCAATTGCACTAGGTATATTCTCATGAGAAAAGAAAACACGTTCACACAAAAACTTGTAGTACACAAATGTTTACAGCAGCATTAGTCACAACAATCAAAAAGTTGAAAACAACCTAACTGTTCATCAACTGAAGAATGAATAAATACAATGTAGTAAAATCATACAATGGAATGTTATTTGACTATAGAAAAGAATGAAGTACTGACATATGCTATAACATGGATGAATCTTGAAAACAAGCTAAGTTGCAAAACACCACATATATCATGATTCCATTTATATGAAATGTCTAGAAAAGGAAAATAGAAATAGAAAGTAGATTAGTGATTGCCTAAGGCTGAGGGGTGGTGGGGAAGAGGTTGGGAGTAAATGAAGAATGACTGCTAATGGGTATGGGGTTTCTTATTGCATTAATGAAAATGTTCTAGAATTAGATAGTAGTTGCACAATTTTGTGAATATACTAAAATCCACTTAATTGTACCCTTCTTAAAAATGGTGACTTCTATGATATGTGAATTGTATCTCAATAAAAAAACTGTGGGGACAGCTGCATAATTCTGTGAATGGACTAATAACTGTTGAATTGTATACTTTAATGGGTGAATTGTATATGAACTATATCTCAGTAAATGTCATAGAGGAAAAAGAGATTAAAACTTTATTCACCCAATTTTATCATACACTATCTAGATCTTTATACAGTCCCCTGAGGGGGAAAAAGTTAAATAAAAAAACCCCAAAAAATGTAATCTGAAAATACAATTTACATGTAAAATTCTCTTAAAACAAAGTTCCAAATTACCTTTTGTTCCTCCTTTTCTCCCCTTCTGATCTCCTTTTGCCAAATCACCAGCATCTCGAAGTACCTGCATCGCAGTATTAAAATTATCCTCTCTGAAGTCACCCTGGAATCACAAAATTTTTCTGTGTAACTTAGTATCTAATCATAATGCAAATATTTTTTCATACCTCAAAACAAAGCTTCCTCAAATAATAAATAATTTAATATAATAATACAACTGGGAAAAGCAAAACATAAGATATCTGAAACATGTCCAGAGTCCCTTATTCTCAAGGCATTTAAAAAATACTGGAAAAGGAAGGAAATCTAATTCATGCATTAAAAAATACGAGTCTTAAATATAATTTTTGAAATAAAAATACATACACAAAAAACCAACAATAACTCTGGACCACAAAACTACTTAAGAAAAAAAACGGATCTCTGCCATTCTCTAGTTTAAAGAAAAATGGCTATAAACAGCAAAGTATGATATTATAGATATAAGAATTATAATTACTCCCTTACATTTTCATCAACCACAAGGTGCAGACCATCTCCCCCTGCTGGAAAAATGTAGTGCTGTAATGGAGTAGGCCGATAATCTGTGTAAATTACATGACAAGGCTGTAAAAACAAAGAAAAGTAATTAACCATATATTTTATTTCTTCAAAATAATACCATGTATATGACCTACCTAAAAGACCTTAAGGAGACAAATTTTTGAATTCAACATTTCAAAAAGAAAAAAGTTTTTTTAAAAAAACCCTTAAGTCAGGAAGAGAAAAATGGGGAAAAATGAGGTCTATCAAATTATACTACCATCTGTTCAATTTTACTAATTCCCTAATCAGGGATAAATATCAATACATGATTTGAGTTTCCATATGATCTTGGATCCATACCCTAGACCTGTGATGCCATAATTAAAGAAGACTTCAATTTCTCTGTAGCAGCAGTAATGGTGACACAGAATGCTCCCTGAGGTAAAATAGAACTTTTCTAGCCCAGAGACTTTTCAAAGCTTTACTAAAAGAGCAGGTTGATCTAACTCCTCCAGAAGATCCACTGTGTTTCTATCCTACAGAAGCAACATGATGTTACAAAAATGCCATTAGAGAGCTTATAAATGGATAAAAAATAAATTTTCAGCATTCTGGTATAAGGGAAAAATAAGGGCAGAAAAATAAAACCAAGAATAAATTTAGTACACATGAACAAAAGCTTGTTATAAGGTCCTTTAATGCTGCTAAAATTAGACTAGAAAAACAAAAAGAAAATACAGTCAGTAAAAAGTCTGCATTCACATGAAAACAATCAACTCACACTCTCAGAAGATGCCCAGCTTTTTCCCAGTACCGAGGTCTTAGAGAAAATTCTCTACTGTGTACTCATGGTTCATTGTATGAATAGATAGTTTCCAAACCTGGCAGGTCATCGTGATCAATTTGGGAGCATTTAAAAGTTAAAGGTTTCAAAACCCAAGACCCTACTCCCAGAGATTTTGATGTATTGGGTTTGAGATGGGACTCAGAAAATTCACACTTATAAAAAAATTAGTCGGTTGATTGTGATAAGCTTGCTCGATTTAAAAAGTAGTTTCACATTAAAATGTCTTTATTCTAGGCAGCATCAGGAACGAAGTACAGGATATAGTAAGGCCAACTTGTAACATTTTAAATACGGAAAACATCAAAAAAGGGAAAGAAAATACCTGTTTGTGTAAGTGGCAAATCCATTCAGCAAACTGCCGGGCATTTGGAATAGTAGCCGAAAGAAAGACATAGTGAACATTATCAGGAAGCAAAATAATAGTTTCTTCCCACACAACACCACGCTCTGAAAAATACAAATACACCTTGGAATTCAATGTTACTTTATTATTTTCTCTCAAGCTCAATAATTAGAAATACAGACCATGTTGCACAAGGATATTTTTAGCCACAGACCCTTACTGTAAACTACTTTAGTTCTAACCATGAATTCATTTAGTAGAAAATTAGTAGACTAAACCAGCATAAACACAATGTACTCTGAAATAACAGCCTGCAAAAAGCAGTGCCAAACTGAATCCTGTTCAAACAGCCTAACAAGAGTCCCAGGACAATGGAAACAGTATTTCCATCTCACTTAGAGAAGCATAAGTTGTTGGCTTATAGAAAGTCACAGTAACAAATTTCAAAGAAACACCATTACTACAGCATATAGCATCGTTCATCTAAATTACCATCATGATCTCCAGAGATGAAAGATTTGATAAACAAAACTATAAGTCAGATGGAAAAAAAATGGAAAAATCCATGTGAGAATTTCCCTCCCATAAATGAACAAATCAATACAGGATTCATGATTTAAAAACCAAAATAACTGTTTAGAACCTAATCTTATGAATTTCACAAAAGTGAAATTTCTAAAAAGGGTAAATGATTTCTTTAACTTGTATTATTACTTTCACTATGAATACAGGTTAACTCACTGCTTTAATTCAAATAAAAACTAAGCTTTAAGTGTGTACATATTAAACATTTAACTTTTAAATGTGTTTGTTAACTTTCGCCCTGCAAGTTCCACCCAAAATTCCAAGTAAACTTACTTTTCCATTACAGTAGTGCAAAAGTTCAAGTAAAGGGATAAATTTTTTGCTCATTTTTATTTCATAATCCTCATTTTATTTTTACCATAAACATGCACTTATTTAAAAAAAACAATAAATAAAAATCAAGAATGTTAACTTTGTAGGCTAGAAGTTTTAGAAATTCTTTAACGTTAGTTACACTAGAGAGCTCTCTATTAGAGGGAACTAATTTTAATTCCATTTTTAAAATGTGAAATTGCATTTTTTCACCCAGAAGTTGTTACTTTTTAAGAAGCTATAACTGAATGAGATCCTACTGGAAACAGCACATCATGTTATCCACAAATTAGTTTATAAGAACTCTACTCACATGGAAGATCAACAACTACTTGTTCAAAATTCCTAATGCCATTCTTTTTTTTTCTTAATATCTTTATTGGAGTATGATTGATTTAGTGTTGTGTTAGCTTCTGCTGCATAACAAAGTGAATCATCTATATGCATACATATATCAACATATCCCCTCCCTCTTGCATCTCCCTCCCACCCTCCGTATCCCACCCCTCTAGGTGGTCACAAAGCACCAAGCTGATCTCCCTGTGCCATGCAGCTGCTTCCCAATAGCTATCTCATTTTACATTTGGTACTGTATATATGTCAGTGCTACTCTCACTCTTCGTCCCAGCTTACACTTCCCCCTCCCCATATCCTCAAGTCCATTCTCTATCTCTGTGTCTTTATTCCTCTCTTGCCCCAAGGTTCTTCAGAACCTTGGTTTTTCCTTTTTAGATTCCATATACATGTGTTAGCATACGGTATTTGTTCTCTTTCTGACATACTTCACTCTGTATGAGAGACTCTAGGTCCATCCACCTCACTATAAATAATTTCGTTTCTTTTTATGGCTGAGTAATATTCCATTGTATATATGTGCCACATCTTCTTTATCCATTCATATGTCAATAGACACTTAGGTTGCTTCCACGTCCTGGCTATTATAAATAGTGCTGCAATGAATATTGTGGTACATGACTCTTTCTGAATTATGGTTTTCTCAAGGTATATGCCCAGTAGTGGGACTGCTGGGTCATATGGTAGTCCTATTTTTAGTTTTTTAAGGAACCTCCATACTGTTCTCCACAGTGGCTGTTATCAATTTACATTCCCACCAACAGTGCAAGAGGGTTACCTTTTCTCCACACCCTCTCCAGCATTTACTGTTTGTAGATTTTTTGATGATGCCCATTCTGACCGATGTGAGGTGGTACCTCATTGTAGTTTTGAGTTGTATTTCTATAATTATTAGTGATGTTGAGCATCTTTTCATGTGTTTGTTGGCAATCTGTATATCTTCTCTGGAGAAGTGTCTATTTAGGTCTTCTGCCCATTTCTGGATTGGGTTGTTTTTTTGATACTGAGCTGCATGAGCTGCTTGTATATTCTGGAGATTAATCCTTTGTCAGTTGCTTCACTTGCAAGTATTTTCTCCCATTCTGAGGGTTGTGTTTTGGTCTTGTTTATGGTTTCCTTTGCTGTGAAACAGCTTTTAAGCTTCATTAGGTCCCATTTGTTTATTTTTGTTTTTATTTCCATTTCTCTAGGAGGTGGGTCAAAAACGATCTTGCTGTGATTTATGTCATTGTGTTCTTCCTATGTTTTCCTCTAAGAATTTTAGTGTCTGACCTTACATTTAGGTCTCTAATCCATTTTGAGTTTATTTTTGTGTATGGTGTTAGGGAGTGTTCTAATTTCATTCTCTTACATGTAGCTATCCAGTTTTCCCAGCACCACTTATTGCAGATGCTCTTTTCTCCATCATATATTCTTGCCTCCTTTATCAAAGATAAGGTGACCATATGTGCATGGGTTTTTCTCCGGGCTTTCTACCCTGTTCCATTGATATGTGTTTCTGGTTTTTGTCAGTACCATACTGTCTTGATTACTGTAGATTTCTAGTATAGTCTGAAGTCCAGGAGCCTGATTCCTCCAGCTCTGTTTTTCTTTCTCAAGATTGCTGTGGCTATTTGGGATCTTTTGTGTTTCAATACAAATTGTGCAATTTTCTGTTCTACTTCTGTGAAACATGCCATTGGTAGTTTGATAGGGATTGCACTGAATCTGTAGATTGCTTTGGGTAGTACAGTCATTTTCACAATGTTGACTCATACAGTCCAAGAACACAGCATATCTCTCCTTCTCTTTGTATCACCTTTAATTTCTTTCATCAGTGTCTTATAGTTTTCTGCATACAGGTCTTTTGTATCCTTAGGTAGGTTTATTCCTAGGTATTTTATTTTTGTTGCAGTGGTAAATGGGAGTGTTTCCTTAATTTCTCTTTCAGATTTTTCATCATTAGTGTATAGGCATGCAAGAGATTTCTGTGCATTAGTTTTGTACCCTGCTACTCTACCAAATTTATTGATTAGCTCTACTAGTTTTCTGGCAGCATCTTTTGGATTCTCTATGTAGAGTATCATGTCGTGTGGAGAGAGCGACAGTTTAACTTCTTTCCGATTTGGATTCCTCTTATTTCTTTTTCTTCTCTGATTGCTGTGGGTAAAACTTCCAAAACTATAAAAGTGGTGAGAGTGGGTAACCTTGTCTTGTTCCTGATATTAGAGGAAATGGTTTCAGTTTTTCACCATTGAGAATGATGTTGGCTGTGCATTTGTCATATATGGCCTTTATTATGTTCAGGTAGGTTCCTTCTATGCCTCTCTTCTGGAGAGCTTTTATCATAAATGGGTGTTGAATTTTGTCAAAAGGTTTTTCTGCATCTATTGAGATGATCATATGGATTTCATCCTTCAATTTGGTTAATATGGTGTATCACACTGACAGATTTGCATATATTGAAGAATCCTTGCATTCCTGGGATAAACCACTTGATCGTGGTGTATGATCCTTTTAATGTGCTGTTGTATTCTGTTCGCTAGCATTTTGTTGAGGATTTTGCATCTATGTTCATCAGAGACGTTGGCCTGTAGTTTTCTTTTTTTGTGACATCTTCGTCTAGTTTTGGTATCATGGTGATGGTGGCCTCATAGAAAGAGTTTGGGACTGTTCCTCCCTCTGCTGTATTTTGGAAGACTTTGAGAAGGACAGGTGTTAGCTCTTCTCTAAGTGTTTGATAGAATTTGGCTGTGAAGCCATCTGGTCCTTGGCTTTTGTTTGTTGGAAGATTTTTAATCACAGTCTCAGTTTCAGTGCTTGTGATTGTTTATTTTTTCTATTTCTTCCTGGTTCAGTCTCAGAAGGCTGTGTTTTTCTAAGAATGTGTCCATTTCTTCCAGGTTTGCCATTTTATTGGCATACAGTTGCTTGTAGTAATCTCTCATGATCCTTTGTATTTCTGCATTGTCAGTTGTTACTTCCCCTTTTTCATTTCTAATTCTGTTAATTTGAGTCTTCTCCCTTTTTTTCTTAGTGAGTCTGGCTAATGGTTTATCAATATTCTTTATCTTCTCAAAGAACCAGCTTTTAGTTTTATTGATCTTTGCTACTGTTTCCTTCATTTCTTTTCCATTTATTTCTGATCTTTATGATTTCTTTCCTTCAGCTAACTTCAGGGGTTTTTTCTTCTTCTTTCTCTAATTGCTTTAGGTGTAAGATTAGGTTGTCTGAGATTTTTCTTGTTTCTTGAGGTCGGATTGTATTGCTATAAACTTCCCTCGTAGAACTGCTTTTGCTGCATCCCATAGGTTTTGGGTCTCTGTATTTTCATTGTTATTTGTTTCTAGGTATTTTTTTATTTCCTCTTTGATTTCTTCAGTGATCTCTTGGTTATTTAGTAGTGCACTGTGTAGCTTCCACGTGTTTGTATTTTTTACAGATTTCTTCCTATAACTGATAGCTAGTCTCATAGTGTTGAGGTCGGAAAAAATATCTGATATGATTTCAATTTTCTTAAATTTAACAAGGCTTGATTTGTGACCCAAGATAAGATCTATCCTGGAGAATGTTCCATGAGCACTTCAGAACAAAGTGTATTCTGTTGTTTTTGGATGGAATGTCCTATAAATATCAATTAAGCCCATCTTAATGTATCATTTAAAGCTTGTTTCCTTATTTATTTTCATTTTGGATGATCTGTCCATTGGTGAAAGTGGGGTGTTAAAGTCCCCTACTATGATTGTGTTACTGTCGATTTCCCTTTTTATGGCTGTTAGTATTTGCCTTATGTATTGAGGTACTCCTATGTTGGGTGCATAAATATTTACAATTGTTATATCTTCTTCTTGGATCAATCCCTTGATCATTATGTAGTGTCCTTCTTTGTCTCTTGTAATAGTCTTTATTTTAAAATCTATTTTGTCTGATATGAGAATTGCTACTTCAGCTTTCTTTTGATTTCCATTTGCATGGAATATCTTTTTCCATCCCCTCACTTTCAGTCTGTACGTGTCCCTAGGTGTGAAGTGGGTCTCTTGTAGACAGCATATATATGGGTATTGTTTTGGTATCCATTCAGCCAATTGATGTCTTTTGGTTGGAGCATTTAAACCATTTATATTTAAGGTTATTATCAATATGTATGTTCCTATTACCATTTTCTTAATTGCTTTGGGTTTGTTTTTGTAGGTCTTTTCCTGCTCTTGTGTTTCCTGCCTAGAAAATCTCCTTTAGCATTTGTTGTAAAGCTGGTTTGGTGGTCCTGCATTCTCTTAACTTTTGCCTATCTGTAAAGGTTTTAATTTCTCCATTGAATCTGAATGAGATCCTTGCTGGGTAGGGTAATCTTGGCTGTAGGTTTTTCCCTTTCATCACTTTAAATATGTCCTGCCACTCCCTTCTGGCTTGCCGAGTTTCTGCTGAAAAATCAGCTGTTAACCTTATGGGGATTCCCTTGTATGTTATTTTTCCCTTGCTGCTTTTAATATTTTTACTTTGTATTTAATTTTTGATAGTTTGTTTAATATGTGTCTCAGTGTGTCTCTTTGGGTTTATCCAGATGGTAGTCTCTGTCCTTCCTGGACTTGACTATTTCCTTTCCCATGTTAGAGAAGTTTTTGACTATAATCTCTTCAAATATTTCCTCAGTTCCTTTCTTTGTCTCTTCTTCTGGGAACCCTATAATTCGAATGTTGCTGCATTTAATGTTGTCCCAGAGGTCTCTGCGACTGTCCTCAAGTCTTTTCATTCCTTTTTGTTTATTCTGCTCCCTGGCAGTTATTTCCACCATTTTATCTTCCAGCTTACTTATCCGTTCTTCTACTTCAAGTATTCTGTTATTGATTCCTTCTAGAGTATTTTTAATTTCAGTAACTGTGCTGTTCATCACTGCTTGTCTGCTGTTTCGTTCTTCTCGACCCTTGTTGTTTCTTGTCTTTTCTCCATTCTGTTTCCGAGATTTTGGATCATCTTTACTATCATTATTCTGAATTCCTTTTCAGATAGGCTGCTTATGTTATCTTCATTTATTTGGTCTTGTAGGTTTTTACCCTACTCCTTTGTCTGTTACATATTCTTTTGCCATTTCTTTTTTTTGTTTTTTGGATGGGTGCTGCTGCATTCCTGTCTTATTGGTTGTTTGGCCTGAGATGTCCATCACTGGAGTTTGCAGGCAGTTAGATAGAACTGGTTCCTAATGCTGCGATAAGCACCTCCGGGAGGCCTCACTCAGATTGATATTCCCTGTGGTCCGAGATTCTCTGTTAGTCCAGTGGTTTGGACTTGGAGCTCCCACCACAAGAGCTCGGGCCCAACTTCTGGCCTGGGAACCAAGATCCTGCAAGCTTCATGGTGCAGTTAAAAAAAAAAAAAAAGAAGAAGAAAGGAAAAAGGAGCAGTACAATATCAAGAACATAAAAGAAAATAAAATCAGAAAGATAAAGGTATATTAGGAAAAATAAAACTATAATTGAAACAACTGCAACAAGGTGAAATAAAACCACAGGAGAAGGAAAAAAAAGGGGGGGGGTGGACAACAAGTCAAAAGGAGAGATCACTAACAAAGTATAAAGAATAAAATAAAATTAGAAAAATAAAAGATTTATTAGGAAAAATAAAAATAGAAAAGAATCAACAGCAACGAATTAACAACATAAAACAGAACCCCAATCTGAGAGAGGAAAAAGGAAACGAAAAGAAAAAAGCCTTGGCTATGTGGCCGCAGTTTAGGTAGGGGGTGGAACTTAGGTAGTGGCAGAGTTTAGGGTGGGGTGGGGCCTGTGCAGAAGGGGAGAGGCAGCATGTCGAAAGGAGGGCCTCTGGAGTGTTGGGCTCAGGAGTTAGGAGGTAGGGCCCTGACTGAGGGTGTGTGGGTGGGGTTTAGGCCCAGCTCGTTGGAGGGGTTCTCCAACTGTAGAAGTAGGGCCCTGGCTGGGGTTATAGTGGCGGGGCTTGGGCTCTGTGCTGTAGATGGGAGGCTCCAAGGGCAGAGTATTAGGTCCGGGAGCCCAAAATGCTTCCTGGTGCCTAAGTGGACAGGGAAAGCATTGGCCCCATTCCCTTCTGTTTTTTCGCGCCCCTCCCCCACCGTCTCCCCTGGGGTCTCCCCCATTGCCACTGGACCCCTGATCGTGGGTGGGTCCTGCTGGGTGCAGGAACTCCTTCTCTCCCCCAGCCACCCCTCAAGGGTGCCATCCCAGAGGTCCGGCCTTTACTTTTGCTCCCCCTTTCCTCCCTCCCACTCCCTCAGGACCCACGTGGCTGGAGGGAGACTAGGTGGGCAGAGGATCAGGCCCGGGATCTCAACAGGTTCCTGGGGGTCCAGCTGGGCAGGGGAAACCTGGCCATGATCCCTTTTGATCCTCTGCCCTCCCAATGGTTCCCCAATTTCCCGCATTGGGTGTGGGATCCCTTCCCCTCCCCAAGCCGCCCCTCAGGGATGTCAGTCCTGTCCTGCCTCCACTTCTCCTCCCATTTCACTCCCCCCACGCCCCACATCCTACACAGTCACTGGGGTTTCCTCCTGTCCCTTAGGTGTCCATGGTCCCCCACTGGTACCTGGTAGATGCCCTAGTTGTGAGGAGATGCGAATTCCGCGTCCTCCTAGCACGCCATCTTGACTCCGCCCTACCTAATGCCATTCTTAAATAAAATACATGCTCACATCTCAACAACACTACAGAATATACCTGAATCTCTCATGTAATGAATTTCATCAAATATGACCCAAGCAACTTCTCGCATAACTTCAGAACCTCTGTACAGCATACTTCTCAAAATCTAAAGAAAGAGGAGAAGATTTAGCAGGATTCTGACATACCAAAAGCTCTTCTATCTAACAAGAAATTTTGGATATTCTTTTTTAATGGAAAGATTAAAATAATTTTAGGGAGATACATATCTCTAAAATACATAATATTCCTTCCCTAAATCCAAAATAAATGACTTCTCAAGTAAGTAATCAGATATAATCCATGGAAACAATTATCATCTCCATATCCATATATCCTGAATAAGAAGCCACTTCCTTGCATGTACAGCACTTAACCCAAGACCTACACTTGCTAGAATACGAGAATAACTTGAAGTTATCTTCTATCTAACACAATGGATCTTATACTGTTATCCATTTTTTCTACCTCATCTTACCAGTATGAATACTTTCTAACAACCGTTATTCTGATTTCTGAGTTAAATACATCTTCCACGGATGGAAGAAAGTTTTGAGAATGGAAAATAAACTTACTTTAGGCACCACGATGAAAAGTGAGCAATGCTTTTGGGTAACTCTAAAAGCCAGAAGCTAATTTACACTCTCTAGTGTACCATGTCTTTGTAGAATGCAATGATATAATTCAAGCATGTACAAAAATACTTAGTAAAGACAGCTAATAGTGTCCAAAATGTAAGATGTTACAAAGATATGCAAAACTTAACTGTGATTATGGAAAGAAGCTAAACATAACTGGGTGTTTTAAAAAGTTAGTTATCTATTTGTATCAACACTCAGATACAGAAGAAAAAAAATCACACAGAACAAGGAGCCACTACATATTCGAAACTATGTACTGAAATCCTTGAAATTATACAAAACCATCAAATTATTTTCAAGTCACTGATAATACACCTTTAAAAATATCTTGTGAAGAAAAAACTGCATCTATATTATGACAAATAACAGAAATATTGGTAATTTACAACTAAATTCAATTACTAGAACTTGTTTTAAGATGAACTCTATCCCTTTCAAGTAAATCTACTCAGACAGCAAAATGTTACATTTTTATTGATACAGAGCAAGTAATAAAACATTATCTGTTTTAACTGAATAACCACATTAATTAAAAGGAAAATTAATTTAATTAAATTGAGACACCATATAAATTACCTCTGTGGTCATAACAAGACAAGATGCTGTAGGATTAATAGTAACATCTCCAGTCATCAGACCAACATCTTGAAATTCTTCATACATTTCACGGTATTTCTGGTTACTCAGGGCCTTAATTGGGCTAGTAAATATTACACGCTGTTTTTCCCTTAAGGCCAATGCAATGGCATATCTAAAAATGTGAAAACAAATAAGAATAAAGAATTTACAAAACCATGTCTTTAGAAGTATGTGATTTAAAAAATTCTATTCATATATAGTGTCCAAACTTTCCCTAATTACGTATCTTAGATAGACTTTGCAGAATATTAATGTCTTATTCTATTTACTTTCAACAAACTATAATAATAGTAATAACGATGATAAATGTGAAGAATAGTGGTCTAAATGAATAAGAACGTTTTAAACTCTGGTCTCTTGGAGTTAATGTAACTTAATTACTAATACCAATGGATTACTAATGGTTATTACCCTATTTCTTGGAAGTAAAACACATTTGTTTCTCTAGATGGGCCTCCAAAAGTTTACAGAGCCTCTGCCTGTCAATTTATACATACACAGAGTATAAATACTTAGGAAACACTGGAAAATGAGTTTGAGTTTCACAAATAAGTTAATGCGTATGTATTCTCTCCCCACATGTATTAGTTATCAAGTCTGTCCTTTGTTTGTTTGTTAGTTTAAATAAACAGCTCTGACCTTTTTTTGGTCGGCAAACCTCTTCTTTTTTAAAGACTTATTTATTATTTAAATTTTTAATTTTATTTTTGGCCGTGTTGGGTCTTAGTTGCAGCAAGCAGGATCTTCACTGAGGTGTGTGGGCTTCTCTCTAGTTATGGTGTGTGGATTTTCCCTTCTCTAGTTGTTGCGTGGAGGCTCCAGGGCACATGGGTTCCAGAGTGCACAGGCCCTGTAGTTTGCGGCACACAGGCTCTAGTTGAGGTGCATAAACTTGGTAGTTGTGGCATGCAGGCTCAGTTGCCCTGTGGCATGTGGGATCTTAGTTCCCTGACCTGGGATCGAACCCATGTCCCCTGCATTGTAAGGTGGATTCTTTACCAGTGGACCACCAGGGAAGTCCCATCAAGTCTGTCCTTGACTGGAAATTAAGGCAGGTTCCAATAGTTCTTCTGCAGAGATTAATAGAATACAATATAGTTTTTCCTTTTTGAAGAAAATTCAGCAGAGTTAAGTATTTAAAAATAGATCATGAAATCAGGACTAAACTTAGCAGCATGGTAGATCCTCCCTACTTAAGATACAGTTCCTATCCACAACAGGCTTATAACCTATTTGGGGAAATAAAAACATGGGATTTCCCTGGTGGCACAGTGGTTGGGAATCTGCCTGCCATTGCAGGGGATACAGGTTCTATCCCTGGCCCGGGAGGATCCCAGAGGCCGCGGAGTAGCTAGGCCTGTGTGCCACAGCTGCTGAGCCTGTGCTCTGGAGCCCATGAGCCACAACTGCTGAGCCATGTGCCACAGCTGCTAAAGCCCACGCGCCTAGAGCCCATGCTCTGCAACAAGAGAAGCCAACACAGTGAGAAGCCTGCACACCTCAATGAGGAGTAACCCCCACTCGCCACAACTGGAGAAGGCCTGCGCGTGCAGCAACAAAGACCCAATGCAGCCAAAAATAAATAAATAAAAATAAATTAATTACGTACAAAAAAATTTATCCCAACCACGCCCCCAGTGAAATAAACAATTAAAAAATTAAAAGTTGTCCAAACGTGATCAAATATGAATAGTAAGAGACATACATGAAAGAGAAAAGAATATACAGATGCTACAAAAAATTAGAAGATATAAAAAGAAACAGGAAAGTGATCAATACTTAAGAAAAAGAAGCAGTCACAAGAAACTGAGTGGGCCCAGATGTTGGACTTAGCAGACAAAGACTTCAAAAAAGCTGTAACAGGGCTTCCCTGGTGGCGCAGTGGTTGAGAGTCCGCCTGCCGATGCAGGGGACATGTGTTCGTGCCCTGGTCCGGGAAGATCCCACATGCTGCGGAGTGGCTGGGCCCGTGGGCCATGGCCGCTAAGCCTGCGCGTCTGGAGCCTGTGCTCCGCAACGGGAGAGGCCACAACAGTGAGAGGCCCGCGTACTGCAAAAACAAAAAAGCTATAACATACATGTCCAAAAAATGTAAGGAAACCATGTTCTAAGAATTAAAGGAAATAGGACAATGATTCAACGAATAGGAAATCTCAACAGACACCTGAAACTATAACAACATAACCAAATGAAAACTCTACAGATGAACAGTACAATAATTGAAATGAAAAATCCACTAGGTGGCTCAAGAGCAGATCTGAGATGGCAGAAGAAAGTATCTAAATATGAAGATAGATCAACAGAAATTATCAAATCTAAACAGAGAAATAGAAGAAAAATAAACAGACACTCAAAGATCTATGCGACAACCTCAAGTGTCCAAACATAAGTTCCAAACTGAGAAAGACGCAAGATAAATATTTGAAAAAATAACAATAAAAAAACTTCCTAGATTTGTTTTAAAAAACATTATAGATACCACAAGCACAATGAACCCAAGCAGGAAAAACTTTGGAATCACACCTAGAAACACACCTAGAAACTTTCAGAGTCAAACTGCTGAAAGTGTTCAAAGTAGCAAGAGAAAAACAACTCAAAACATACAAGAGAATACCATCATAATTAAGGCTTACTTCTGATGGGAAATAATGCAGTAGAATGAAACAATGTCAGCCAAATGAGTATCCAATATTGAAAGAAAAAAAATGTCAACCAAGAATTACATATTCAGTGACATTATCCTTTCAAAAATAAAAGCAAAATAAAGACATTTACAAATAAAAACTGAGTAAATTTACTGCTAACACATCAACCCCAGAAGAAATATTCTTAAAAAATTCTTTAACTTGAATACAGAGTAAAGAATAGAGTTCTAAAAATGATAGATATGTGGGTAAATACAAGACTGTATAGGGTTTGTGCTTCTCTTTTATTCAATTAATATTTTTAAAAACATAAGACTGTTTAAAGCAAAACCATTATTTTAACATTGCATTACACTGGATTTATAACATATAGTTGAAATATATGTGATAAAAATAGCAGAAAAAAGGAGGAAGAACTATTAGAGCAAGGTAACAATATTTTACAGAAATTGTGGCTGTAATTTAGTAAAAAATGTATACTGTAAGCCCTTGAGTAATCACTAAAAACATAACTCAAAGCTAAAAAAAAAAATCAACAGAGGAATTAAAATAGTATACTAAAAAAATGTTTGTTAAATATAATAGAAGCCTGTTAAGACATGAGACACATTACTGAAAAACAACAAAATCAACCACATGAATCATTAAATCAAATTATTAAAATCATAAAGTATCTTCTCCAACCACAAAGAAATTAAATTAGAAACCAAAACAGAAAGGCGTATGGAAAATCACCAAATGCTTGAAAAGTAAACATAAGAGGAAACCAAGAGAAACTAAAAAATGAATTGATTTAAAAATAAAATGTAACTACCAAAATTTATGGGATGCATGTAAAGCAGTAGTACTAAGAGAGAAAATTATAGTTTTAAACACATTAGACAGGAAGAATAATGTAAAATCAATCTAATTCCACTTTAAGTAATTCCTTGATAGACATAGATTATCAAAACTGACTCAAGAAGAAAGCAAACTGAGTTAGGAATTAAAAAATCTTCCCATGAAGAAAAGCCTAGGTGGTTTAGATGGCTTCATTAGTAAATTCTGTCAAACATTTAAAGAGAAAATACCAAAACTACACAAATCTTTTCAGAAGACAGACCAGGAGGGAACGCTTCCCAACTTATATTATCAGGTCAGTATTAACATGGTATCAAACCTAGACAATGACCTTGTAAGAAAAGAAAATTACACACCAAAATCCCTCATGAAGATAAGATTCAAAGATATTCCAGAACAAAATATGCGCAAACTGAAACTGGCAACATCATATAAGATGATCATCTGCCATAAACAACCAGGTTTATTTCAGAAATGTAAGGATGGTTTAACAAAAAACGGATGTAATATACCACATTAACAGAGTAAAAAGCAAATACCATATCCTTGCCTCTATAGATGGAAAAAAGATTTGATAAAATACAATGCTTCTTTTTTAATCCTCAATACACTTATTTTTCCCAGCTTTATTGAGATATAATTGACATGTACCATTGTGTAAGTTTAAACTATATACTGTAAGATTTGTTACCCATATATATTGTGAAATGATTACCATAATAAGGTTAATTAACGTCTCCATCACCTAATTACCTTTGGTTTTTTTCTGGTAAAAACATTTAAGATCTACTCTCTTAGCAACTTTCAAGTGTATAACACAGTATTTTTAAAGATAATAACCATGCTCTAAATTAGATTCCCAAAACTTACTCATTTTGTAACTGGAAGTTTGTTTCCTTTTATCAATATCTTCCTACTTCCTCCACCCCGTCCACCCCAGACCCTGGCAACCATCATTGAAACTCCGTTTCAATGCGTTCAGCTTTTTTAGATTCCACGTGAAAAGTGAGATCACACAGTCTTTGTCTTTCTCTGACTTATTTGCTTATAATGCTCTCAAGGTCCATTCATGCTGTCACAAATAGCAGGATTTCCTTTTTTTGATGGCTAAATAATTTTCCATTGTGATCGACAGTGTGTGTGTATATGGATACAGACAGACAGATATCACATTTTCTTTAACCACTCATCTGTTGATGGACATAAGTTGTTTCCTTGTCTTGGGTATTGTGAATAATAGGAATGCAGATATCTCTTTGAGATACTAATTTCATTTCCTTTAGATATATATCCAGAAGTGGGACTGTTGGATTATACTCTTATTTCTAATTTTTTGAGAAACCTCCACACTGCTTTCCATAGTGACTGTACCAATGTACATTCCCACAACAGTGCACAAAGGTTCCCTGTTCTTCATACCCTTGCCAACACTTGTTATCTCTCGTCTTTTCGATAATAGCCATTCAAATAGGTGTTTTTAAATTTTTTTCATTTATTCCCAACTAAGAATAGAAACTTCCTCAAAAAAAATATATATATATGAGAAAATATTTGTGATATTGGGATAGGCAAAAATGTCTTACGTACTGACATCAAAAGCATAATCAATCCATGAAAGAAAAAACTGAGCTGAACATCAAAATAAAAATCTTTTGTTCTACAAAAGATACTATTAAGATAGTTTAAAGAATTATTTATGATGCAGTAAGACCAACATCTCAATTGTAAAAATCAGCGAAAGACTGAAATAGATATTTAAGATAAGCACAGGAAATTGATACTTAACATTTTTAGTCATCGCAGAAATTCAAAACCACTATGAGACATTACTATATACCCACTAAAATAGGTATGATCAAAAAAAGATAATGACAAGAGGTGGTAAGGACATAGAGAAACTGGCACCCTCATCCATTATCGGTAGGAACACAAAATGGTACAGCCACTTTGGAAAACAGTCTGGCAATTTACTGAACAGATAAATATATATTTGCCATAAAACCCAGCAATTACAGGTACTACCCAAGAGAAATAAAAACATGTCTACACACAGACTTGTACATGAATGTTTATATCAGAACTACTCACAATGGTCAAAAACACAAAACAACTCAAATGTCTACCAACTGAATAGGTAAATAAAATGTCAGGTATCCATAAAATGTAATACTACTTATAAATAAAAAGAAATGAACTAGTGATATATACAACATGAATGAACCTCAAAAATGTTATTCTAAACAGGGAAAAAAAAAACCACAAAAGACTCCACATTACATGATTTCATTTACATGAAACTTCTAGAAAAGGCAAAACTATTTAGACAAAGCTGATGAGTGTTTGCCTAGGGTTGGAGGTGGGAGTAGGTTGAAAGCAAACACACGTAACAAAACCGTATGTATGGAAGTGTAAAACTGGAGAGGGTTGCACAACTGTACAAATTTATTAAAACTCACTGAACTGTATACTTTAAATGGGTGAATTTAATAATATTTAAATTACATACTAATAAAGCTTTTAAAAAAGGCTTTGCATAAAATAAAAAAAACACCAGGGCCAGAAAACTACTCAATTACATAGATAATCTGGTACCAAAATGTTAACCCTAGCACCAGATTTATAAATAAAATATTACACTTGCTACAGTTACCAGCTAAAGCTGGAGTTTACCTTAAGTCCTTGAATCCCTAGGGGAAATCTTTATCTGAGATCCATGAACCACTCCCTGAAATTATAAAATATGGTATGTACATACAAATATATACCTCATCACATTTTTTTATTGAGGTAAAATTCATACAACATAAAATTAACCATTTTAAAGTGTACAATTCAGTGGCATTTAGTACATTCACTATGTTGTGCAACCACCACCTCTACCTGATTGTGAAACATAATTCTCATCCTTCCAAAAACCCCATACCCATTAGGCAGTTACTTTTTGCTCCTCTCCTTTCAACATCCCCTGGCCTCCACCAATCTTTCTGTCTCTAGGAATTTACCTGAGATATTTCACATAAATGAAGTCATACGGGATATTTCACACAAATGGAATCACACCTACTGAGTCTGGCTTCTTTTACTCAGCATGTTTCTGAGGTTCACCCACACTGTAGCATGTATCAGTACTTCACTGCTGTTACAGCTGGGTAATATTTCATTGTACAGATAAACCAGATTTATTTATCTATTCATCAACTGATGGACTTCTGGGTTGTTTCTACCTTTTCACTACTGTGAATAGTGCTGCTATGAACATTCATGTATAAGTATCTGTGTATCTGTTTTCAATTCTTTGGAGTAATATACCTAGGAGTGGAATTGCTGAGTCATATAGTAATTCTACATTTAACTTTTTGAATAAGTACCAGACTGGTTTCCACAGCAGTCCTCACCAGGTTTTCAAAGGTGTCTATAAACCTGGTGAATTTCTTAAACATCTCTTTATGTTCTCCTAACCCAGAGTATGAGAGCAGGTTTCAGCATATACATGAAAATTTCCCATACTGAAAATTAGTCTGCTTTTGTAGGAAAAATGAAAGCAAAGTTACACTAATGCCCAGAATCTTAATGACTATATATGTTGCCTTTAAATGGATAATGCACCAAACTACTGTACACTTTTCTAAGTGAGATAAAATAACTGAACTAAAAATAGTCAAACCTCTTCTATATTTGTGCCTTAGGAGGAAACTAACTTCTGACTTCAGCACCTTCTGAAAAGTGGACCAATAAAAGAATTAGTCCTACTCCACTGGATAGAACTAAGGCAGTACCTGACCATAATGTGTCTGAATCTCGGAAACAGATCAAGACTAATCTGCAATTGGCTGATGCCATTAGAATGAAAATCTAAGATCCAAAGCTTCACTTGTATAACTCCCCTGCAAAGAGAAAAATTTTGAGTTACACCTAAGCCAAGGCCTGGAAAGACTAATATACAATAACTAGATAGGCCCTGACTATCCCAAAGGACAATATTCCAGAACTCATGAAATATATCCACCATTATTCCAAGGTAAAGGTAATGATGAATAGGGAGACTGGAGCCATTTTTAAGTTTCCTTCCTCTATGATCTTCTTTACTCTTTAGGTGGTCACTGTTAAGAATACCTAATTCAGGGCTTCCCTGGTGGTGCAGTGGTTGAGAATCTGCCTGCCAATGCAGGGGACATGGGTTCGAACCCTGGTCTGGGAAGATCCCACATGCTGTGGAGCAACTAGGCCCGTGAGCCACAACTACTGAGCCTGCGCGTCTGGAGCCTGTGCTCCGCAACAGGAGAGGCCGCAATAGTGAGAGGCCCGTGCACCGCGATGAAGAGTCACCCCCGCTCGCCACAACTAGAGAAAACCCTCGCACAGAAACGAAGACCCAACATAGCCAAAAAAAAAAAAAAAAAAAGAATACCTAATTCAGCTGCTCAATAGGAAAGCTGTAATTTCTCCATAATGAAGAAATAAAATATATTATAAATTATTAATAGTTAACCTGCAAACTCAAATTGATTTTCGAAAAGATGCCAAGACTGAGGGGAAAAAATAGTCTATCAACAAATTCTGAGACAACTGGATATCCATATGCAAAACAATGAAGTTGGACCTACAAAAATAAAAAGCCCTCAAAATGGATCAAAGAACTAATATAATAGCTAAAATTACAAAACTCTTAGAAGAAAATATAGGTGTAAATCTTTGTGACCTTGATTAGGCAACAGTTTCTTATAAATGACACAAGCAACAAAAGAAAACAGATGAACTGCACTTCGTCAAATTAAAGACATCTGTACCTGAAAGAACACTCAAGAAAGTGAAAAGATGACCTACAGAATGAGAGAAAAATTTTGAAAATCATGTATCTGACAAGGAACTAGTATCAGAATACAAAACAACTATCACAATTCAACAAGACAACCCAATGAACAAGTAAAAAAAGACTTAAGCAGACGTATCTCCAAAGACATAAGAAGGCCAAAGAGCACATTAAAAAATGTTCAATATCATCAGTCATTAAGGAAGTGCAAATCAAAACCACAATGAGATATCACCTCACACCTGACAGAATGGCTATCATCAAAGAGGCAAGAAACAAGTGCTGGTGAGGATGAGGACAAAAGGGAACCCTTGTGCCCAAGTGCCCATCAATAAATGAATGGATAAATAAGATGTGGTATATGCATATCCAATGGAATATTACTAAACCATAAAAAATGAAATCTTGCCATATGCAACAACACAGATGGACCTAGAGGGTACTGTGCTAAATGAAATAAGTCAGACAGAGAAAGACAAATACTGTATGATTTCACTTGTATGTGGAATCTAAAAAACAAAACAAATGAACAAACACAACAAAACAGAAACAGTTATAGAAACAGAAAACCAACAGGTAGTCACCAGAGGGGAGGGTGGTGAGGGGAGGAAAGAAATAGGTAAGGGAGATTAAGAGGTAAAAACTTCCAGTTGCAAAATAAATGAGTCATGGAAATGAAACATACAGTATGGGGAATACAGTCTAATAACTACGTAATATCTTTTTATGGTGACATATTGTAACCAGACTTATTGTGGTGACCATTTTGAAATGTATCGAATTATCAAATCACTATGCTGTGTAATAGGAACTAACATAGTGTTACAGGTCAATTACACTTCAAAATAAACTTAGAGAAAAAGAGATCAGATCTACGGTTACCACAAGTTGGGGTGGGGGTGGGGATTGGGATGAAGATGGTCAAAAGGTAGAAACTTCCAGTTATAAGTAATAGGGATGTAATGTACAATACAATAAATATAATTAACACTGCTGAAGATTACATTAAAAAGTTGTTAAAAGAGTAAATCCTAAGAGTTCTTTCTCATCACACAAAAAACAATATTTCTTTAATTCTGTATCTATATGAAATGATGGATGTTCACCAAACTTATTATGATAATCATTTTATGATGCATGTAAGTCAAATCATTATGCTGCAAACCTTTTTTTTTTTTTTTTTTTAACATCTTTATTGGAGTATAATTGCTTTACAATGGTGTGTTAGTTTCTGCTTTATAACAAAGTGAATCAGTTATACATATACATATGTTCCCATATCTCTTCCCTCTTGCGTCTCCCTCCCTCCAACCCTCCCTATCCCACCCCTCTAGTTAGTCAAACCAACGAGCTGATCTCCCTGTGCTATGCGGCTGCTTCCCACTAGCTATCTATTTTACGTTTGGTAGTGTATATATGTCCATGCCACTCTCTCATTTCGTCCCAGCTTACCCTTCCCCCTCCCCATATCCTCAAGTCCATTCTTTAGTAGGTCTGTGTCTTTATTACTGTCTTGCTCCTAGGTTCTTCATGACCTTTTTTTTTTTTTCCCCCTTAGAGTCCACATATATGTGTTAGCATACAGTATTTCTTTTTCTCTTTCTGATTTACTTCACTCTGTATGACACACTCTAGGTCCATCGACCTCACTACAAATAACTCAATTTTGTTTCTTTTATGGCTGAGTAATATTCCATTGTATATATGTGCCACATCTTCTTTACCCATTCATCTGATGATGGACACTTAGGTTTTTTCCATCTCCGGCCTATTGTAAATAGAGCTGCAATGAACATTTTGGTACATGACTCTTTCTGAATTATGGTTTTCTTAGGGTATATGCCCAGTAGTGGGATTGTTGGGTCCTATGGTAGTTCTATATTTAGTTTTTTAAGAAACCTCCATACTGTTCTCCATAGTGGCTGTATCAATTTACATTCCCACCAACAGTGCAAGAGGGTTCCCTTTTCTCCACACCCTCTCCAGCATTTTTTGTTTCTAGATATTTTGATGATGCCCATTCTGACCAGTGTGAGATGATATCTAATTGTAGTGGTGATTTGCATTTCTCTAATGATTAATGATGTTGCAGATTCTTTCATATATTTGTTGGCAATCTGTATATCTTCTTTGGAGAAATGTCTATTTAGGTCTATTTAGGTCTATTTATTGGATTGGGTTGTTTGTTTTTCTGACATTGAACTGCATGAGCTGCTTGTGAATTTTGTATCCATTCAGCCAATCTGTGTCTTTTGGTGGGAGCATTTAGTCCATTTACATTTAAGGTAATTATCGATATGTGTGTTCCCATTCCCATTTTCTTAATTGTTTTGGGTTTGTTATTGTAGGTCTTTTCCTTCTTTTGTGTTTCTTGCCTAGAGAAGTTCCTTTAGCAGTTGTTGTAGAGCTGGTTTGGTGGTGCTGAACTCTCTCAGCTTTTGCTTGTCTCTAAAGGTTTTAATTTCTCCATCAAATCTGAATGAGATCCTTGCTGGGTAGAGTAATCTTGGTTGCAGGTTTTTCTCCTTCAACACTTTCAATATGTCCTGCCACTCCCTTCTGGCTTGCAGAGTTTCTGCTGAAAGATCAGCTGTTAACCTTATGGGGATTCCCTTGTGTGTTATTTGTTGTTTTCCCCTTGCTGCTTTTAATATGTTTTCTTTGTATTTAATTTTTGACAGTTTGATTAATATGTGTCTTGGCGTATTTCTCCTTGGATTTATCCTGTATGGGACTCTCTGTGCTTCCTGGACTTGATTAACTATTTCCTTTCCCATATTAGGGAAGTTTTCAACTATAATCTCTTCAAATATTTTCTCAGTCCCTTTCTTTTTCTCTTCTTCTTCTGGAACCCCTATAATTCGAATGTTGGTACGTTTAATGTTGTCCCAGAGGTCTCTGAGACTGTCCTCAGTTCTTTTCATTCTTTTTTCTTTATTCTGCTCTGCAGTAGTTATTTCCACTATTTTATCTTCCAGGTCACTTATCCGTTCTTCTGCCTCAGTTATTCTGCTATTGATCCCATCTAGAGTACTTTTAATTTCATTTATTGTGTTGTTCATCGTTGCTTGTTTCCTCTTTAGTTCTTCTAGGTCCTTGTTAACTGATTCTTGCATTTTGTCCATTCTATTGTCCATTCTATCTCCAAGATTTCGGATCAACCTTACTATCATTATTCTGAATTCTTTTTCAGGTAGACTGCCTATTTCCTCTTCATTTGTTAGGTCTGATGGGTTTTTATCTTGCTCCTTCATCTGCGGTGTGTTTTTCTGTCTTTTCATTTTGCTTATCTTACTGTGTTTGGGGTCTCCTTTTTTGCAGGCTGAAGGTTCGTAGTTCCTGTTGTTTTTTGTGTCTGTCCCCAGTGGCTAAGGTTGGTTCAGTGGGTTGTGTAGGCTTCCTGGTGGAGGGTACTAGTGCCTGTGTTCTGGTGGATGAGGCTAGATCTTGTCTTTCTGGTGGGCAGGTCCACGTCTGGTGGTGTGTTTTGGGGTGTCTGTAGACTTATTATGATTTTGGGCCGCCTCTCTGCTAATGGGTGGGGTTGTGTTCCTGTCTTGCTAGTTGTTTGGCATAGGATGTCCAGCACTGTAGCTTGCTGGTCGTTGAGTGAAGCTGGGTGCTGGCGTTGAGATGGAGATCTCTCGGAAATTTTTGCTGTTTGATATTATGTGCAGCTGGGAGGTCTCTTGTGGATCAGTGTCCTGAAGTTGGCTCTCCCACCTCAGAGGCACAGCACTGACTCCTGGCTGCAGCCCCAAGAGCCTTTCATCCACAGGGCTCCTTAATTTGGGGTGATTCGTTGTCTATTCATGTATTCCACAGATGCAGGGTACATCAAGTTGATTGTGGAGATTTAATCCGCTGCTTCTGAGGCTGCTGGGAGAGATTTCCCTTTCTCTTCTTTGTTCTCACAGCTCCCAGGGCTCAGCTTTGGATTTAGCCCCGCCTGTGCGTGTAGGTCGCCGGAGGGCGTCTGTTCTTTGCTCAGACAGGACGGGGTTAAAGGAGCCGCTGATTCGGAGGCTCTGGCTCACTCAGGCCCGGGGGTAGGGAGGGGCACGGAGTGTGGGGTGGGCCTGCGGCTGCAGAGGCCGGCGAGACGTTGCAGCCTGAGGCGCGCCTGTGCGTTCTCCCGGGGGAGTTGTCCCTGGATCCCGGGACCCCAGCAGTGGCGGGCTGCACAGGCTCCCCGGAAGGGCGCGTGGCCAGTGACCTGTGTTCGCACACAGGCCTCCCGGTGGCGGCAGCAGCGGCCCTAGCCGCTCTGGGCGGCCCTAGCCACGTCCGTCTCTGGGCTCCGCACCCCTAGCCGCGGCTCGCGCCCGTCCCTGGCGCTCTCTCAAGCAGCGTTCTTAATCCCCTCTCCTCGTGCACCAGGAAACAAAGAGGGACGTAAAAGTCTCTTGCCTCTTGGGCAGTTCCAGACTTCTCCCCGGACTCTCTCCCAGCCAGCCGCGGTGCACCAACGCCCCGCAGGCTGTGTTCACACCGCCAACCTCAGTCCTCTCCCGGCGCTCCGACAAAAGCCGGAGCCTCAGCTCCCAGTCCCGCCCGCCCCGGCGGGCGAGCAGACAAGCCTCTCGGCTGGCAAGTTCCGGTCGGCCCGATCCTCTGCGCTGGAATCTGTCCGCTTTGCCCTCCGCACCCCTGTTGCTGTGCTCTCCTCCGCGGCTCCCAAGCTCCCCCACTCCGCCTCCCGAAGTCTCCACCCGCGAAGGGGCTTCCTAGTGTGTGGACACTTTTCCTCCTTCACAGCTCTCTCCCGCTGGTGCAGGACCCGTCCCTATCCTTTTGTCTCTGTTTAGTTTTTTCTTTTGCCCTACCCAGGTACGTGGGGGGGTTCTTGCCTTTTGGGAGGTCTGAGGTCTTCTGCCAGCGTTCAGTAGATGCTCTGTAGGAGTTGTTCCACGCGTAGATGTATTTCTGGTGTATCTGTGGGGAGGAACGTGATCTCCGCGTCTTACTCTTCCGCCATCTTCCCGGAAGTCTCCTCTATGCTGCAAACCTTAAACTTACACTATGCTATATGTCAACTCTATCTCAATAAAACTGGGAAAAAAAAAAAAAAACTTCACATGATCAGAATCTAGAAACAATGTACCTAATATAGGATTATACTAATACCCACAGAACCTTAATCTTGTCTAGAAATAAGTAACATCATTGCTTTTTATCTTTCTGGAATTCTTTTCAGAAACCTAATTAGTTCACCTTTAAAAATGTTTTACATTATTCTAACTTGCATTATGCTGAAAATCCACATTAAAAAGTTTTTACTTAAAACAATCATAAAATAAATTTACTGTATAATCAATTTAAAAAAAAGGTAGTAACAAGTGTTGGCAAGGATATGGAGAAATTGAAGCCCTCATAAAATGACGGTGGGAAAATAAAATGATGCAGCTGCTGTGGAAAACAGTTTGCTGGTTCCTCAAAAAGTTAAACATGGAATTAAACATGACCCAGTAATTCCATTCCTAGGTATATACTGAAGAGAAGTAAAACCATGTGTTCAAACAAAAACTTGTACATAATTGTTTCCAACAGCATCATTCATAATAGCCAAAGAACTGCAAATACTCATATATCCCATAAATTGATGAATGGATAAACAAAATGTGGTATATTAATACTACACAATTAATCAGCCATAAAATATTAATCAGTCATAAAATACAATTCAACCTGGATGTATACTACAACATGGATGAACCTTAAAATCATTATGCTTAGTGAAATAAAACAGAAAACAAAAGGTCACATACTGTATGATTCTATTTATATGAAATGCCCAGAAAAGGTAAAGTCATACAGAAAGCAGACTGGGGGCTGAAAGGAACTGGGTCTAAGGAAATGCGGAATGACTGATTAATGTGTACATGGTTTCTTTTTGCCATGGTGAAGTTGTTCGCGAACTAGAGAGTAGTGACAGCAGCACACATGAAGGAAAAGAAGTTAACCCACAAAAGCCTATCTACAACAGATTGCAAAATCCCATCCACCTGAAAGAGCACAATCCACTTTCAGAATGGCCCAGTTCCTCTCAAACTTTAATGGACATATGAATCACCTGGTGATCTTGTTAAATGCAGATTATGATTCAGTAGTTTTGGGGTGGGTCCTGAGATTCTGCCTAATAAGTCTGTAGGTGATACTCATGTATCTGGTGCAGGACCATACTTTGAGTAGCAAGACTCCAGAACTGTGGTCTTTAAATACAGTTTAGAAGAAAAGATACCTATCAAAAAATTTAAAACACAGGCATTATATGTGTATTTATTTACAAAATTAGATAACTACTGTAGTAATAGAGAACACACATTAAAAATAATGTAGAAAATACTTACTTCCAGCACAGACTAACAAGGACTGGCTTTACCTATCCACCTGAAACAACTACAAAACATGACAAAATATATGAAACAATGATTTCAGACACTGAATAAAAGCACAGTAATCCTTGAGAAAGTGGAAGCAAACTAGGTAATTCCAGATTACTGTCCACAGAGTTTCCAAGTCACAGTTCCAGGATATGGAATCTGGAGGTTTCCCTAAGTTAAGCAGACAGAGGTGGGAGCCTGGGGAGGCCATGGCAGCTACACTGCAGTGGAAAATAACCAGAGAGGAGAGAGCTGGACAGAGGGAAAGCTCTGAACATCTGCTGAGCACTCCTGTGTTTTCAAGTAAGTAATAATCAGTGAATAAGTGTTAGGAAACAACTGAAAGCCAGGGGAAAACCAACCAAATGAAGCAGAGCCAAAAATAACCAGATCTTCACAGGGCTGGGAGTTGTTCAGGTTCCCATTGGTCATGGTGGAAAAATTCATAATTCACAAGATACTGGCTAGAATACCAAGAAATATATTAAATAGTGGAGAAAATTAGCCGTAGATTGTATGCTACTCTAGCCCTGCCTAAAATCATCATAAACACAAGCCCTGAAAGGATTACATTTTTTTCCAAGAAATTATACCCCAGAAAAAAGCTGAAGATGTTAATAGAAAGGGACATTCAAGATGGCAGAAGAGTAAGACGTGAAGAACACCTTCCTCCCCACAAATACATCAGATATACATCTACATGTGGAACAACTCCTACAGAAACCTACTGAACACTGGCAGAAGACCTCAGACCTCCCAAAAGGCAAGAAACTCCCCACGGACCTGGGTAGGGCAAAAGAAAAAACAGAGACAAAAAGAATAGGGGGCTTCCCTGGTGGCGCACTGGTTGAGAGTCCGCCTGCCGATGCAGGGGACACGGGTTCGTGCCCTGGTCTGGGAGGATCCCACATGCCACGGAGCGGCTGGGCCCGTGAGCCGTGGCCGCTGAGCCTGCGCATCCGGTGCCTGTGCTCTGCAACAGGAGAGGCCACAACAGTGAGAGGCCCGCATACCACAAAGAAAAAACAAAAAACAAAAAGAATAGGGACAGGACCTGCACTAGTGGGAGGGAGCTGTGAAGGAGGAAAAGTTTCCTCACACTAGGAGGCCCCTTCACTGGCAGAGACCGGGGGTGGATGGGGGGAGGTTTGGAGCCACAGAGGAGAGTGCAGCAACGGGTGCAGAGGGCAGCGGAGAGATTACTGAAGAGGATCAGTGCTGACCAGCACTCACCAGCCTGAGAGGCTTCTCTCCTCACCCGCTGGGGTGGACGGGGGCTGGGAGCTGAGGCTCTGGCATCAGAGGTCAGATCCCAGGGAGAGGACTGGGGTTGGCTGCGTGAACACAGCCTGAAGGGGGCTAGTGCGCCACAGCTAGCCGGGAGGGAGTCCGGGAAAAAGTCTGGAACTGCCGAAGAGGCAAGAGACTTTTTCTTGCCACTGTTTTGTGGTGTGCAAGGAAAGGGGATTCAAGGCACCGCCTAAACTAGATTCGGAGACAGGCGTGAGCCGTGGCTATCGGCACAGACCCTAGAAACGGGCATGAGACGCTAAGGCTGCTGCTACTGCAGCCAGCAAGAAACCTGTGTGCAAGCACAGGTCACTATCCACACCTCCACTCCCGAGAGCCTGTGCAGCCAACCACTGCCAGGGTCCCGTGATCCAGAGACAACTTCCCCGGGAGAACACACGGTGTGCCTCAGGCTAGTGCAACGTGATGCTGTCCTCTGCCGCCACAGGCTCGCCCCGCATTCCGTACCCCTCCTTCCCCTCGGCCTGAGTGAGCCAGAGCGCCTGATCAGCTGGTCATTTAACCCCCTCCTGTCTGAGTGGGAACAGACGCCCTCAGGCGACCAACACGCAGAGGCAGGGCCAATCCAAAGCTGAACCACAGGAGCTGTGCAAAAAAAGAAAAGAAAGGGAAATCTCTCCCAGCAGCCTCAGGAGCAGCGGATGAAAGCTCCACAATCAACTTGAGGTACCCTGCATCTGTGGAATACCTGAATAGACAAAGAATCATCCCAAATTGAGGCAGTTGACTTTGGGAGCAACGATATATATATTATTTTCCTTTTTCTCTTTTTGTGAGTGTGTACGTGAATGCTTCTGTGGGTATTTTGTCTGTATAGCTTTGCTTTTATCATCTGTACTAGGGTTCTGTCTGCCCCCTTATTTTTCTTTTCTTTTAGTTTAGTTTTAGCGCTTTTTATCATTGGTGGATTTCTTTTTTGGTTTGGTTTCTCTCCTTTCCTTCTTTTGTTTTTTGTTACTTTTTTTTTTTTTGCGGTACGCAGGCCTCTCACCGCTGCGGCCCCTCCCGCTGCAGAGCACAGGCTCTGGAGGCGCAGCCTCAGCGGCCATGGCTCACGGGCCTAGCCACTCCACAGTATGCAGGATCCTCCCAGACTGGGGCATGAACCTGCGTCCCCCGCATCGACAAGCGGACTCCCAACCACTGCGCCACCAGGGAAGCCCTGTTTCTTGTTATTTTTTAATAATTATTTTTTATTTTAATAACTTTTTTTTTTCTTATTTTCTTTCCTTTCTTCTCCCTTTTATTCTGAGCTGTGTAGATGATAGGATATTGGTACTCTGGCTGGCTGTCAGGCCAGTGCCTCTGAGGTGGGAGAGCCGAGTTCAGGACATTGGTCCACCAGAGACCTCACAGCTCCACATCATATCAAAGGGCAAAAATCTCTCAGAGATCTCCACCTCAACGCCAAGAGCCAGCTCCACTCAAGGACCCAAACTACAGTGCTGGACACGATATGCCAAACAACTAGCAAGACAGGAACACAACCCCACCCACTAGCAGAAAGGATGCCTAAAATAATAAGGTCACAGACACCCCAAAACACACCAGCGGACATGGACCTGCCCACCAGAAAGACAAGATCCAGCCTCATCCAGCAGAACACAGGCACTAGTCCCCTCCACCAGGAAGCCTACACAACCCACTGAAGTAACCTTAGCCACTGGGGGCAGACACCAAAAACAATGGGAACTACGAACCTGCTGCCTAGGAAAAGGAAAGCCCAAACAAAGTAAGTTAACCAAAATGAGAACACAGAGAAACACACAGCAGATGAAGTAGCAAGGTAAAAACCCACCAGACAAAATAAATGAAAAAGAAACAGGCAATCTACCTGAAAAAGAATTCAGAGTAATGATAATAAAAATGATCCAAAATCTTGGAAATAGAATGGAGAAAATATAAGAAATGTTTAACAAGGACCTAGAAGAACAAAAGAGCAAACAATGATGAACAACACAATAAATGAAATTTAAAAATTCTGTACAAGGAATCAACAGCAGAATAACTGAGGCAGAAGAACAGATAAGTGACCTGGAAGATAAAATAGTGGAAATAACTACTGCAGAGCAGAATAAAGAAAAAAGAATGAAAAGAATTGAGGACAGTCTCAGAGACCTGTGAGACAACATTAAACGCACCAACATTTGAATTACAGGCGGTCCCAGAAGAAGAAGAGAAAAAGAAAGGGATTGAGAAAATATTTGAAGAGATTATAGTTGAAAACTTCCCTAATATGGGAAAGGAAATAGTTAATCAAGTCCAGGAAGCGCAGAGAGCCCCATACAGGATAAATCCAAGGAGAAACACTCGAAGACACATATTAATCAAAGTATCAAAAATTAAATCAAAAGTAAAAATATAAAAAGCAGCAAGGGAAAAACAACAAAAAACATACAAGGGAATCCCCATAAGGTTAACAGCTGATTTTTCAGCAGAAACTCGGCAAGCCAGAAGGGAGTGGCAGGACATATTTAAAGTGATGAAAGGGAAAAACCTAGAACCAAGATTATTCTACCCAGCAAGGATCTCATTCAGATTAGACGAAGAAATTAAAACCTTTACAGACAAGCAAAAGCTAAGAGAATTCAGCACCACCAAACCAGCTTTACAACAAATGCTAAAGGAACTTCTCTAGGCAGGAAACACAAGAGAAGGAAAAGACCTACAATAACAAACCCCAAACAATTAAGAAAATGGTAACAGGAACATACATATTGATAGCTACCTTAAATGTAAATGGATTAAATGCTACAACCAAAAGACACAGACTGGCTGAATGGATACAAAAACAAGACCCGTACATATGCTGTCTACAAGAGACCCACTTCAGACCTAGGGACACCAACAGACTGAAAGTGAGGGGAAGGAAAAAGGTAGTCTAAGCAAATGGAAATCAAAAGGAAGCTGAAGTAGCAATGCTTATATCAGACAAAATAGACTTTAAAATAAAGAGTGTTACAAGATACAAAGAAGGACACTACATAATGATCAAGGGATCATTCCAATAAGAAGATATAAAATTGTAAATATTTATGCACCCAACACAGGAGCACCTCAATACCTAAGGCGTCAATACCTAAGGCAAATGCTAACAGCCATAAAAGGGGAAATCGACAGTAACACAATCACAGTAGGGGACTTTAACACGCCACTTTCACCACTGGGCAGATCATCCGAAATGAAAATAAATAAGGAAACACAAGCTTTAAATGATACATTAAACAAGATGGACATAATTGACATTTATAGGACATTCCATTCAAAAACAACAGAATACACTTTCTTCTCAAGTGCTTATGGAACATTCTCCAGGATAGATCATATATTGGGTCACAAATCAAGCGTCGGTATATTTAAGAAAATTGAATCATTTCAAGTATCTTTTCCGACCACAATGCTATGAGACTAGATATCAATTACAGGAAAATATCTGTAACAAATACAAACACATGGAGGCTAAACAATACAGTAGTTAATAACCAAGACATCACTGAAGAAATCAAATAGAAAATCAAAAAAACCTAGAAACAAATGACAATTAAAACACAATGACCCAAAACCTATGGGAAGTGGCAAAAGCAGGTCTAAGAGGGAAGATTATAGCAATATAATCCTACCTGAAGAAACAAGAAACATCTCAAATAAACAGCCTTACACCTAAAGCAATTAGAGAAAGAAGAACAAAAAACCCCCAAAGTTAGCAGAAGGAAAAAAATCATAAAGATCAGTTCAGAAGTAAATGAAAAAGGAATGAAGGAAACAATAGCAAAGATCAATAAAACTAAAAGCTGGTTCTTTGAGAAGATAAACAAAATTGATAAACCATTAATTAGCCAGACTCATCAAGAAAAAAAGGGAGGAAAAATCAAATCAATAAAATTAGAAATGAAAAAGGAGAAGTAACAACTGACAATGTAGAAATACAAAGGATCATGAGAAATTACTACGAGCAACTACATGCCAGTAAAATGGACAACCTGGAAAACATGGACAAATTCTTAGAAAAGCACAACCTTCTGAGACTGAACCCGGAAGAAATAGAAAATATAAACAGACCAATCACAAGCACTGAAATTGAAACTGTGATTAAAAATCTTCCAGTAAACAAAAGCCTACGACCAGATAGCTTCACAGGCAAATTCTATCAAACATTTAGAGAAGAGCTAATACCTATTCTCCACAAACTCTTCTAAAACATAGCAGAGGCATGAACACTCCACAACTCGTTCTACGAGGGCACCATCACCCTGATACCAAAACCAGACAAAGATGTCACAAAGAAAGAAAACTACAGGCCAATATCACTGATGAACATACATGCAAAAATCCTCAACAAAATACTGGCAAACAGAATCCAACAGCACATTAAAAGGATCATGCACCATGATCAAGTGGGATTTATCCCAGGAATGCAAGGATTTTTCAATATACGGAAATCAATCGATGTGATAAACCATACTGACAAACGGAAGAATAAAAACCATATGATCACCTCAATAGATGCAGAAAAAGCTTCTGACAAAATTCAACACCGATTTATGATAAAAACCCTCCAGAAAGTAGACACAGAGGGAACTGATCTCAACATAATAAAGGCCATATATGACAAACCCACAGCCAATATCGTCCTAAATGGCGAAAAACTGAAGCCATTTCCACTAAGATCAGAAACAAGACAAGGGTGCCCACTCTCACCACTATAAAAGGAATCCAAAAAAATAAGAATCCAAGAAATAAAAGGAATACAAATCAGAAAAGAAGAAGTAAAGCTGTCACTGTTTGCAGATGACATGATGCTACACATAGAGAATCCTAAAGATGCCACCAGAAAACTACTAGAGCTAATCAATGAATTTGGTAAAGTAGCAGGATACAAAATTAATGCACAGAAATCTCTGGAATTCCTATACACTAGTGATGAAAAATCTGAAAGAGAAATTAAGGAAACACTCCCATTTACCACTGCAACAAAAAGAATAAAACACTTAGGAGTAAACCTACCTAAGGAAACAAAATACCTGTATACAGAAAACTATAAGGCACTGATGAAAGAAATTAAACATGATACAAACAGATGGAGAGATATACCATGTTCTTAGATTGGAAGAATCAACATCGTGAAAATGTCTCTACTACCCAAAGCAATCTACAGATTCAAAGCATTCCCTATCAAACTACCACTGGCATTTTTCACAGAACTAGAACAAAAAATTTCACAATTTGTATGGAAACAGTGAAGACCCCAAATACGCAAATCAATCTTGAGAACGAAAAACGGAGCTGGAGGCATCAGGCTCCCTGACTTCAGACTATACTACAAAGCTATGGTAATCAAGACAGTATGGTACTGACACAAAAAAAGAAATATACATCTATGGAACAGGACAGAAAGCCCAGAGATAAACCCACACACATATGGTCACCTTATTTTTGACAAAGGAGGCAAGAATATACAATGGAGAAAAGACAACCTCTTCAATAAGTGGTGCTGGGAAAACTGGACAGCTTCATGTAAAAGAATGAAAGTAGAACACTCCCTAACACCATACATAACAATAAATTCAAAATGGATTAAAGACCTAAATGTAAGGCGAGACACTATAAAACTCTTAGAGGCAAACATAGGCAGAACACTCTATGACATAAATCACAGCAAGATCCTTTTTGACCCACCTCCCAGAGAAATGGAAATTAAAACAACAAAAAAATGGGACCTAATGAAACTTAAAATCTTTTGCACAGCAAAGGAAACCACCAACAAGACGAAAAGACAACCCTCAGAATGGGAGAAAATATTGGCAAACAAAGCAACTGACAAAGGATTAATCTCCAAAATTTACAAGCAGTTCATGCAGTTCAGTATCAAAAAAACAAACAACCCAATCCAAAAATGGGCAGAAGACCTAAACAGACATTTCTCCAAAGATATACACATTGCCAACAAACACCTGAAAGGATGCTCAATGTCACTAATCATTAGAGAAATGCAAATCAAAACTACAATGAGGTATCACCTCACGCCAGTCAGAATGGCCATCATCAAAAAATCTACAGACAATAAATGCTGGAGAGGGTGTGGAGAAAAGCGAACCCTCTTGCACTGTTGGTGGGAATGTAAATTGATATAGCCACTAAGGAGAACAGTATGGAGGTTCCTTACAAAAGTAAAAACAGAACTACCATACGACCCAGCAATCCCACTACTGGGCATATACCCTGAGAAAACCATAATTCAAAAAGAGTCATGTACCACAATGTTCATTGCAGCACTATTTACGAAAGCAAGGACATGGAAGCAAGCTAAGAGTCCATCAACAGATGAATGGATAAAGAAGATGTGGCACATATATACAATGGAATATTACTCAGCCATAAAAAGAAACTATATTGAGTTATTTGTAATGAGGTGGATGGACCTAGAGTCTGTCATACAGAGTGAAGTAACTCTGAAAGAGAAAACCAAATACCGTATGCTAACACATATATATGGAATCTACAAAAAAACCAAAAATGCTTCTAAAGAACCTAAGGACAGGACAGGAATAAAGATGCAGATGCAGAGAATGGACCTGAGGACATGGGGAGGGGAAAGGGTAAGCTGGGACAAAGTGAGAGAGTGGCATGGACATATATACACTACGAAATATAAAACACATAGCTAGTGGGACGCAGCCACATAGCACAGGGAGATCAGCCTGGTGCTTTGTGACCTAGAGAGGTAGGATAGGGAGGATGGGAGGGAGATGCAAGAGGGAAGAGATATAGGGATATATGTATAGCTGATTCACTTTGTTATAAAGCAGAAACTAACAAACCATTGTAAATCAATTATACTCCAATAAAGATGTTTTAAAAAAAAGGTTTGTTAATAGAAATGCAAAAATATTCATCACCCAAGGAGGAAAAATTCACAATCTCCTGGCAGGCATTAAAAAATAATCAGGTAAGCAGAGAACGAGGCAAATAGAACCTATAATAATGAGTAAAAATAAATAAATAAAAAGCATCCAAAAATGAGACAGAAAATATAAAACAGTAAACAAGGATATTGAAAGTTACTATAGTATAACTATATTCTATATATTGAAGAAAATTGAAAAAAGATAAATCAGCATGTTTGGGGGGGGGACAAGGGGAAGATGGCGGAAGAGTAAGACACGGAGATCACCTTCCTCCCCACAGATACAACAGAAACACATCTACACGTGTAACAACTCCTACAGAACACCTACTGAACGCTGGCAGAAGACCTCAGACCTCCTAAAAGGCAAGAAACTCCCCACGTACCTGGGTAGGGCAAAAGAAAAAGAATAAACAGAGACAAAAGGATAGGGACGGGACCTGCACCAGTGGGAGGGAGCTATGAAGGAGGAAAGGTTTCCACACACTATGAAGCCCCTTCGCGGGCGCAGACTACGGGTGGCAGAGGGGGAAAGCTTTGGAGCCGCGGAGGAGAACACAGCAACAGGGGTGCGGAGGGCAAAGCGGAGACATTCCCTCACAGAGGATCAGTGCTGACCAGCACTCACCAGCCCCAGAGGCTTATCTACTCAACCGCCGGTGCGGGCAGGGCTGGGAGCTGAGGCTCGGGCTTCGGTCAGAGCGCAGGGAGAGGACTGGAGTTGGTGGCGTGAACACAGCCTGCAGGGAGTTAGTGCAGCACGGCTAGCCGGGACGGAATCCGGGGAAAAGTTTGGACCTGCTTAAGAGGCAAGAGACTTTTTCTTCCCTGTTTCCTGGTGCGCGAGGAGAGGGGATTAAGAGCGCTGCTTAAAGTAGCTCCAGAAATGGGTGCGAGCTGCGGCTAAAAGCGCGGACCCCAGAGACGGGCATGAGACGCTAAGGCTGCTGCTGCCGCCACCAAGAACCCTGTGTACGAGCACAGGTCACTATCCACACCCCCTTCCGGGGAGCCTGTGCAGCCTCCCACTGCCAGCGTCCTGGGATGCAGGGACAACGTCCCCGGGAGAATGCATGGTGCGCCTCAGGCTGGTGCAACGTCATCTGCCGTCACAGGCCCGCCTCACACTCCGTGCCCCTCCCCCGACCCCTTCCGGGCCTGAGTGAACCAGAGTCCCTGAAGCAGCTGCTCCTTTAACCCCATCCTGTCTGAGCGAAAAACAGACAGGCGACCTACATGCAGAGGCGGGGCAAAATCCAAAGCTGAGCCCCTGGGAGCTGTGAGAACAAAGCAGAGAAAGGGAAATCTCTTCCAGCAGCCTCAGAAGCAGCGGATTAAAGCTCCACAATCAACTTGATGTACCCTGCATCTGTGGAATACATGAAGAGACAACAAATCATCCCAAATTGAGGAGGTAGACTTTGAGAGCAAGATTTATGATTTTTTTCCTCTTTTTCTCTTTTTGTGTGTGTATGTGTATGCTTCTGTGTGACATTTTGTCTGTATCGCTTTGCTTCCACCATTTGTCTTAGGGTTCTATCTGTCCGTTTTTTTTGTTTGTTTTTTCTTAATAAATATATTTTATTTTAATAACTATTATATTTTATCTTACTTTATTTTACTTTATCTTCTTTCTTTTCCTTCCTTCCTCGCTCCCTCCCTCCTTTCTTTCTTTCTTTCTCTCTCTCCTCCCTTCCTTCCTTCCTTCCCTTTCTCTCTCTCTCTCTCTCTTCTCTCTCTTTCTTTCTTTCTACTAATTCTTTCTTTCTACTTTTTCTCCCTTTTATTCTGAGCCGTGTGGATGAGAGGCTCTTGGTGCTGCAACCAGGAGTCAGTGCTGTGCCTCTGAGGTGGGAGAGCCAACTTCAGGACCCTGGTCCACAAGAGATCTCCCAGCTCCACATAATATCAAACAGAGAAAATCTCCCAGAGATCTCCATATCAACACCAGCACCCAGCTTCACTCAACGACCAGCAAGCTACAGTGCTGGACACCCTATGCCAAACAACTAACAAGACAGGATCACAACCCCATCCATTAGCAGAAAGGCTGCCTAATATAATAATAAGCCCACAGACACCCCAAAACACACCACCAGACGTGGACCTGCCCACCAGAAAGACAAGATCCAGCCTCATCCACCAGAACACAGACACTAGTCCCCTCCAACAGGAAGCCTACAGAACCTACTGAACCAACCTGAGCCACTGGGGACAGACACCAAAAACAACAGGAACTACGAACCTGCATCCTGCAAAAAGGAGACCCCAAACACAGTAAGATAAGCAAAATGAGAAGACAGAAAAACACACAGCAGATGAAGGAGCAAGATAAAAACCCACCAGACCAAACAAATGAAGAGGAAATAGGCAGTTTACCTGAAAAAGAATTCACAATAATGATAGTAAAGATGATCCAAAATCTTGGAAACAGAACAGACAAAATGCAAGAAACATTTAACAAGGACCTAAAAGAACTAAAGATGAAACAAACAATGATGAACAACACAATAAATGAAATTGAAAATACTCTAGAAGGGATCAATAGCAGAATAACTGAGGCAGAAAAACAGATAAGTGACCTGGAAGATAAAATAGTGGAAATAAGTACTGCAGAACAGAATAAAGAAAAAAGAATGAAAAGTACTAAGGACAGACTCAGAGACCTCTGGGACAACATTAAACGCACCAACATTCGAATAATAGGGGTTCCAGAAGAAGAAGATTGAAAATGAAAGGGACTGAGAAAATACTTGAAGAGATTATAGTTGAAAACTTTCCAAGGAAATAGTTAATCAAGTCCAGGAAGCACAGAGATTCCAATACAGGATAAATCCAAGGAGAAACACTCTAAGACACATATTAATCAAACTGTCAAAAATTAAATACAAAGAAAACATATCAAAAGCAGCAAGGGAAAAACAACAAAAAACATACAAGGGAATCCCCGTAAGGTTAACAGCTGATCTTTCAGCAGAAACTCTGCAAGCCAGAAGGGACTGGCAGGACATATTTAAAGTGATGAAGGAGAAAAACCTGCGACCAAGATTACTCTACCCAGCAGGGATCTCATTCAGATTTGATGGAGAAATTAAACCTTTATAGACAAGCAAAAGCTGAGAGAGTTCAGCACCAACAAACCAGGTTTACAACAAATACTAAAGGAACTTCTCTAGGCAAGAAACAGAAGAGAAGGAAAAGACCTACAATAATGAAGCCAAAACAATTAAGAAACTGGGAATAGGAACATACATATCGATAATTACCTTAAGTGTATATGGACTAAATGCTCACACCAAAAGACACAGAATGGCTGAATGGATACAAAAACGAGACCCATATATACGCTATCTACAAGAGACCCACTTCAGACCTAGAGACACATACAGACTGAAAGTAAGGGGATGGAAAAAGATATTCCATGCAAATGGAAACCAAAAGAAAGCTGGAGTAGCAATTCTCATATCAGACAAAATAAACTTTAAAATAAGGACTATTAAAAGAGACAAAGAAGGACACTACATAATGATCAAGGGATCCATCCAAGAAAAAGATATAACACTTATAAATATTTATGCACCCACCATAGGAGCACCTCAATACATAAGGCAAATACTAACAGCCATAAAAGGGGAAATTGACAGTAACACATTCATAGTAGGAGACTTTAACACGCCACTTTCACCAATGGACACATCATCCAAAATGAAAATAAATAAGGAAACACAAGCTTTAAATGATACATTAAACAAGATGGACTTAATTGATATTCATAGGACACTCCATCCAAAAACAACAGAATACACATTTTTCTCAAGTGCTCATGGAACATTCTCCAGGATAGATTATATCTTGGGTCACAAATCAAGCCTTGGTAAATTTAAGAAAATTGAAACTGTATCAACTATCTTTTCCGACCACAACACTATGAGACCAGATAGCAATTACAGGAAAAGATCTGTAAAAAATACAAACACATGAAGGCTAAACAATACACTACTTAATAACTAAGTGATCACTGAAGAAATCAAAGAGGAAATCAAAAAATACCTAGAATCAAATGACAATGGAGACACGACGACCCAAAACCTATGGGATGCTGCAAAAGCAGTTCTAAGAGGGAAGTTTATAGCAATACAAGCCCACCTTAAGAAACAGGAAACATCTCGAATAAACAACCTAACCTTGCACCTAAAGCAATTAGAGAAAGAAGAACAAAAAAAACCCGAAGTTAGCAGAAGGAAAGAAATCCTAACAATCAGATCAGAAATAAATGAAAAAGAAATGAAGGAAACAATAGCAAAGATCAATAAAACTAAAAGCTGGTTCTTTGAGAAGATAAGCAAAATAGATAAAACATTAGCCAGACTCATCAGGAAAAAAGGGAGAAGACTCAAATCAATAGAATTAGAAATGAAAAAGGAGAAGTAACAACTGACACTGCAGAAATACAAAAGATCATGAGAGATTACTACAAGCAACTCTATGCCAATAAAATGGACGACCTCGAAGAATTGGACAAATTCTTAGAAATGTACAACCTGCCAAGACTGAATCAGGAAGAAATAGAAAATATGAGCAGACCAATCACAAGCACTGAAATTGAAACTGTGATTAAAAATCTTCCAACAAACAAAAGCCCAGGACCAGATGGCTTCACAGGCGAATTCTATCAAACATTTAGAGAAGAGCTAACACCTATCCTTCTCAAACTCTTCCAAAATATAGCAGAGGGAGGAACACTCCCAAATTCATTCTACGAGGCCACCATCACCTTGATACCAAAACCAGACAAGGATGTCACAATGAAAGAAAACTACAGACCAATATCACTGATGAACACAGATGCAAAAATCCTCAACAAAATACTAGCAAACAGAATCCAACAGCACATTAAAAGGATCATACACCATGATCAAGTGGGATTTTTTCCAGGAATGCAAGGATTCTTCAATATATGCAAATCAATGAATGTGATAAACCATACTAAGAAATAGAAGGAGAAAAACCATATCATCATCTCAACAGATGCAGAGAAAGCTTTTGACAAAATTCAACACCGATTTATGATAAAAACCCTGCAGAAAGTAGGCGTAGAGGGAACTTTCCTCAACATAATAGAGGCCATATATAACAAACTCACAGCCTACATCGTCCTCAATGGTGAAAAACTGAAAGCATTTCCACTAAGATCAGGAACAAGACAAGGTTGCCCACTCTCACCACTCTTATTCAACATGGTTTTGGAAGCTTTAGCCACAGCAATCAGAGAGGAAAAGGAAATAAAAGGAATCCAAATCGGAAAAGAAGAAGTAAAGCTGTCACTGTTTGCAGGTCACATGACACTATACATAGAGAATCCTAAAGATGCTACCAGAAAACTACTAGAGCTAATCAATGAATTTGGTAAAGTAGCAGGATACAAAATTAATGCACAGAAATCTCTGGCATTCCTATACACTAATGATGAAAAATATGAAAGTGAAATCAAGAAAACACTCCCATTTACCATTGCAACAAGAATCAAACATCTAGGAATAAACCTACCCAAGGAGACAAAAGACCTGTATGAAGAAAATTATAAGACACTGATGAAAGAAATTAAAGATGATACAAAGAGATGGAGAGGTATACCATGTTCTTGGATTGGAAGAATCAACATTGTGAAAATGATTCTACTACCCAAATCAAACTACATATTCAATGCAATCCCTATCAAACTACCACTGGCATTTTTCACAGAACTAGAACAAAAAATTTCACAATTTGTTTGGAAACACAAAAGACCCCGAATAGCCAAAGCAATCTTGACAACGAAAAACGGAGCTGGAGGAATCAGGCTCCCTGACTTCACACTATACTACAAAGCTACAGTAATCAAGACAGTATGGTACTGACACAAAAACAGAAAGATAGATCAATGGAACAGGATAGAAAGCCCAGAGATAAACCCCTGCACATATGGTCACCTTATGTTTGATAAAGAAGGCAGGAATGTACAGTGGAGAAAGGACAGCCTCTGCAATAAGTGGTGCTGGGAAAACTGGACAGGTACGTGCAAAAGTATGAGATTACATCACTCCCTAACACCATACGCAAAAATAAGCTCAAAATGGATTAAAGACCTATTTAAGGCCAGAAACTGTCAAACTCTTAGAGGAAAACATAGGCAGAACACTCTATGACATAAATCACAGCAAGATCCTTTTTGACCCACCTCCTAGAGAAATGGAAATAAAAACAAAAATAAACAAAAGGGATCTAATGAAACTGCAAAGCTTTTGCACAGCAAAGGAAAACATAAACAAGACGAAAAGCCAATCGTCAGAATGGGAGAAAATATTTGCAAATGAAGTAACTGACAAAGGCTTCATCTCCAAAATTTACAAGCAGCTCATGCAGCTCAATAACAAAAAAACAAACAAATAACCCAATCCAAAAATGGGCAGAAGACCTAAATACATTTCTCAAAAGAAGATATACAGATTGCCAACAAACACACGAAAGAATGCTCAATGTCAGTAATCACTAGAGAAATGCAAATCAAAACTTGAATGAGACACCATCTCACACCAGTCAGAATGGCCATCACCAAACACTCTAGAAACAATAAATGCTGGAGAGGGTGTGGAGAGAAGGGAACACTCTTGCACTGCTGGTGGGAATGTGAATTGGTACAGCCACTATGGAGAACAGTATGGAGGTTCCTTAAAAAACTACAAATAGAACTACCATATGACCCAGCAATCCCACTACTGGGCATATACCCTGAGAAAACCGTAATTCAAAAAGAGTCACGTACCAAAATGTTCATTGCAGCTGTATTTACAATAGCCCGGACATGGAAATAACCTAAGTGTCCATCATTGGATGAATAGATAAAGAAGATGTGGCTCATATATACAATGGAATATTACTCAGCCATAAAAAAACCAAAATTGAGCTATTTGTAGTGAGGTGGATAGACCTAGAGTCTGTCATACAGAGTGAAGTAAATCAGAAAGAGAAAGACAAATACTGTATGCTAACACATACATATGGAATTTAAGAAAAAAAAAATGTCATGAAGAACCTAGGGGTAAGACAGGAATAAAGACTCAGACCTACTAGAGAACGGACTTGAGGATATGGGGAGGGGGAAGGGTGAGCTGTGACAAAGCGAGAGAGAGGCACGGACATATATACACTACCAAACGTAAGGTAGATAGCTAGTGGGAAGCAGCCGCATAGCACAGGGAGATCAGTTCGGTGCTTTGTGACCACCTGGAGGGGTGGGATAGGGAGGGTGGGAGGGAGGGAGACGCAAGAGGGAAGAGATATGGGAACATATGTATATGTATAACTGATTCACTTTGTTATAAAGCAGAAACTAACACACCATTGTAAAGCAATTATACACCAATAAAGATGTTAAAAAAAAAAAGATGTAAAAAAACAAACAAAAAAACCCAGCATGTTTGGAAGAAATATGGAAAATATTAAAAGACCCAAACCAAACTTTCAGCGATAAAAAAATCTAAATCTAAGATGAAATAAACTGGGTAGGATTAATAGCATATTTGACATTGCAGATAAAAAGATGAATAAACTTAAAGCCATTTAATAGAAGCTGTCCAAAATGAAACACAGAGAATAAACACCAAAAAACAATAATAAATAAGAGTATCACTAGGCTCTGAGACAACTTAAAGTCTCCTGATATAAGTTTAACCGAAGTCCTCAGAGTACTAGGAGAAGAGGGACTATTTGACATAAAAAATGGCTGAAATTTTTCCAAATCTGATAAAAACTAATAAACCCATGATTTGAGAAGCCCAATAAATTCAAGCATAAGAAACATGAAAATAATTATGTAAAGTCACATCATAATTAAACTGCCAAAAGTCAGTGATGAAATTAAAAAACAGCCAAACATCCCATCAGAGCCGTATGCAAAGCAGCAGGAAAATACTGACCTATAACGAAGGGAAAAGTCAATTAACTGAAACAGATCAGGGAGTAACACAAATGAAAGTAATAGTCACAAAAACATTTAAATAGTTTTTAAACTGTATTCTGTATGCTCAAAAAGCTGGAGGAAAGTTAAGTAAACACATGGAAAACAAACACACAAAAATGAACTTCTAGCAAAGAAAACTATAATATCTGAGATGAAAAAATGCACTGAATAGGATTAAGGACAGATTAGATAATAAGAAGCAAAGATTAATGAATCTGAAGATAGAGCATTAGAAAAGACCTGAAATGAAATGCACAAAAAATGAACATAGCACTAGTGAATCACGATACACATTCATGACTGAAGGGAAATTTACAGCACTAAATGTCTGTATTAGAAAAAGGTCTGAAATCAATGACCTCACCTTTCCTCCTTTAAAAAACTAGAAAAAGAATAGCAAATGAAGCCCAAAGTAGAAGAAATGAAATAAAGGTAAGAGTCTAAATTTACTTACAGAAATGAAATAGAAAAAATTTAAACTTTTAAAGAGTATGGTAAGAAACAGTTATTTTAAAATTTCATTTTAAAACTAGAATGTGAGCAAGAGAAGAAAGAAAGGAACAAACTACAAAACAGCCAGAAAACAATTAACAAAATGGCACTAAGTACACACCTATCAATAATAAAATGTAAATAGACGAATTCTCCAATTAAAAGACAGAGTGGCTGAATCGATAAAAAAACAACTTGCAGCTATATGCTGCCTACAGGAGACTCACTTCAGATATAAGGACACACAGACTGAAAGTGAAGGGATGGAAAAAGATATGCCATGCAAGTGGAAATCAAAAGAAAGTTGTGGTAGCTACACTTACGTAAAATAAAATAGACTTTAAAACTAAGACTGTAAGGACCTCCTTGGTGGTCCAGTGGTTAAGAATCCGTCTGCTAGTGCAGCGGACACGGGTTTGAGCCCTGGTCTGGGAAGATCCCACATGCCGCGGAGCAACTAAGCCCATGCGCCACAACTACTGAGTCTGCGCTCTAGAGCCGATGAGCCACAACTACTGCAGCCCGGGCACCTAGAGACTGTGCTCTGCAACAAGAGAAGCCACCACAATGAGAAGCCCGTGCACCACAAGTAAGAGCAGCCCCCACTTGCAGCAACTAGAGAAAGCCCACATGCAGCAACGAAGACCCAATGCAGCCAAAAATAAATAAATAAATTTATAAAAATAAATAAATAAATAAAAATAAAACTAAGGCTGTAACAAGAGACAAAGGCATTACATAATGATAAAGGGGTGAGTCCAACAGGAGGATATAATATTTGTAAATATATTATAAATATTATATTAGGTGCACCCAACACAGGAGCACCTAAATGTATAAAGCAAATATTAACAGTCCTAAAATTCCATTTAAAAAGAAAGCTACTCACTCAGCGCATACAGTTTTTCCTGCTGATGTATGTGCAGATACTAGAACAGACTGATTATTATCAACACACTGAATGGCTTCTCTTTGAAAAGCATCAAGAATGAACGGGTATTCCTATAAAAAAAATTAGTATCTGTATGAAGACACCTAGACACATTATAGTACACTTAAAACCAAGAGACACTACCCCTAGAAGCATTCTGGGAGCATTTCTTTATGAGTCTATTTGGGAAATATGCCACCAACCAGAGAAAATTAGGAAGAATGAAAAAAAAAACTTTAACCAGACAGCATAGAAGTTATTTCTACTATCTGATCTTTCAATTATTATGTTTACATATATGTTAATTACAACACAATAATCATTACCATTTGTCAAGAACATGCTTTATGGAGGGCACTGTGCAACACATTTTCCACCTACTAATCTTCACAGCAACCCCTAACGTATATATAATTTCCTTTCACAGATGGGAACTCTGAGGCTCTGAAAAGGCAAGGCCTCAATCAAGTTCACTCAGCAAAGGCAGCATAATATATCTATTAGACTTGAAGAGTTCATGTTTACCCCACCATACTGCCTTTTTTACTTAAGAAAATGACTTGGAAAATTTATATTACTCTTTTACCATCTATCAGGGTTTCAAAATCCATTTAATATCAGCAAAAGAGTTTAAGTTTCATTAGAAGTTTGTTCAACTCCCAAAACTATACACAAAACTGATTGTACACATGCATTTTTTTCTAGAGAAAGATCAGTACTTTTCATTAGATTCATTAAAAACGTTGAGAATTATTTTCATTTTTAAAAATCTTATCACATGATACGTGGTTTTCAGCATGGTTGTTTATTGATTTGGTTCTCACCATATTTGACTTCAGGTGGCGGCTTCTTAATTTGTACATATATACGTGTGTGTGTGTGTATATATATATACACACACACACACACACACACAGGGAAGTATGAGGATCTCATTTAAAAGTTTATCTTGAAGATTTTTAGGAAAACAGACTCACAAAACTGTACAAACCGTACAGCCCAAAGTACAAACCTTTGCAGCTTTTCCAACGCGAGGTTTAAGTGGTAGATAATCTTCATCTGCAGGAAGTGCAACCTGATGTTAAAAAAAAAAATCAATTTACTATTCGAGAATTGATGCATTCAGCACTCCCTAATCAATGATGGTTTGAAAAATAAAGGTGGTGAACTAGTGTTTCTGACAGTCTTAGACACTGTAAAATTAAATAACCACCTTTGAGAAAAATGCAAAAGCTACAACATTCAAAAAACTTCTATTAGTGTTTATCTGATAGTAATCTAATTAAAAGCACTTAAGTCTATCTCCCAGAAGAAACTGTGTTTATTAAGGTCTAGGACCTATCTCAGCTATCTTTGTATTTTCTAGGTCTAATGTACTTCCTGACATTAATGAATGCTCAAAAAAGCAGAATGGACATAAAAAGGGATGCCACTATATGAAAGAAAACTATGTGGAATAAAATGGTATTATTTCCTGGAACAGGAAACTAATTTTCCTCCAGTGAAGATTAAGATCTGGAGAGCAGTTCACAATATATGTAAATTCCCAATATGTAAGCCAATTAGTGTATAAATAATCAATCAACAAGGGCAAAGTACTGTACACACAGAAGTTAGAAATAATTTCTAAGAGCAAAATTTCAACAAACAAGTATGAGATAAGATTAGCTGTCTTAGAATATTGAGAGATTGTTGGTAAATCTGCAATTCAATTACAATCAAGATGATGTGTGTAGTGTTTCAAAAGGAATAACTAGAACCTGACTGTAATTAAGTGAAAAGATAAATTATGAAACTCAATGAACAATACCCAGTATAATAACTGTGTTAGAAGCAATGTGGAACTCTAAATGGAATCTATAAAGGGATAGAATTTGGTAGTTTATCCAGCACACATTATGAAAGAATTAATTTATGAGTTGTTCTTATTAGTGAATGAACCCTTCCAGGGATAGGAATAGTTTTCATCAGTCTTCCCCTTAAGACTACATATTCCCCTTTATTATGACACCAAGAAACTTCTAAGTAGTTTCTGACTCCTAGGTAGTTTGACAATAAGAGGACTACTTATCCATTAATTTAAGGGAATGTCCCTCTTTTGTTATACCATACCATGACTATGATGAAAGTGATTCTATCCAGAGAGCACAACCTCTGGTGCACTGACAAAATCAAATTTCGGAATCCGAAAATCTGAAGACTAGACCCTAAATCATGGTGTGATCCTCATCAAGGTATGATCAACCTGCGGGGCCATACCTGGTTACTTGGTTCACCTCCCTCACATCTCTCCTGATACTTGCTATGACATGAACAAAAAACATTAACACAAAGCAATTAAGACTTTAACATTTCTGAGATTTAATAGCAGCAACAATAACAAATTGTGTTTTCACATGTATGAGAATCAGAGTTTTGTTTCTATTCTCTGAAAACAGTCTGGGTAACATTAACTTATAACAGACAGGTAGAAGAGAAGCCTACAGAGACTAAGGAGTCAGAAAAATCGAAAAACAACAGAATAATCAAGAGTCAAATAGACTTAGCAATTAGTTATTCGTGATTTTTGCCAGAGCAGTTTGAAAGACATGGAGAAAGAAGAAATCTAACTATAGTAGATTAAAAGATGACTGGAAGGTTAGGAAGTTTAGCAGGGATTTTCTTTTTATTTATTTTTTTTAAATATTTTTTTAAATATTACACGAATTTGCGTGTAATCCTTGCGCAGAGGCCATGCTAATCTTCTCTGTATCGTTCCAATTTTAGTATATGCGCTGCCGAAGCGAGCACTTAGCAGGGATTTTCTAAGCAGAGCACTCAATAACAACTCTGAAAAGAAAGGGACCATAACTTTTTTTGTTTATCTCTTTATATTCAGTGAATAATAAAATATACCTGGCACCCAAAAGATATGTACTGAATGAATGACTACAATGGGGAAGAAGAAACACAACACAGTGGCTAAAAAGCAACACAGAACAAAAGAGAAGCTTTTGAATATTCATATGCTGATAAGAAAAGGAAAATAGAGAAAAGGAGACACCAGAAACAGTCAAGGGAAAATGGAATGATCCAAGTCTTTGTGGAGGCAGGATAGGATAAAACCAAGAACACTGGCAGAGCAACTCTCCTCAGTATAAACAATGCAGTGCCTTGTCCTTTGAGTGGATGTGACTCCAACTTGATATCTTCAAACCTCTAGATAAAGTAAAAGGTAAGGTTACCTGCTAAAAAAGTGAGAGGAGATAACAGAATGGAGGGCTTGAGGATAATCATGGAGGACAGAAAGAACTTCTGACCTCTTGAGAGCAAAATTTGTGTGTGTTTGAGGTTTTTCTCCCATCTTTTTAAGACCACAGCATCAAACAGGGTCTAATGTAAGTGTTTAATGAATGATCTAATGGATATTATACCTGCCAAACTAAGTGATATTCTAAAGAACATAAGGAAATTTCAAGTAGAAAAACAGGTGTTTAAAAAAATAACGTTCCAGATCTACATCAAAAGCAATTTTTGTTAATTTGGAATTATTCTGCTTATTTGATAAAGTCTTTAATAAGATTCCTCAATTAACTGTAGCAATAACATATAAGGTTACATGGTAAAAGCAGAAGGGCTTAATAGAAAGAACTAGTGTTACAGTTTCCTTATGTCCCATATGTTTACAAATGCTCACTGATCAACGGTTACTACAAGCTATCAGTGACCACCATCTTGTGGCAGACAATGAAACTGCAATATACCAGTCATCAGAGCAAAACACAAAAAAGCACGGGACTTGCAAAATGTCACTGTTACTTGACTTTAGGAGCATGGGAATAAACATGTACTAAATTCCTACTCTGAAAAACAAAACAAAAAAACCCTACTCTGTGCTGGGTATCTCACCTAATTTTCTTACATAATCTTCACAACCACCCCATGATGTAAATCCCATTATTCTAAACTTACAAATTAGAAAACCAATGTCAAAGAGGTTAAGAAATTGGTATCCAAGACTGTAGTTAGGAAAAGCACTGTGTCAGTGTCTAAGCTCAGGTTTGAATACAAACCCCCAGTTCCTTCCACTAGACTATGTACACTGACTGCACAGAAACTACATATTGTTTCCAAAGCCCTTAAGGCTAAACTGCTTGTCAATCATCAGATTAGATAGTCCAAAGCAAAATCCCACTTATAACACCAACTTACCATACACTGTTTGTGCTTACCTCATGTGTACACCCTTCAACAGTTTCAACTGATTGTACCTTGACCCTGGGCATCAAGTCTGACAAACTTAAAAAAAAAATTTGTTAAAATTACATTAAAATAAATTACTGAGAATTATATATGCTGGGAATTCAAAATGGTGAGTTAGCATCTTTTATTACAAATACAAAACAGACAGACTCCAAGTGAATTATTCAAAGAATTATGTCAGCTTAGTTCCAGTAACTATTTTGGATAAAAAGTACCTCTACAAAAGCATTATCACTGCTTCAAAACACAAAGCTGCTTATAAAAACCATTACGGGGCTTCCCTGGTGGCGCAGTGGTTGAGAGTCCACCTGCCGATGCAGGGGACACGGGTTCGTGTCCCGGTCCGGGAAGATCCCACATGCCGCGGAGAGGCTAGGCCCGTGAGCCAGTGTGTGCAGAGCCTGTGCTCCGCAACGGGAGAGGCCCGCATACCGCAAAAAAAACCCCAAAAAAACCATTACGTCATAGGAAGTATAAAATAAACTAGCCTAATACAGATGTTGCTATAATTTATAGAAGTGTTCCCTCTTCTCATCAAAATCCTAAGTTATACTCATATAGGTTCTCTGTTTAGACTCTGAAATGACATGATTGTGGATAAATTGAAGAAAAATAGATGTATTTCTGCACTAGATCCATTATTACTGATTGTACTTCTGATTTTTTACTTTAAATCAATAACCATACTTTGGATAAAACCCAAGAGTTACTACAATAAGCAAAAATGATTTTAAATTATCAGTATTATTTTGTAACCTATTGCACTAGTTTGGACAAACAGTGCATCTTAAGTATTTCAGTAATACATCTACCACCATTTACAGTACCTACTTTTGCTAGCTACAACAACAGCTAACCGGTTAAAAAACAACAACAAAACCACAGGAGTAAATTCTTCATTGTAGTGCCAAGCTAGAATATCGCAAATGAGAAAAGCAAAGTCATGATCATCGCTACGAGAGGAAACAGGTCAACCTAAGAAACTGTAATCAATTTCTAGAAAGTTCCAACTTTTGAACTCAAAGAAACACCCAGCTATTTCAGCCATACATATCCATGGGTCTCCCTCATTGATAGTAGTATTGAGATTCATAGCCACTCTACTGCTACATGCAACAGTGAAAATCTAATTCCTCCTAATGCTCCTTCTCAAGTATTCCCTTCCATTGTGTCAGTTTTATTCTTTCCTTTTATCCCACTCTTCCAATGATCCTCTTCTAAGACATTAACAAATAAATGAAATGGCATTTCTTCTTTTTAAAAAAATCAGGCTTCAAGATTCTTTCTTAAAATTGGATTCAAAAGTATTACAAGCCTTTCTTTTCTATATTGTTTTCCATTTCCCCAAACTTACATAATTGTCCTACAGTTATATGTTTATATGAATATATAAAGAATATTTATTTTCATTTCTCTAATACAACAAATATTTTCATAAAGTAACAACATATAAGCAATTTTCAAAACTTCAGGCAACCACCCAACTTAAGAGTTACTAACATTTATAACAATGGAAATACTACCTTAAGTCTTCAGTTATTGACCCTTCTACCCTGGGCTTCTTTCCAAAAATGGGTTCATCTGTGCCCTCGAAGTCTGCATCTCTCTTGTTTTTTCCAATATTAGTTGACTCAGATTGTAATTTACCATCAAAACGTTTTCTGAAATGTGAACGGTTTAGAATGAATTCTGCAATAGCACTTCTTACTTTAAGGGTGACTCCATAAAATATTATCCCATGTATATTATACACTATTAACAAAAAGTCATGTAAATAGATGTTACAAATCAAAAGTGGCTAAAGCCCAGAATACTCTTTATTTTAACTAATGAAACTGAATACTACTCCTCTTTCATTTCATAGTTTCTTCAAAATTCTGTTCTAAAAATATTTTGCAACTCACATTAACACAACTATTACTAATATAATATTCTTAAAAACTGTAAAATACCATTAGACATTTACATGAACACTTTCAATAAACATTTAATGCTTTTCTAAACGGCATAATATTACTATTTGGGAGAAATTTTTTTTATGTGGTTGGATTCACTGGTCAAAAGTAGTGACAATAAACAGTGCTTTGTGGATTGGATAACCATAGGGGAAATCAATCTGACCCCTATGCCAGTTATACACAAAAATCAATATGGATATTAGATCTAACTGTGAAAGGCAAAAACAACAAAGCCTCTAGAAGATAAAATAAGAAAATTATCTTTAGGTATTACTAAACAGGACATAAAATTGTTAACCAAAAAGTAAGTTTGCTAAATTGGACTGCATTGAAACTAAGAGTTTCTGTAAATCAAAAGGTACCATTAAGAGAGTACAGAGAAAAGACAAAGTGGGAGAAAACACAAATGTAACTGACAAAAGGCGTATGTATCTAAAATAATGGAAGTGACGGCTACAAATTAAAAAAAAAAAGATAACCCAATAAAAAAATGAGCAAAAGACTAGAACAGGCACTTTACGAAAGAGGATATCCAAATGACCAATAAGCATACGAAAAGGAGCTCAAGAACCATTAATTACCAGGAAAATGGAAATTAAACTATATTAGATCAGTGGCTCCAAAATCATTGATCTCAGAAATGAGAGATTTTGATTTTGATTTTCCAGTCTAAAAGTTACTGAGGATTCCAATGAATTTTGTTTCTGTAGTCTTATCTATTGATGTTTACCACATTAAATATTAAAACTGAAAAAAATTAGTATTTTCCCAAAAAAATGTTAATGAGAAGAATGGCATTGTTTTATATTTTTGCAAGTCAAAAGTAGTGACAATAAACGTTTGTTTTCTGTAGTCTTTGAATTTTGTTTCTGTAGTCTTATCTATTGATGTTTACCACATTAAATATTAAAACTGAAAAAAATTAGTATTTTCCCAAAAAAATGTTAATGAGAAGAATGGCATTGTTTTATATTTTTGCAAGTCTCTTTAATGTCTGGCTTAATAGAAGGCAGCTGGACTCTCATCTGTCTCTACATTGAACTTGTGATACAGTTTTTGGCTGAACTATGTGAAGAAAAATTCAGTCTCCTATAGTTGAAAAAGAGCAGGCTTTTCAGGTAATTGGGAATATTCCTCTGATCCCACACTAAACCTCAATCATACTTCGAAAGTTACTGCCAGAGCTACAGTTAAGAATTTTACAAACGGACTTCCCTGGTGGCGCGGTGGTTGGGAATCCCCCTGCCCGTGCAGGGGACACGGGTTTGTGCCCCGGTCCGGGAGGATCCCGCATGCCGCGGCGCGGCTGTGTCCCTGAGCCGTGGCCGCTGAGCCTGCGCGTCTGGAGCCTGTGCTCCACAACGGGAGAGGCCGCGGCAGTGAGAGGCCCACGTACCGCAAAAAAAAAAAAAAAAAGAATTTTACAATGTTGAGCAAAAGCCAGAAACAAAAGAACATATTCTGTATGAATCCAATTACATTATATTTACAAACAGAAAAAAAACTAACACATGTGATTATCGCGTTAGTCACTTTACTGGGGGAAAAAGAGGGATTTCTGCAATATTCTATTTTTTGTCCTGAACAGGGCTTACACTGGTGTGTTCACTATGAAAATTTGTCCCATGACTTTCGCACTTTTTTTTTGTATGTTTTATTTCAACAGAAAAATTTTTTAAAAAAAGAGTCAACAAATAGTAGTACTGATCTATATGCTTGAATAACATTTCCATAATGAAGTTTATTCTTTGATGCTTGGCAAAACCTGAAATACGTAATTCCTCTCACGCCCCATTTAGTGGAATAGGTATTAACAGTTGTTCCATATTACTTACATGAATCTCCTTTGGACAAGCAATCAATATCCTTGGCCCTCAGTAAAAGACATGAATGATAATTATGATCCCTCTAGTTCTAACATTTTATTATTCTTTCTGAATTAGTAAGCATCAACCAAAGCATTGTAATTAAACCTACTAGGAGTTGGTACAACTATAAAACAAAGAAACAGGGCTTCCTTGGTGGCGCAGTGGTTGAGAGTCTGCCTGCCAATGCATGGGACACGGGTTCGTGCCCCAGTCCAGGAAGATCCCACATGCTGCGGAGCGGCTGGGCCCGTGAGCCATGGCCGCTGAGCCTGCGCGTCCAGAGCCTGTGCTCCGCAGTGGGAGAGGCCACAGCAGCTATACCTTTGAGAAGCTTAAAACCTAAATTCATTGTAGAATACTTTCCTTCAGAAGAGCTCCATTATTCTTTAATACTATATTCAACTCTCTATTCAACTGTATTCTTATCTAAACAATTGAATGATTCTAATCAAGTCTCGACATCAGCAGCTGTCCAAGATATATACATGCAAGTACCTATATAACTTTAAATTTCTAGTAACCATATTAAAATAGTTTAAAAAAGAAACCAATTTTAATGTATTTCATTTAACCCAAAATATACAAAATATTATAATTTCAGTATATAAAGATAAAAATGATGTATTTGACATTTTTTATAACAAGTTTTCAAAATATAGTGTATATTTTACATTCATAGAACATGTCAATTCTGATTAACTACATTTAAGTGCTCAACAGCTACAGGTAGGTAGTAGCTATTACAGGAGTCCCCCCTTATCTATGTTTTCCCTTTCCAAGGTGTCAGTTACCCAAGGTCAACTGAGGTCCAAAAATATTAAACAGAAAATTCCAGAAGTAAATAATTCATAAGTTTTAAACTGGATGCCTTTTTGAGTAGCATGATGAAATCTTGCACATTCCTGCTCCATCCCGCCTGGGACATGAATCATCCCTTTGCCAACAGTATCCAGCCTGTTAAGTCACTTAGTGGCTGTCTAAGTTTTCAGATCACTGTTGTACTATGGCAGTGCTTGTGTTTAAGTAACTCTTGTTTTACTTAATAATGGCCCCGAAGCACAAGAGTAGTGATGCTGGCAACGCCAAAGAGAAGCCGTCAAGTGCTTACTTTAAATGAAAAGGTGGGGCTTCCCTGGTGGCGCAGTGGTTGAGAGTCTATCTGCCAATGCAGGGGACGTGGGTTCGAGCCCTGTTCTGGGGGGGATCCCACATGCCGCGGAGCAGCTAGGCCCGTGAGCCACAACTACTGAGCCTGAGCATCTGGAGCCTGTGCTCCGCAACGGGAGAGGCCATGACAGTGAGGGGCCCGCACACTGTGATGAAGAGTGGCCCCCGCTCTCGCAACTGGAGAAAGCCCTTGCACAGAAACGAGGACCCAACACAGCCAAAAATAAATAAATTAATTTAAAAAAAAATGAAAAGGTGAAAGTTCTCAACTTATATATTGATATAATTATTTCATTTTATTTTCAGTAATTGTTAATCTCTTACTGTGCCTAATTTATAAATTATGCTTTCGTAGGTATGTATGTATAGGGAAAATCATACTACATATAGGGTTTGGTACTATCCAAGGTTTCGGGCAACCACTGGGGCTCTTGGAACCTATCCCCCTCACATAAGGGTGGGGGACTACTATAGATTGCATAGTTCAGCTCTAGATATAAGGACAGTTTACAGTAAATACTTGAAGATAAAAAAGCTAGTAAAATGACAGCATAAGAAAGCAAATTCAGGATGTGGAAAAGTATACAGGACAAATGAGCTGGTTTCTCCTTTCATCCACCCCTCCAAAAGAAATCAATAGCGTAAGGAAAAAAGGGACTGTTGTAAAATGAAAGACTTCAGGGATATAACAACCAAAACAGTATAAGGGCTTTGTCTGGAACCTGATTCAAATAAACCAACTACAAAAAAATACCTTTGAGACAACTGGGGAATCTTACTGTGGATTGACTATTCAATGATATCAAGGAATTATCGTACATTTTGTTAGGTATAACAATGGCATGACAGTTACGTTGGAAAAGAAAGTCACTATCAACAAGAGATGCATACTGAAATATTTAGGGAGAAATAACATTATTAGTAGCATTTGATTTACAAAAAAAGGGTGTGGGAATAAATTGACCATGACTTGATAATACTGAAGCTGAGTTATGCGTACATGGAGTTTTTCATATTATTCTCTCTCTCCAGACAATTCTCATAAAGTTTTTTAAAAAAGCACCCACTTGGTCTAGAGTATTAAATATCAATACAAAAGACAAGATCCTCTAAAGTTCCAGGATTTGCCCTTCTGTGTTATACAAATCAGATGGAAATCATGCTATACATATTGACTACGATACAAATAATTATGATAGTATGATAGTTACAATAAGGCAAATTGGATTTTTCCCTAAAAATACCTAGACGTCTAGGCCTAGTTAGAAGTGTTGGTAGTAAACAAAGTTCCGTAAGTTAATCATGGTCTATATTTTCTTATGTATTTCCTTTCTCTAATGTTCACATATTTCCTAGTAAAATTAAAATATAAATTGTTTTTATATCCTACAAATTTTCACTTTGGAAGGTTGCAGAAACAGCTTACCCCTGATACACTGCAAAGTGAATTTTCCCTGAGTAATTCTGAAACAAAGTATTTACCGCAGTAGAAAATTATACATGTATCATCTTCATAACATCATAGTTGCCCATTCAAACTACAGAAACTATTAATTATTCCTGTTTGGAAAAAAATTAAAAGAACCTGTCCTCCTTTCTCATTTTCCCTGAAAAGTTCTCCAAGACTACTACACCCTCTAACTCAATGAGAGAGGAAGACTATTTTTCTCCTTTGTTTCACTCTTATGTGACACTTCAAACTCCCGATTGTTCTAATATCCATCTAATCTCTATGTGTGGGAAAACTATACTTTCCCACAGGAATCTCCACTTCAAGCAGGACCAATTGAAATAGCATCCAAATATATACCTACAGTTCTGGTATTTCTCCAAACCCAGATTAAAATTGCCCAATGGATACTTCAATATGGATATACTATCATCACTTCACTTTGTCTCAAGCCAAATTAATTTCGAAATCAAAATCTCCTATAAATTTCCCTATTTTTCTTCTTCCTGATATCCAAGTTCAAAACGTCTCTTTTGACCCCTCTTCCATTGTCCTCCTTAAATAAGACCTGTCAATTTTTTCCTTCACAACATTTTATCTTTCCTTTTCCTTCCTTCTGTCACCTCCTGAGTTGAGGTTTTTATAATCTCATAATTATATAACTGAAATACTTTTTAATCTACTTTTTACTATCAGTGTCTTTCCTCTTTCAATACATTGACTACTGATACCAAATTAATTTTTCTAAACTATCACTCTACCTATCCAGTCTCCAAGTTAGGTAAAAAACACATGTTCACCTGGGTTTTTAAAATGAAATCAAAACTCATATGCTTGCTGTTCAAGGCCCTTCATAATCTAAAACCAATTTATATTCTCAGGCTTATCTCTTGTAGTCCCTAAGCAAACACTCCGCCTAGCCCAATTTGTGCTACAAAACAAAACAAATCCAAAAAATTCTCAGCGGTCAATAAGGAATCATCTCAACACAGAATAGCTTCTTGCATGTAAGGCTCTCTAGACATCACAAATAGCTCTCTTTCCTTAACTTTTATAGCACTTAACTGTATATACAGCTTATTCTATTTCAAGCTCCTACTAACTCTTTAAAATATGTATCTGTACCACCTCCTTACCTCAAATAAAAGTTCCTTGAGAGCAAAATCATGACTAATTTAATTCAAGCATTCATTGGGTATCCTCCCCCAACGTCAAGAGTAAATTTTATTCATTACTAATGAATCATCTTACTTTAAGTTTCGGGGACCAGTAATTTTTTTAAGTTTTCTTAATAAAATCAAAGAAAGCCAGCATTTGAGAATCTATTATGTGCTAAGCACTGTTAGGCGCTTACACATACTATCTCGTTTTCTCCTTACAAACACCCTAGTGGTTGATGCTATCACCTCATTATGGGCAAGAAAACTGCAGCCTGGAGATTGAATCTCTTTCCCGTCTTCTGCTGTCTGCCCTTTCCCCTCCCCGTCAATCCAAGTCACATTTTCTAAGCTTCTTAACCCTTTACTCAACTGGTGATTCGTTTCCTGTATTGTGCCCAGTATTGTGCTGGAGCTGGGGGTATAGAAACTAAGAGACACCTGACCTACCCTCACGACCCCAGGGCGCAGACAGGAGTAATAGGCCTTACGCAAGCGTCAGAAGTCCACGCTGCCTGCGGCCACTGGAGAACGCCAAAACCCAGCTTCCCCCAAACCAACGTTCTTCCTCCCTCCTCAACATTTTTCTCAACCCCCTTCACTTCCCAACGCCACTAACTTACACCCTACTTCTCGTGGTCTTCAGAAGAGTGGAATTTTCTTCCCTCAACACTGAGAGAAAAAGAAAAAAAGACATTTCGGGACATCTTCCTTACCCGGCCTTTTCCGCAGACCCTGGCGGCCCCTTCCATTTCCCCTTCTCCTTGTCTTTTTTGGCTCCGGGCGCAGTGGTCGGGTCGTCCTCAAACACGCTGAAGAGCTCATCCCCAAAAGCGTCCGCCATCTTTCGGAGCTGCGAGACCGAATCTCCCTCCTACCCAAGATGCTCCGCGACCGCACCGACCGTGACGCCAAGCGAAGCCGCAACAGGGGCCCGTGGGAGACAAAATTAGTCGAGTCACGCAGCCCCGGAGACTTTTTCCCTGCCTCCTTTTTCTCCTTCGACCTTTCCTTTCCTCTCCTAAACACCGGCGGATAGGCAGCTCCTTGGCTAAAGAGGGAGCGAGGCGAGGGTTCCCAGCACGCAGCAGACGCCTAGGTGGGCGGGCAGGAGGCGGGACCTTGGTGAGTCGGACCAATTGCGAAGCAGCGGTTGTAGCAGGGCCTAGAAGCCCGGATGGAGGACGCAAGGTGGCGGCGTGGGACTCGGGGAATGTGAAGAGCTTCTGGAGGCGGTGCGGGAGTGGTTCCGGGACCTGGACCGGGAGGAATCTTCTGCCGCAGCTGCAACATGGGAGGCAAGAACAAGAAACACAAGGCGCCGGGGGCCGCGGCGGTCCGGGCCGCTGTATCAGCTTCCAGAGCCAAATCCGCCGAGGCCGGAGCTGCTGGGGAGGCCCAAAACAAGAAGCCTGTGGTCAGGCCGCCCCCTTCCGCCGCTACTAGCAGCACCAGGGATCCCCGAGTCAAGCAAGGTACGAGCGGTCGGGCCCCGGCCTCCTCCTGAACCGCTACTGCCAGTCCCGAGGGAGAAGCCTTCGCACCTGGGCGGACCCTCGGTCTTAACATTTCTCTCTTTCACACCCGGAGTTGCTGGCTCCCCATCGGGTAGCCTTGTTTTAGATCAGTGTAAGCTGCTTGGGCCTCCAGAGTTCCGACGGTAGCGTCCCCCAAACCTCCACTTCATCTCCTGAGAACAAAAGAAATTTGCATTAGCTCCCGTTTCAGTGCGGATCCGTCCTGAGCCGTCATCTAAACCAGCGAGGCGAATGCAGAGAGTAGTGTGTGGAATTATTAACGTCCTAGAGCCAGACCCATTTTCTACTTGCTTCTCAAACCATTTTCAGCCACGATGTAGCGTTTCCACGTGTTGTGCAAAAAATAAGTACTTAAGAATTTCAGCACTTACACACCGAATATGGGTAACCTATTGTAAAAATTATCAGCGATCTTTACCGCAGCAGTGCATTTTTGCTTACTGTGTAGTTTGGTTTGATAACTCAATTTGGAGATTGCCGGTTCTGGCTGCAGATCAGCAGGCCACTATTACAGCTGATTTGGACAGTTATACGCTGTTTTCTGCTTAGCTTGTTTGCTTGTAGTTCTTACTGAAACGTAAGTCTAGCAAATATTTGTTGAAAACCTACTGTGTAATTGGCATGAAGTTAGGGATGGGATGAGCAAAACAGACAAATCATCTCTCCTGGAGCTTGCCAATCTAATGGCGCACACAGCCATGAAGTAGTTACACAAACGTTGCTCTATGATTGATAAGTGCCACAAAGAAAAGCTAAGGAAGAGAATTTAACAGCGTAATCTGATTTTTACTGGGGAAAAGGAGGAGTAATGGACAGTCTCTTTGAGAAAGTGACAGTATCGGGAGGATGAATAGGTGTTAATGCTGTACAGAATGGGGGAAATAGTATTCCTGGCTGAGGTAAGGAACACTATTGTGCAAAGATCTTGAGTCAGGAAAGAGCATGGACCTTTAAGATACTCAGAATGTAAGCACTGCCTAAGGAGGAAAAGAGATGAAACTGAAGAAGTAGGCAGGTAACAAACCTTCACTTAGAAGGTGAATAATAATTCTTTGCCCTACAATATACTGTAACCCTTTAACTACAAAGTTATTATGCCTGCAATTACAAATACATAGAATATCTCCTTAAATATTCTGTGGCACTTTTACTCTGTGAATCAGCCTCTTTCTAACTCTGTCTTTTCTTGATATTCCTCTGAATTCTTTGAACTTTTTAATAGTCATTTGTTCTATTCTTTGGCTTCCCATTCTCCCAACCCCAAAATATGACCATTACTGTAGGTGTCAGTCTGTGACAGTATGATTCTCTCTCTACAGCCCTTTCAGGAGAGTTCCTCTACTTCCATTACTTCTGTCTTTTCTTTTGTAGATGACTCCTCAGTCAACATGTCCAATCCTGGTCTATTCCAAGCTCAAGTCAACCATTTCTGCATTTACTTGGATTTTTGGCCCTGTTTTGCAAGCACGTCAAATTTAATAACATGGCTAATACTGAACTATACTTCTCTCCCCCAAACTAGCTTCTCCTGTGACTTCTTTGTTTCTGTTTTTCCATATTCCTCTAACCAATGTCAATAGTTATTTTTTATGTCTTCCTTTCTTCTTCACATCCGATCTGTTGTCAAGCTCCGTGCAGTCTTTGCTTATTTCTCTTCCATGTATGCCCTTTTCACTTTTTTTTTTGCGGTACGCGGGCCTCTCACTGTTGTGGCCTCTCCCATTGCGGAGCACGGGCTCCGGACGCGCAGGCTCAGCGGCCATGGCTCACGGGCCCAGCCGCTCCACAGCATGTGGGATCTTCCCGGACCGGGGCACGAACCCGTGTCCCCTGCATCGATCGGCAGGCGGACTCTCAACCACTGCGCCACCAGGGAAGCCCTGCCCTTTTCACTTTTGATTTATACTGGTCACACCTCAGTTTAGGCACTCATGAATTTCTGGAGTACCAACACAGCCTTCTAATGGGTTTCCCTAGCTGTGCTCTTTTTTCCTTCTCCAGTCTGTTCTGCATAAAGCATCAGATTGATCTTTCAGAACCACTGCTTTGATCATGTCACTTAACAGTTTTTTCTACAGCGTCTTCACTGACTTTGTGATAAAATACAAACCATTCAGCTCGTATCTAAGACCCCCTTTCTAGCCTTTTTACTAGTTCCTATATTCAGCTCTAGCAAATCTGGTGTATTTTCACTGCTCCAAATGCAGCTGTTGGCTTTCTGCCTCCTCATGTTTATTCTTGCTGTTTTCTCTCATTTGGAATGCTATCTATCCCTAATGCTATCTACCAGAATCCTGTAATACCCACCCCAAATATCAACTACTTTTTGAATTCTTCTGTCTCCCCAGCTCATGTATATCATTGTTGTTTGAATCATTCTTTTTGATGTTTAGATCTTGCCTATGTGAGCAATTATACATTTTATCTATCCTATAAAATTGTAGGGGGTAGGAACAGTTTTATGGTTACATATTAACATCCCTCAGTATCTAGTCAAATGCTCTGAATATAGTCATCCAAAAAATTTCTTGGGTAAGTGACAAGGAAAATTTCAGAGGAGTTACTAAGACCAAGAAATCAAAAGAGAGAAAATGAGAGGTTATCTACCAAATTTGTAGAGAATTTTTTATAACCATAAATCAATATATATAGCAGTATAAATAAAATGTTGTAGCAAGATTGCCACATGATTTTGTTTTCTTTTTTTCTGTCTGGATATTTTTATATTACATATAATAGGCCTACTTGGAAGAAAAAAGTGGAAAAGTACACAGAAAAAATGATCTCTGAACTCTTTGTTGTTCCTAATGTAAATGTAACTGTTCTACTCCGCTTCCATCTCTCTCTCTGGCTTTTCAAACAATTTGAAGGATTGTACATAGCATACTTTCTCAAAATTGGACTCTCATCTAGAGGTAGAAAATGACTGGTGCCACGAAATGGTTCTTGGCACAATCCTGGGTATTCTTCCACTTCTATTTTTTCATTTCTTTTGTTTATCAAATAATGTTTGAAGAGCTACTATGTGCCAGGCAAGATTTTAGGCACTGGGGATACCACAAGAACAAAACAGACTGAGATCACTGCTTTCAAGGGGCTTACATTATTGGGGGCTGGTGGAGGGTGCTTACAACCATAAGGCTTGTGTTTGTGAAAATTCTTAAACCTAGTTGAGACTTAAAATCTTAAGAGGGAAATAAGACTAGGGGACTGATGTCATGAATAAATTCATAAAAACCATTATAGTTTTTAGGGTCACCAAAATAAAATAGAAAAAGTGCCATGAAAGTCAGAAAACAGTGACTTGGTAAAGAATAAATTGGGTGGTGGGGTCTGTTTTGGTTTAGAACAGAGATGGCTTTTCTGAGGAAACCTGCTGAGATGATTGGAAGCAACCAGTTATTAGATCTGGAGACAGAATGTTTGAGGCTTAGGCAACAAGGGCAAAGGCCTTAAGGTGGGAACAAGCTTGGCATGATGCAGGAAGACAAGAAGAAAGACTGTATGGGTGGAGTGAGTGGGGCGGGGGGGGGGGAACTGGTGTTTGTATTAAATGGGGAAGAGACCTTAGCTAAGATTAGTCAGGTAGTTTTGGCAGTATGGATGGACTTCCTCACAGACCCTGACTGCTTAGATTATATCAGCTAACTCTAATTTATTCTCCAGATACGCTATACTTCCCCTTCATAGCCTATTTGGGTAATTAGTTGCTTAATTACTCCACCAGAATATGAGTTCCGTGAGGACAAGATTGGGTCTTATTTATTCCTGACTGGGTCTCTTGGCTGGTTTGGTTCCCCTTGCAGATGTGTACTGTTGGGCAGAAGGGAGCCACAGTGCCTCAGTGCACCTATCACCAGCACCAGCACCTCGAAGTGAATGTTTCAGTGATAGTGGGTCGTTACAATCACTGTATGATGTAAAAAGCAATACTGTATAAAAGGAAAATATTCCATAAGAAAAAAGAGTATTGGGCAACAAGAAATTGATTCTGGCTGATGCTTCTTTTTTCTTGCTAAGTCATCTTGAGGAAATCACTTAGTTTTTCTGTGCTTCAACTTTAATGTAATAAATATTTTTGAGAGCCAGTTACATATGTTCCTTTGTTCCATGAACAGTCATTATAAATCTGAAACCCTTAGTGCTTTTGCCTGAGGGATACATCCTGCACACTAACTTCCTTATTTCCAGTCAGACTTCCAATAACTCCCTTCATCTGAAACAAAACCAAAACTTGTGGAGAAGGGTCTCTAAGCAGCAAGAAAGGTAGCTGTCATACATCTTATGCACATTACTTGGCAAAAGAACGGGGACCATTTTTATTCCATGGCCTATTGACTTAGAATTGTATTTGAAAATAGGGTTACTCATTTACAAGTTTCAGTATCTATTTTCTTCTGGTGCCATCACTTTTTCCTAGGTAACAGATTAGAATTTGGGGGTGGGGAGTTATTAGGTTGACATTCTGAAAGGTGGCAGCTGACAGGAGAGAAGACCAAAGAATCACTAAATAGAAAATTAGAGCAGTCTCAGGGAATTGGGTAGCCTCTGCAAGCCTCTGAGCAAAGTCATAGATACTCATAATAAGTAATGCATCATGAAAAGCTTTGAATTTTGCTTATTGTATGTATTATGGCAAGAAGTGTAAATACAGTTTAGAAGGATTTCTATCAGGTTGTTTTAAAATGCATTTCAGATTTTGGAGTTTTCATTCATGCCGATTAAAAATCTTACATGAACATGTTTTAGGAAGAATTTGAAAATGAAAGGGCCTTACTGGTTTACTTGATTTAATTGGTAATATCCCTGGCAAGATCTCATTATTGCTTCAGTTCCTCAGAGTATTGAATAAAATGAAAACATACCATTTTTAGAGACCCTGATTGACACCCAGCGAATTCACAGCAGTGTGGGTGTTCATTCCCCTCCTGATAGTCTGGGGACTTAGATCTTTTATTTGCCCTCTGGAAGTTAGCAGTATAAGCTGACCTCAAGGAAGTGATATGGTCGCACGTTTTAGGTGGAATGGTTGGAGGAGAAAAATGAGAGCTGACTGCAATCTTTAATTCACTAATTTAAAAAACAAAACCAATCAGGAATTCCCTGGTGGTCCACTGGTTAGGACTCGGAGGTTTCACTGCTGGGGCTCAGGTTTACCTCCTGGTTGGGGAACCAAGATATCATAAGCTGCGTGGCGTGGCCAAAACAAAAAACAAAACCAAAAGACACTTATTAATGGAATTTACAATCTTACCTCTGTCAGTAACACAGGAACCTGAACTGTTTCTCAGTATTGTCTTGGTAATGAAGCATTCATCTGTCTGTACCTTTTCAGAAAGGGTTATAACTGGGGCCCCTCCATGGGTTTAGGGACCTCTAAAACTGATTAGTGTGCTAAATTTGTGAATGAATTTACTACAACTGATAAGACCCCCCAGAAATGGTTAAAGACTACTGATATATACTCTCCTTTATAACCATTGACATGAGTTTATGAGCAGGGTTACCAGGATTAAGGTAAAGTCTGAGACTAAAAGATGAGGAAAACCATACCAGGAATACCAGAATTGTTATTATCCTTTAATGTATTCTAGGTAGCTTTGGGTACCTTCTTAACTATAGCACAGAAGTAATTCAGGGACCCACCAATGTTCCTAGTTCAGACTGCTCAAATGTAAATAGTTATTTTCAGAAACTTTGGTTTTCCTTTTTAAATGCCTCATTATATTAACTAGCATCTTAAAATGAACAACCCAATGTAAGTCAACAGAGACTAAAATCCTGGACTTTATAATAAGCAACTCTTTAATGTTTAGGTTTCTCAAAGTGAAAAAAAAATCCTATTTTAAGGTTTATAAAAGCAGAGTAACAAGGTTTTGTACGATTCTAGGATTATTTTTATATAGCAGTGGTTCTCAAAGTGTGCTTAGGGGATCCTGGGGAACTTTTGAGACCTTTCTAGCAGAGGCTTAATGAGATCAAACTATATTCATAATAATTCTAAAATGTTATTTGCCATTTTCATGTTCATTTTCTCTCTAGTGTACAGCGACTACATGATGTGTGATATTACAGAAGACTGAATGCAGAAGCGAGATGTTAAGAGATTTGCAAAAGTAGAAAACAATTTTTTTGATTTGGAAAATATAGTTATTTTTCATAAAAGTACTATATTAACATGTAGTAGGTTTATTTTTAATGAATTAATAAATATTTTTTAAAATTTCCCTTTTGGGACTTCCCTGGTGGTCCAGTGGTAAAGAATCCACCTTGCAATGCAGGGGACGTGTGTTCAATCCCTGGTTAGGGAACTAAGATCCCACATGCCGTGGGGCAGCTAAGCCTGCATACCACAACTGCTGAGCTCGCATGCCTCAACTGGAGCCCACGCGCCTCATCTAGAGAAGAGAAAATCCACATACCACAACTAGAGAGAAGCCCGCACACCGCAACGAAGAGCCCGTGTGCCTCAACAAAGGTCCCACGTGCGGCAACTAAGACCCAACGCAGCCAAAAATAAATAAAAATAATAAATCTTTAAAAATAAATAAAATTTCCCTTTTAATTTATAGTATGATAAATATCAATATTATAACCTACATAAACAAAAAGTATTTGGGATCTTCAATAATTTTTAAGAGAGTAAGGAGATCATGAGACCAACGTTTGAAAATAAAATGTGTTCCTTCCCGGTTATTCATTGTTAGAAAACTGTTAATATATAGCATTTCTATTGACTGGAACAGACTTGGCAACTGTAGTGGGTTGAGTAGTGTTCCCCAAAATTTCATGTCCACATGGAACGTCAGAATGTGATCTTATTTGGAAAAAAGATCTTTGCAGGTGTAATTAGTTAAGGATCTTGAGATGAAGTCATCGTGGATTTAGGGAGAGCCCTAAATCCAATGACTAGCATCCAGAGAAAGGAGACAGATTTGCATACAGAGAGACAGGGAATAAGGCCACGTGAAGACCCATTTTAAGAAGGAGGCAGACAAGCCAAACAACACCTGGCGTCACCAGAAGCCAGAAGAGGCAAGAAAAGAGTTTTATCTAGAGACTTCAGAGGGAGTATGGTCCTACTGATACCTTGATTTTGGACTTCTAGCCTTCAGAATTGAGAGAGAATGTTTCTGTATATTCAGCCACCAAGTTTGTACAGCAGCCTTGGAAACTAATATAGCAACCTTATACTCAGTAGGAGAGAATGATAGGAACTCCCACCTCCTTTTTGCCTTAGGAGGAGTGCTTTCTCTTCAGAATTACCCATCTTCTCTGCCAGGAATCAAATATCCTCTGAGAGGTCTTACTTCAGCTAAGTGCCAGGCATTTACACTCTGAGAAACTAGTTAACCTAGAGAGTGCTAAGCGGTAGAATGTTTTTGCTAATTTAGCGGAAGTATTGCTGACTTCCAGATTGAGTTATTTGGTAAAGTGGAAAAGAAAGAGCTGAAATCAAATATTTAATGTTTAGCGATCTTTAGAGGAAAATTAAAATAGTGTAATGGATATTAATCATTAAATTACCTTGACTGTTCATTGTCTGTTATATACAGGTCCGAAAATTTATAGTTTTAATTCTGCAAATGATTCTGGTGGTCCTGCAAATCTGGATAAATCTATCTTGAAAGTGAGTATCAAGGTTTTGAGTCATTTCAAGAAATGTTACCTTAAAAAAAAAGATATACTCTTAAATATAAGCAAGTGATGGGGTGTTTTAAATTTTTGTAAATAGTACAGTAATTCCTCATCTATACTAAATAAAAGTAAATCGTACACATCTGTTGAGAGCCTGTAAAAAATTAAGGAAGAGCTGGATAAGGTCCAAACTTCTAAGTATATCAACTTCCCTTTCTCCATTTGTCACCTCTGTGAAGTCCATCATAACTCACCAGGTTATTTTCCTGGTGGTTCCATCAGCACTTCTTACATCTTTCTAAATAATGACTTGCTGGGTTACAGTTTATCATTTTATACATGTTTCCTGTGCTAGACTGAATTCCTGAAGTATGTTTTTGTGCATTGCTCGTAGTGAGCATCAGTAAAGATGTGATCAAAAGAAGGTAGTTTTGAAGGTAGTTGGCTGTATAATCTTAGGTTAAACATATGGAAACAGCAGAAGGTAAAATGGCCAATAGGAAAAAGTAGAAAACAAACTCTGGAAGCCAAAATAATTTGTGTAACCTAATTATTACAATTTATATAAGCTTTTACTTTTACTTGATTTGCCCTCTTTTTAGTGTAGCATCCATTCTTTCAGGCAGTGTGCTTGGGCTGGTTTACATTAATGCAAATTTTTGGGTTCCATCCCCAAGGATTCTGATTCAGTATGTTTAGGATAGGGCTTAGGAATCTGTCTTCATGATGGCAATCTAAGGGTGGTCCAAGGACAGAGTCTTGAGACATACGGCTTCAAGAGGCTTTATAAAAGGATTTTTGCCTTGCCACATGTTGTTGCTTTTTCCGTAGCCCATTTTTTCTTAAATATATGGTAGGAATGTGGTCCAGTGAATGGTATTCCAATATATGATAATCACTGTATCTGATTTCAGCTGAAATTCTGGGCTTGGTTGGAAGGGATATAGAAAACTGTGTGATTTGCTTCTAATTATTTAATTATTAAATGTTATTTATCTTCTAATTAATATGACCTTTTTGGTCTCAACAGGTGGTAATTAATAACAAACTAGAGCAAAAAATTATTGGAGTGATAAATGAGCATAAAAAGCAAAATAATGACAAGGGAGTGATTTCTGGAAGACTTACTGCCAAAAAATTACAGGTATTTTGCAAACTTTTTTTAAGTTACTTAGTTTTAGTGGAGCATTTTTAAGACAGCTCCACATGTGAGATAAAATGACTTTTCAACTTCCATTGAAATTTCATATAGATTAGTTCCATCTTCAAGAATAAGGAAGGAACTGTGCCAAAAACAAGTACATGCATTAAAATATTGATATGAAAACTAAATTACATTCCCAAAATTATGTTGGACTTGTGGTGGGCACTTGGCTTACATTTTCTCTGACACACCAATCCTGGAAAGTATTTTGCCCCAATTTTCAAATGAAGGAAATGAGGCTTGGAAAGATTACATATATTATAGCCTGAGGTTTTTAATTACTAAGTAGCAAAGTAAACAGAGTCTGGATTTGAACCCAGTCCTGCCCAGCTGTAAAGATCATGCTTTAGAAAGTACAATAAAAAGCTTTACTTTATGTCTGAACATGTTCATTGAAGCACTGCTGATAATAATAATAATAAAAAAAGTAAACATCTTAAGTCGTCACCAATAGGAAAATAGATTATGATATGTCTACCCAGTGGAATATTCTTTAACTATTAAAATTGATGAACAGTTTCTAATAATTTGGGAAGATGCTTATGTTATAATGTTAAGTAAAGTTTGTTTTTACAAAATCATAGAAAAATGACTGAAAGGAAGCATACTACATTGCAAACAGTATCTTTAGATAGTGAGAATATGAGCAGTTTCTCCTGGTCCTTTTTTATTTATCTATAGTTCTCAGATTCTCAATACAGTGAGAGGGACTTCCCTGGCAGTCCAGTGGTTAAGACTTCGCCTTCCAATGCAGGGGGTGCAGGTTCGATCCCTGGTCAGGGAGCTAAGATCCCACATGCCTCAGGGCCAAAAAACCAAAACATTAAACAGAAGTAATATTGTAACAAATTCAATAAAGACATTAAAAATGGTCTGCACATCAAAAAAAAAAACCTCAATACAATGAGCACATTTAACTCTTCTAACTGGAAAAAAAGAGAAAAAAAGATATTTTTGAAGTTACAATTTGTGTCAGAGTTTCTGGTTTAAAATGAATGGGAGAATAGACTTAGTAATGAAAAAAGAGAAAATTGACAGAATGACTTCGTTACATTTCCCTTTCATAGGATTTATACATGGCTTTACAAGCATTTTCATTTAAGACTAAGGACATTGAAGATGCCATGACTAACACACTCTTACATGGAGGTGATCTTCATTCTGCCTTGGATTGGCTCTGTTTAAATCTTTCAGATGGTAAGCAGTATTGGCATAAATATCTTTCAGTTTATAAAACCTTTTGAAGTAATTTCAATGTTTATGATATTTGTATCAAGCTTTGGACTTGTACTGAAAATTTTTTTCACTGTTATAATTATTTATTTTTAGGATGTTCTTACACTTTTGTAGTCTTTTTAGTATATTCTTCTTAAAGGTTGTAGTCTGTGCAAGAAGAAATTATTTTTTTGTGTGCTGCTTTCAGTTGTTGATAGGCATTTTACAATGCACATAATACAGCAGATTCTCAAAGTTTGCCTGTCTGTAACCTGTCAGGCTGTGTATCCTCGTTTTGGTTTAGAAATTAGGGCTGTCTGGCTTTGGATAAATAATATTTAATTAAGCAGAGCGTCAAGGTTGTAATCTTTGGCAAGAACCTGGAATGCATATTGCTTCTATGACTGATTAAGGATACTGTCACATGTTGTGACAGGCAACCAAAGAGAAGGGAGGGTTAAGATTTTCTTATGGAAATTTAGGAGTCTAGCATATTGAGGGTGAAATAAATGGTCAAATAGAGGTGGGCTGGTTATCATCTAGAGAGTGTTCCCACTGGTTTGATAATAAAACGAGGTTCATCATAGGATTTCTATTCCTAGGAGATGAGCAGTAGAATAAAATTAGGTGCTCTTTGTCTAGACAGAGTTTATGTGAGTGTTTAATAAATATTTGTGTGTTTTATGTATCATGTACATGTTTATTTTCATCCCAATTTCTCTTAAGATGCACTTCCTGAAGGATTCAGTCAGGAATTTGAAGAGCAGCAACCTCTAAGTAGGCCAAAATTCCAGTCTCCTCAAATACAAGCCACTATTTCACCTCCACTGCAATCTAAAACCAAAAAACAGGAAGAAGATCCTATGATAAAGGTAATTTAAGAATTAAACATTTAAAGTTGTATAAAATCAGAATGAAGCACATGTAATAGTTCATAAGGGTATAAATATTAGGTTACAATAATGTTTTTACTTATTGAAAATGTCTAATGGGTTTGCCAAACTCTTCTATCACTGTCGGTTTCAGTTATCTATTGCTACATAACAAACCACCTGAAAATGTAGTGACTTAAACCAAGAATTTCTTATGATTTTGCAGTCTGAACTGGGCTCAGCCAGGCAGTTCTTCTGCTCCATGAGGTATCTCCTCAGACTGGAACATCCAAAATGGTTTCTTTACTCACATGACTAGGTGCCTCGGCTGGGAGCTAGCAAGTCATCTCTCTCTCCACATGACTAGCTTAGGTTTCCTCTTATATGGTGATATTAGGGTGGTCAGACTTCTTACTTGACATATGGCTTCCAAGAGCAAGTATCTTGAGATAGTAAGCCCCAGTGTACAAATTTATATCAAGCCTCTGCTTGTATCACTCTTGCTAATGTCCCATTGGTTGAAGCAAGTCATGTGGCCAATTCAAAATCTGTATGGAAGGGGATTACAGAAAGGCATTAGTACTGGAAGGTGTACTTCATTACACTTCATTACGCATTACACCTAAGTACTCTGCATATCATAAAACATCTATGAACATGGGTGAACCTAGAGAACATTATGCTAAGTTAAATAAGCCAATCACAGAAAGACAAATACTACATTATGTCACTTATATGAGGTACCTAATACAGTCATATTCATAGAAACAGAGAATAGAATGGTAGTTACCAGGGGCTAAAGGGAGGAGGGGCAAATGGGGAAATGTTGCTTAATGGTTATAAAATTTCAGTTATGCAAGATAGGTAAGTTCTATACAGCTGCTATGCAACATAGTGCCTATAGTTAACAGTACAGTACTGTACACACACACAAAAGAACACACAAAAATTTTTGGAGGTGATGGATATGTTTAGTACCTTGATCGTGGTGATGATATCATAGGTGTATGCATATGTCCAAACTCATCAAAATGGTGAGTCTGTGTATATATATATATATATGTATATATATATACACACACATATATATATATACAGTAAATAATTAACATTTTAATATGTGCAATTTTTAATGTATCAGTTATACCTCAATAAAGCTTAAAAATAAACAGGGCAAAAATCTGTGGAAACATCATCCCCACAAAACCACTGTTTTTAAGGACAACACTAGTTTTTAATAGTTCTTTCATTTTTTTGCCTCTTTATGTAAATGTATTCTTCGGATCATGTAAGTTTAGACTTATTAATGTTGAGTTCCATTCATTTGTCCTTCACTGAACAGTAGAGAATGTGATTTTTGAGGCTTATGTGTCTACTGTTTCTGAGTGTAAAGAAATTATAAAAGCAGTGACACTTGATGATAGTTTTGACACCTTTTTCTAATTTTGATTTTTCAGATATCTGTTTTTTCTTTCTAGCCTAAAAAGGAAGAAAAAAATTTGGAAGTAAATATGAAAGAATGGATTTTGCGATATGCTGAACAACAAAATGAAGAAGAAAAGAGTGAGACTTCTAAAAGTTTAGAAGAGGAAAAATTTGACCCTGTGAGTAGAAATTTATATTGGGCTTCTAGCTGGATATACCTGGCAAAATATTTAACTTTTATAAGACTTAGTTTCCTCATTTTTAAATTGAGGAAACAGTTACCTCTAGGGGTTTATGTGAGGATTAAATAAAATAACAGGGAAAAAATGACACAAAATAGCGGCTCAATATATGTTAATTACATTCCTCCCATGTTTAAAGAGATAATCACCAAGTATTTTTAAATGATTGTTCTGTGTAAGGAGTATGCTAAATTATTTGGTTAATTTTAAAAAGCACCTTCCTTTATAGAGGAAACCCATTGCCTGGAAAGAGAAAACCTACATATCATAAGATAAACTAAAAATATTAGGTTAAGTGAGGGCTTCCCTGGTGGCGCAGTGGTTGAGAGTCCGCCTGCCAATGCAGGGGACACGGGTTCGTACCCAGGTCCGGGAAGATCCCACATGCCGCGAAGCGGCTGGGCCCGTGAGCCATGGCCGCTGAGCCATGGCCGCTGAGCCTGCGCGTCTGGAGGCTGCGCGTCCGGAGGCTGCGCGTCCAGAGCCTGTGCGTCTGGAGCCTGTGCTCTGCAAAGGGAGAGGCCACAACAGTGAGAGGCCCGCCTACTGCAAAAAACAAAAACAAAATATTGGTTAAGTGAAAAAAGCAAGTTGTAGGAAGAAAATAGCACAATACATATTTCTGATAAAAGACTTCTGTCTAGAATTTATAAAGAAGTTTTAAAAGGACAACAGACACTTTGCAGAAGTAGATATATGGATGGCCAATAAACATGTAAAAATAAGTTCAGCATCGCTAGTCATGGGAAAAATGAAAATGAAAACTGCAGTGACATACCACTATGTATATATCAATCAAAATGGCTAAAATTAAAAAGATCAGTAATACCAAGTGTTGGGAGGATGTGAAGCCACTGAATACTCATACCCTGATTGTAAGAGTATAAAATGAAATGGTACAACCACTTTGCAAAACTGCTTGGCACTTTCTTATGAAGTTAGACATACACTTACCATATGACCTAACAATTTCATTCCTACGTTTTTACTCAAGAAAAATGAAAATGCCAACAAAAAAAGACTTGTAAGCAAATGTTCATAGCAACTTTACTAATAACAGCCAAACACTGCAAGCAACTCTCAAAAACATTATATAAGAATGAAAAAAGCCAGGCAAAAATGAGTACATGCTGAACAGTTTCATTATATTAAATTCTAGAAAAGTCATCTCTGCAAAATCTGTCTCTAATGAGAGGAAGCAGGTCAGTGGTTGCCTGACTACAGGGGTGGAGGAAAGAGATTGACTGTTAGGCATGATGAGGAAACTTTTGGGGATGATGGCAATGGTTTATGTCTTGATTATGATGATGGTTACGTGGATGTATACATGTGTCAAACACACTCACTTATACACTTAAAATGACATTTTATTAGAAGTGAACCATACTTTTATAAAGTTGATTTAGAAAGACAAAAAGGAAGTTGCAGAACAGCATGTGTAGTATAATGAACTCATTTAAGTAAAACAATATACACATACACATATATTTGCATTCTTATGTATGCAAAGGAAACATCAGGAGAGATACACAAGAAGCTATTACTAGTGATTAGGACTGGGGTTGGTAGGGTGGGAGGGAGACTTCTTTTTTATACTCCTCTGTATCCTCATAAGTTTTTTTTAACCACATGCCTGTATTAAAGTAATATAAACAAAAATAACTTAGGACAGTACACATGTTACTTTGAGGTTCAGAGAAAGAGGTCTCTTCTGATAGGAACATTAGGTCAATACTTCAAAGAAAAAAGTGGGACTTGAAGGATGCATGAAGTGTGCATAGGCAACAAAGAATGGGAAAATGACCCATATGGGTGAAATAATGTGAATAAGGGTACAGCAGTGGAATTGTGCAAGGGGCCTTTGAGTATTAAACAATAAACAGGATAAAATGTGTAGGTGAGTACTGGCCAATAGGAGTAAACAGGTGAGTTAAACTGAGACTAGAAGATTTGGATGCCCAGAAAATGAATTTGACAGCTTTTCCTACTGATTGTGAAGAGTTGCCAGAAGTATGGGGGCAGGTGATCAACAAGAAGAATTTGACATTTTAGGGCAAATTTAGTAGTGTTTAAGGTGATTTGCAAAGGGTAGGGAGGCCATTTTGGCAGCTCTTGCACTTGCTCAGGTGTGAAATAATAAGGTGCCAAATTGTAATTTGGAAGAGAAACATTTAAAGCAAGAATCAGTAGAAATTGATGATGTACTGAATATAAAAGTTAAGAAGCCAAAGTCAGCAAGAGATTCGTAGGTGGAGGGATGGTGGTATCAGTGCCATAGATAGGAAAGATTGAAAGAACGAGTGTGATTTAGGTGAAATTGAGGCGATAGCCAACCCTTCTGTTACACTGTATTGATGTTTGCTTCTACACAAAATGATCTCAGAATTCAGGTGGTTGTGCTTCCTCAGTTGTCTCTTTTCCCTTTGTCTCAGCGGTTGTCTTTCATAGCAGCACTGCACATGCCGTCTCCACCCACAGCTTTAATGCTTCTCATCTGCTATCAACCTAACCTAAAGAAAAAAACAGTAATTTGAGTTTAGCTTTAACTTTGTCTAGTTTTTGCTCAGCAGAGTTAAGTCCTTAAGTTTTTTGTTTGTTTGTTTGTTTGTTTTATTTTTATTTTATTAGTCCTTAAGTTTTATAGCACCCATCTTCCCCAGAGGCCTTTTTTTGTTTGTTTAATGTCCCTGGCTATCTTTCATAAGGTAAAGATTATGGGAAGGTAACTTTCAGAAATGAGTATTATCCTATTATTGCATATGTAATCCTTTAAATACATGTATTTATAAAATGTATAAAAATTTAATTTTTCTTTTAACAGAAATGAGCTCATACTTACGTTTTATTCTGTAGTTCGCTTTATTTTATTTAACGTGTCAAGGAAGTTTCTCCATGTGGATCACCCTCATTCTTTTGCTACCTCACTTTTTTTCCCAGTGGCTGACTAGTTTTCTCTGTAGAGATGTACCACACTTGATTTCCAGTTTTCCTTTTCAATCAGTACTGCAGTAAACATCTATGTACCTGCAAATCTGCACATTTGTATCATTTCTCTATGAAAAATTTCTAAAAGATTTGTTGGATCAAAGAATAAGATCAAAAGATCACAGGGTTTGATATAATACATTGACAATAGATAAACTAATCTTGCTCTTCTTTTTATTTCTTTATCATCATCTTATTTGGAACAACAGAATGAAAGGTACTTGCACCTTGCAGCAAAACTTCTGGATGCAAAGGAGCAAGCAGCTACCTTTAAATTAGAAAAAAACAAGCAAGGCCAAAAAGAGGCTCAAGAAAAAATAAGGAAATTTCAAAGAGGTAAACACTTTAAAATTCTCAGACGTATAAATGTCTCTTCTTTATTGGCCTTCCTAGGATGGAGGTTGCCTCTTTTTAATATGTCTGCTCTTTCCTAACAGTTTATAATTGGGATTGGCAAACTTTTTGCAACAAGCCAAATAGTAAATATTTTAGGTTTTGCAATTTGTTATAATTACTTAACTGCTATCACAGCATAAAAGCAGCCATAAACAATACATAAACAAATGGTTATGTTCTCATAAAACTTTATGGATGCTGAAATTTCATATATAATTTTCACATGTCACCAAATATATCTTTTTGTCTTTTTCAACCAGTTAAAACAGGTAAAAATCATTCTTAGCCCACAGGCCATATGGAAATAGGCAGCAGGGCTGGATTTGGCCTGCAGACCATAGTTTGTTAACCTCAGATGTATACTATAAAATACCATCTCCATTCAAGAACAAGAGGTGGATATAATTCCATGTGTATTTATTTCTAGTGAAGATGTTTTTCCTGGCCTTCTACATCTGTTAAGTAATTGTTCTGAAAATGTTAGTATATGATGTGAAAATAAATTGCCTCTGACTTCTAGCACAAATTCCTAGAAGGAAGTGTTGAATAATTGACTACAAGGAAAAAGAAGGAATGTTGTTTTTTTAAACCAATTTTTGCAAAGTAAAAAGGCATGAAAAACAAATATAATAAAACAAAAATAAGCATCATGGTTTTTTTGGTAGAAATGGAAACTTTAGAAGACCATCCAGTATTCAATCCAGCCATAAAGATTTCACATCAACAGAATGAAAGGAAGAAGCCTCCTGTAGCCACAGAAGGGGAAAGTGCTTTGAACTTTAATTTATTTGAAAAATCTACAGCTGCTACTGAAGAAGAGAAAGGTAAAATGAAGGGAAAGTGTTCCAGGGTATAATTTGTAAATAGAAAAATGTCAAGGACTATATAATTGAGAAATTGTTACTTTGTATTCCAGCAAACTACATAAGATGGCAGTAAAGTTATGCTTCCACATACTGTCTTGGAAAAATAATAATTATGATAACTTGTATAGCATTTTGTAATTACAAACATCTTGCTTCGGCCTCATCTCTCTTCAGTCCCTCCTCCAAACTCCTGCCACAATTATCTTTCCATAACACAGATCAAAATGTGAGTTCCCTGTTAAAAATTTTAATCACTTAGCAAGTTCAAACCCTGTATCATGGCACTGAAGATCCTTTCCACCTTATTCTCCCAGCTATGTACTACAGCTACATCATTCTTTAAAACATATATTGTTTCATGGCTCCATGACTTTGCTCATCCTGTTTTCCCCTTCTTGGCCAACCTTTCCCTTGCTTAGAGGCTTGAATCAAACAGCACCTCTTCTTTAAACCTTCCCTGATTCCTGCTGTGCCACCAGAGTTGTGTAAGTGTGCTCTTCTTTGTGCTCATAGGTAAATTATTGATATAGCTAGTATATTTATCAGTCTGTAATATAGTCAGTTGAGTTCCACACTAAATTGTCAGTTCTTTTAATTGTACATTCTTTCTACAAATATTTATTGAATTTTTATTGTTCATAATATCAGGTGCTACATGTACAGTTATTAGCAAAATAACTTGATCTTTGCTCTCTTCAAGTATACAGTCTAGCAGGGAATGTAAGCTTTAAACAGACATAGATACACAATTACAAACTGTGATGTGTGCTGTTGAAGAAAGAAAACTGGCTTCCAATAATAGAGCTAATAAGGGGGCCTAATTTGCATTGGGGAAACCTTGCTAAGGTCTTGCTCTGAGATCTGACAGATGATTAGGTATTAGCCTGGTAATGAGTTGGTGGAAAGAACTTCTAAGGAAAGAGACAGTACATTGGAAGTCTAAGGTGGAAAAGAGCTTAGAGCATCACTATTCAACAGAACACACTATGATGGGAATGTTCTGTATCTGCACTATCCAATGTGGTAGCTACTAGCCAAATATGAGTACAGCTGACCCTTGAACAACGTAGGGGTTACGGCCGCTGACCCCTGTGCAGTCAAAAATCTGCGTATAACTTTTGACTTAAACATAATGCTATGTTTAAGTCAAACATAAATACTAATAGCCTACTAATGACTGGAAGCCTTAGTGATAACAGTTGATTAACGTATTTTGCATGTTATATGTATTATATACTATATTATTACAATAAAGTAAGCTAGAGAAAGAAAAACATTATTAAGGAAATCATAACAAAGAGAAAATACATTTACAGTACTGTACTGTATAGATTCTGTGAGTTTATGTTATCTATGTACAAGATGAATCGTCTGTCAGTACCTATATCAACATTGTCTTATATGATTCAAAACACTGTAGCTGTTATATGTATTACTAACATGAGACATCAAAAATGAAAAGATAATGTGCAGAAGTTCTTAGTTGTTTATAGGTATAATGATTCATGCATTAATAACGAAGAAGCAGCAATATGATTGCTTTAATGGTACCCTAGTGTAATCAATATAACTGCTTTACTTCACTGTTAGTTTAGCCTTATACACTAATGAAAGAATCATTATAAAATTTTTATGGCATACAGTATTACAGTAGTATTCATAATATACTATTGGAAACACTGTTAACATTTTTTAAAAAACCACTTACCTATGATGATAGGCTGATATGCAGTTTCTCCAATTATGAGAGAGAGGCATTCTATAAGGTAAGGTAATTCTTTGAAAGCAAAGTTATAAAACAAAGAAAATAAGACATTATTAATTTTATATTAATTATCACCTCATGCCTGTGTAAGGATAGGCTATCCACTTCAATATAAGTCTTACACATGATGTTCTTCATGTGTGTTTTTGTATATTTATTGGAAAAAAATCTGCATATAAGTGGACCTGTACAGTTCAAACCTGTGTTGTTCAAGGGTCAACTATATCGAGCACTTGAAATGTGACTAGTATAACTGAGAAACTGAAATTTTAATTTTAATTAATTTAAATTTAGCCACATGTGGCTGGTGGCTACTGTATTGAGCGAGGCAGGTTTAGAGCATTTAAGGAATTGACTCATGACCAGTATGGCTACAGCATAGCGAGCATGATGGAAGACTGACAACAAATAGGCAGGGGTGGGCCATAGAGGGCTTTTAGGTACTAATGAAGAATTTGGACTTTATCTTATATGCAACATGAAGCCATTGACAGTGGTGGTAGTGGCAGCTGTTAAGCAGAGAAATGACATCTGATTTATATCTTTTCAAAAGATAGTCTACCAAACATTGTAATTCAGAGTATTCTAAACAATTCATCGCATGGATTGTGTCATAGATATTTTACAAGAACACATAACTTAAGATACTTTTTTAAAAAGATCCAGATTTTCACTGATTCTGTCCATCAAGAGGATTTCCTTACATCACTTAAAGAAGAGCAAGCCTTTCTGTCTGTCTTTTTTTAAACCTATTCTCTTCTAAAAGTCTGTTCCCAAAAGTGAGAGAACATTAATCTCTCAAAAGAGACTGTATATTACTACATAACCATTTTTAAAGAACCAATCTTTATCATTTTAGAGAAAAAGAAAGAACCTCATGATGTAAGAAATTTTGACTATACTGCTCGAAGCTGGACTGGAAAATCTCCCAAACAATTTCTGATCGATTGGGTCAGGAAGAATCTTCCCAAGAGTCCAAATCCTTCCTTTGAAAAAGTTGCAGTAGGTAGATACTGGAAATGTAGGTATGTTTTTGGTTAACTGAATGAACTTATAGAAAAATCTAAGATGAAAATCTTTTTTTTTCTGATGAGTTAAGTAGATATTTAGGAAGCTAATTCCACATCTCAGATTGATAGTGCTTATAAGTCATTATGTAGTATGATGTCTTCCATGGGAATATTTAATTTAAATAATTAAACTACAGTTCAATGTTAATGGAATTCTGACCTTTTCTACTTCATCAATTTTATTTTAAAATATTTTTGGTTTCTTTGTAGGGTAAGGGTAATCAAGTCTGAAGATGATGTACTGGTAGTATGCCCTACAATCTTAACAGAGGATGGCATGCAAGCTCAGCACCTGGGAGCTACTTTAGCTCTTTATCGTTTAGTGAAAGGGCAGGTGAGACTTTTTAGACCTAAGTGTTTCAAAAATCATTTCTGGGAGCTTCCCTCGTGGCGCAGTGGTTGAGAGTCTGCCTGCCGATGCAGGGGACACAGGTTCGTGCCCCGGTCCGGGAAGATCCCACAGGCTGTGGAGCGGCTGGGCCCGTGAGCCATGGCCACTGAGCCTGCGCGTCCAGAGCCTGTGCTCCGCAACGGGAGAGGCCACAGCAGTGAGAATCCCGCATACCGCAAAAAAAAAAAAAAAAAAAAAAAATCATTTCTGGAGTAATGGGTATATTTTGTCAACATAAAACTGTATCTGCATGTGGAAGTTAGTTTTTAATTATGGCCCTTTGTGCCAATTTTCTCTTACTGAATGCTTCTGATTAATCCTTGTTTCTGCTTATTTATAATTTTGACTTCCTCTCACTCCTAAACATAGTTCAATCTTTCTCTCCTTAGACCAGAGGCTCTGAACCATTTGGTCCAGCTTTGTAAGCTATACTAATTTACAGATTAAAAAATAGTTGTGCTAGAATGGTTGAATTAAGGAGAGTTTTTAAACATTTGTTTTCCTTTAATGTTATATTGTCTCTCAACTTTAAAAAATTAGACACTGGTTCCAGTTTTCACTTTTAGGTTACGTTGACTATAAGCTTCCAGTTTAAGGAAAGATGAAAATAAAGTATTACTGAAGAGAGCACTTTTAAGAGAACACAATGTTCTTTTTTTGGTTGGGGGGTATTGTCAACATCTCCTTTTTATAATAAAAATATAATATATATTTTATATATATATAATATATATATTATATTTATATAATATATATTTTATAATATATCTTTCTTCATGGGGAATTAGAACTACTGAAAATTTAGGCACTGGTTAAGTGGAACTCCAACAATAGTTCTTTTCCATTTTGTGTCAGTAAAAGTGCTTAATGTCTTTATTTCCCTCATTTTGCAGAATAAGGTATCATAAGCTAAGCTTAATTGATGGAAGTCACTATCAGTGTTACAGAAATAATTGCAGGCTCTTTTATAACAGAATTAAGATAACAGTTTCATCCAGTGGAGTTCATTTAAAATACTTTGACCTGTAATATACAACTGCTGGAATCTCAGAGGGAACTTTGTTTTAAAGATGCATTATGGATCATCTGTATATTTAAATAGCACCACTATATGAATAAATAATAAACATGTATTTAATAGTTTATTGTGTTCCAGGAATAAGCACGTTACATGATTAACTTAGTTTACCTCAGAGTATGCCTGTAAGGGAGGTACTATTATTAGCCCCATTTTACAAATTTAGAAACTAAGACACCAAGAAGTTAAGTTACTTGCCCAAGGTCACATAGCTAGTAAGTCTAGAAGCCTGAATATATGCTATTTATAAATTTGCATCATATACATGTTTATCTTATATTAAAGTAGTAACACTAGTTTAAGAGACATTTTAAGAAGAAGGCAGCTATCCTTTTAAGTTCTAACCTATTGAATTTTGGTGTCCAGTAGTTAGTGAAAACGACATAACTACTGTGTTTTCCCTTTATAGTCAGTTCATCAGTTACTTCCGCCCACTTACCGAGATGTCTGGCTGGAGTGGAGTGATGCAGAAAAGAGAAAGGAACAGTTAAATAAAATGGAGACCAATAAACCACGTGACCTTTTCATTGCCAAACTTCTGAATAAACTGAAGCAGCAGCAGCAACAGCAACAACAGCAATCTGAGAATACGAGAGAAACCTCTGAAGATCCTGAGGAATCTTGGGAAAATTTAGTTTCTGATGAGGATTTTTCTGCACTGTCCTTGGAATCAGAAAAGGCAGAAGATTTGGAGCCAGTTAGAAACCTCTTTAGAAAGTTGCAAAGCACACCTAAGTACCAGAGACTGCTAAAGGAACGGCAACAGTTACCTGTGTTCAAACACAGGAACTCAATTGTCGAAACTCTTAGAAGGCACCGGGCTGTGGTGGTGGCAGGTGAAACAGGGAGCGGCAAGAGTACTCAAGTGCCACATTTCCTGTTGGAGGACCTGCTTCTGAACGAATGGCAAACAAGTAGATGCAGCATTGTCTGCACCCAGCCCCGGCGGGTCTCAGCAGTGAGCTTAGCCACAAGAGTGTGTGAGGAACTGGGCTGTGAAAATGGACCTGGAGGAAAGGTGAGACACTGTTCAACCTCACCTCAGAGAGTGCTGACCTCACTCAACCTGTGCCCTTGGGACCCAAATGGAAGCCTGTGCCGTATATGAGTTTTGACCAATGCTGTTTGTTCAGTAGCGTATCTCAGGTGTTTCTCATGTTTTCTTGGATAGATGTGATATTATGCCACTCTCCTTTATATGCAAAGGACTGTCAGTAATTATCATTAAAATTCTCACATAAAAGGAAAAATATATGCACTTTAATAATTGAGTATTCAAATATATTACATACTAAGTTGATCATTCAAAGAATATAAACACAAGTATAACTGTTAATATCAGATAGCTCAAGTATTTGGAAATCTTTTCCGTGGGATGTATTCCTGAATGATTTTCATTAGTTCAGTGAACAGAAGGAAAAAACAATATAAAAGAAAATGCCAGACTATTTTCAAATCCTGTATATAAAAGAAATAATAGAAAAAGTACTTAAATATTTACTGTCACACACTTTGCGATAAAAGTATACACAAAACTGGCCAGACCTTAACCGGAGTGACTGCAAAGTATAGGAATTAGTAAAATTGCTTTAGAACCAAATGTAATGAATTCCCAGTTCATATAACTCAGTTTAATTATACTTTGAATTGTTCTTTATAAATATGATACTTAACATCTTTGTCTCTATCTTTAAGTTAGGTATCCCTTCATTAAAAAACATTTTATTTGGCAATTTTTCTTGGTTTCTCTCACGAAATGAAAGAGGAAAAAGGACATAATTTCTGTCTTATAAGGAATTTACATTAAGGGGATGACAGACATGTTTACAAGTATAACAAAGGAATGACTGAAGGAGAAAGAAAATATGATGGGAATAGAAGTGACTTCAGGATTCCCATCAGGCACCACTGTTTGTTTTTGTTTTTGTTTTCTTGCGGTACGCGGGCCTCTCACTGTTGTGGCCTCTCCCACTGCAGAGCACAGGCTCCGGACACGCAGGCTCAGCGGCCATGGCTCACGGGCCCAGCCGCTCCGCGGCATGTGGGAGCTTCCCGGACCGGGGCACGAAGCCGTGTCCCCTAAATCGGCAGGCGGACTCTCAACCACTGCGCCACCAGGGAAGCCCCCCACCACTGGTTTTTAATCGTTGCAGCTTTTATGAGATCTTGATAGAAAAGTGGACCAAATTGTAGGAGCGTCTCTAAAATTCTATTTCTTGGTACCTCAATATTTTGCTCCAAGATAATTTAATAAGAAATTGATTAAATCTATTAATATTTTCGTAATAATGTTAATGGTACTCAAAGCAGGTGAACAGATTTTTGTTTCAAAACTGATAAAAGGTTTTTCTTGTTTAAAATTGCCGAAACTGGGGGCTTCCCTGGTGGCGCAGTGGTTGAGAGTCCGCCTGCCGATGCAGGGGACACGGCTTTGTGCCCCGGTCCGGGAAGATCCCACATGCCGCGGAGCGGCTGGGCCCGTGAGCCATGGCTGCTGAGCCTGGGCGTCCGGAGCCCGTGCTCCGCAACGGAAGAGGCCACAACAGTGAGAGGCCTGCGTACCGCAAAAAAAAAAAAAAATTAAAATTGCAGAAACTAATTTTATAGTTTTATATAATTGAAGACCATGGGAAAGTAATAAATTGCACTAAACAAATTTACTTAGACTGCTCCATATAGTAGCAGGATCAGCACCTGTACTTTTTAAAGCTTGTTTCCTAGATCATTTGTGAGACTCTAATCTTGGCCTTGTGTTTTCCCTTCAGAATTCTTTGTGTGGATATCAGATCCGGATGGAGTCTCGAGTGAGTGAATCTACCAGGTTACTCTACTGTACAACAGGGGTTTTGCTAAGAAAACTTCAAGAAGATGGTCTCCTAACTAATGTGTCTCACGTTATTGTAGATGAGGTGAGTTGATTCTGTAGTCATGTTCAGAAAAAAATTCTAAACATTTTTGAATTAAAAAGATGTTACTTCTAAAACTAGCTAACATTTTCTTCATGCTTAAATGCCAGACACTTTACATATAATAATTATTTAATTTCCTCTACATATAATAATTTCCTCTAACAAATGTGTCTCCTGTAAATTGATTTATTTAACAAATGCTGTATAACATTTGCTGTATGCAAGGTGCTATTTTAAGGACTTCATATATACAACTTCATTTAATCTTTCCAGCAATCCAGTGGAGTAGATATTATTATCCCTGTTTTACAGTTGAGGAAACTGAGGCACACAGAGATTAAATAGCTTGCTCAAATTCACACAGCCAATAAGCTCTACAACTGGGTGTTCAAACCCAGGCAGTACATCTGCAGCCATCTCTTAGCAGTCTGCTGCCTCTCAACTACATTTGTTAAAGGGTTTTCTCGGATTCTTATAAAAAACAAGGAATCCTCATCAGTATGTCATTTTCCCTATAGATATACCCCCTACTTGAATCAAATTTGAATGCACACTAAAATTGAATTATGCCAAAAGTTTCACATTAGAATTATTTTAAATGGTATACTAGCCTAGTACATGTTAAACTGACTTGCTTTGTACATAATTTTTTGAAAAAAATAAGATATACAGCATTTCTTTTATTCAAAAATGGAAATTTTTTTCAGTTTTCCCAGATGTAAAGTTTCTATGAATGTCTGTTAATTCACCAAGTTCAGAAGGCATTAGTGAAAGTTCAGTCATTCTTTGATTTTTAATTAATAGACTATACATAGATTATTGGGTTATTTTCCTCATTTTGGTTAGTAAGTATTAGAAGTATAGAGAGATACAAAAATGAAAATAAAAATTATCTGTAGTCTCATCCAGAAAAAAATTAATATTGACATTTGTGCATTTATATATGTGTATGTTTAGCATGTGCGATATTTATTTTATAATTCTTTCACATCATTAGTCTACAAAAACACTATTTTTTAATAGCTTTATAGAAGTATATAATTTGGATGTCCCATAATTTATTTAACCATTTTCCTGTTGTTGGACAAGTTTAGGGTAAGATGTTTTTAAATACAATAATTTTGGTTATAGATGAGTGATGGGAATTCATTTTTATCTAAGGGGTCTTTAATCTTCAGTGGGGGAAGGAGTTGTACTGTTATCACTAAGATGTCAAAAAGAAAGAGGATGTATGGCTGCTTGATTGAGCAGGCCCATTGGTAACTTGCTCCTGGCAGTGTTGGGTGGGGAATGGGGTGTCACAGTTGCAGCTGTGCATGGCTAAGACCTAGATTTTATCAGTATCCTCAAGAATCAACTTAAGTCAAAATGCTAATTTATCCATTTATAATGAGAAATTTTTACTGCTAGGTAAGATGAAATACTTGTATCAGCCAGTCAGTAAGTTTTCTTGGAGCCCCAAATTATTAGAAAATTGATTAATAAATATATATCAGAATGAATCCTAATTTAAAAGTTAGACCAACTTCAGGGAGCTGTTCTTTGATGTTTTAGTATTAGCAGTCTGTAGGCGTGATTTACTGAATTGTGCTTCAGTATGATAATGTCAACCTCTTGTTGAAAAGTACAGTAAGAGTAAGAAAAAACCCAGTGAAATTCATCATCATGTTAAATATAATGATGTAAGAGATGCTGGCATAGAGTGCATTACATTATTCAGGACCTTCTTTATGAAGATGCTCAGGATAATACTTCTGGCTTTCTTATTAGGAATAGTTGTGCGATTTGTTTTAGTTTATGGTCAGTGTGTGAGTTAAGTAGCTTTTCCTCTGGCTGCTGGTATGTTTACAGCCGAACTTTTTGCCCACCTCTTCCAAGTGTACTTAATAAAGCATACATTTTTATTAGCTCTATTTTATGTTTTATCCTCATTTTTATTAGCTCTATTTTATGTTTTATCCTCATTTTTATTAGCTCTATTTTATGTTTTATCCTCATTTTTAATTTTCTTTTTTAAAAATGTCAGTATCTATATAAATTACCATCTATTTGAGGAGGTTCTCCAGATCTGTTTCTGTTCAGGAAATCTTTCTCTCTTGAGCTTCAGATTTAAATATCCTCGTCAAACTACCTAAGTAAAAACATCCAAGATTATTCCTTCTTCTTTCTCCCATATCCCCTAAATCCAATCACCTAGACTTTGTTGATTTTACTTTTCTCACATTCATTTACCTCTCCATATTCACTGGTATTGCCCTCATATAGGCTACCATTATCTCTTTTAATTAGTACAAAAGCCTCTAATTAAACTTCCTACTTTCTGTTTTGCTCTCTTCTACTACATTCTTCAATTATAGCTGGATTTATCTTTTGAAAACAAAATTCAGACCACATGATGCCCCTGCTTTGAAATATCTTACTCACTACCCTGACTCATTAGGATAAAGTCTCAACTCCTTAACACGGTTTACAAGACCTCATATGGGCAGATTACTGAGTACCTTGCCAGCTCTATCTCTTGCCCGTTCCTCATCCCATGCTCAAGGCGTCATTTTTGTTTCTTCATTTCCTGAAATGTATAATTATCCCCCTGTCCACCATGATTTTGCACAAGTTGTGTCCCATGACTACTTTTTCTCCCTTTATCATACTGTTCCTTTCTCCTCCTCTAAAACTCATTTCAGTTCTCAGCACAGATGGCAGATCTCTCTTAGTAGCCTTCCTGACCACCTGAGTTGCTGTACAGCAGAAATTAACACAACATTATAAATCAACTATACTCCAATAAAAAAAATAATTAAATATAAAACAAACAAAAAAAGAATATTAGACCCCTACCCCCCTCAAAAAAAATTAACTACGCTTCATATGTAATTTCAAACCATCCTCTACAGTATCCTCTAACAAGGCTGTAAACTCTGAAATGAAAAGACTACCTTGGTCATTTTTTAATCCCCAGTATCTAGCACAATGCTTAGTACTGTTTGTAGTGAACATTTGACCATTGTTGCCTCCCTTCCGAGCAAATGAATGATCAAAACCGTTTTAATTTTTGTTATCTTGATGTATTCTATCTTTTGTATGCTGCCTTAATCTCATAAAATAAAATGGAGTAGAAATAACCCCAGTACAGGAAGTTGAAATATAGACTGGTATATCCAGCAGATATTGAGTTCTGACAATGTCCCATGTTTTTTTATGCTCTATAGCAGTTTTACAATGCTCGTCCCTAAAATGCATCTGTTGGAAGGGCATAAGAGCCTTTTTCTCAGACAGTTGATAGAGAACCTGTCAGATTCCTACTAATCAAATTCCCCTTTTTCTACATAGTGGATAAACTATCTGTCTTGTTGCAGTTTTGTGTCTGTTCAGTTGTATATTAGTAGCAGCGCTTTAAGAGTTACACTGGCTTCTCAGTGAAATTGGGAGATACCCTAATCTTATCAGCTGAACACTTACAAACCATCTCCTAAGGTAGAGTCCTACTATCATAGCTAATCTTGTTCATTATATGCCGATTTTTACCGACTTCAATTTTAGAGGGTGACTTTATTTTCAATTCTGAAGATCTGCCTTATTTGAAACATACAGCTTCTCTTTCTGCATGTACTGACTATATGTAAATATTGATTAACTTTTAGTAGATTTGAATGTCTGATTGTTTTAGCCTATTACTTGACCTTATGATTTTTTTGTTCCCCTTATGCTAGGTTCATGAAAGAAGTGTCCAGTCAGACTTCCTACTAATTATCTTGAAGGAAATTTTACAGAAACGCTCTGATCTACATTTGATTCTAATGAGTGCCACTGTAGACAGTGAAAAGTTTTCTAGCTATTTCATACACTGCCCTATTCTGAGAATTTCAGGAAGAAATTATCCTGTTGAGGTAAGTTTTCTTTATAATGCATATGTAAACAGAAACTACATTCCCACCAGTGAGTGTCACCATAAAACAGGCCCTTAAGTCTGAGCCTAGAACGATTCCTAGGGTATTGCAAGTCAAGAGAGGACCTGGAGGGCTTCCCTGGTGGCACAGTGGTTAAGAATCTGCCTGCCAATGCAGGGGACACGGGTTTGTCCCTGGCCCGGGGAAGATCCCACGTGCCGCAGAGCGACTAAACCCGTGCGCCACAACTACTGAGCCTGTGCTCTAGAGCCTGTGAGCCACAACTACTGAGCCCATGTGCCTCAACAACTGAAGCCTGCGCGCCTAGAGCCCGTGCTCTGCAACAAGAGAAGCCATGACAATGAGAAGCCTGCACACCGCAACGAAGAGTAGCCCCCGCTCACCGCAACTAGAGAAAGCCCGCGCACAGCAACGAAGACCCAACACAGCCAAAAAAAATAATAATAAAAAGTTAATTAATTTTAAAAAAGAGAGATAGGGAGGACCTGGAGATGGCCTTGGGAATCAGATGGCTGGTGCTGCCTTGACTGAGGGTGAGTGGGCTGGAAGGAGGATTCTGCTGACGAACGACATACCACAGAGGTACACAGTGTAAAACACACTTCCATAGCAAAGGCATTACATCCAGATTGGGGGTAGCTGCCTAGCAATAAGGAACTCCTTTTTCACCCATCCCTCAAATTTAGGCTTGTCTTTGAAGCTTCCTTCTATTCTTAATGTTTGCTCTTTTGGTTCAGCTGATAAAGGCTGCTCTTTTAATTGGTTTTCACATGTAAAAAATATACACACCATAATGTGCTTTGTCCTGAGACTACGAGGAATAGATCCATCTACATCAGCCAAGTTCTTCACTACCAATAAATGCAGAAAAAAGCTTTTCTCGTAACATGCTAAATTAGCATTTGGTGACATTCAAAAGGTAACAATCCCTTGTTCTCTTTAAAATGATATTTACTGAAATGAATTTAAGTTCACTATTTATATGCCTTAATCTATGCAGGTTTTTCATCTTGAAGATATAATAGAAGAAACAGGCTTTGTCCTGGAGAAAGACTCAGAATATTGTCAGAAATTTCTGGAGGAGGAAGAAGAAATAACTGTTAATGTTACAAGCAAAGCAGGGGGAATACAAAAGTATCAGGTAAAAATAAAACATTTTTGAAAGACATCTGATTGTGATATCCAGGGCATAAACTGCCGTAAGAGTTTTAAAATATGGCTGACACAGTGCATTCAAACATAATCTAGTAGAAGAAGAACAGATATGATTATGAGCAAATTTTAAAGGTCATTTCTTTAAATCTTTGTTTCACTGACTCTAGTGTTTGGCTTACGATACTTCTTTATCTCAACACCTTAGATAGTCAGGATGGGGCAGGACCAAAATCTAGATCCTTGCCATTGGTTTTCCTAGCAGCCTCTGTCCTGACACGAGCCAACCTTAGCTCTGTACTATCCAGGGCAAGCACGAATCTTCATAGAGAGTTAATTTACTTTCAATGACATAATTTTAGAAATATCATAAAAGCTACATTATCCTGCATTTTGGCCAGTGGTACTATATACACTATTTTCATTATATCCACAATATTTCATTCATCTACTGGAAGTAGAAGTAGAAGTAGAAGTTACTTTATCCTTTAGTTAAGCAGATAAACCAAGGAAGCAAAAACTAAAATCTTTCCCTAAAACTGCAGAGATAGAAATTAGAAACTAAAAGACTTTAAAAAATTAAAAGGAGTATTTCAAAGAAGATGATTGGAATTCAGCAACCAAAGTAGAATCTAGAAGGAATGAGGCAGGTGTAAATTACTTAATAAAGTTATTATGACCTCTCTTGGCCAGGCTGCTTTTCAGCTGCCACAGAACAATGCTTCCATTGTTCTGTTTTTCTTCATTTCTTTTCTAATTTAGGGTTTACATGCCAAGATAAAAAGGTTTGCTATACTTAAGGGGACTGTATGAAATGAAATTGATAGGAGAGATGAAATTTTGTAATACTTTAATTCTGTTAAAAATTGTATTCTTGCTATATTTTAACAAAATAATAGTGACAATGAGAAAATACAGATTGGAATGAATGCAAATAGCTCCTTTTTTCCTTCTTTGTCTTATAAAAATACGTAATGTTTTTGTTTGGCTTTTTCTGATTTGTTTCTTTTAGGAATACATCCCAGTTCAGACTGGAACAAGTGATGATTTAAATCCATTTTACCAAAAGTACAGCAACCGCACTCAGCATGCTATTCTCTACATGAATCCTCATAAAATCAACCTGGATCTCATTTTGGAACTTCTTACATATTTAGGTATGTATCTATTTCTAATGTGTCTCCATTTGTTTTGATAAAACTTTTCTACTAATTGGAGATGTTCTATTAATATCTTATATGCTGTTCCTTATTTCTGAATATTGTATCTTTTTAAAAATTTCAGACAGAAGTCCCCAGTTCAAAAATGTTGAAGGAGCAGTACTGATCTTTTTACCAGGCCTTGCTCATATTCAACAGTTGTATGATCTCTTATCAACTGACAGAAGATTTTTTTCAGAACGGTAACTACAGATCTTCATTATATTCCTGGTAGTTTTAAAACAGAAAAATGTTTCACACATTAAAACTCTTGATCAGAACTTTCAGAGTCTTTTCACCTTTAGTTAAAATTGTCCATGGCAAAGCTCTTTTTTTTTTTTTTAACATTTCTATTATAGCATTTTATCTACTAAAATTTTTAGGTACTATTTCTACATTTGTTTTATTTTCTCAATATGATTAAGCAGAGGGAATCCTGTGGTTAAGAGTAAGATGGTGACTCCGCTCCCCAGCCCACTGGATGGTACAAAACCCTAACAGCATTGCAGTTTGTCATCCGTACATTTTTTTTTAATATCTTTGAAGCACTTGTTTTTTCTTTTTAATAAATTTATTTATTTATTTTTGGCTGCGTTGGGTCTTCATTGCCGCGTGCGGGCTTTCCTCTAGTTGCGGCGAGCAGGGGCTACTCTCAGTTGCGGTGCACTGGCTTCTCATTGCGGTGGCTTCTCTTGTTGCAGAGCACGGTCTCTAGGTGCATGGGCTTCAGTAGCTGTAGCTTGTGGACTCTAGAGCTCAGGCTCAGTAGTTGTGGCACACGGGCTTAGTTGCTCCAGGGTATGTGGGATCTTCCCGGACCAGGGCTCGAACCCATGAGCTAGAAAGAGACTTAAGAAACCATCTATTTCTACCTTGTAATTTTCAGGTCAGGTTATTGGAGGCCAGAGAGGTAAAATGACTTGCCCATTGGCAGGTGGATTCTTAACCACTGTGCCACCAGGGAAGCCCATCCATACATATTGGTTTTTTTTGTTTTTTGTTTTTTGCGGTACACGGGCCTCTCACTGTTGTGGCCTCTCCCGTTGCGGAGCACAGGCTCCGGACGTGCAGGCTCAGTGGCCATGGCTCACGGGCCCAGCCGCTTCGCGGCATGTGGGATCTTCCCGGACCGGGGCACAAACCCGCGTCCCCTGCATCGGCAGGCGGACTCTCAACCACTGCGCCACCAGGGAAGCCCATCATCCATACATATTGAATTGGCTTTTTACTATGCCTGTTTTGATACAGTTTATTACCGCTGTTATGGTTATCACTTCAGCATCAGAATATATTTTAAAAATTCTTCAAACCCTACATTCCATATAATTCATTCATATTGTTTTTTCTCTTTGATGAGTATATATGGGGTTTCACTGTACCATTTTCAGAACTTTTGTGTGTGTTTAAAATTTTTCATAATAAAAAATTTAAAAATTGCTTTCTATTTGCAAATAAATTTTATTATTCTTTGCAGTGTCTTCTAAAGAGAAACTCTTGCTAAGAACTATGATTTTAACTTTCAGATATAAAGTGATAGCTCTGCATTCTATTCTCTCAACTCAAGATCAAGCTGCAGCATTCACACTTCCTCCTCAAGGAGTCAGGAAGGTAAAATTCAGTACAGCAAATTTATATGTGATCCAACTGAGAATATTTCATAAAAGTGTTATGACTTTTTATCATCAAAGACAGTTATTAAGTGCTTTATAGTGCATGCAGACTCCAGATGCTCTGCAGCTTAACATAATCAAAAGAGAACCCAATATTAAAATGCAATTTATATTAGGTGTTTATGTTTATATTATATGTTATTAATAACTTTAGGGGAGTGGTAGTTTAAAAATATGGCATGGATGTTGCTTATGAAAAGAAAAATCACTACTATTCCTTAAAGAAGATATCACAAAGGATGTTGGATATCAGGAGCTACTTGAATCCTGAGAGGATTCTTTTTTGTTCTCTTTGCTACTCATCCCTGATTATTTTTGCAATACAGAGACCATTAGGTTAGGAAACAATCTAAGTATTTTCATTGTCTCCTCTGTTCGGGTGCTGAATGAAGAGATACTTGACAAAGAGAGTTTCTCAGATTTTGACCCTCTCTTAGGCGGGGGGGCAAAAAAGAGCACAATGTAGAAACTCTGGGGAACACAGAGCTCCCAGCAAGAGCCTGGACTCTAATGCACGAAGCCTGGGTTCTTGTCCCTAAGCTGCTGCCATGTCTGTGACCTTCGGCAACCCACTCAGCTTCCTTTCTCATCTTTAAACAGGAGCTGGATTAAATTTACGGTTCTCTAACTGTACTCTGAAAACTCCAGGGGTTCAGAGGCTGTGTGCTCTGATCTGTAACATTTGGCTTCCCTGTAACATTTTGTCTTAAGAAAAGAATTCCACCTCTAAAAAATTTGATCACCGAGGTCCCATCTAAATCTTAATAATCTGGGTTCTGTTTCCTAGGATAAATGAGTAAGAAAAGCAAGCATTCAATATTGAGATAGAGCCATAGTATATTGAATTTGACCTAGAATTTCCTAAATGTTTTACCTCCAAGGACTCAACAGAAAAAAAAAAAAGAACAAACAAAAAAGCCACAAGAAGATTGCACTATTCAGCCATCACCATTAAGAAATTTTGAGCTAGAAAGAGACTTAAGAAATCATCTATTTCTACCTTGTAATTTGCAGGTCAGATTATTGGAGGCCAGAGAGGTAAAATGACTTGCCCAAGTCACAAAGCTAATAAGTAGTAGAGCCAGGGCAACAACCCACCAGTTCTTCTTACTGAAGAACTATTACTTTTTTTTTCTACTTAACTGTGAAGTTTCTGCTGAGCAGTCTCCATTCTCTGATCCAATTTCTCATTCCACATATGTCATTTTTAAGATGACTGACTAGAATTAGGGGAATGGTATTTTTGTTGGAATAAGAATCTATAACTTTAATTAATAAGCTAAGGTGATAAAATTAATTAGAGCAAATTTAGATTACACAGTAATAGCAACTAGATTGTGAATTTTGGTAAATAAAAGTGAAATTCATTTTTTAAAATTCATTGGCTGAACTATCCAAAGAAGTTTAAATGATGGCACATTGCTGAAAGTTGTTACCTAGAAGTTTTGGCTTTTTATTTTCAGATTGTTTTAGCAACAAATATTGCAGAGACGGGTATCACTATTCCAGATGTTGTATTTGTAATTGATACTGGAAGAACGAAAGAAAACAAGTAAGTCTGAATTTTCCAAATCAAAACATTTTTTGAACCTGAAGAGGGCTTGGGACTCTTCAATTCTTAGGAGACATCACAGAATCATTGCAATTTTAGTACATGTGCTGCTGAAGCAAGCACTAGATCACAGAATCATATCAGGAAAATCTTGAATGTCCAAATTCTGCCCAAAACAAAAAGTCTCAGAGAAACTGTAGGGAAGTTTAAAATGTCTGAGAATAAATGTTAAAATTCATGTCATCAGTTTTCCCATAAGTAATATCAGTGTACTGCTACTTTCAGAAAAGTGCTGAGAAAATATTCAGAACATAGATTTTGTAAATTAGTTTATAACTTAATGTTTTACAAAAGCATTATTTATGGGATTACAAAAAAAAAGTATGAGTTTTAGAATCAGAGTTGGATTATAAATCTCTGATCTATAATCTTGAGCTAGTAATATGACCATCAGTTATAATCATCAGTTTCCTCATATGTAAATGGGAAAAATTAAAATTTCATAATTGAAAGTGCCTAGTACAGTAATTGGCACATAATAGATTAACTGAATCTTCAACAGAAAGATTATTACTTTATAAATGTTTTAATGTTTGTATTTCGCAAATAAGGGAGACCACCTTAGTAGTCTATTGTAATCTATATACACTGTCCCTAATATTAGGAAACTTGAGCAATATTTGGAAGTGAGTACGACTATCCAGTACAAAATAAACTCTTGATTTTTTTAATTGTACCTGTAGAGGAGGTGTTTTCAGGGTTGAACTGTATCTTGTGAAAGGTGCGTTGAACTGTAACGTTCACAGTGGCATTTCTCAAACTCTCAAAGAATTCTTATTGCATAATTAAGAGGCACTCTAATCTTCAACTTAATTTTAGAGTCAAATATTTCCAGTTTTTTCAGATTTTGATTTCAGTCAATTATCTACATATTCTCTCCTAAAACATTTCTCTAGGTACCATGAAAGCAGTCAGATGAGTTCTTTGGTGGAGACGTTTGTCAGCAAAGCAAGTGCTCTGCAGCGCCAGGGGAGAGCTGGGCGCGTCAGAGGTGGCTTCTGTTTCCGAATGTACACGAGAGAAAGGTATGGCATAGCCCGGAAATTAAAAACATAAACCAATACAGTGTGACATTTCTGATAGTATGTATTTAGTATTATTTTTATTTTATTTTTCAGATTTGAAGGCTTTATGGACTATTCTGTTCCTGAAATCTTGCGTGTGCCTTTGGAGGAATTATGTCTTCATATTATGGTAATCCCAAAGGAACTTAGATGAATTTTTTGTTCTTCACCCCTTTCTGGGCGGGGCGGGTGGGAAGAAGACTTAAACTTATCTTACCTTCTGTTGCTCTAGATTTTCAAGTATTCTATTTACTCTTTAATAAATGCCCCCTTCCCCCATCTTTTATAAGTAAACCCCCTGTGCTTTAAGTCTGCCATAAGCACTCATACTTTATAGATGAAAATATAGACTCATAACCTGGACCAGTAGTTCTTAACTGGGGATGATATTGCTCACCAGGGAAAAACGGGAATGTCAAGAAACATTTTGGGTTGTCAGAACTGGGGGAAGAGGGAGACGATGCTATGGACATCTAGTGGGTCAAGGCCAGGGATGCTGCTAAACATTCTACAATGAACAGCACGATCCCCTAAAACAGAATTATCTGGCCCCAAATAACAACAGAGCTGGACTTGAGAAATCCTGGCCTAGACCAAAGGTTTCCTACTCTGAAAGATCTATAATATCCTTCAGTTCTCAGATTTTTGATTCTATAAAAATCAGAAATGAATAAACTAAAAATATGGACTGGAAGATCTCATCCTCTTTCCTACTCCCTTAATAGACACAGACATTTATCCTCTTTGCTTAAAATTTTACTTAAATTTAGTTCCAGTTTGACCATCTCTTTGTTAATTCTTTCTGATCACATACTAATTTATCACTTTTTCAATCTGCAGAAATGTAATCTTGGTTCTCCTGAAGATTTCCTCTCCAAAGCTTTAGATCCTCCTCAACTTCAAGTAATCAGCAATGCAATGAATTTACTCCGAAAAATTGGAGCTTGTGAACTAAATGAGCCTAAACTGACTCCATTGGGCCAACACCTTGCAGCTTTGCCTGTGAATGTCAAAATTGGCAAGATGCTTATTTTTGGTGCCATTTTTGGCTGTCTTGATCCAGTGGTAAGACAAACAACACTGCTGCTTCTTCACTGTAAATATCATTTTAGCTGGGGAAGTATTAAGTTTAGAAACAAATTTTAGCTTTTATTTTTTTAACTAAACAGAATGTCTGTACTTACATTAAAACCAGGAAATATAAATGCTTAATGAGAATTTTTGAATATTTTTGATATTTATATACAAGAAAATCATCCATTTACTAAGTGTATTGTAGGTACTATTTTGTAAAAGGGTTTTGGCTTGTCTAGACTTTTGCTATCAAACAACCCACTTGAAATATTTACTTAATTGAATATATAGTAAGTGATTCTTAGAGCGTTTTGAACTCCACACATAAGTAGAATCAAAACTTCCTTTTTTTCTGAGTTACCTCTGAGCTAGCAATTACCAGCAATTCTGTTTTCTCAAATTATCTCAGAATTAACAAACTTTGTGACTCTGTCTGAATCTCCTGGCTCGTATGCATGCTCTGCCATTCCAACTTCCCAGCTATATCAAGTTGTGGCCTTTTCTGGGACTACAAATCAAGGCTGTTTGAAAATGAAATGGAGAGAGTATGACTTACTCTAGTCCTTTTTTTTCTAGTATCAGATATAGATACTCACCAGAATTGTGTTGAGTCCAAGAAATATCCTCTGCCACGACAGTTGATCTGAAAAGCTGCAAAAACAACAAATGGGTTGTTATGTAGTCCAGATTATGTAAGAAGTATTTAAAGAGCATTGCAGGCAATGGAAATTCAGGCTAGGAGTCAAGACCTCTGAGCTGTGATTAAGGGATTTCTTTTAACTGTGTGACAGACTATAAATCACACAAATATTCATTTTTTAAAATCTCTGATTCTGGGCTTTCCTGGTGGCGCAGTGGCTGGGAGTCCGCCTGCTGATGCAGGGGACACGGGTTCGTGCCCCGGTCCAGGAAGATCCCACATGCCACAGGGCAGCTGGGCCCGTGGGCCATGGCCACTGAGCCTGCACGTCCGGAGCCTGTGCTCTGCAACGGGAGAGGCCGCAGCAGTGAGAGGCCCACGTACCGCAAAAAAAAAAAAAATCTCTGATTCTGGTGGTATTACTTCCCTACCCACAAAGATGGTGTAAAAGTAAAGTGATAAATGTTTAAAATTCCATAAAATGAAACTAAAAGTAACTAATTAAAATGAAAATATGTAGCTATTATAGAACACAATAAATTGAAAAGAAGAAACATGCAACTTGAAAGTGCAATTGTTTTATGATTTGCTTTCTATTTCAAATCAGCTTTCAATATATACCTATTTAATGATACATTTTTTGGTTATTTATGGATAGGCAACACTAGCTGCAGTTATGACAGAGAAGTCTCCTTTTACCACACCAATTGGTCGAAAAGATGAAGCAGATCTTGCAAAATCAGCTTTGGCTATGGCAGATTCAGACCATCTGACGATCTACAATGCATATCTGGGGTAAATAAATAATCTGGGTTTTGTCAGTAGGTCAAACCTGAGGGTATTTATTTTTGACTTTTATTAAAAGGATACATTTAAGATTTAAATTTATTTTTAGTTACTGCATCTGTCAAGTTGAATTATTTTAAAGATTCACATTTTTATAATCCTAAAATTTACGAACAATGTACTCTGTATTATTATGTGTATATTACCTTGTATTTGAAGTTATTAATTTACTGTTATACATGAACAAAAAATATCTGTATTGTAGTTGAAATTCTTACATACAATTGGCTAGTTCCTAAAACTTCCTCTTTTGATATGATTATAATGTAATTAAAGCTTTGGTTAGTAATCTGAAAAAGAGTTTGGAAACATATTAAAATTTGGTCATTTTACTTATTTAGATGGAAGAAAGCACGGCAAGAAGGAGGCTATCGTTCTGAAATAGCATATTGCCGGAGGAACTTTCTTAATAGAACATCACTGTTAACCCTAGAGGTAAGTCTTAATGCAACTATCTTAATTCAGGGTCATATAGTCAATAGGATTAATTTGGAAAAAGAAATGCCTAGTATAGTGCTTGACACATAGTAAGGGTTTAATAAACATTTGCTGAATTAATAAATTTGTGATTTTTTGTTTTGTTTATCCCAGCAGTTAACCTGTATTACACAGTGATTCAAAATAGTATGTAACAATCTTAATATATTCAGGAAATGATCAAAGATGCAACATGATTTCATAGATATAACAGTAGCTTGGGAATTAGGATAGTTGTCTATTCAGCAGCTCAGCTTGGGGAAGGTTAATTCTCAGTTTCTCATTTTAAAAAATGGAATTGAATTGGGGATATTCTATAGTTTTTCTCAACTCTGATAATCAGCTGTTATTTTTAATTATTATGGAAATTTTCAAACATACAAAATAGTATAGGGAACTCCTGGGTACTCATTTCCCACTTCCATAATTATCAACACGTGCTCAACCTTGTTTTACTTAATACTCCCGTTAATCCACTATCTGCCCTCTGGATTATTTTGAAGCAAATCCCAGGCGTCAGATTGTTATATATCTCTGAAGTATAGGACTATTTTTTTCTTTAACATTACCATGCCTTAAAAAATAATTCCTTAATATCATCAACTATACAATATTTAAATATCCCTGATTATCTCATAAATGTTTCTTTACAGCTAGTTCAAATCATGATCCACACAAGGTCCACACATTGTTTGATTGATATGTCTCAAGTTTAGTACAGCATTTAAAGGGAAATGGTGTTTAGTGCAGACATGCTATAAAAGTATTCATAACCTCTCACATAATTCCCATAACCTCTCACATAATTCCCCTATTCTATGCTCATATTTTAAAAGGTTAAAAAATATTTTTATTCCCATATAATTTGACCAGTTTTTGTGTGTGTGATTTAAAATAACTGCTGAACCTAGTACCTAAGCATCTATTAGGTGCTTAGTCAATATTTTTGAATTAATGAATAAAAACTAGATTATTAGATTAGCCTAACAGTGTACTTCTATAATGTCAGATATGCAGTAGACTTGAAGAATGCAAGAAAAAATAAATAAAAATAAAATAACTGCTGAGATGACAGCAGGGACTTTGCTAAGTGGAATAAATTTTGTCCTTCTTGAAGCAGAAAAAGGGATAAATTGAAGAAACAGATGCCTCTGGGCCAGCTGACTGGGGTTCAAGATATGGAGAGCTAATCAACACTGCTTTATCTCCACTCCACTTCCTCCCAACCTCCAAGTTGCCTCCCACCCCCCTTCCTTCTATGAGCCTTTTCTTCACCTCCCCTGGGCTGCAAGGTTTTCAGTCTCTTTACCAACCTTGTGGTGTGGCAGCAACTGTCTGGTTGGTCTTTCCTCTCCTGGACTTAAAGTCCCTTAAGTCCCAAACCAGAAGCCTAAAGTAAATCCTAAATGTACACTTCACCTTTTAATCACTTGTATCCTGTTTACTTTAAAATGCTTATCCTCCCTGTAGTATTTTAGTTGATTGGCACTACTAGAGGTAGAAAAAGATTATAGGCAACAAGTTTAGATTTTTGCCATTAATAAACTTTATCAGAGTTCTTTAGGAAATTAAAATGTTTCCCAGAGACAAATGAAGAAGGTTCTTGCAGTCTAGGATCAGAGTCCTCTGTAATTCTTCCTTAGTGTTCTCTATGTGACCATCCTTATTGAGTAAAAATGTTGAAAGGAGAGCTACTGTGGAAGTAAATAGACTGAATGAAAATGTGTTCAGGTACATTTTTATTGCTCTCACATTTTAGACATTCTTATTTTATGACATCTAAAGTCTTGGGAAGATAATCTATACAAAATCAGTTGATGTTACAGAATCAGATGACTCCATTTAATCCTTGACTTTCCAGTATCTTTTTTTTCCTCCCTAATGTAATTTGGGCTGTAGTTAACTGAAAATTTGGCATACTGTTAATTTTGTTTTAATTGACGTATGGTTGATTTACAACATAATATTCATTTTAGGTATACAGCATAGTGATTTGGTATTTTTGTAGTTTATACTCCATTAAAGGTTATTACACAATAATGACTATAACTCCCTGTGATGTACAATATATCCTAGCTGCTTGTCTATTTTGTACATACTAGTGTATATCTCTTAATTCCACATCTCTATTTTGCCCCTCCCCCTTTCCCTTCCTCCACTGGTAATCACTTGTTTGTTCTCTGTATCTGTGAGTCTCTTTCTGTTTTGCTGTATACATTTGTTTATTTTAGATTCCACAAGTAAGTGATATCATATAATATGTGTCTTTCTCTGTCTGCCTTATTTCACTAAGCATAATACTCTTTAGATCCATCCACACTGCTGCAAATGGCAGGATTTCATTTTTATTTTTACTAAAATTTTTATTTGAATTTTATTTTTTTTAATACAGCAGGTTCTTATTAGTCATCTATTGTATACATATTAGTGTATATATGTCAACCCCAGTCTCCCAGTCCATTCTCCCCCGCCTCCACTTCCCCCCTTGGTGTCCATACTTTTGTTCTCTACATCTGTGTCTCTATTTCTGCCTGGCAAACTGGTTCATCTGTACCATTTTTCTAGATTCCACATATATGTGTTAATATACGATATTTGTTTTTCTCTCTGACTTACTTCACTCTGTATGACAGACGTCATATGTTAATATACGATACTTGTTTTTCTCTCTGACTTACTTCACTCTGTATGACAGACGTCCCTCCACGTCTCTACAAATGACCCAATTTCGTTCCTTTTTATGGCTGAATAATATTCCATTGTGTATATGTACCACATCTTCTTTATCCATTCGTCTGTCGATAGGCATTTAGGTTGCTTCCATGACCTGGCTATTGTAAATAGTGCTGCAATGAACATTGGGGTGCATGTGTCTTTCTGAATTACAGTTTTCTCCAGATACATGCCCAGTAGTGGGATTGCTGGGTCATATGATAATTCTATTTTTAGTTTTTTAAGGAACCTCCGTCCTGTTCTTCATAGTAGCTGTATCAATCTACATTCCCACCAGCAGTGCAACAGGGTTCCCTTTTCTCCACACCCTCTCCAGCATTTGTTGTTTGTAGATTTTCTGATGATGGCCATTCTGACCAGTATGAGGTGATACCTCATTATAGTTTTGATTTGCATTTCTCTAATAATTAGTGATGTTGAGCAGCTTTTCATGTGCTTCTTGCCCATCTGTATGTCTTCTTTGGAGAAATGTCTGTTTAGGTCTTCTGCCCATTTTTGGATTGGGTTGTTTGTTTTTTCAATACTGAGCTGCATGAGCTGTTTATATATTTTGGAGGTTAACCCTTGGTCCATTGTTTCGTTTGCAAATATTTTCTCCCATTCTGAGGGTTATCTTTTCGTCTTTCATCTAAAGTTTTATTATAATATTAGATATTTATGGAACTTGAGGAATAGTAATATATTAAGACATTTCTTCACAAGTTTTGGCTGGTGCTAAACTTGAAAATAAACTGATATATTAATAAAATGCATAATCTGAACAGTTTGCTAAACTAAAAATATTATTTATACAAAGACTAATGCACAAAAATATATACTTTTAAAAAAATTATTTATTTATTTTTGGCTGCATTGGGTCTTCGTTGCTGTGCACGGGCTTTCTCTAGTTGCAGCAAGTGGGGGCCCCTCTTTGTTGCGGTGTGTGGGCTTCTCATTGCGATGGCTTCTCTTGTTGCAGAGCACAGGCTCTAGGAGCGTGGGCTTCAGTAGTTGTGGCATGCAGGTTCAGTATTTGTGGCTCGCAGCTTTAGAGCACAGGCTCAGGAGTTGTGGTGTAACGAGCTTTATTGCTCTGCGGCATGTGGGATCTTCCTGGACCAGGGCTCGAACCTGTGTCCCCTGCATTGGCAGGTGGATTCTTAACCACTGTGCCACCAGGGAAGCCCAAGATATATACTTTATGCTGCTGGCTTTACTTAGTAATATGATGGACTAGGAAAATATTTAACAAATATTAATATTTATAATAAGGCTATAAGTGAAAAATTTTAGCATGCCAAATTTCCACAAAGGCGCTTTTTTTTTAATTGAGGTATAGTTGATTTATAGTATTAATAAGTTTCAGGTATATCACATAGTGATTCACAAATTTTAAAGATTATGGTTCATTTATAGTTATTATAAAATATTGGGTGTATTCCATGTGCTGGCAATATATCCTTGTAACTTACTTATTTTATACATAGTAGTTTGTACCTCTTAGTCCCCTATCCCTATCTTGCCCCTCCCTCCTTCCCTCTCCCCACTGGTAACCACTAGCTTGTTCTCTATGTCTGTGAGTCTATTTCTTTTGTGTTATATTCACTAGTTTTATTTTTTAGATTCCACATATAAGTGATAACATACAGTATTTGTCTTTCTCTGTCTGACATATTTCACTAAGCATAATGCCCTCCAGGTCCATCCAAGTTGTAGCAAATGGCAAAAATTCATTCTTTTTTTACGGTTGAGTAATATTCCATTGTATATACATACATCATCTTCTTTATCCATTCGTCTATTGATGGACATTTGGGTTTTTTCCATATCTTGGCTATTGTAAATGGTGCTGCTATGAACATTGCAGTTCATGTATCTTTTCGAGTTAGTGTTTTTGTTTTTTCCAAAAATATGCCCAGGAGTGAGATTGCTGGATCATGTCGTAATTCTCTTTTTAGCTTTTTGGCATCCTGTCAATTTTGATAGGAAACAGTAATATAAAATACAAGGTTGGTTGGCACCTTCTCTATTTTAATTATGATCTTGTCTCTTTTCAACAAACCAATCCAGGATGTAAAGCAGGAGTTAATAAAGTTGGTTAAGGCAGCAGGATTTTTATCATCTACAACTTCCAGTGGCTTGGAAGGAAACAGAGCCTCACAGACCCTTTCCTTCCAAGAAATTGCCCTTCTTAAAGCTGTACTTACTGCTGGACTGTATGACAATGTGGGGAAGATAATCTATACAAAATCAGTTGATGTTACAGAAAAATTGGCTTGCATTGTGGAGACAGCCCAAGGCAAAGCACAAGTACATCCATCCTCAGTAAATCGAGATTTGCAAACTTATGGATGGCTTTTATACCAGGAGAAGGTAAAGTACTCATTCTTAAATTCCAATACTCAGGGCATTATTCTAGAAATCAGTCATAAGAAATTAGGATGCCCAGCAGATATCGTATTTGGTTCTTAAATTGAGCTACTCATGTTTGTTTATATTTGAAATCAAGATGTACATGGTTTCTCAACAAAAACATATAACACGTCTTTTTTCCACATTTCCAAATAAGGGAGATATGGGATGGGATAGAACTATATATGATGTGGCGACAGTTTGAGTCACAGTGTAACCTAAGATAATTTAATAGCAAATACTTGTAGATTACAATTAAAACAGTCAACCTTTTGAATCATAGCTCATTAAATTAATAAAGATCCATAATTTCAAGCATTGGCTTGAATAACTCCCAACATATCATCAAACTTAAATGTGTAAAACATAACAAATTCCTGACTAATGGCCATTGCTGAACCTTGCTTTAGAAACCAGACACTGTGAACCTTAATCATAATTTTATTGTTGCATTAATTATTTAACAGCATTAGCATAAAATTGCTTGTTCATAGTCTCATTTATGTTCAAGGTATATAATTCAGCCTTACAATTAATGTTTAAAATCCTCTTAATAGTATAAATGCACAGATGGTGACTGCGATTATTATAAAATTGACAAATTATGCACATAAGAGAATGTAGACATGTAGCTTTATAAAACCTGATTTAAAATATATAGTAGCAAATTATAGAAAAATGCTTACATGAAACAGATAAATGAATTTTTTATATTTTTAGGCTTTAAAGTGTTTTTTTCCTCTCTGTTTTTATGCAGATACGGTATGCCCGAGTATATTTGAGGGAAACTACCCTAATAACCCCTTTTCCAGTGTTACTTTTTGGTGGTGACATAGAAGTTCAACACCGGGAACGTCTTCTCTCTGTTGATGGCTGGATCTATTTTCAGGTACATGCTACAACTGATCTTATTGATTATGTTAAAATTTCTACTTCCAGTACCACTGAGGTATAGTTTTTTAAAAAATTTTATTGGAGTTTGCATAATTTCTTCCAATAATTTGACTTAAAATAGAAGACTTACTTATTTTATCTTGCCTATATGGTTTTAAATCTGTTTAATTTGAAAATCAAATTATATTGCTATTACAGATTTCATTTATTGTCAGTAATAATTATAATTTTCCATGTTTTGTATACTTCAGTAGTTGTTAACTTTACATGGATTATCCTTAATTTAATACCCTAACAGTCTTGTTAGACAATTTCTGTAGTTTCTTTCTATAGATAAGGCACTTAAGCTCAGTGAGAAGTTAAATAACTTACCTAGGTTACATGGATTGTTAATGGTAGAGCAAGGTTTAAACCTAGAACTATCTGATCCTCAAACTCATGCTGCTTCCGCTATATTGTGCCACCTATAAAGAGACACAGATTCATAGCTTAAATGCATATTTATCACATTCTTCATTCTTCTGTGGAAAAATTAGACCAACCAGCTACCAGCAATAAGTTTATTTCTCTGTAACTCATCAACATTGACCAGTTTAAGCAAATCTAATACATTCTGCTGATATACCATGATAGCTGTTTGTCTAAGACTGGAGATGTAAATTTTAAAGGCAACTTAAAAAAATATGTGCAGTTCTCACAAAAGAGGCTGAGATGGTAGTAGAGTTCTATAACTGGATTGTGGTGATGGTTGCACAACTCTATAAATTAACTAAAAATCATTGGATTGTATACAATGAATTTTTTATGATCTATAAATTATACCTCAATAAAGCTTTTTAAAAAAAATTCCATTTGAAAAACTAGTAAGAGAAGAAAACAAACAATTGAAATAATGGTTTCTTTATTTTGGAAAGAGATATCAAATTTATGGGTACTTAATAAGGAAATTGAAGTTTATGTATCTTAGCTACAGGAAGTAATTTATTTATATTTTTCCCGTAACGTTTTAAGGTCAAGATGTGCTAAAGCATATTGTAAGGTATACATGCTTACTTTGATTTTATTTAAACACATTCCCACTCCCTGGGATTAACATTGTTCAATTTGTCATCTCCTCTCAACAGGCACCTGTTAAGATAGCTGTCATTTTCAAGCAGCTAAGAATTCTCATTGATTCTGTTTTAAGAAAAAAGCTTGAAAATCCTAAGATGTCCCTTGAAAGTAAGTGTTTGATTATAATGTAGGTAGAAAACAGTATACTTTTAAACACTGGCATACACTATAGTTCATTGAGGCTTAAATTCCATGTGATTAAAAATTACTTTAATAAAATTTATTTTATGCTGAATTCCATCAGACACAGACAATTCTTCATTATTCACAATCTAGTTATCCTCTTAAGATTCTTCTGGTTTACTCCTTCCTCTTCTAAGCTTCACTTCTAAACTTCTGGCCATTTCACAGAAAAAGGATGATAAAACTGAGCATTTGTAATTTTGCTACTAGTTTACATACTAGTAAACTAGTGATACAGTTATTTTAAAAAATAAGAAAGAGGGACTTTCTCTGAGGTTCCCAGCATGTTTTCTCTACCATTCTCCCGAATGCAGAGCTGTTAGTCTGTATAAAATATGTACATTATCCTTCAACAGAAATCTGCAGTGGACACCTGAGTTGCCACTTAGTCTGGTATAGTGTTTCCCAAACTTGCCAAATAATCAGAATTATCCTGGCAGTTGTTAAAAATACAAAGTCCAAAGACCTACTCCAGGCATACTGAATCTCCTCTGTGGGAGAGGCCGATGGCCATGTTATTATTTTGTAATCTCTTTTAATCTGTAACACTTCCCCTCTACTACCCTCCCCATTTTAAAATTTTTAGTAAACTAGGATATTTTTCTGGTAGAATTTCTGACATTTAGGATTTGGGTGGTTGCATCTTCATGCTTTGATTTAATGTGTTTCTCTGTTTCTTACATTTTCTATAAACTGGTAGTTATATCTAGAGATATAACTGATATAACTATATATATCTAGAGATATAACAGATATAATCTGATATTAGAATCAGATTTTCAGGAAAAGAATATTTTTTGGTTGGTGCTATATTCCTCTCATTGCATCACATCAGTTTGGTATTCCTGCTTTTAATGATGTTAAGAAATGATTTACTGTTCAATGTGATTATATTTAACAAGTATCCCAGTTAATTCTCTTAGTTAGGCAAGGTGGGGAGCTACTGGTCTAGTGCTACTGCCCTGAAGCCTCACACTCTGTGTTTATTTGCATAACTGAAGGTGAATGAATAAGCACTAAACTGTATTAGTTTTCCTACACTGCTGGAAACTTAGATCAGGTCTTGACATATTGAGAGATATGAGCTCTTTTCTTGAGAAAATTTGTGCACTACAACTCAGCCTTAGAAAAAATTACATTATATAAAGGACAGGTTGAACCTCAACTTTTAAATTAAGAAAAATGAATTTTAAAATGATTTCAGTGTTTCTCTTTGCAATAAAAGAGAAAGCTGAATTTGCCCTCTGATGAAGCATATATTTTTGACTTACTGGGGAGGATAAGGTACATTAGTGTCCTCTTTCTGGACTTTATAATAATAAAAGTTGGGATATAACACCAAGCTGTTGAAAAAGAAATAACTGAAGTTGCTCTTGTACTTTCTTTTACTCTACTCTTCCTCAAACTAAAAATCATGGTTCTTTCTAGACCTGCCGTGTTCCCTTTGCAGCAGGTGACCTTTCCTTTCCTTTTTTTTTTTTTTTTTTTTTTTAATGCCACTGTAGCCTCTAGGAACCAGAGTGTCAGGCCATGGGCCCCGTTATCAAAATTCTCCATTGCAATCATTGAAACATAGACCATTCTTTTACTGAAGTATCTAATAAGATACAGAATTTCAGTCTTGGAGCCCTGATAATTACAACTATCCAGAGAGTAGTTAGGAAGTCACAATATCAGACCAACTGTTTAAAAGTGGAAGCAGCTGTTAAAACCTCTAGCAAATAATGTAGCCTCTATTGGTCTATTCATCAGATTCATTGGTGTTTGATTCTTTTGTTGTGTGGAGAGGTCTGTCACTTTTCCATTGACACCTCTCCAAGAACACTTCCCAGTTAAATTTGTTTCCTTTGGACTAAACATGGAGAAACAGATAAAGAGTTCCTTATTTCTTGCCCAAACTGTTGGAATCCTGACATGTTCTGAAGTTTATAGAAGAGTCAAAAAGCCTTTAGTATATTTGAGCCGGGTGAAAAAGTTAGGAAACTTCTGTCTTAAAAGAAGTTTTAAGGAAATAATTCCTTATAAAGGACCAACAGTTATATCACATCATCTCTTCAGGCCTTTGCCTACTTTTTATCAAAGTAGGTATAATACAACTATAATGATAATTAAAATAATATTTGTAGGGCAACAAATTATATTATAGAGGCATCTCTAGTTTTAGAGTGAATATTGCTGATGTTAATTCTGTATTCTAATTTTAAAGAATCTTTTAATGAAGTATATCTGTGGTTTACATGTGTATATATTGGAAAATTAGCCAGTGATGAATTTATTCATGGGAGTTTTTTCTCCTTCCATCCAGATGACAAGATTCTACAGATCATTACCGAATTGATAAAAACAGAATAATAATTGAAACTGAAATTCATGGTCAACTGCTTTAAAAATTAAGATGAAGACAAAGTCATGAAATTATGTGAAAATGGACCATCCCATTAAGTATTTCAGTACTTAAAATGTTGGTACTAGCCATAACGTAAAGGTGGTGGAAAAAAGCACATACTTTAAACGTGTAATTTTCTAATTTCTTTTTAATGATGATTATTCTCAATGCATTTGCCACTACATTTACAATAAATTCTTTGGTATCATCCATGTTGTATACATCATTATGTGCCTTATGGGCAAAGTCTGTGTCTATAGTATCTATAACTTTGTGTTGTGATTCTCTTTGTACCCACCTCATCCTCTCTATCAGTCCTTAATGTCTAGAGAGTTTAGACTTTCTTGACCCAGTGGAGAAAATGAGCTCTAAAAGCAGTTGTAATTGAATTTTCACAAAAAGGAACAAGTTCACTTTTTTAATATTTGATACTCAAAGTCAAAACCTAATAAGGTATACACGATTAATAGATGCCACCTATATCAGTAACATTCACTAAGTACAAAGACATAGTACTGGAGGATAGGCAGCTATAGCTAATGCTACTGTCAACTCAGGGATGAGTAGCTTGCACCATTTTCCTCAGTCATAAGCTTTGATATCACTGCTCTTGAACCCTTTTTATACCCATAATTGGATTGATAAGGTCGGTAACTTTGAGATAGTAAAACATGCTTAGAAATTTTTTAGTGGTTTCATTTGTTTCACTTACTGAGGATCTTTGAAACTCCATCTTGATTATGTAGAGGAATTTTCCATCAAGATTGTTAAGGAACTTCAAATATATTTTTGTGTAAACCAAAGGCAGAAATTGTATCTGAAGGACAAAAGATTAGAATTGAGTAGGTACATAGTCTAATTGCTTGACTCTCATAGTAGGCATTTGATGAATATAGTTGACCCTTGAACAACACCGGGGTACCAACCCTCCATGTAGCTGAAAATCTGCCTGTAACTTTTGACTCCCCCAAAACTTAACTACTAACAGCCTACTGTTGGCCAGAAGTCTTACTGATAACATAAACAGCCAATTAACATACATTTTATATGTATTTGTATATCTAACATATATTTTATACAGTCATGACATACCTAACTTAATTTTTTTTTTGATATTTCTAGGCTACATGGTTCATCTGCAAATTTTTTTAATTGTTGCAAATCTTCAAAAAAACTTTCCAATACATTTATTGAAAGAACTCTCTATAAGTGAACCCACAATACAGTTCAAAACCGTGTTGTCCAAGGGTCAACTGTATTTGTTGATGAATGAATAAGCGTAACTTTCACTTTACGTGCAGATAAAAGTGAAAATATACTTGGTAGCAATCGCTAATTTTAGGTTCCTACTTGACAGCAAGGAGTCAAATGTGACTGTGGTTAGGAATCTCTGGCTAGTGCCATTAACAGAAATGGAAGTGTTAGGTGAAAGAGCTAGACTGGGTGCTGGAGGCAGTTCCACCTGTGACTGGCAGGGACAGAGAAATTGTGGAGTCCTGCTGGTGGAACTAATGTTGATAGATTACTTTGTGCAAGCTACTGCCCAGATGTTTTTTGTTTGCTGACTCATTTAATCTTCACATCAATCCTATTAGTTAAGTAATACATTATCCCCATTTTACAGATGAAGAAACTGAGGCATGAGGAAGTGAAATAACTGGTCCAAGATCACACTGATAGTAAGTGGCAGAAGCATTATGGCTCTGGAACCATTTACATTTCTGAAATGTAACCATTCCTTTGAAAATGTGAAACTGGCTCACATCAGGATTAGGATCATAGGGTTAGAGTCTTTCACACAGAGGTGATAGTTAACAATGTGGGAATGAAGATGATCACCAAAGGAGAGAGCAGATAGAAGATAAGTAAGGTTAAAATCTTGCAGAACTCCATACTTCCAAGTCCATTCACTCCTTTCCATCTCCTCAGCCATCACACAGACATCACCATCATCTTTCACCTATATCATTAATAATCTCCAAACTAGGCTCTCCCCTTCTTACCCCTCTCTAATCCATTCTCTCTACAACTGTAAGAATGATCTTTTGAAAAGATATCTGTTGCTTGGCTGAATAAACCCTTTGCTGGCCTCCCACTGCCCCTAAAGTATGAAGTTCTGAACATGCCTACAAAGCTCTAAGTGATCTGGACCTTGATACCCTCCAAACTCCTCTCCACTCTCCCTCTTCTCGCAGTGCCCCAGCCACACCGGACTCCTTTTGAATCCTAGAAGATGCCAAGTGCCTTTTTAATCATTTACATATGCTGTTCTCTGCTGTTCTGGTTCTTTACCAAACAGACTTTACCTGCCCCTTTGCTATCTCCACAGACCATCCTATGGACTTCCTCACTGACCACCCTTCTGAAGTATATCTCCCCTTTTAATCACTCTTACAACACAGTACTTTTCTCAGAATGTACCATCTGCTTCTTGTCTTCTCCCACTAGACCATATGCTGCACCATGACTGTTTTCACTCACTGTTGTGTACCAGGCCCACTGCCTGGTACATCCAGGCATTCAACAACTGTCTGTGAAGATGAATGAGGTGTGAGGAGAGGCAGGGCAGGGCGTTCTTACCGAAGTAGAGGAAGGAAAGTTTCTGGAAGCAAGAGTATTGGCAACAGATGTTACAAACTAAGAAAAGACTTCCAGATCTCATAAATAGATCAAGCTTTTGAGAGCGGTTTGAATTAAGGGTGGCGAGGAAGGTCACTGTAAGAGGTCCCACAGCCACCTACACATTTGGTGGTTTGCTAGAAGGACTTGCAGGACTCAGAGGCTATCATTTATTGTAGAGAAAGATATACAACAGGATCATCAAGGGAAAGAGACACATCACATGGAGTCTGGAGGAATCTATGCATAGGCCTCCTACGTGTTGTGCGATGTCTCTGCCCAGAGAAGCCTGCTGGAGACTCGGGAGTCCAAGGATTTTATTGAGGGCTGGTTACAGGCACAAAGACCAAAATCATAACTATCAAAATTCCAGACACCCAGAAGGAAAGCAGGCATTCAGTGCCCCAAGCAGGCAAAAGTGTTATCTGAAAAGCAAGGAACTTTTCAAAAGCCAAATTCTCAGGCTCCAGCCAAGAGCCAACCCTGCAAGTAGGCCCTTCTAAAGACAGCAACCTCAGGCCTGCTATGTTAAAAACTCTTCCCTGCACAGTCACAAAGCATAATTTATTTAGGGAATGAATACAAACCAAAAGGTGGTGTACCAAGTAAAGAATACTCTTTACAGATGTGATGAAGAAACAGAGAACACATAAGAGACTGAAGAATGAGATATTTTAGGATAGGAAAGGCCCTCACTGATTTGCAGACAAAACAGAAATAACTAGCAGAGACTAAAGATAATATTAGCATTGGGGGGAGCCCAAGAAAGGACTAAAGAAGAATACAGGGAACAACTTGGAAAGGCTTTTTGGCTTTCCCCACCCAGCAATACTTAGTGACTTGAGGAGATAAGCCTCTAAAGTTAATAAAGGGCTTTTTTTGCATTCAAGTGACCTTGGGTTCTTAGAATGAAAGAGACTGTCTCATTGAAATGGTTGACCAAAATGCTTACATACAGGCAAATGGGTCCAGAAAAAAGGCCATGGACCAAGAAAACAGGGAGAGGCTGAAAGATTAGAGGTCAGGATCTAACCCCAAATTCATTGTAAGTGAAAAGTAAGGAAACTGATTAAGGAAGAGAATTTCATAATTGAAAATCTGAGATGCAATTGTTCCAACAATAAATAAACCCAAAGGGCTTCCCTGCTGGTGGAGAGGAAAATGGAGATAAGAAACACTGAAGGTAGGTCCAGAAGCAGGATAGCCAGCATGTTGGTTCATAAGTGTGGATTCAGGAAAAGAATGGAGAAGACCACGCCGGTTTCTGTGGTTATTGGGGAAAGTGGGAAGGTGCCCTGGAGCTTAATACACAGTGGCAAAAATAAAAATAAAAAATAAGGAGAGAGTCATATGAGAAAATGCATGCTCTTCAGGTTAGGGGTTGTTGAATCCTGGTGGTGGTACAGGAATATGCCCACCTCTTCTCACTGAATCAATCTTACCCACAAGACATTTTAAAATATAAGGAATAGTCTATATTGGGGAGGATTAGCCAGAAGGAAAGGAAATATTATGAATGGAAAGTAGATTTCCATTAAAATTTTTTAAATGGAGTATTATGTGATAAGCACTTAACTAAAAGCTTTATTATATTCTTGTTTAGTCCACAACAATCCTGAGGGGAGATGGATAATATATTTCCAATTTACAAATGAGGAAATTGACGCTAAGCAACTAAATTTTCCGAGGTCGCTCAGCTAATGAGGAAAAATGAAAAGACCATTCCAAAATAATCTGAGCAGTATACTGGTGTAAGGATAGACATATTAGATCTATGGAATAGAATTGAGAGTTCAAAAATGTGTTAACAAATACAAACTACTGTACATAAAATAGATAAGCATCAATGATTTACTGCATAGCACAGGGAACTATATCAATATCTTATAATAACCTATAACAGAAGATAATCTGAAAAATATATACAACTGAATCACTTTGTTGTACACCTGAAACTAACACAATATTGTAAATCAACTCTACTTCAAACAAAAAAAGAAAGAAGTAAACCCATCTGTCTGTGGACAGCTGATTTTCAACAAGTGTGCCAAGACTGTTCAATGGGTAAAGAACAGTCTTCTCAACAAATGGTGCTGGGACAACTGGATATCCATATACAAAAGAATGAATCTGGACCCTTACCTCACACCACATACAAAAAGTTAACTAAAAGTAGATCATAGAGCTAAGTGTAAAAACTAAAAACATCTGTCATTTAAAGCACACCATCAAGAAAGTATTTAAATGACAACCCACAGAATGGGAGGAAATATTTGCAATCACATCTCTGATTAGGGACTTGTATTTAGAATATAGGAAGAACTCTTACAAGTCAGTAATGAAAAGACAATCCAATTAAAGAATGAGTCTTTTGGTGGTATAAGAAGAAGGCCTGGACAACCAGAACCGCTTTTCTGGATTGGTTCCATCGATGCTTTGTCCCTGAAGACAGGAAGTACCTTGCCAGTAAGGAACTGCCTTTTAAAGTTCTTTCGATATTGGACAATGCCCCCAGCCACCCAGAACTCCATGAGTTCAACATTGAAGGCGTCAAAGTGATCTACTTGCCCCCAAACATAACGTCTCTAATTCAGCCTCTATATCGGGATCATAAGGACCTTTAAGGCTAATTATACATGGTACTCTATGAAAAGGATTGTCACGCTATGGACGAGAACCCTGATAGAACATCAGGAAAGTCTGGAAGGATTACACCATTCAAGATGCCATCGTTGTTATAGAAAAAACTGTGAAAGCCATCAAGCCTGAAACAATATATTTCTGCTGGAGAAAACTGTGTCCAGATGTTGAGCATGACTCCACAGGATTTACTACATAGCCAGTCAAGGAAACCATGAAAGAGAGAGACTGTGGATATGACAGAAAAAGTGGAAGCTGAAGGGTTCAAGATATGGATCTTGGAGAGATTCAAGAGCTAACAGACACCACACCAGAAGAATTCACAGAAGACAACTTGATGGAGGTGAGTGCTTCTGAACCAGTGCCAGACAATTAGGAAGAAGATGTAAAAGAAGCAGTGTCAGAAAACAAATTGACATTAGACAATCTGGCAGAGGGTTCCAATTATTCAAAATTGCTTTTAACTCCTTTTATGACATGGGTCTTTCTGTGATACAGGCACTGAAACTAAAGCAAATGGTAGAAGAAAGATTGGTACCATATATTATAGAAACATTTTCAGAGAAATGAAAAAGCAAAAAAGTCAGAAATTATTATGTATTCTGTAAAGTTCACCAAGTGTGCCTGCCTCTCCCTCCTCCCCTTCCACCTCTTGTCACCCCTGAGACAGCAAGACCAACCCTTCCTCTCCCTCCTCTCCCTCAGCCTACTCAATGTGAAAATGACAAGGACCAAGACCTTTATGATGATCCACTTCTACTTAATGAATAGTAACTAATCATCATGTCATACAGCTAATAAGCTTATCTGTTGTGTATGTGTGTGTCTTCATGTGGAAATCTAATAACTGTACAGCAAGAACTGTACGAGACTTTTTTGTGACATCATCATCATCACCTAAGTATTCATCATGTATAACATTGTGTGCAAGACTAGTATTAAAGTGGATAGCCTACCCTTATATAGGCATAAGGTGAGTGATATTTAATATAAAATTAACAATGTGTTAGTTTTCTTACTGTGTATCAGCAAATTAGATAAGGGGGGGTATTTTTTAAGTAACAATGTTTCCAATGCTATATTACGAATATGACTGTAATACTGTATGCCATAAAAATTTTTAAACGATTCATTCATTAGTGTACAGGCTAGGCTATAGCAAAGCAATTGTATCAATTACACTAGGCTACCATTGAACTATCATATTGATGCTTCTTCATTATCAATGCATGAATCATTATACCTGTAAATAAATATGAATTTCCATTTCACATTATCTTTCCATTTTTGATATTTAGTGTTAGTAATATGTATAACATCTACAGTGTTTTGTATCATAATAGACAATATTGATGTAGGTACTGACAATTAATCTCATAAACAGAACAATGTAATTTTACAGTATCAATAAACACAGTACAGTACTATAAATCTATTTTTTCTTCTTTATGATTTTCTTAATAATATTTTCTATTCTCTAACTTATTTTATTGTAAGAATACAGCATATAATACATATAACACAAAATATGTGTTAATTGATTGTTTATGTTATCAGTAAAGCTTCTAGTCAACAGTAGGCTATTAGTAAAGTTTTGGGGGAGTCAAAAGTTATATGTGGATTTTCAGTGGTGCAGGGGGTAGGTGGATGGTTTGCGCCCCAACCCCTACATTGTTCAAGGGTCAATTGTATATTGCAAAATGCTCACCACAATAAGTCTTATTAACATTCATCACCACATACAGTTACAAAAATCTTTTTCTTTTTCTTTTCTTTTTTCTCTTTCTTTATTCCTTTTTTGTTCTTTCTTATGATGAGAACTTTTAAGATCTACAGGACTTTGTAGGCTCCAGTCAAGATGGCAGAATAGAAGGACGTGGAGCTCACCTTCTTCCACAAATACATCTACATCTGAAACAATTCTTACAGAATACCTACTGAAGGCTGGAAGAATATTTCAAACACCCAAAATTGCAAGAAAGATCTCCATATAACCAGGTGGATCTTGGACTGAGGACAAAATGGCAGAGTAGAAGGAACTGAGCTCACCTCCCCTCATGAAAGCACCAAAATCACAACTAACTGCTAAACAACCATCAACTACAAAAGACTGGAACGTACCAAAAAAAGATATTCTACTTCCAAAGACAAAGAAGAAGGAGGGGCACATTCGCAACACAAGCAAATCCCTGCTGGATGGGTGACCCACAAACTGGAAAATGATTATATTGCAGAGGTTCCCCCACAGGAGTGAGAGTTTGGAGCCCCATGTCAGGCTCCCCAGTCTGGGGGTCTGGCATAGGGAAGAGGAGCCCCCAAAGCATTTGGCTTTGAAGGCCAGAGGGGCTTGATCATGGGAACTCCACAGGACTGGGGGAAACAGAAACTCCACTCTTAGATGGTACACACAAGGTCTTGTGAACACCAGGACGAGGGGAAAAAGCAGTGACTGCATAGAAACCTGTACCAGACCTACCTACTGGTCTTAGAGGGTCTCCTGGGTAGGGGGCGACTATGGATCACTGTGGGGACAAGGACACTGGTGGTGGTGGTACTGAGGAGTACTCATTGGCATGAGCTCTCCTGGAGGCACCCATTTTGATGCCAAGACCTGATACACCCAACAGCCCGTAGGCCCCAGTCTGGGACGCCTCAGACCAAACAACCAACAGGGTGGGAAAACAGCCCCACCCATCAGCAGACAGCCTGCTTAAAGTCTTCCTGAGCCCAGAGCCACCTCTAAACACACCCATTGAGCACTTCCCCGGTGGTCCAGTGGTTAACACTCCATGGTCCCAATGTAGGGGGCACAGGTTCGATCCCTGGTTGGAGGAGTTCCGCATGCTGCAAGGTGTAGCCAAAAAAATAAAACAAAAAACACCCCTTGACATGGGCCTGCCCACCAGAGGGACAAGACCCAGCTTCACCCACCAGTGAGCAGCACCAGTTCCTCCCACCAGGAGTCCTGCACAAGCCTCTTAGACCAGCCTCACCCACCAGGGGGCAGACACCAGAAGTAAGAGGAACTACAATCCTGCAGCCTGTGGGACAACAAACACAGAAAGTTAGACAAAATGAGATGGCAGAGGAATATGTTCCAGACAAAGGAATAAGATAAAACCACAAAAGAACAACTATGTGAAGTGGAGATAGGCAATCTATCTGAAAAAGAATTCAGAGTAATGGTAGTAAAGATGATTCAAGATCTTGGAAAAAGAATGGAGGCACAGACCAAGAAGATACAAGAAATGTTTAGCAAAGAGCTAGAAGACATAAAGAACAAACGGAGTTGAACAATACACTAACTGAAATGAAGAATACACCAGAAGTAATCGACAGCAGAATAAATGAGGCAGAAGAACGAATAAGTGAGCTGGAAGACAGAATGGTGGAATCCACTGCCACAAAACAAAGGAAAAAGAATGAAAACAAATGAGGACAGTCTAAGAAACCTCTGGGACAACACTAAATGCACCAATATTTACATTACAGGGGTCCCAGAAGGAGAAGAGAGAGAGAAAGTGCCTAAGAAAATATTTAAAGAAATAATGGCTGAAAACTTCCCTAACATGGGAAAGGAAACAGTCACCCAAGGCCAGGAAGTGCAGAGTTCCATACAGGATAAACCCAAGGAGGAACATACCAAGACACATATTAATCAAACTGACAAAAATTAAACACAAAGAGAGAATATTAAAAGCAACAAGGGAAAAGCACCAAATAACATACAAGGGAATCCCCATAAGGTTATCTGATTTTTCAGCAGAAACTCTGCCAGCCAGAAGGGAGTAGCATGATATATTTAAAGTGATGAAAAGGAAAAAACCTACAACCAAGAATACTCTACCCAGCAAGGCTCTCATTCAGATTCGACAGAGAAATCAAAAGTTTTACAGACAAGCAAAAGCTAAGAGAATTCAGCACCACCAAACCATCTTTACAACAATCCTATAGGAATTTCTCTAGGTGGAAAAGAAAAGGCCACAACTAGAAATAAGAAAATTATGAATGGGAAAGCACCCAGTAAAGGCAAACATACATTAAAGGTAGGAAATCATCCACATACAAATATGATATCAAAACCAGCAATCATGAGGAGAATACAAATTCAGGATATTGGAAATGCATTTGAAATTAAGACACCAGCAACTTAAAACAATCTTGTATATATAAAGATGGATATATCAAAACCTCATGGTAACTGCAAACCAAAACTCTATCAAGACAATAGATATACACACAAAAAAGAAAAAGGAATCCAAAAACAACACTAAAGATAGTCATCAAATCACAAAAGAAGAGAACAAAAGAGGAAGGGAAGAAAAGATACGTACAATAACAAACCCAAAACAATCAACAAAATGGAAATAAGAACCTATATATTGGTAATTACATTAAGTGTAAATGGATTAAATGGTCCAACCAAAAGACATAAACTGGCTAAATGGATACAAAAACAAGACCCATATATATGCTGTCTACAATAGACCCACTTCAGATCTAGGGACACATACAGACTGAAAGGGAGGGGATGGAGAAAGGTATTCTATGCAAATGGAAAACAAAAGAAAGCTGAAGTAGCAATATTCATATCAGACAAAACAGACTTTAAAATAAAGACTGTTACAAGAGACAAAGAAGGACACAACACAATGATCAAGGGATCAATCCAAGAAAAAGATACAATAACTGTAAATATATATGCACCCAATATAAGAGCACCTCAATATATAAGGCAAATGCTAACTGCCATAAAAGAAGAAATCAGCAGTAACACAATAATGGCGACTTTAACACCTCACTTACATCAATGGACAGATCATCCAGACAGAAAGTCAATAAGGAAACCCAGGCTTTAAATGACACGTCAGACCAGATGGACTTGATATTCATAGAACATTCCATCCAAAAGCAGCAGAATACACATTCTTTGAAAGTGCACATAGAACATTCTGCAGGATAGATCACATGCTGGGCCATAAAGCAAGCCCTGGTAAATTTAAGAAAACTGAAATCATATCAAGCATCTTTTCTGCCCACAACACTATGAGATTAGAAATCAACTACAAGAAAAAAACTATAAAAACACAAACACGTGGAGGCTAAACAAAATGCCACTAAACAACCAAGGGATCACTGAAGAAATCAAAGAGGAAATTAAAAAATACCTAGAGACAAATGAAAACAAAAATACGACAATCCAAAACCTATGGGATGCAGCGTAAGTAGTTTTAAAAGGGAAGATTAGAGCAATACAATCTTACCTCAGGAAACAAGAAAAATCCCAAATAAACAATCTAACATTACACCTAAGGCAACTAGAGAAAGAAAAACAGACAAAACCCAAAGTTATCAGAAATAAAGATCAGAGCAGAAATAAATGACATAGAGATGAAGAAAACAATAGCAAAGGTCAATGAAACTAAAAGCTGGTTCTTTGACAAGATAAACAAAATAGATGAACCTTTAGCCAAACTCATCAAGAAAAAAAGGGAGAAGGCTCAAATCAAAATTAGAAATGAAAAAGGAGAAGTTACAACGGACATCACAGAAATACAAAGGATCATAAGAGATTACCACAGCAACCATATGCCAATAAAATGGACAAATTCTTAGAAAGGTACAATCTCCCAAAATTGAACCAGGAAGAAATAAAAAATATTAACAGACCACTCACAAGCACTGAAATTGAAACTGTGATTTAAAAACTCCCAAAAGGGGGCTTGCCTGGTGGTGCAGTGATTGAGAGTCCGCCTGCCGATGCAGGGGACACGGGTTCATGTCCTGGTCCAGGAAGATTCCACATGCCGCGGAGCAGCTGGGCCCGTGAGCCATGGCCACTGAGGCTGCGTGTCTGGAGCCCGTGCTCCACAGCGGGAGAGGCCACAACAGTGAGAGGCCCGCGTACTGCAAAAAAATAAATAAATAAAAATAAAAACTCCCAAAAAACAAAAGTCCAGGACCAAATGGCTTCACAGGCAAATTCTCTCAAACATTTAGGGAAGAGTTAACACCTATCCTTCTGAAACTATTTCAAAAGATTACAGAGGAAGGAACATACCCAAACTCATTCTACGAGGCCACCATCACTCTGATACCAAAACCAGACAAAGATACCACAAAAAAGGAAAATTACAGGCAAATATCACTGATGAACACAGACGCAAAAATCCTCAACAAAATACTAGCAAGCTGAATCCAACAATACATTAAAAGGATCATACACCATGATCAAGTGGGATTTATCCCAGGGATGCAAAGATTTTTCAATATCCACAAATCAATCGTTGTGATACACCATATTAACAAACTGAAGAATAGAAAACATATGATCATCTCAATAGATGCAGAAAAAGCTTTTGACAAAATTCAACACTTATTTATGATAAAAACTCTCCAGAAAGTGGACATAGAAGGAACATACCTTAACATAATAAAGGCCACAGGGACTTCCCTGGTGGTGCAGTGGTTAAGACTCTGCACTTTCAATTGCAGAGGGCCCAGGTATGTTCCCTGGTCAGGGAACTAGATCTCACATGCATGCTGTAATTAAGAGTTTGCATGCCACAACTAAGGAGCCTGTGTGCCACAACTAAGGAGCCCATGAGACACAAGTAAGGATCCCACCTGCCGCAACTAAGACCCAGCAAACCAAATAAATATTTTTAAAAATAATAAAAAAAACAAAACAAAATAAAGGCTGTATGTGACAAACCACAGCTAACATCATACTCAACAGTGAAAAGGTGAAAGCATTTCCTCTAAGATCAGGAAGAAGACAAGGATGTCCACTCTCACCATTTTTATTCAACATAGTTTTGGAAGTCCTAGCCACAGCAATCAGAGAAGAAAAAGAAATAAAAGGAATCCAAATTGGAAAAAAAGAAGTAAAACTGTCACTGATTGCAGATGACATGATACTATACTTAGAAAATCCTAAAGATGCTACCAGAAAACTACTAGAGCTCATCAACAAATTCGGTAAAGTTGTAGGATACAAAATTAATACACAGAAATCTGTTGCATTTCTATACACTAACATCAAAAGGTCAGTAAGAGAAATTAAGGAAACAATCCCATTTACCATTACATCAAAAAGAATAAAATACCTAGGAATAAACCTATCTAAGGAGGCAAAAAACCTGTACTCTGAAAACTATAAGACACTGGGGCTTCCCTGGTGGCGCAGTGGTTGGGAGTCCGCCTGCCGATGCAGGGGGCGCGGGTTCGTGACCTGGTCCAGGAGGATCCCGCGTGCCGCGGAGCGGCTGGACCCGTGGGCCATGGCTGCTGGGCCTGCACGTCCGGAGCCTGTGCTCCGCGGTGGGAGGGGCCACAGCAGTGAGGGGCCCGCATACCACAAACAAAACAAAACAAAACAAAAACTATAAGACACTGATGAAAGAAATAGAAGATGACACAAACAGATAGAAAGATATACTGTGTTCTTGGATTGGAAGAATCAATATTGTGACAATGACTCTACTACCCAAGGTAATCTACAGATTTAATGCAATTCCTATCAAGTTACCAGTGGCATTTTCTGCAGATCTAGAACAAAAAAACCTTAAAATTTGTATGGAAACACAGAAGGCCCTGAATAGCCAAAGCAATCTTGAGAAAGAAAAATGGAACTGGAAGAATCAGGCTCCCTGACTTCAGACTATACTACAAAGCTACAGTAATCAAAACAGTAATGGTACTGGCACAAAACAGAAATATAGATCAACAGAAAAGAATAGAAAGCCCAGAGATAAACTCACACACCTATGGTCAATATATCTACAACAAAGGAGGGAAGAATATACAATGGAGAAAAGACAATCTCTTGAATAAGTGGTTCTGAGAAAACTGGACAGCTACACATAAAAGAATGAAATTAGAACATTCTTTAACACCACACACAAAAATAAACTCAAAATGGATTAAAGACCTAAGTGTAAGACTGAATACTATAAAACTCTTAGAGGAAAACATAGGCAGAACACTCTGACATAAATCACAGAAATGTCTTTTTGTATCTACCTCCTAGTGTAATGAAAATAAAAACAAAAACAAACAAATGGGACCTAATTAAACTTAAAAGCTTCTGCACAGCAAAGGAAACCATAAACAAAATGCAAAGACCACCCACAGAAAGGGAGAAAATATTTGCAAACGATTCGACTGACAAGGGGTTAATCTCCAAAATATACAAACACCTCATGCAGCTCAATATAAAAAAAAAAAATGGGCAAAAGATCTAAATAGATATGTCTCTGAAGAAGACAAACAGATGGCCAAAAACCACATGAAAAGATGCTCAACATCACTAATTATTAGAGAACTGCAAATCAAACTATAATGAAGTATCACTTCACACCAGTCAGAATGGCCATCATCAAAAAGTTGACAAACAATAAATGCTGGAGACGGTGTGGGGGAAAAAGAACACTCCTACACTGTTGGTGGGAATGTAAATTGGTACAGCCACTATCAAAAACAGTATGGAGGTTCCTTAAAAAACTAAAAACAGAGGTACCATATGATCCAGCAATGCCACTCCTGGGCATATATCTGGAGAAAACCATACTTTGAAAAGACACATGCACCCCAATGTTCACTGCAGCTCTATTTACAATAGCCAAGACATGGAAGCAACCTAAGTGTCCACTGACAGATGAATGGATAAAGAAGATGAGGTACATATATACAATGGAGTATTAGCCATAAAAAAGAATGAAATAATGCCATTTGCAGCAACATGGATGGACCTAGAGATTATCATACTAATTGAAGTAAGTCAGACAGAGAAAGACAAATAGCATATGATATCACTCATGTGTAGGATCTAAAAAACGATACAAATGAACTGATTTACAAAACAGAAGCAGACTTACAGACTTTGAAAACAAACTTATGGTTACCAAAGGGGAAAGGTTGGGGGGAGGGATAAATTAGGAGGTTGGGATTTACATATAAACACTACTATATATAAAATAGATAATTAGCACAGGAAGCTCTACTCAATACTCTGTAGTAATCTATATGGGAAAAGAATCTGAAAAGAAATAGATATATGTATATGTATAACTAAATTACTTTGCTATACACCTGAAACTAACACAACATTGTAAATCAAGTATATTCCACTACAGAATAAAAATTAAAATAAGATATATAGGACTATATATAGTCCTATATATATATAGGACTATATATAGGACTATAATTCAAAAAGAGACAAGTACCACAATGTTCATTGCAGCACTATTTAGCCAGGACACGGAAGCAACCTAAGTGTCCATCGACAGATGAAAGGATAAAGAAGATGTGGCACATATATACAATGGAATATTACTCAGCCATAAAAGAAATGAAATTAAGTTATTTGTAGTTAGGTGGATGGACCTAGAGTCTTGTCATACAGAGTGAAGTAAGTCAGAAAGAGAAAAACAAATACTGTATGCTGACACATATATATGGAATCTAAAAAAAAAAAAAAGTTCTGCAGAACCTAGGGGCAGGACAGGAATAAAGACACAGACATAGAGAATGGGCTTGAGGACACGGGGAGGGGGAAGGGTAAGCTGGGACGAAGTGAGAGAGTGGCATGGACATATATACACTACCAAATGTAAAATAGATAGCTAGTGGGAAGCAGCCGCATAGCACAGGGAGATCAGCTCGGTGCTTTGTGACTACCTAGAGGGGTGGGATAGGGAGGGTGGGAGGGAGACGCAAGAGGGAGGAGATATGGGGATATATGTATAGCTGATTCACTTTGTTATAAAGCAGAAACTAACACACCATTGTACAGCAATTATACTCCAATAGAGATGTTTAAAAAAAAAGATATACAGGACTTTGGCTTTTATTTTAAGTGAAATGAGGAGAAACTGGCAGGTTCTGAACAAATGAGTAAAATAGTCTTGACTTGGATTTTAGAATGATCATACAGTCTGCTGTATAGAAAATAAATGACAAGGACAAGAGGGAAACTGAGAGACTCTTTAGGAGGCTACTGCAATAAGAAACAATGGTGGCTGGGACCAGGGCGGTAACCCTGGATATGGGTGAAAAACAGTGATTCTAGAAGATACAGCTGATAGGATTTGCTGATGGCTTGGGTGTGAGGTGTTAAACAAAGAAAAATTTTAAGGATGATCGTGGATAGAGCAGTTTTGGGAATGAAGATCTGCAGTCCTGGCACTGGACTGTTACTCTCAGTAGAATCAAAGGTCCAAAAAGGATACAGCAAAAAGCTCAAGGAATGAATCAGATTTGGGAAAAGGCGGAGATAAGCTGGAAGAGAAACAGTACGTTGAGAAGAAGGCTAGAAATACATTAGGAACATGGAAAGGTTAGTATGAATTTACAAAATATTGTCAGAGCAGCGTCTAATTCTGAGTGATCACAGGTTACCTTTCGTCCTCACACGGCAGTAGAATGCTATCCCACTAAGAATGAAGCCATATAAGACTGTCTGAAAAAGCTGAGGGCACTGACTGACCATCCAGTCTCAGAGTCATCCACCTAAATTCTCCAGAGCCAACAAGAAGCATGTGTTTATAAGAAATAAATCACAGAAAATTTTTTCTATAACCTCAGTCTTCTGTTAATACTCCCAAAAGGAAAAGGTGTAGTGATACTTTTTCATAGAACATTTAATGAAAAATAAACAGTAGTAAAAGTCTATTAAAAAGTAGAGGATGGAGGGGCTTCCCTGGTGGCACAGTGGTTGAGAGTCCGCCTGCCGATGCAGGGGACGCGGGTTCGTGCCCCGGTCCGGGAAGATCCCACATGCCGCGGAGCAGCTGGGCCCGCGAGCCTGCGTGTCCAGAGCCTGTGCTCCGCAACAGGAGAGGCCACAACAGTGAGAGGCCCGCGTACAGCAAAAAAAAAAAAAGTAGAGGATGGAAACTGGAGAAAGTAAACCTCCCACTTGCCTTCACCAAGCCACTGGTTTACATGTCCTTTAATGCATTACTGTACTGTATTGCTCCTTCCTCGTCAATGCCTCCCACAGCTCTGGGGGACCCACTATTCTGACTTACGTACTATTAGCTTTCCCTTTTAACTGAAATGTATACGTTGACTTACATTTGGGGTTAGGTCTATCATCTTGCTTTTTGTTTTCTATTTGTCATATCAGTTCTTTGTTTCTTTTTCTATTCTTTTCTGATTTCACTTGGATTAATCAAGTATTTTTGTTATTCTATTTTTCAACTCTATTAACTTGTGTTTTGTATTAGCCTTTTAGTGATTACCTTAGAGCAGCATAATGCAATAAAAATTTCTAGCTTGATAGAATTGTTCCGTAACTACACTCTCCACTGTGGTAGCCACTAGCCACGTGTGGTTATGGAGCACTTGAATGTGGTTGTATGACTAAGGAACTAGATTTTTACTTTAACTTTAAATATAACTAGCCACATGTGACTAGTAGCTACTGTATTGGAGAGCACACCTCTAGACATTAAACATGCATCCTTGCCTCTTACAGTCTACCCTAAATCACGACATTTACCACTTCCTGAACAATGCATGATTGTATTAATCATGTTTTTTATTTCTGTATCTTATAATGTTTTGACATTTTAAAAATCTTGCTGACCAGGGAGAAACTGCCCTTTCCGGGGCTAGCCAATTCTTAGAGACAGCAAAGACCTTGGGTAGGAGCACGCCCTTCATGGGCAAGCCAACCAATCCTGAGTTTATATTCCCAATGACCCCCTTTACCTAACTCTCACAGACCAAGCTAGTATTTCCCCTGAACTAAATCATCCCAGGACCAGGTAGTAGGCAATGACAGATCTTCCCTGTAGCCCACAGCTAACTGCAATTATTCAAACTAGCCAACGCTATGCTGTTTACTCTGAGGGTTGCCTTTCCCACAGAAACCCCAGTAAAGACTCTGAGCTAGGCTTTCCCCTCACTCCTAGTTCTACCTCCTGGTGCTCCTCATGTGGCCCTGCATGGCATGACAGGCCCCCTTCTCTCAGGAAATGTAAGTAATAAATTTTTTTTTCAATGGCATTGGCTCCTCCATGTTGTTCAACTCCATAAATTAAAATCCCACAGTTATAAATAAAACAATTACGATTACAACATTTGACTTCATTTAACTCTCCCACCATTTGTGCTACTGTTATCACATATTTTACTTCCACAGGTATTCTAAACACCAAAAGATTATTATTACTATTGCTAGTATTTTTTATGGTATAGATCTTCTGGTAATGAATTCCTTCAGCTTTTGTTTGCCTGAAAACGTCTTTATTTCACCTTCATTTTTTTCACCTTTTTTTAATGGATATCTTCACAGAATACAGAATTCTAGGTTAGCAGTTTTTGTTTTTTCCTTTCAGCACTTTAAATATGTTATTCCATTGTATTTTGACTTTCATGAGTTCTACTGAAAAGACATCGATTAATATTATTGTTGTTTTTTTGAAAGTTAACGCGTCTTCCCACCCTCACCCCAACCATATTATCTAGCTCGTGAGAATTTTCTCTTTACTGTTGGTTATCAGCAATTTGACTATGAAGTGCTAGGATGCATATACATACATCCTGCTGGGGATTCACTGAGCTTCCTGAATCTACTGATTTCTTTTACCAGTTTTGGTAACTTCTCAAGCATCATCTCTTCAACTATTGCTTCTGAACTATTCCCTCTCTTCTCTCCTTCTGGAGCCCCAATGTCATGTATGTTAGACTTTTTGGACTGTTAGGCTATACTTTTGTATCAAACGTGTTGTTTTTATAGTCTGTGCTTCCAACCTCCTGCCATTTTTTCTCTGTAATTCAGTTTGGATAGTTTCTATTAATCTGTCTTCAAGTTCACTGATCCTGTTTTCTGCTATATCCAGACTGCTGTTAAAGCCATCAAATGAGTGCTAATTTCAGATGTTGTGTTCTTTAATTATAATATGCTCATTTGATTATTTTTTATAGATTTCAATCCTCTGATGAAATTCTTCTCTTTCTTTCCTGTGTATCCATGCTGTGTGTTTTCCTTAACATACTTATAATAATTATTTTAAGTCCTTGTCTACAAACTCCAATTATCGATTTATCTATATTTTACTAAAGTAAAACTATACAATGAGATGCTGGAAAGGAGTCACTACTCAAGAAGTGTCAGAATGAATTATGCAAATGAAAAAGAAGACAGACATGCCAGGAAAGATGTAATTATTCACTGGGCTGTGGGGTGAGAAAAATTGGAGGTATTTCTTAGACAAGAAACCAGACCCTGATGACAGGTCCACTAGGGAGGACACAATTTGAAACATAAACAGAGAAAGTATTTTCTGCTGACTCATACAAAAGGCAGATTCCAATGAAGAGTGCCCTGTCCACTCAGTCCATGCCACTCAGACACTAGGGAGACCAATCCAAGTGTCAGGTTAGAGTCATAGGTAAAGAAGACAACCTCACCAAAGTACCAGCCTTAAGACCTAGCTGATAAGTATGCATTAGTTAGACAAACCAAACAAGACCAAGAAAAATAGGTCCAGGATAAGGGCAGGGCTTATGGGGTGATAGTCTTAAAGAACTACTAAAAGAGATGAAGAAAGAGATTTTAAAGTTAGGTTTGGGCAGACTGGCCCTCAGGTTATGAATCTCTGAGGCCATATAGAAAGGAAATTGCTATATAATGGTGTTCATGAGTAGGGTAGCTGTCTAACAAGTAAAATTCCACCTAGCAGAGAGACCTCACACACCTGGAAAACACTGACTAGGAAATATAATCTAGGAGCAAATAGGAATTCGACTAGAGTAAATAATGGCACCAAACTAAAATTCTCTCTAGCCAGGAGTCCAAACAACTAGATCAGGACAAAGTCATACAACTAGTTAGTAGAGTTTTACCCTCAGTTTTCTAGTCAATATGTTTGTAAAAGATTCTACCTCAGCCTCTAGAAAACCAAAGAGAAAAGGGTCGGGTGAGTGAGGCAGCTGTGGTCCAATGGGAGTATTTGGACTCTCTGAAGTAAAGGCCACACAGAAGCAGGGTTGTCTGCCCATGTTAGTCCACTGGGTTTTCCTTTGTGGACAAAAAAAAAAAATGTTCCCTGCCATTTGAGTAAACACGGAGTGTTGCACCATCAAGCCATCAGCTGCTGCAGGGCCACCCCAGCCCCCTGACCCCGCCCCGCCTCCAGTGCACCCTGAGGGGAATTCAGGACGGAGAAAAACAGGATACGGGCTTAAGACGCATATCAAAGGAATACTTTCAATGAGCCCAGACTCTTGCATCTTCCCATACATAGAAAAGCACTAAAATCATTAACTTGAGAAGTCTGTTTTTTTGTGATTAGCAGTCATCTTTTGATGTTAGACTACATGTTTTCCTTTGAAGCAAAAACTCCTATATATATATCCTGGCTCTTCCTGTACCTCTTTGGAACTGTTCCTCGGAGCTACCCGAGAGGCTGTTTTTGGGCTTCAGTCCTCTGGAACATCCCTGAATAAAACATAATTCTCACCTTTTGGCGCGCGCATTTTTTTCAGTTGACACCTTTTACTAAAGCCATTTTGATAAATCCAAAAGCTATATTGATTTTGGCTGACAGTCATTTTGAGATAAAGTATTCTAAAACAAATGACCTATACCCTTCCAAAAGGTCACAGTGGGGCTATTTTTATTACCTACTTCATTTCCCTGTAGAAGACAGAATTTAGAGACTGGTGGAGACACACACACACACACACACACTTCACATTTAGCTGTAAAATAGAATTATTAATTTACCTCAAACCACAGTCTGTTGAGAGCTATTAATAAGCAAGTCCTATGCTGCTTGGGTACACAAGCCCCTTCTCTTTCTCAGCTGGTTGAACATTATCTCTATTCATCCTAAGTCCCTATGGACAGGGGTCCCCAACCCTGGGCCGCAGAGCAGGAGGCGGGCAAGCTAGTGAAGCTTCATCCGCTGCTCCATCGCTGGCATTACCGCCTGAGCCATTCCCCGCCCCCACACCTCACCCCCCAACCCTGTCCTGGAAAACTTGTCTTCCACAAAACCTTTCCAAAAACCGGGTGCCAAAAAGGTTGGGGACCACTGCCCATGGAGAAAGGCCGAAGGGGAGTGGTAACACTGGCTGGCAAGCCCAGCACCTCAGGAGGAGGGAGAGTGTTGAGAGGGGTTGAGGAGGGAGCTGAAATATAGCGCAAAAGGCGAAAAACTGAGCGGTGTAAACTTAAGATTAGTTGGTTTTGGTGGCGGCAGGGGTGGGGGGGGTGGGGGCCGGTAATCTGCCTAGGAAAGAAGAAAATAAAAGGGTGTGAATGAAGAGAGACAATAGTAGGGAGAAATGGGAGGGTGCAGGGAAACACTCTATTTACAGAAAAGATGGGGCATTTGAGGATATAGGAGATAGCTTTGCCCTTCTGTTTACGGTTTTGGGCCATAAAAGTTTGTGCTAATGTAGAGAGAAATTTTTCCTTTGCATCTTTAACATTAGTATCCTAACATTTCTAAATAAATGCCAAAAAACTAAATGTCCAAAACCTTAGATTAGCTGGCTTCAGGAAATCACTTTGGAGTGAGGGTTGTATGTCACTGTACACAAAACTTCCTGGAATATTTTAACTAAGAATGGCATATGCATTTGATGGGAAACTCTGAGGCTATTAAAAATCATGATCTTGATGAATATTTAATGATTTGGGGAAAATGCCATAATACAATGTTAAGTGAGATAAAGCAGATGGGACAGAAACAGTGTGATATGTTGGCATATCATATTATGATATGTCATATCACATATTGACAGTGTGATAGATATCTTTCCTCTTTCTGAGCTTACGACGAGACTACAGCCCAGCCTCCCTTGGGTTATGCAGGGATCATGTGATTGGATTTCTCATCAATGGAAATGTGAGCAAAACTGATGAATCACATTCTAGTCTTAGGCAGTAAAGAACCACTGCAAATTTGCCAAGCTCACTCTCCTAAACACAGGGCTGGAAGCATAGAGCTCCAAAGATGGTGATTTGCAAACCAGAAGCAGCTCTGATCAATCTATCTCCAACTCGCTGTTAGAGGAAAGCTGACCAGGAGAGCTGCCTGACCTGCAAGGACTGTGCTAAAAACAAGAAACTAACCTTCGTTCTGTTAAGCCATTAAGATTAGATTTAGTTGTTAGGGCAACGAATACACTAGGATACCAAACTATATATATGAAGAGCTTAATTTTGTTAATAAAAAGTATATACAAAAACATATATATGTATGTATTACATGTATGTGTTTGGATATATACACACAGGTAACTGAAAGATACATACTGAAATGTCAGTGTTTTCTGTTATAAAACTGTAACTGTTAAATTCTCTATTCATTATGAGATTTTTCTAATTTTATTGCAATAAACAGACATTACTTTTCTTGTCAGGAGTATACAACAAATGTTATTAATGAAAAAGCACAAGGCCAGGCTAAGTGCAGACACTGAATGAACATGGTAGATGAACTGAAAAGTATTCCAGTGAGTATCTAATTGCCATATTGGAGGAAGGGGTGCATGCTACTGTCACTGCTCTTCCTGGAATGCCTAGATATTTTAGAGTGACTGTACATCTCCAAAATAAGTCAGGTGCATTCTCTAAACATGTTACTTTGGTTACTTACAGTTTCCATATTTCTATGTTAAACTTGTATTGTGAATATCACCAAAAAGACAACATCCAATTGGTCTTTGAATTTCAAATTGATGGTACAACATAAAATACAGGAGAGCGCAATGTCTGGAACAAAAAACAGATTCTCCACAAATGGTTCACACACGTGTACCTCCAAGCCGATGCAGAAAGAGCAGACATAATCAACATACAGAAATGCAGGTTATAATGCTGAAGAAAAATGAAAATTTGTCAGTCTCTCCAAAAGTACTAGGAAATATTGTTCCTGAAGGATATAACTTTAACACCCAGACTTGCCACATGGGGAGAAAATCCAACCACTCCGTCCATTCATTTCAAATCCGCATAGTTGAACACACTCAGAGACTGGCTGGTGCCTCCCAATAGGGCAGCCTAACCTGCTCCATGCTGAGTGCCTTTGTTAACTGCAGGCCCTTGGTGCCTTTTCTCATAAATTCTAAGAAATATATGACTAGGCGTCCCTCACCAGCTGCTCTGTTTTGATCTGCACCCTGTGATTTGACATCCAAGTAGGCGCATTACATATTGTGCCCTTCAGCCTTCCCCCTTGTTATTTTTCAATAGGACCAGCTTTGCTTTATGTTTGGGACAGGGGGTTGTTTTACCATGGACTGAAGATACTAATTGCTGCCTTCTTTGTTTTCTATGTGGTAGAGAAAGAAAAGATATGATAGATCTGCCCCTATCTAAGAGAGAAGCCTGACGTTATGGTAACATAGGATGCCCCACCCGGCAGAAGAAGAGCCTTCTGCAAGCTAGACCTTCATCATTTAAAATAACAATAATAATAAACACAGAGATGTACTAGCTTTATCTTGCACTTGGTTGGGAAAAATCCATTGTATACAGTAAGTCTACTTCACACTCTCACTCCTTTGCAGTTCACCTCAACATAACTACTCTAGGAAGATTTAAATATCATTATCTAAACATTTGTAGGACCTCCACCCCTCCCCAAGAAAACACTGCTGCCAAACAATGGCATTGCAATTTAAGCAACATTATGAGAAACCTCACTTAGGGACTGGATTTGCACAACATTAAAAGAAAAAGACTGATATCCTGACTTTAGCAACACATGAAGTGAGAACTCTCTTCAAAGAGGCATTCCTGACCATCCAGTTTAAAGTGGCCACCCATTCACACTCTAGGCCAGCACGCTTTAAAATCTTTGCAGAGAACTTACCATGGCCTGGTATCGTTTATATTTTATTGTTTTACTTTCAACCTCCCCTCTCCTCCCTCTATATGACCTTGTGTGTCTTACCACTGCTGCAGATCTAGAGCAATGCCCAGCACTTAGTAGGTATTCATTAAATAATGATTGTGGAGGAGCAGAGACAGACAACTACAGTGTTCAGGTACAGTTATATTCAAGTAACAAGACAACTCCTTAAAAACTTCCTTTAGGGGGCTTCCCTGGTGGAGCAGTGGTTGAGAGTCCACCTGCCGATGCAGGGGACATGGGTTCGTGCTCCAGTCCAGGAAGATCCCACATGCCGCAGAGCGGCTGGGCCCGTAAGCCATGGCCGCTAAGCCTGCGCGTCCGGAGCCTGTGCTCCACAATGGGAGAGGCCACAACAGTGAGAGGCCCGCGTACCGTAAAAAAAAAAAAAAAAAAAAAAGCTTCCTTTAGGGACTTCCCTGGTGGTCCAGTGGCTAAGACTCCAATGCAGGGGGCTGGGGTTCGATCCCTGTTCAGGGAATTAGATCCCACATGCCACAACCAAAGATCCCACATGCCACAACCAAAGATCCCACATGGTGCAACTAAAGATCCCACATGCCACAACAAAGATCCCACATGCTGCAACTAAGACCCGGTAGAGCCAAATAAATAAATAAATATTTAAAAAAATAAAATAAAAATGTAAAAGCTTCCTTTAGTGATTGTCTTTGATCTGCTGCTTCATGTGAAACACTGTTTGCACCAGGAATGGAAGGTGGGAAGAAAGCTGCACTTTTGAACAGGCAATAAGTCTCCGCTAAAGAACAAAGGCGCCAACTTCCCTCACTCCTCAGGTCAGCCTGCTTTCTGAGACCTCCTACTCCTAGCAAGGCCACTAGATAGCAGAACTTACACTCTCCAGACAATTAACTTATGTATTTATTTATTTATTAATTATTGGCCATGCCATGGCTTGCAGTATCTTAGTTACCTGATGAGGGGTTGAACCCAGGTCTTGGGCAGTGAAAGCAAGAAGTCCTAACTACTGGACTGTCAGGGAATTCCCTCTCCAGACAATTTAAACTCATCTTTTCAGTACCCGTGCTTTCTCTGAGAAGCTAAGTGAACTGTCACTTCGTTACACGATCACCTCCTAAGAGGTGGCTGAGTCACAGAAATTAGACACAGTCTGTGCTCATCACACTCCAAATGGCTTCACACTTCCTTTGGCCTCAAAGCCTTGCTTCCTTTCCCAAGCTCTCAATTCTAGCTCAGCTTGAACCTCTAGGCACATACTTGGGCAAGACAATTCTGGCTGGCCTGCTAAACCAGACTGCAGAGCCTCCAAGGTTTATCATGAGAAAGTGCAACTAGCTCTAACCATGTGGGCTCCTCCTTCTTCTGGGGGCTCTATCCCCTCAGCTTTCTCCTCCTTCAACGCAGTGGCCCAAGGGTGCACTCAAAGCCTTCCCTTAGTTCTCCCTCAGCACTTAATAAACACAGAACAGCATCAGGATAAAGGTCCAGACTAGAATCACAGACTCGGGTTTGAGGCCTGGTATTCCACTTACTAGCTGTGAATCTTGAAGCAAGCTCCTTAACCTCTCTAAAGAGTCTCTCATCTGTAAAATGGGGACAATAACTGTATGTAGCTCATATGGTTCAGGTGATGATTAAATGCTACAACAAATAAAAGTGCAGCCTATCAAAGCATAATAACTCAGCGAATGCTGGCAATAACAGGGTCCTACAAGATGTGCCTCTATTACCTTTTTTACCTCACCTGCTAATCCCCTCACTCCAACTCCTTACACTGGGCTCCTCACTGTTCCTCCTCACGCTAGGTTTGCTCGTGCCTCAGGGCCTTTGTACTGGCTATTTTATCTGGCTAGGATGCTTTTCCCCCACATGCCCACCTGGCCAACTCCCCTACTTCCTAGAGGTCTCTTCTCAAAACTTCCCAGTGAGCTTTATCTGAACAACTTATTTAATCCTGCAACCTGCGTGCCAGCACTCTCAATGCCCCAGTCCCTATATGGCTTGTTTCTCCCTGTACCACCACCCTATATACGCTCCATGAAGGCAGGGATGTTTGTCAGTTCTGTTCCCTGATATAAACCAAGTTCCAAAACAAAAGTCTCACATATGAAGCAATACGACTTTGCTCCCAGAGTACACAGGTCCTGTTTTACTCTACACACTCTTTTCTAATGTCCACATGAGAGCTGTTGCCACTTTTCAGGCCTCTCCTAGGGGCTCTGCTTTCTAACTTTCAGCTCATCTGCATATGAAAAATGGCATTTAAAAACAGATAACACATATGCATAGTTCAAAATTCAGATGTTAGAAAAAGGTATAAAGAGTCCCTCTCCCTCTCCTTGTTTTATTTAACACTCTATTTTGAAAATCTTCTATATCAGTCCATAAATATCTTCCTCATTCTTTCTTTTAAATTGAAGTATAGTTGATTTACAATGTTGTGTTAATTCCTGCTGTACAGCAAAGTGATTCAGTTATACATATATATATATATATATTCTTTTAAAAAATTATTCTCCATGATGGTTTATCATAGGATACTGAACATAGTTCTCTGTGCTATACAGTAGGACCTTGTTGTTTAGCCATTCTATATATAAAAGCTTATATATGCTAACCCCAACCTCCCATTCTCCATCCCTCCCCCAATACCCTCCCCCTTGGCAACCACCAGTCTGTTCTCTATGTCTGTGATTCTGTTTCTGTTTCATAGATAGGTTCATTTGGGTCATATTTTAGATTCCACATATAAGTGATATCATACGGTATTTATCTTTCTTTTTCTGACTTACTTCACTTAGTATGATAATCTCTAGTTGCATCCATGTTGCTTCATCGTCATTCTTTTTAATGGCTACACAATATTCTGTTTTTTAGATGTCCTTTATTGAAGACAATTAATATTTTGCTTTTAACAAGGATACTGCAATAAGTATCCTTTTATAAATGTTTACAGATCTTGCCAAATTGTCTTCCAAAATGGTTGTACCAATTTACACTCTCACCAACAATATATTGAGGCCCTATTTCCCTATATCCTCTTATCAAAGGTTTGGACTTTCATCAATCAGATTAAGTGCAAAATAATATCTCATGATAGTTTTAATTTGCATTTTTTCTTATTATGAGTGAATCTGAGCATCTTTTCATATGAGACACATTTTCCTGTGGACTATCTATTCAAATATTTGCTCATTTTTCTATTAGATTGCCACTCTTTCTTACTGATTTTAGAGAAGTTCTTTAGATCTTAAGAAAATTGGGCTTAAGAAAAAAGGAAATAAACAGCTAACACAGATAAAACATGAAAAAAAGAAAATTAGGCTCAAGTCTGTGACATAAGTTACAAGTATTTTTCCAGTTTTGACTGAAAATACATCTTTCCCTGTAAAAACATTTTTTTTACTTTTACATAATCAAATTTATCAATCTTTTCTTTTATAGTCTCTTGGTTTTGTGTCATAATTACCCATTGAGAATATCACAAAATCTGAGGCATGCCACTTTAACATCTACCATCATGAGCAAATCTCCTTAGATACCTCACTACCTGGGGAGACAAGCACAAGAGAGAAACATTTCCTTCTCGCAGATTACCAAAAATTTCCCCCTTATTGTGGTTTCTTTTGGGGAAGGCACACCTTTTCTCCAAGCAAACAACACCAGGAGTGACCTCAGTCTTCAGGTAAGACTCTGCTCTCTATACACTGGTAGTAGCTCAATAAAGCTACTCTGCTCTCTATACACTGGTAGTAGCTCAATAATACATTCCTAAAACAAATCTGATAGTAAAACAACATCTTGACTGTTTCATAAGTAAATGTCAACACCCTAAATGTTATATCCACAGTGCTAGAAGGGCTGTTCCCTCCTGATACCCCTGAGTCTACATGGGCAACCCCACCATCTAAAAGGAAAACAGCAGAGTGAGTATCAGACTACAATCACAGTTTGAGGAAATGCTTTGAAGGCTCACTGAAGCAAGTCACTTAGTCTCCTAGATTTCAGGAGAGCTGGGGCCTGGGTTGGCCTCAAGCATAATTATGCTACTGTGCTTACTACTCTTAGTTTTTCTGATCCAGGCCCTGGAAGGACAGGCTGCTGCTGGAGACCTCCCAACCCAATATTACATCTTCCTTCTCATAGCTGGAATTCAGTATCTGAAGGTGGCAAAAAGACATACACTTTACAGAAGTAAAATTTCTTAAATGTTAGCCCAGGTAATGCTTATTTGGAGGGCTATATCTTTAGTTCAACACTCCAAAGACCCGCCTCAGATCTCAAATGAAGTCCAGTGGAACTGTAATATGAATAGCAGCCTCCTTGCTCCTTACAGCTATAAACATTTATCAACGTACAAGTCAGATACATATGAGATATTATATATATGTAATACATATATTATACATATCAACAAACTGGATGACAGGTATTATTTTCCTTAGCCACCCTGGATGGCAAAATAACCCACATACCTCAGCTGGAAAAACTCAATAATTATAGCAGCACGTAACTCATATTGAGTACTATGAGGACACATTATATGCTTTTTCTAATCCACACAACAATTTTATGGGATACTCTTACTACCTTATTTTTTTGTTTAACAGCTGGGGAAACTGAGGAATAAAAAGGTTGAGTAACTTGCCCATGTTTACGGAGCTTGTGCACTGCATACCCAGGCTTAAAACCCAAGGAGTTTGACTCCAGAGCCAAAGCTCTTAACCATTACATGCTACCACCTGTGCCAGGCAGATTGCCACAGGTGGATGTGAGCTGGGAGAAAAAGTACACGTATGCACTAAGGGAGAAGCAATGCACTTGAGCATGTGTACTGAACCCTTAATGAACTGGTAATTGGCAAAGCACCAGGAAGGCAGGTAACAAAGAGATGGCCTTTTCCCCAGGTGTGGATGCCTGTGGACATTTAGACGTGTAAGTAAAATGTCTGGCTTTTTAAAATGTGCTGAAAATTCCTGCCCTTTGTTTACCAAATACCAGCAAAACTTGTCTGATTTCAAGTACCTTAAATACTTCTCAATTTGGGCACTTAAATACATTAACAGAAAATAGAGTCTTAAGCAAGTATTTTTAGTGACATCAAAACCGAGTTTAAAGATCATGTGAGGTACCAACAAAGTTGTCCGTATCTAAGTAGCAACCCACTTGCTTTGTTTGCTGAAACAAGGTACTGTGAGGAAATGCGATCTTCCTACTTCAGTCCCCCAATCATAGACATGGGGCAGCATGAGGGTAGGGGCTTTGACAGAAGCTAAAGTGCTAAACTGGAAGAAAAAAAAAAAAAGACGAGGTTGGTTCCATTATATTAATACTCACTTGCAGATTTCATAAACAACACCTGAAAATAAGCAGTGTCAAATCGTGGCTAAGCAGCTTTCATCATAGCAGCCTGGGTTTAATTAGGTTTTACATTTTTAAAGTATTTTAGGTTTGCCTAGTGCCTTTAAGGTGCATTGGGCCCTGGTCCCAGAAAGATTAAAAAATAGAAATTAATTTTAAAGACCCTTCATAGGGAAAATAAAATGCCCTTAGCTTGAACCACAAATACTGTACCTAAAGGCCTCCAGTTTCTTTTCCTCCAATCCATTTTCCACGTATCAGAGTAATTTTTTTAAAACAAAAGACAGATCGTGTTTCTCCCTTGGTCAAGCATCTTCAGTCCCTTCAGGTAAAGTCTAAACCTTTAACGTAGCCTACAAGGAACTGCACGATCTTGCTATTGAAGGAGTAGATTATGGTGATTATGGAGCAAAGAGCTAGGCTGTCTCCATTTGAATCCAGTTCTGCCATTTACCAGCTGCATGACCTTGGGTAAATTACTTTTCCTGTCTATGCCTCAGTTTTTCTTCTCTGTAAAATGGGGATAATAATAGAATCCATCTCATAGAGTTGTGAAGATAAAGTGAGTATAATAGATACATATAAAAAGCACAACACAATCCCTGGCACATAAGAAGTTTTATATATTAGCTACTATCTCTTATCTCCCCTGTTTCTTCTCCTCCCTTCCCCCCAACTCTGTGTTCCAGCCATTCTGCATCAGATAGGCCCTAGAATGTCCCAGGAATCATGCTTCCAGACCTTCCCACATCCTGTTTCTCTATTTTAAATACTTGCGGCCAAATCTCCCTCTTATCTTTCCACCCCCATCCTTCTATCTTTGCTTAACCACCACTTGCTTTGGGAAGTCTTTCCAGTCCAGGCCAGTTGTTTCTAATATGGGCTTCTACGGCCCCAGGTAGGACTGCCAAAGGTTAGGAGGTCCAGTTAAATATGAACGTCAGATAAACAATAAATACTCTTCTAGCATAAGTATGCCCCATGCAATATTTGGATTTCAGATAAACAATGAATGAGTTTTTAGTATAAATAGGTACTATGCAATATTTGAGATACTAAACACTTATTTATCTGACTTTTGAATTTAACTGGAGTCCTGTATTTCATCTGTCAACCCCACACCCGGGAGATCCTCCATCATAATCCTTACTACACTTCAGTAATTTAAAAAGTATGACAAGTGGTTTTGTTTCCCCCACTACAGTGATAGCTGTGCAAGGGCAGGGCCCAGGCAGCCATGCTAACTGTTTTAGACCTGGCATGGCAGGCGTTCCACAAGTACCGAGGAATAGAGCCATCAGGCCAAAGCTCAGGCACCCCCTATTATGAGTTAACTCTAACGGCAGGCAAACTCTCTGGGAGGACAAAGCCTTTTCAACAAGGTACCGCTAGCCTCTTGTCCACAGGTGGGTAAAATGATGGTACTGCTTTTCAGAATATCTCGTGTGATAATATCGACTCCCCAATGACAGTTTTAAGATGACCCCACTATTTTGTATTCAAAAAAGGACTTTGAGTTTTCACACCTATTTCACTTGACTCTTAAGGCAAGTATTAATATCCACAACTAACAGGTGAGGAAACAGAGGCTCAGAGAAGGTAAGCAGCTTGCCCAAGATGACCAATCAAAAAGAGCGACCATTTTAACCCGAGGAGCTGACTGTGCACTCTTCCCACCATACCACATGGCCATCTGGGCCAATTTAAAGAATCATAATTCTTAGGTCCTTCCTCCTCACATAGACACCCTCTCAAAGAAGTCTGATACCTGACTCCACTCCACAGATTTAATTGCTCCTCCTATAAAAGTTCCCCAACAATTGCCTGAGAGGAGACAGGGAGGCCTGGCATCTGTATTTTGAAATACAGGTAAGTCTTAGCTCATCTCTCATGTTATAAATGACATTATTTAGGTCTGAAGACTAAAGACCTTGCTCAGAATTACAGGAAAATAGGAGGAACACTGACTGGAACCCGAAATCTGTCCCTTCTCTTTTACCTGAATCTCTAGAAGACACCACCCCACACTCCGCTAAATTTCTGGGGACAAGGATTTACATTTTGATTACATATATTTGTCAATTTTCTTCTGGAATGAAAAATGGCTGAACCTGCTCGTCAAACAGCACCTAGTAACTCACCTCTTCGAGCACCTCTGCAAAATTCATCAGCTGGAGGGTATGTGGGCTTTCTGCCACTGGGAGATGCCTGTAAGGCTGACTAGATGCTACTTGTGCCCCTTCTCTTCTAAGGGGTCTGAGCCCGAGGGAGATTCACTCAGGCCGGAGAAGGACTGCCGCTTCTACTAGAACAGGAAGCTGCCACGTCTAGTCCAGTCTCTCTCACCTCCCCCGCTCCAGCTCTACTTCCGTAGGCTTCTGAAGGAAGCTTCCTCAAAGGAAACTTCCACTTTGAAGCAGCGGAAACAGGAAGCAGGGAATAACCGAGAAAGATTGAGCCGCGCGGAGCAGGGGGTCAGAAGCTAATGACCTAGAACATAGCAGGCGGTGAGCAATTTAATAAAGCTAGAAATGCAACCCTCCAACAATGATAAGTTCTTAAACGGCTGCAGCTTACTTGGTTTGGGGGGAAAGTGCGGAGAAAATATCACAGGACTGCAGACCTGCTGTTGGAGGTTCCTCGGGCAGCCTTCTGTTTGGAGCACGAATACCGGCTGGCTGGCTGGACTGGCCCCTAGATATGCAGCAGCATCGAGGAACCTGCGGAGGCTGTGCTCCCCAGCCCGGCGGAAGGAAGGATACTGGCTCCTCAGGTCCTGCCTAAAACGAAAATCACAAACGCAACTGAATTATAATTATTGTTTGTATGGGTCACTGAAGAAAACGTCTGTGCTTACAGAATTCTAGCTGGAGCCTTCGTCTGGAGCTCGGAAGCGGACCTTTACAAAATTACCGACCTGGTTACAGCCGGCATAGAAGGTTCTCGCAGTTGTCAAAACCATCTGGCCAAGGACGAGGAGATGTCCCCCAGGGGAATCTCTTTCCCGGGCGCGGTTAGATCTCCTCATCTGGATACGGCGTCCACCTGGCCTAGCTGCCGCCCCACCCCACCGCTACCCCACGCCGCGCGCGCTCAGCTCCTGCTGCAACCCGAGCTCAGTTGCCCGGGTAACAAGGGATGCACACGGAGCGGGCCGCTCAACGCGAGTGCGCCCTGCGCGCTGTAGCTCCTCCTCCCCCTTGCAGACCCCGGCGGCTGAGTGTGCCAGCAGCGCGCTCGGGAGCGGGTCTTTAGCCGGGAAAACGCGGTTCTTGTGCCGCTCTGGGCTCAGCCAGTGAGAAGCCGGGGGTGTGGCTGAGGGAACCTGCAGGCAGAGTACTTATGGGCTCGCCGCGGGTCAGGCCTGGCCTCTTCCGCACTCTCGCGCACGCGTGCCCACCCTCACCGCAGCCGGGGAGTCGTAGAACGGCCACCGGGCTTTATCATGGTGACCCCCTGCTCCACCAGCCCCGTGAGTCCCGCCGCCCGGGCTGGGAGGCGGGACGACCAGAACCTCCGTGCCCCGGTGAAGAAGAGCAGGCGCCCACGCCTCCGGAGGAAGCAGCCGCTGCAGCCGCTGAACCCGTGCCCGCTACCCGGAGACTCTGGCGTCTGCGACCTGTTCGAGTCCCCCAGCTCCGGCTCGGATGGTGCAGACAGCCCCGCGGCGCGAAGCTGCAGCCCCCTACCCGGTCCTGCCCAGCAGCTGGTGCAGCTTGATCTACAGACCTTCCGCGACTACGGTCAGAGCTGCTACGCCTTCCGCAAGGCGCGGGAAAGCCACTACCACCCGCGGGAGTCATTGGCGCGGCAGCCACAAGTGAGGCGCTGGTAGAGCCAGCTCTCCACCGCCGCTCCTCTTCCTCTCCCGGGCTCTCTCCTTTTCTGCTCTGTCAGCCCTCCGCGGCGCCCCGGCCCTCGCCAGCCCGACTTCTGCCCCCGGTCCGAGCGGGAAGGGGCTTTGGAGGGCCGGGCCACCAGCCTCATTTTACAGATGGAGAAAAGCGGGGCCTGGACGGCTTAAGTGACCTGCCCGAAGTCTCCAAACTGTTTAGCAGGGACGCGGTAGAATGCAGATTAGTTAAGACAGTTTCTAGGTTCGAGTCCAGACTCCTACCGACCCCAGCAAGTTACTTCACAGTCCTAAACTTGTTTCTTCATTTGCAAAGTGGTGACCTCCCTGCCCCCACTGATTGCTGAGAGTATTACACGAGGTAACGTGTATCCAGGCACGAATCCCGGCGGCCTGGCTCCTAGCCCTGCCTGTGCTCTTTCCACAGCAGCGCTGCCCACCTCTTTCCGTTTCCAGCGCCTTTAGGTTTTTCCTCTGTTTCCTGCCTCCCTCCGGGGACGCTCCCTAGGTCTTCGTGCCCTGTCCCTTCCACAGCCGCTCTCAGCCCTAGGCTCAACTGGCCCGCCTCCCTCCTCCCTCCGGCAGGTAACGGCGGAATCCCGCTGTAAGCTGCTCAGCTGGCTAATCCCCGTGCACCGCCGGTTCGGCCTCTCCTTCGAGTCGCTGTGCCTGACGGTGAACACTCTGGACCGCTTCCTTATCACCACGCCTGTGGCTGCAGACTGCTTCCAGCTGCTCGGGGTCACGTCCCTGCTCATCGCTTGCAAACAGGTACCTCCACGCGGGGTCTGGGGGGCGGGGGAGCCAGACTCCCAGCCGCTCTCTGGCCGCGCGGCTCTTCAGTGCACACGGCTGAGTGCAGGGTTCCCTGAACTCATTTTGCAAGCTTACATACCCCACAGCCTTAACTACAGAATTCCCCCCAAAACGAACAATCCTTTCACCCAGCCCGCAAAGAAATAGGCCGCGTGTCAACAGCTCTCTCTAGCCCCTCTATTCTAGTCTCCGAAAAAGAAAAAAAAAACTTCAAAATTTCTCAAACCTGTTTTCAGCGTTGCGCTGGAAGTACACCCCAGTTGATTACAGTGGAAGTATGGAGAGGCGAAGCCCCAAATATCTCGCTGGAAGGGATGGGGGAAGTCCTGGTTTTCTCCCGGGTGTGAGACTGGGTGGGCCTCCGGCCCTGGATGCTGCGCAGCGAGGGATGAGCGCCCCTGTGTTACAGGTGGAGGTGCACCCGCCGCTCGTGAAGCAGCTCCTGGCCCTGTGCTGCGGCGCCTTCTCCCGGCAGCAGCTCTGCAACCTCGAGTGCATCGTGCTGCACAAACTGCACTTCAGCCTGGGCGCGCCGACCATCAGCTTCTTCCTGGAGCATTTCACGCACGCACGCGTGGAGGCCGGGCAGGCAGAGGTGTCCGAAGCCCTGGAAGCGCAAGCCCTGGCGCGCGGGGTGGCGGAGCTGAGCCTGGCTGACTACGCTTTCACCAGCTACACCCCCTCCCTGCTGGCCGTCTGTTGCCTGGCGCTGGCAGACCGTATGCTGCAGCTCCCTCGCCCGATGGACTTGCGCCTGGGCGGGCACCCCGAGGCGGCGCTGCAGGACTGCCTGAGCAAGCTGCAGCTACTGGTGGCCATAAACAGAACGTCCCTGACTCACATGCTGCCCCTCCAGATCTGCGAGAAGTGCAGCCTGTCCCCGAGCTTGAAATGAAGTAGACCCTTGGTCTCCTTTGATCCCCTGGCCTGGCTGCTGGACCTCTCCCATTGCTTTGAAAGAGTGCAGTATTGGCCTACAGAGAAGGGTTCAGTCCTCCCACTTGGTCACCAGGTCATCCTGCAGGTTGTAAATAGTGTACGATTGTGGGGTTTCATTGTTTATTTATTTTGCTAACATCGCACAAGAGAAGAGACGAGTCTTTCCCCAATAAACAGGCTATCTGTGGTGGTTTGTCTGAATACTACCAATGCGAGTGTCCACAAAGAGGGAAGGTGAAGGCAATCTGGGAATAGAGGTGATCAGTAACCATGGAGGGTTCCTCCCTCCCCCCAGGCATCTCTGTTTGGGAACACCAGGTTTGGAGAGGTTCCTGTAGACCGAGGTTCCAGTTACAAGGCAAGTCAGGGTCACTTGCTGGCCTGTAAATGGTGACCTTGTTAGGCTGAGGACTGCTCACTCCTAGAGGTTCAAAGGGCGAGGTGGGGTGTGAGGCTGAAAAGAACCCACAGCAGTCCATGTTGTCTAGCGGGGCCAGGGGGCACACTGCTGGTGCAGAAGATCCCAGGCTGAGAAGCTTTGGGGACTGCAGTCCCACTAGCTAGGGCAGCCAAGAGTTACCCTGACAACTGCCAGATGTGGGAAAATGAAGGCTGTGCAGGCAGTTATGGCCATTCCAAATTGAGTCCATTTATCCTGCAATCACATGTTGAACAGTTCTCTCTTGTCTTACACCTACTATGTGTGAGCCCATGGTAACAATGGTGCAATAGTAATCATGGCTATCATTGAGTGCTTACATGTACCAGGCACAGTGTTCAGCATTCATTATTTCATTCCTTCAGCAGTTCTATGAGGCAGAGTCTATTATCCCATTTTTCAGAGAAGGACACTGGGCCGCAGAGAGGTTAAACAATAGTGGAGCAGCCAGGATTTGAAGGCAGGTGATCTGAGTCCAGAGTTCCACCCTTTGCCACATGCTCAATTTCCTCCACTTACAGGTTTCTGGAAATGCTAAAAAAAAAAAACAAAAACGCCTTTTCCCAAGGTAGGTGTGGGACAAGTGATCTGTTCAGTGCCCTCCATTTAATAGGGACTATGGAGAACATATTTGGAGAGCCAGTACAGTCCTTGCCTCTAGTCATGTCACAGGAGTCATTTTACAGATGGGAAAAGTGAGTCAAGAAATGCGACAGAGGCTTGCTGGAGTTCTGTGACTCCACAGCTGTCCCATCATCTTCATTCTCACTGTTGTGAATCTGCTGTAGACCCTGAATCTATAACCTCCAGCAAATTAACCTCTCTGAGCCCAATCGCTGATAGCGGGGCTATTATGAAGCTTAAATGAGATTGCTATGAGGTAGTATAAAGTAGTGCTTAAACACTTGGACTCTGGAGTCAATTTGCTATGTCACCTTAAGCAAGTCACATATCTATGCTTAAGTCTTTCCTGTAAACATGAGAGTAACAGTAGCATTTACCTGGTAGTGTTGAGGTATGGATTTAATGAGATGTTCTCTACAAACCCCTCAGCACAGGTCCTGCCTGGCACATAGCAAGTCTTCAAGAAGCCTAGGGGCTTCCCTGGTGGCGCAGTGGTTAAGAATCCACCTGCCAGTGCAGGGGACACGGGTTCGAGCCCTGGTCCAGGAAGATCCCACATGCCGTGGAGCAACTAAGCCCATGCGCCACAACTACTGAGCCTGCGCTCTAGAGCCCGTGCTCTGAAACAAGAGAAGCTACCCAATGAGAAGCCTGGGCACCAACAAAGAATAGCCCCTGCTTGTGGCAACTAGCGAAAAGCCTGCGGGCAGCAACAAAGACCCAACGCAGCCAAAAAAAAAAAAAGGCTGGTGGCAGCCTGCATAATGATGGGGTGTGGGGGAGGAGTTACACAGAAAAAAAAACTTGGTGAAAAAATAGAGATAAAGCAAATACAGGAAAATGTTAATGCTACTGTTGATCATTGTACTGTTTTTTTCAAATTTTCTGTATGGTTGAAAAAATAAAGTTTTGGCAGAATAAACTCAGTCATGTTCTACTGCATTTAGAATAAATCTAAATGTATTACAAATGGCACAAATAAAAAGCAAACTCAAAACATACTTAGAGAAATTTCCTTGCACTTCTTGTGCACCCAAGTACTCTCCAGAGACAGGAGCACCTTACGAACGCTTCTCTCCTGATATGTTGATATGCTAAGCTCTCCAGGAACTTTCTCCTCCTTGGCTCAAGGAGGGGGAAGTGGTGATCCCCGAGCTGTTTGAGGAAAAGCTGGTCTGTGATGGTGAAAAGGAGGAGGAAAATCATATCACCTGTTCCAAGTGCCAAAATATCTGGAGCTCTCAGCCTGGCTATTAGGGGATGGGGTACCTCTGCAAAAGTGATTTTGGGGGGAGTTGTCTTCACCAGCATTTACTCAGCTAAGATTGATATGGGGGATTTGGTTCCAGAATCATCCAGACCAGGAATCATGTAATCATGCTATTCCAGCTCCTGTTGCCACAGACAATCTACTGTACATTTTTATGCACAATGCCCATATTTTTCTACTCCAGTGTGGAACTCATTGATGGAAAATGGGCCTGTTTTGGATCTTGCCATGTGTAGAGATCTCCCCAAAACTCAGCTAAGAGCTTCCCCACTCCTTTTGCAGACTGGGAAGCCATTAAGGATAGGGATGGGGAATGGACTGACTAGTGGCTAAGGCTACTCAGGAACCGGAGGAAGTAAGAGACAAAGCCAGCAAGAGGCTGTGGGAGGCTGCAGGTGCAGCTGAAAAGGCACTTCAAAACAGCAACATTAATTTATCCACACCAAGCACCAGTCGCATTACAAAAACAATCTCATCTTCACAGCAACTCCTCTGAAGTTAGTGTTATGTTTTTCCAAAAGAACTGGGGTTCAGTTATTTGGTGGAGCCTGGGTTCCGACCCTAAAGCCAGAGCTTCTTCCTCACCATCAGCGACACCACACCAACTCTAGCTGGCTGACCTCACTGGTTCCTGCATCTATAGATGCCTCAGAGAGTCTCTAAGTCTATTCTAACTATATCATTGGATTGCTTTCCATCTCTGTCAGGGGGATCTTGTTTATTAATCCAGATAATAAGTGCAAATAAAAGAGGATCTTTCACTACTCCTATGAGGTGTAAGGCACCAATTTAAGGTGCCCAATAGGGTGGTCACAAAGATTTCAATTTCAGATGATTGTTCAAACTGTATGGATATAAGAGTGGTCCTGAAAGAGACCCCTCACCCAAGGATCTAGAGATGCCCCTTCCTGGGAGAGGCTTCCGGCTTGGGAAGAGGAGCGAAGACTCCGGCTGAGTCAACAAGGCCGGTTGTACAGAGAGTGACCAAATGCCTCGAGCGGTAGCTGAGGCTTCCGGGGAAGAGACCGGTTTTAGGGGATTTGGGGCTGTCCACTGTGGACATGTGTGACCCTCTCTTTTAAAGGCTGTGCTCAGGTGCTGCTGCCTGAGAAAGTGCGGGGTAGGGGTAGGGGTACGGAGCGGGGCTCTAGGCATCAGACCAAGTGGATGTCAAAACCAGGAGGGCTCCCTAGCCTTGGGTGTGGGGACTTCCGTAATCTGGGTCTGTTCTGGGGAGTCCCTGCTGGACTCCTACAATACATCCCCAGCAAATCCTACATGGCGGGGCAAATGCCGGGGTCTGACTTTGGCAGTTGACACTCCAAGTTTGTTTCGTGCCTTGTGGCTGGCGTGGGAAGAAAATGAAATAAGAATCGTTAACTTTTCCATATTCCCGCTGTCCGTACGCGGAAAGGCGGTACCCAGCGTTAGGGACCAGTAGGGGTTGTCCTCTCCTCCTATGGCGTGGTCGAGAGGCCGCGGCGCCAACGCTAGCCAAAAGAGCGCTCGCGGGCCCGGGCCCCGCGCTCGCGGCTCCCGGGGGAAGCCGCGTTGCCAGGTTGGGTTTTAACGCCTCCGCCCGCGCACAGATTGTCCGGGGCTGAAGGCGCCACCACTGGCGCTCAGGCGCGAGCCGCCCCTCCCGCGCGGCGGTCCTCCTACTCCACCCCGCCTTCCCTCCTCACCTTCACAGTCGCCCCTTAACCCCACCCCGGCCACGCGCCTCCCCGACTTCCGGCCGGCTTCAGAGCCTCGGGAGCGCTGGGTGTCGGGTCGCCATCCCGGCCCGGCCGCCGCCTCCAAGCAGTCGACGCGGGGCTCCAGGCCTGAAGCGGGCGGGGAGGCAGGATGCAGGCGTGCGGGGGCACCGCGGGGGGTCGCCGGGCCTTCGACAGCATTTGCCCCAATAGGATGCTGGATCTGCGAGGCCGGCCGTTCGGCAAGCCCGGGAAGCTGGAGAGGAAGGTGGGGCCGCAGGACGGAGCCGGGCAGGGTCCTCACGCTCCCGGCAGTGAGGGCTGACCCGCGCTCACCGTTTCTGTGCCCGGCTAGTTCGCCCCTGCGCGGAAGCTCTTTCTCGGTAGCAGCGGCAGCAGCCCGGTGTCGGTGTACGAGGATCCCCCAGACGCCGAGCTCGCTGCGCTGCCAGGTGATACCGGTGGTCCCTGCGCGACCCCTCGGGTTCCCCGCGCCAGGTGGGTGGGGCGCGCGGGCCTCAGAAGAGCTTTTCTCCCTGGGGTTTCGGAGTCCTGGCGGCGATGCCAGCGGCGAGCCCTTGCGGGGAGGCTTAGGGTCCGCCCGGCGCGTGTCTCCGGTTCTCCCTACGCAGCCCTCACCACCATAGACCTGCAGGACCTCGCTGACTGCTCCTCGTTACTCGGGTCCGACGCGCCGCCTAGTGGTAATTCGGCCGCCTCACAGGTACCTCTCCTGGTGGAAACTCGCGGCCTATCGAAACCCAAACTTCGATTCGGGAGTCAGTTCTCTGAGTTTCCTCAAAGAATCCTTTTGGGTGGGGAGCGCAGGCACATCTGGCTAGCGGGGGGAGATGTCCTGCAGAAATCCAAGCCTCGAGGATTAGAACTTCCTCCTCCCTCCTAGTATGTTAACGGTGGCCGCATTCTCAGAACTGTTGTGACCAACTCTGGACAGGGAAGCTCATCTGGAGGGCTCCCCTGCCAGACGGGTCTCCCATTCCCCTCCCCATCTATTCCTTGGAGCTGCGATAAAGCAACGTGGTGGTTGCGCACTGAGGGACGAGGTGGGTAAATGGGAGCAAAGTTGCTCTCTGGGCACCTATCTGTTCTCCCAACATGCCTTTCCCGGCCATTCATTAACCATTTTCATTCCCTGGATGTCTAAGGAGTGTGGAGATTGGAGAATAACTTCTCGATCAAGACTGGAAAAAACGAAGAGAATTTACATTTGGAGGAAGTGGGAAGAGTGACAAAGGACTCGAAGAAATCTGACTGAAAACGTTGCTCTCTACAGAGATGGCCCTTCAGCAGTTGGGCACTTTATAAAAGTCCTTTTCGCCCCCTGCAAAGGCTGCTGCCACTTACTCCCATGGAGCAAAGAGGCATTTCCCCCCAAAACCTATCTTCTTACTTGCATCCCACTTCTACCACTTGCCAGGGCTGAGACTCCCCAGCCAGATGATGGCATCTCCCAGCACTGGTGTCTGGGAGGTCAGAAGCCTGCCTCATCGATGGATATGAATGCATCCATCGATGCATATGAATGGATATGAATAGCTAGATGCAACCTCCAGGACAGGTGCCAGTTCCAGGTTCCTGGCAGCAGGTGCTTGGGATATGAGGTTTCACGGGAACAGACCAAGTACAGAACTCTCCAGAGGAAATGACCACCTCCTAGAACTGGGGTTGGTGTGGTGGAGCAAAGCTTCCCAGGGCCTCTCCAAGTGCCTCTTAGAATTGGGATAGAGCCTAGGGAGACTCAGGGTAGGTGGCAACTGAGAGCAGAGATTGTGAAGGCAACAGGTAAGAGTGAGAATTGCCCTGCAAAGGCCATTCTCCTGTTCTTTTAGGGTTTGGATGCTCAAATGAAAAAAGGCAATACATGAGCATCTTTCAACGGACCCAGAGGGCTACATCACGCCCTTACTCCAACATGTTTATTTTGCAAGAAAAAAGCCAAACCAAACCAAACCAAACAACAACAACAGAACCAAGCAGGCTCTTGCTGAATTTTTGCTTATGTATACAGAACTTAAATTTGACATCATGCTCTGCGTTAAGTTTTTTGGTTTTGTTTTGTTTTTGTTTTTTGGCTGCTGTTTGTGTTGGAGAAATGCCAGGTTTTTACCTAATTGGGAAGATAAGATTCACAGTTTCAAGGACAGAGCTCATGCCCGATGGCCCAAGCAAGAGGTCCAGGGTTTTTCCTGCTGGAAGGCAGAACTGGTACAGAAGGAGATATATCCCTAGGGGAAGATTCTGTGGGGGAACCCCCTGGCCAGTGCACACTCTGGTTATATTTCTCTTTCCTGTTGGGGAAAGTGGACAGAGAGAGGAAGTGCTCTAGAAGTGTTTGAGGTCCAGAATGGGCCAAGACCTGGGATAGCACAGGAGGAAGCATTTCCTGGATGGCTGTCCCTGAGAGTTGGCCTCTAGTCTCATGGTAAGGGCTTTTCTCTACTGAAAGGGAGACCTTTGAGCCCTTGGGAAATGTCTCATTTCTGACTCCTTCAACCAGGGAAGAACTTGTGCTTCAGGATTTGTCTGGGGCCCTCAGTCTTTCCTTTCTAAGCTCCCTTCCCCTTACAGACTCAGTTCTCAACTGGTGCTAGAGGTTTCCCTGGTTGAAGCTCTCCTCCCTGAAGGAAACTGATACTTGTACATTCTTTGAAGTTAGAGTCAGAATAAGTTCCTCTTCTCAGAAGTATTTGAATAGTAAAGAAGGGTGTTTGGGAGAAGAATATGATTAACCCAAAGGAATAAAAAAATTGATAATAATGGAATCAGTAGAATAGATATTTCTGATGGGCACACTGGATGCACCCCTCACACCATGCTCCTCGAGAGGCTTCTTTCCCCTTCCCAGAACTGTCTTCATTGGAAGCCAGGCTTTCCTAAAAGAGAAATAAAAGCTAGAGGCAATGAGGTATAGAGGAAAGAGGACTGAAATAGGCACCAGCATTCTGGGGCAGAAGCTCCAGTTTCACTATTTCAGAGCTGGGTCGCTTTCGACAACGCGATTTCTCTGAGCTTCAGCTTCTCCATCATGGGAGGAGTCACTTCCTGGGCCCTGCCTACTTCCTACATTGGTGTGAGAATGAACAGAAAGACTCGATGTAAAAGTCTGTGTCAACTCTGTCCACGAATTAAGGAAATAAGAAGTTTCCTGGTCACCAGGCTTTTGCAGTCTCCTTCCGTCTCACGCACCCAGGCACATTGCAGGAACCCAGGAGAGTGTCCAGTCCAAGATGCTGGAGATGCATCACGCCCTACGGGAAAAGTCAACTCCAACTTTTTGAGAAACAGAAGAGCAAGAGGGGCCACGCCTGCTGCGTGCTGAACAGAAGCACTTTCCATAGCATCCCTGGCCCATCTCTTAGCCTCCCTTTTCTCTTTCTGTGTGGGGAGAGGTGGTTTAGTTGTGACTGAGCCTTGGCGGGATGTGTGGACTCGAGCCACTGCTTTGGATGCCTGCGCACGCTGGCGGGTCTTGGGAGGAAGGACGGTGTGTTCGTACGCCATGCTCCCAGCTCTTAGAGCTGTGGCTCCTTGGCCTGTGGGAGGTAAGTCGGAGCTGAAGGTCTAAGCGGGCGCACTAGCAACGCGCCTGGTTGGCTGGTGACTGGCCAATGAGGCGGCGCCGGACTGTGCCGGCTGCCAGAGGCCGGGCGCGGGGCGGCTGTGCTGCGCGCAGAAGGAGCGACGCGCGACGCAGCAGCGCGCATTTTCAGCGCCCGGCAGGACCCTCCCGACCGGGTCCCCGCTTCGTGCGTCCCTCTCCCCACCATGGCAGTGCAAGCCTGCTGGATTCCGTGTCTCGGGCAGGGCTTTGATTTTCAGGTACAAGTTTCCGCTGCGGGCGCGAGTGCATGCAGACCTGCCATCGAGCCCGGGAGGTTAACTGTCGGTCTAGGAAGTGTTCCAGACCCGCCAGACTCAACATTAACTAGTTTGTACCTCTGGTTTGTTTCAGAACCACTCCCTGCAAACGGCAGCGGACTTCGATCTGCAGGATTTCAGAGACACCGTGGATGATCTCATTGCAGGCAAGTGCAATCGCTTTGCAGTTCAGTAACGGCGGGGGTGTCCTCTACCCCTCAAATCTGACTAGTTCGGATTTCGTGGTCCTGAAAGTGGTAAACCCTGTACCTGTCAACGACTCGCCAGCAACTCATCAAAGTGTTTGGCTCATCCAAATTTAGCTCTCCCCCCCTTTTCCTAATGGAGAAGATGAGTCGCTGGATCTATAGCGCTTTCTCAGTTTGCCCGTGTGAGTTCTGGGAGAGAGAACCCTACGCTGTGACGTGGTCTGGAAGACGCTGAGTGACAGGAGTGTGCAGAGTAGTGCATTTGTGTGACTTCAGGCAAGTTTACCCTGGCCACCGTGGAAATCCAGTTCAGATCATCTCAACAGGCATTTATTGAGCGCCTGCTGTGTATGTACAGGATATCAGGTAGAGCCTGGGGATCGTAGGGATTGCAGAGTGAGGGGTGCTTTATTAATAAAGAAAAATCACGTAAACCCTATACCCGCGTGATATTTTGTCCCTGCAGTTAGCTGGGCACGAGTCTGAGGCTGCAAACCCAGCTCCCTCTCTTCCTCTTCATCAGACTCATCCTCTATGATGTCGCCTCCCCTGGCGGGCGGAGACTTCCCCTTCTCTCCTTGCGACGTACTGCCGTTTGGTCCCTGTCTCTCCCCACAAGCCTTGCAGTCACCGCCGCTGCGCCCTCCCGACGTGCCCCCACCAGAGCAGTACTGGAAGGAGGTGGCCGACCAGAACCAGAGGGCGTTGGGGGACGCACTCGTGGAGAATAACCAAGTAGGGACACTGGGCTGGCGTCCAGGAGTCCTTGGGGCGGGGGCAGGGTATAGGGCTCCGGGAGGAAGTGGGGTTGCAGGAGCGGGAATGAGCCCCCTTGGACGTTAGAACCAGTGGACGAGTTTACGTAGCTGCTGTTGCTCCACTGACTCTACCTCAGTTTACAACGTCACTAAATGGGAATAATCTTACCCACCAGATTTTTTTTTTTTTTTTTTTTGCGGTATGCGGGCCTCTCACTGTTGTGGCCTCTCCCGTTGCGGAGCACAGGCTCCGGACGCGCAGGCTCAGCGGCCATGGCTCACGGGCCCAGCCGCTCCGCGGCATGTGGGATCTTCCTGGACCGGGGCACGAACCCGTGTCCCCTGCATCGGCAGGCGGACTCTCAACCACTGCGCCACCAGAGAAGCCCCATCCACCAGATTTTTTTTTTCATCCACCAGATTTTTAATAGGGCCACCAATACTTATTGAAGGCTTTCTATATGCCTGGTATTGTGCTTACCAGTTTACTTTCCTCATTAATTACTCACAACCATTGAGCTAGATACTTTTACCAGCCCTATTTTACAGATAAGGAAACTGAGTTATAGGAAGGTTGAACTTCTATATCTGCCTGTTGCCCAAGTCAGCACTCCTCACCGCTACACTGAGGATTAACTGAGAAACATTTTGTCTAAGTGCTCTGTAAAAATAAATAAATAAATAAATAAATAAAATTATTCTCACCAGTGTAAACGTCCTTGGGGCCCCAGTTTCTAATTAGACGTTAGGATCTGCGTTCAATTTATGCAGAGTTTACAGACGAGACCGAGCACGGTAGACTATCCCTGAATGTTTGGGTCTCCTCCTGCAGCTGCACGTGACGTTGACCCAGAAACAGGAGGAGATCGCCTCACTGAAGGAGCGGAACGTGCAACTGAAGGAACTCGCCAGTCGGACACGGCACCTGGCCTCGGTGCTGGATGTAAGTGGGGCGCGCGCGTGTAGAACACTGCAGAAACTCGGAAATGTTCTGTGCACCTCCCACCCAGCTCCCGGTGTTGGGAGCCGGCGGGGGTCGGGGAACGGAGGGGACCGCTGGGAGCTCGCTGAGTCACTTGCAGGCGTTGCCTAAGTCGGCCGAGTCGCGCAGTTCTAAGTGCGCCCAGGTCTCCTTTGAGCGCCCAGCACGAGGCGAGTCCGGCTGGCCCCAGGGCGGCGCTCCTCCCCATCTTTTTGTAGAAGCTGATGATCACACAGTCCCGGGATTTCGGGGCGGCAGCTGAGCCCATCCCACTCAAGGCGACTTCCAAAAGGAGCCTGGAGGAGTTGTTGAGCGCGGGGCAGGATTGCGCGGAAGTGGACGCCATCCTGAGGGAGATTTCCGAGCGCTGCGATGAAGCGCTGCAGAGCCGCGATCCCAAGCGGCTCCGGCTGCAGCCCGAGCTCCCGAGCACGGACGGCAGGCCTGGGAACCTGCACGGCGCCTTCCGGGGGCTGCGCACAGACTGCAGCCGGAGCGCGCTGAACCTGAGCCACAGTGAGCTGGAGGAGGGCGGCTCCTTCAGCACCTCCATCCGCAGCCACAGCACCATCCGTACCCTCGCTTTCCCCCAGGGAAATGCCTTCACCATCCGGACAGCCAACGGGGGTTACAAATTCCGCTGGGTCCCCAGTTGAGCTGAGATGTGGTCCTCCGAAACACTGCCCTTTATCCAAACTGAAGCGCCTGGAGGCTAAACGGGAGTAGCTGAAACCTGGTTTCTCAGAAGAACTCCACTTGCAGAGCCGACGCCAGCCTGAAACTTTTTTTTCAGGAACAAAAACGTTTTGACACTGATGCACTGTAAAATTCTGGTACAAAATACTGTGTAGTCCCTCCCCTTTTCACAGCGAAACCGTGTGTGTATGTGTGTGTGTGTGTGTGTGTGTGCGTGCATATGTATGTGTATACATACGCTTATATATCACAGTCAATTTTTAAAGTATTTATTTTTAGCAGCTTTGAATTACGTACTTTTTAGAGCTGGAAGGGACCTAAAAACCACTTAGGTATTTTATAATTGTAATAATGCCCTATTTTCATACGAAGCAAAAGGGGGCTCTAAGAAGTTAAGCAATTTTCTACAAAAAGAAGCGTCATGGGCACCTTCCGAGTGCTCTCGCTAGTCTTTTAAAGATTGTAGGTCCAGAGGCCAGGTCTCTGGGTGAACGTTTCAATACGTCACTCACTTCCCCTGATCACTTAATTTTGTTACTATTGGAATCTTTCATTTTAGCTGCCAGAATAAAAAATTAGGAGAGGTTAGGGTTAGGAATTCCTAAACCCTTGTCTTAGGGCAGGCAAAAAAACAGAGGAAAGTGAAGATTCTCAGAGTCGACGGGTTATTGACAAAATAGGTGCTAAACACGTTTGTTTGTAATGATCATTTACATAATTTTGTAAGATTTATGATAAATGTTTATATTAATTATATATAGTTTTATTTGTCTAGACAGAATAACCACAAGAAAAGCAAACTTAGTAAGAAACACATTGTTTTAAGAAAATGGTACATCCCACATGAAAAAGAATGTGCATATTTTAGGGTGTTCATGTTTTTGGGGCACAGAAACCAAGTGTGGAAACCTTGGTAAAAGTAAAACTATCTATTTGAATTCCATGGATAAAACTGGGGTACACATTCATGTTTTATATTTCTTGGCTTCATCTTCTAAGAAAAACTTAGGTGTTATATGGTGCCTTCTCTTTGCCTTTTCTTTATCCCCTTTTGCATGGGCTTCCTTTTTCTACTCTGTTGTGAAGTTTTGTTAGTAGACTATGTCAAGTCGTGATTTGTCCTAACCTCCACAGTTCTCAACAGGAGGGCTGCTTCTTGCGTTTGGGGGCTCAGCATGGGCAAGTGTCCAACCCTGTTACACCACATTGCTGGTTCTGCCATCCGAATGCCATCTGAATGGAGAGATCAGGTTACAGGTGAGCTGGGCAGGCTGGTGGAACCTGCTTCCCCAGTTTGTCCTGTGTAACTGTTATCTGTATTTAAATGGCCATTTTGAAAACAAACAAGAAAGTGATAAAATAGAGCACATTTCCTCGTACTTTGTCTAACAAATGGACTCTTAAATGGGCCTCAGCAGCTGTGGCTCACCGGCTCCAGAGCACAGGCTCAGTAGTCGTGGCGCATGGGCTTAGTCGCTTCACAGCATGTGGGATCCTCCCGGACCAGGGCTCAAACCCGAGTCCGCTGCATTGGCAGGCGGATTCCCAACCACTTTGCCACCAAGGAAGCCCCGAGAATTCTTTTCATCAGTGTGAATATAAAGTTACTACAGTTCAGCATCAGAAGAAACAGAAAATAAAAACAGAACCCCTTAACTTGTTTCAAGAAACAATCAGCTTGTGAAAAGTTCTTTTCCTCTCCACTCCTCAGTTAGTATCTTCATAATGCATTAGCTTCAATGACAGAAAACTTAAAAAATTATCTATATGTATTTTTCTGTTTGTCTTACGCCTGGAATTTAAAAAATGACAAGAGCTTTCAAGACTTCTGTGTGTGGTAGTAGGTGGTCTTATGGCCTTCCCCATGCTGAATGAGCCCACAAACCAGAGCTTCTTTGACCTGGTGTTTTCCTCACTTCTTTGGGAAGCTAACCACCCAATGACTGAGTGCTTATACTAGCAATGAAGGGAGCTGTGCCCACTAATTTATGTCCTTACATTCCTTACATGATGTGAATTCTTTGTACTGCTTGTTGCTGATTTAGTAGGAAACCTCAGTGAGAGCAACTTTAAACCAAATCTTAGCCGTTTTCTCCATGATTCTTTTAGCCTATATTCAGCTATGTGATCTAGTGTAGCTCAAGAAGACATGTTAGCCTGAAATTATCCCAATAATTCCTTCATTTCCAATAGGACCAGGCACTGTTCAAGGTGTTCAGGAGATAGTCATGAACAAAACGAAGTCCTTGCTGTCATGGAGTGTGCATTCTAGTGGGGGAGACAGATACTGAACAAACAGTATATAATGTCTGATAATTAACATGTTATATAGGAAATAAAGCAGGGTCTAGGGATAGTATGTGACAGGAATTATTATTTTAGATAACATGGTTGGAGTGTTTCTAAACAGTTTCTATAGCAGCAAAATCAGTTTAAGAAAAGAGGCACACACACTTTAACTGAATTATTTTTTAAGGAAATGACCTCATAATTGCAACACTTAGATGTTGTTCTAAAGTAGTGGTTCTTAAATTGTAGCATGTATCAGAATCATCTATAGGGCTTATTAAAACCCATCTTGCTGGGCCCCATCACCAGAGTTTCTGATTCAGTGAGTCTGGGTAAAGCCTGAGAATGTGAATTTCTAACAAGGTGCCAGGTGATGTTGATGCCTGGGTCTGGGGCCACCTTTGAGACCACTGTTGTAAAGAAATTTTTTAAAGATCACTTTAAAAAGGTTAAAACAAACAAAAACCAATTTACCTGATGTTATGCAAATAATTCTTGTGATTTAGGATTAAGTTTTTAATGATACAAACCATACTACATTCAAACAAGAGCTATATTTCAAAAAGTTGGAAGTGACAATAATGTGCTTTGAAAAATGATGTTAGATGACCCAGAAGGTAGCTTCAATGATGAAATGAATACCTTCAATGAAGGACTTGATGTTGAAGATAAGTGTGAAGAGTCTGAATAATATTACTTATGAAATGTGTTAAAGAAGCTCAATTCAGTTGGCCCCTAATGTGGGCAGAGAGATCAGGACCTAGTCCTGATTCTTCTAATTAACTCAAAGGTCACTTAGAAGAACTATGGTATCATTAATTTATAATATTAGCTAATGATATTTTTGTGTCTATGTTTAACCTAAAGGAGGACTAGGCAGTACAATGATATTTAAAGAATTTAAAATTATTTGGAGAAATGATATGACCAATAAGGGATTAATATCCAACATATATAAACAGCTCATACAACTCAACATCAAAAAAACAAACAACCCAATTAAAAAATGGGCAGAAGAATTGAATATACATTTTTCCAAAGAGGAAATGTAGATGGCCAACAGACACATGAAAAGATTCTCAGCATTGTTAATCAACAGAGAAATGCAAATCACAACCACTATGAGATATCACCTCACACCTCTCAGAATGGCTATCTTCAAAAAGAACAAAAATAACAAATTTGGCGAGGATGTGGAGAAAAGAGAATCCTTGTGCACTGTTGGTGGGAATGTAAATTGTTGCAGCCACTGTGGAAAACAGTATGGAGGTTTCTCAAAAAACTAAAAATAGAACTACCATATGACCCAGTAATTCTGCTCCTGAGTATATACTTAAAAATCTCCAAAACACTAACTCAAAAAGATACATGTACCCCAATTTTCACAGCAGCATTATCTACAATTGCCAAGACATGGAAACAATTTAAATGTCCATCAACAGATGAATGGATAAAGAAGATGTGGGGGTATATATACAATGGAATATTACTCAGCCATTAAAAACAATGAAATTTTGCCATTTGCAACAACATGGATGGACTTGGAGGGCATTATGCTAAGTGAAGTAAGTCAGACAGAGAAAGACAAACACTGCATGATATCACTTATATGTGGAATCTAAAAAATACAACAAACTAGTGAATACAACAAAAAAGCAGCAGACTCATAGGTATAGAGAACAAACTAGTAGTTACCAGTGGGGAGGGAGAAAGGGGGAATATAGGGGTGGGGGAGTGGGAGCTACAAACTATTGGGTGTAAGATAGGCTCAAGGATGTATTGTACAGCACAGGGAGTAAAGCCAATATTCTGTAATAACTGTAAGTGAAAAGTAAGTTTTAAAAATTATATAAAAATAAAAGAATTTTTTAAAAGACACTAAATTTTGATAATATTCAAATTCATAAAAATAGTTCATGCACAAGCCAAAATGTTCACTTAACAAAAGAAAATCATTATATCGATAGTTTGCAGTTTATACTGGTTGTCTCTAATTTTTTTATAAATAGATCTTTATTGGAGTATAATTGCTTCACAATACTGTGTTAGTTTCTGTTGTACACCAAAGTGAATCAGCCATATGCATACATATGTCCCCATATCCTCTCCCTCTTGAGCCTCCCTTCCATCCTCCCTATCCCATCCCTTTAGGTCATGGCAAAGCACCAAGCTTATCTCCCTGTTCTATGCTGCTGCTTCCCACTAGCTAACTATTTTACATTCAGTAGTGTATATATGTCGATGCTACTCTCACTTTGCCCCAGCATCCTCCTCCCACCCCATGTCCTCAAGTCCATTCTCTACGTCTACGTCTTTATTCCTGCCCTGTCACTAGGTTCATCAGTACCACTTTTTTTTTCTAGATTCCATGTATATGCGTTAGAATATGGTATTTGTTTTTCTCTTTCTGACTTACTCCACTCTGTATGACAGACTCTATATCCATCCACCTCAGTACAAATAACTCAATTTCATTTCTATTTATGGCTGAGTAATATTCCATTGTATATATGTGCCACATCTTCTTTATCCATTCATCTGTTGATGGACATTTAGGTTGGTTCTGTGTCCTGGCTACTGTAAATAGTGCTGCAGTGAACATTGTGGTACATGTACCATTTTGAATTATGGTTTTCTCAGGGTATATGCCCAGTAGTGGGATTGCTGTGTCGTATGGTAGCTCTATTTTTAGTTTTGTAAGGAACCTCCATACTGTTTTCCATAGTGGTTGTATCAATTTACATTCCCACCAACAGGGCAGGAGGGTTCCCTTTTCACCACACCCTTTCCAGCATTTATGGTTTCTAGATTTTTTGATAATAGCCATTCGGACCAGTGTGAGGTGATACCTCATTGCAGTTTTGATTTGCATTTCTCTAATAATTAATGATGTCGAGCATCTTTTCATGTGCCTCTTGGTCATCGGTATGTCTTCCTTGGTGAAATGTCTATTTAGGTCTTCCACCCATTTTTTAATTCGATTGTTTTTTTTTCTTGATATTGAGCTCCATGAGCTGTTTGTATATTTTGGAGATTAATCCTTTGTTGTTTCATTTACAAATATTTTCTCCCATTCTGAGGGTTGTCTTTTGGTCTTGTTTATGGTTTCCTTTGCTGTGCAAAAGCTTTTAAGTTTAATTAAGTCCCATTGTTTATTTTTGTTTTTATTTCCATTACTCTAGGAGATGGGTCAAAAAAGATCTTGCTGTGGTTTATGTCAAAGAGTGTTTTTCCTATGTTTTCCTCTAAGAGTTTTATAATGTCTGGTCTTACATTTAGGTCTTTAATCCACTTGGAGTTTATTTTTGTGTATGGTGTTAGGGAGTGTTCTAATTTCATTATTTTACATGTAGCTGTCCACTTTCCCCAACACCACTTATTGAAGAGGCTGTCTGTTCTCCATTGTATGTTCTTGCCTCTTTTGTCATGAATTAGGTGACCATATGTGCGTGGGTTTATCTCTGGGCATTCTATCCTGTACCATTGATCTACATTTCTGTTTTTGTGCCAGTACCATACTGTCTTGATTACTGTAGCTTTGTGGTATAGTTTGAAGTTAGGGAGCCTGATTCTTCCAACTCCGTTTTTCTTTCTCAAGATTGCTTTGGCTATTTGGGGTCTTTTGTGTTTCCATACGAATTGTAAATTTTTTTGTTCTAATTTTGTGAAGAATGCCATTGGTAGTTTTATAGGGATTGCATTGAATCTGTAGATTGCTTTGGGTAGTATAGTCATTTTCACAATGTTGATTCTTCCAATCCAAGAACATGGTATATTTCTCCATCTGTTTATGTCATCTTTGATTTCTTTCATCAGTGTTTTATAGTTTTCTGGGTACAAGTCTTTTGCCTTCTTAGGCAGGTTTATTCCTAGGTATTTTATTCTTTTTGTTGCAATGGTAAATGGCATTGTTTCCTTAATTTCTCTTTCTGATTTTTTGTTGTTGGTGTATTGGAATGCCAGAGATTTCTGTGCATTATTTTTGTCTCTGGCAACCCTACCAAATTCATTGATTAGCTCTAGTAGTTTTCTGGTAGCATCTTTAGGATTTTCTATGTATAGTACCGTGTCATCCACAAACAGTGACCGTTTTATTTCTTTTCCAATTTGTATTCCTTTTATTCTTTTTCTTCTCTGATTGCCATGGCTAGGACTTCCAAAACTATGCTGAATAAGAGTGGCAAGAGTGGACATCCCTGTCTTCTTCCTGATCTTAGTGGAAATGCTTTCAGTTTTTCACCATTGAGTATGATGCTTGCTGTGGGTTTGCCATATATGACCTTTATTATGTTGAGGTGCATTCCCTCTATGTCCATTTTCTGGAGAGTTTTTATCACAAATGGGTGTTGAATTTTGTCAAAAGCTTTTTATGCATCTATTGAGATAATCATATGGTTTTTATTCCTTAATTTGCTAATCTGGTGTATCACATTGATTGATTTGCATATATTGAAGAATTCTTGCGTTCTTGGGATAAATCCCACCTGATCATGGTGTATGATCCTTTTAATGTGCTGTTGGATTCTGTTTGCTAGTATTTTGTTCTGGATATTTGCATGTATGTTCGTCAGTGATGTTGGTCTATAATTTTCTTTTTTTGTGATATATTTTTCTGGTTTTGGTATCAGGGTGATGGTGGCTTCATAAAATGAATTTGGGAATGTTTCTCCCTCTGCAATTTTTTGGAAGAGTTTGAGAAGGATCGGTGTCAGCTCTTCTCTAAATGTTTGATAGAATTCACCTGTGAAGCCATCTGGTCCTGGACTTTTGTTTGTTGGAATATTTTAAATTATGGTTTCAGTTTCATTACTTGTGATAGGTCTGTTTATATTTTCTAATTCTTCCTGGTTCAGTCTTGAAGATTGTACCTTTTCAAAGAATTTGTCCATTTCTTCGTGGTTGTCATTTTATTGGCACATAGTTGTTTGTAGTAGTCTCTTATAATCCTTTGCATTTCTGCAGTATCAGTTGTGATTTTTCCTTTTTCTTTTCTAATTTTATTGATTTGCATCCTCTCCCTATTTTTCTGACGAGTCTAAGGGTTTATCAATTTTGTTTATCTTCTCAAAGAACCAGCTTTTAGTTTTACTGATCTTTGCTATTGTTTTCTTCTTTTCTATTTCATTTATTTCTGCTCTGATTTTTATGATTTCTTTCCTTCTACTTACTTTGGATTTTCTTTGTCCTTCTTTCTCTAGATGTTTTAAGTGTAGGTTTAGATTGTTTATTTGAGATTTTTCTTGTTTCTTGAGGTGAGATTGAATTGCTATACACTTCCCTCTTAGAACTGCTTTTGCTGCGTCCAGTAGGTTTTGGGTCATCGTGTTTTCATTGTCATTTTTTTCTATGTATTTTTTAATTTCATCTTTGATTTATTCAGTGATCTCTTGGTTATTTAGTAGTGCACTGTTTAGCCTCCATGTATTTGGGTTTTTTTACAGTTTTTTTCCTGTAATTGATTTCCAATCTCATAGCATTGTGGTCAGAAAAGATACTTGATATGATTTCAATTTTCTTAAATTTTCCAAGGCTTGATTTGTGTCCCAAGATGTGATCTATCTTGGAGAATGTTCCGTGCTCACTTGAGAAGAAAGTGTATTCTGCCACTTTTGGGTGGAATGGTCTATAAATATCAATTAAATCTATCTGGTCTATTGTGTCATTTAAAGCTTGTGTTTCCTTATTTATTTGCTGTTTGGATGATCTGTCCATTGTTGTAAGTGGCGTGTTAAAGTCTCCTACTATTATTGTGTTACAGTGAATTTCTCCTTTCATGGTTGTTAGCATTTGCCTTAGGTATTGAGGTGCTCCTGTGTTGGGTGCATATATATTTATAATTGTTATATCATCTTCTTGGATTAATCCTTTGATCATTATGTAGTGTCCCTCTTTATCTCTTGTAACAGTCTTTATTTTAAAGTCTATTTTATCTAATATGAGTATTGCTACTCCAGCTTTCTTTTGATTTCCATTTGCATGGAATATCTTTTTCCATCCCTTCACTTTCAGTCTGTATGTGTCCCTAGGTCTGAAGTGGGGCTCTTGTAGACAGCATACATATGGGTCTTGTTTTTGTATCCATTCAGCCAGTCTGTGTCTTTTGGTTGGGGCATTTAATCCATTTACCTTCAAGGTTATTATAGATATGTATGTTCCTATTACCATTTTCTTAATTGTTTTGGGTTTGTTTTTGTGTGTCTTTTTCTTCTCTTGTTTTTCCCACCTACAGAAGTTTTTTTAGCATTTGTTGTAAAGCTGGTTCGGTGGTGTTGAATTCTCTTAGCTTTTGCTTGGCTGAAATCTGAAATCCATCAAATCTGAATGAGATCCTTGCTGGATAGAGTAATCTTGGTTGTAGGTTTTTCTCTTTTATCACTTTAAGTATATCCTGCTACTCCCTTCTGGCCTGCAGAGTTTCTGCTGAAAAATCAGCTGATAACCTTATGGGGATTACTTTGTATGTTATTTTTTTGTTTTTCCCTTGCTGATTTTAATATTTTTTCTTTGAATTTAATTTTTGTTAGTTTGATTAATATGTGTCTTGGTGTGTTTTTCCTAGGGTTTATCCTGTATGGGACTCTCTTTGCTTTCTGGACTTGATTGACTATTTCCTTTCCCATGTTAGGGAAGTTTTTGACCATAATCTCTTCAAATATTTTCTCAGACCTTTTCTTTTTCTCTTCATCTTCTGGGACCCCTATAATTTGAATGTTGGTGCATTTATTGTTGTCCCAGAGGTCTCTGAGATTGTCTTCAATTCTTTTCATTCTTTTTCTTTATTCTGCTCCTCGGCAGTTATTTCCACCATTTTGTCTTCCAGCTCACTTATTCGTTCTTCTGCCTCAGTTATTCTGTTATTGATTCCTTCTAGTGTATTTTTCATTTCAGTTATTGTGTTGTTCATCTCTGTTTGTTTGTTATTTAGTTCTTTTAGACCTTTGTTAAACATTTCTTGTATTTTCTCAATCCTTGCCTCCATTCTATTTCTGAGATTCTGGATCATCTTTACTATCATTACTCTGAATTCTTTTTCAGGTAGATTGCCTATTTCCTCTTCTTTTATTTGGTCTTGTAGGTTTTTACCTTGTTCCTTCATCTGTGACATATTTTTTTGCCATCTCATTTTTTTTTTTTTTTTTTTTTTTATGAGTGGGATTGTGTTCCTGTCTTACTGGTTGTTTGGCCTGAGGCTTCCAACACTGGAGTTTGTAGGCTGTTGGGTAGAGCTGGGTCTTGATGCTGAGATGAAGACCTCTGTGAGACCTCATTCTGATGAATATTCCCTGGGATCTGAGGTTCTCTGTTAGCCCAGTGGTTCTGACATGGAGCTCCCACTACAGGAGCTTCAGCCCGACCCCTGGCCCATGAACCAAGATCCCGCAAACAGCATGGGGTGGTAAAAAAAAAAAGAGAGAGAGAGAGAGAGAAAATAACAAAGTAAAAAATAAAATTAGACTAGGAAACTAACAGATATGCTAGATAAGAATATAAAAATAAGAATATAGACGAATCAACAACCAGAAGGTACAACAGTACCATAATAGTAAAAAAGAGGAGGAGGGAAAAGAGAAAAAAAAAAAGTGGGGGCAAAATGCTTTGGCTGTGGAGGGTGGGGCCTAAGCAAGAGCAAGGTTTGGGCAGTGGGCGGGGCCTATGGTTAGGACCCACAGGGCTGGAAAAGACCCTGGGGGCTGTGGTGGTGGGGCTTAGGCTCAAGGAACAGAAGGGGCCCAGACATGCCCCCCATCTCTGGTCTCAGAGGGCAGGGGACCTCGCCTGGGAGCCCAGCAGGCTTCATGGGTTCAAGTGAGCACGGTAAACGCCCTCTGCTCCTCTCCTGCTTCTCCTGGAGGGCCCATCCCACCTGCCTCTCCTGATCTCCCCCACCTTCCTCCTATGTCCCCAGGACCCACATGGCCTGGAGGGGGCTTTGGAGTGGGGGTACTGGCCTGGGAGCTCAGCACGCTCTGCAGGCCAAGTGGCCCAGGCGATCGCCCTCTGCTCCTCTCCTGCTCCTCCTGGAGGGCCCCTCCTGCCTACGTCTCCTGATCTCCCCAGCCTCAGGGGCACCGATCCTGTCTGGCCTCCACTTCTCCTCCCCTCTCTGTCCCCACACATCCTATCCGTTCATTTGGGGGTTTCTCCCATCTCCTTGGGCATCAGGGTCCCCTACCAGTGGCCAGCAGGCACCCTAGTTGTGGGGAGATGCTAACTCGTTGTCGTCCCACACCGCCATCTTGACTCCGCCCCCTCTACACTGGTTGTCACTATTTAAAAATTTACATACATGTGAAAATTCCAACCGTTCACTTAAAATGAGAGAATTGAAATAACTCAAGTTATGTTTCTTTGCTTAGTCACTCACTGTGCCAGCAATGTTCAATTTTAATCTCCTGTTTAAATGCAAGAAAATGCAATACCACAGGGATGAATGACATGAGCTTTGACTACAGCAAGCTCACAGAGCTCAAAACATTAGGAACTCTCTCTCTTGAAGACATGTAATTGAGTCCCTGTTTTTTGAGCAATGACTGTATGATGGGGATTTTCCCGATTAACTGTCAATGTTTATAAGAGGACAGGAAATGAAAGTGTGTTAATTTGAAGCTTCCACCTATAGTATTAAAATTCAACAAGGACCACAGTATTTAGAACTTAGACCAGCCAACAAAAGATTTCTTCAGATAGGAACATTTTATTCCAGATATTTAGAGTTGCCCATCCTACATAAAAGACATGTAGCTGGTTTTTTTTTTTACTGTTTTGTTAAAGTCTCCAGACAATGTATCCTCTTAGTGCTGGCACTTGGAGTAGACAGACTGCTCCAGGTGGCCCTTAGTATGCCACAGGGATAAGTTGTGGCATTCCATTTTATTAGTTATTCATGAAAAAAATTATTTGGAGCAAGAATCATCGGCTGTGTGATCCTGTAGGTCACATGACTGAATCTAATCTGTTAATCTTACTGTGTCTTCCTTGAAGTAGACGCTGTGGGCTGAAATCTGTGTCATAAGCGATAAGCATGATGTCTTGGTTTCAGCATAGGGATTTATGGGACATGACAAAATTAGGGACTTGAAGCCACCTACATGTTGAAAACACTCACAAACAGATTTCCCCAAATTCGTTCTTCCTTCTCCCCTCTCCCTTGTTCTCTCTCTCTGATCTTTGCGTCTCACAGAAAAGAGCACCAGTACTATAAAGTCTGTGCCAGGCAGTTGAGATAGGAATGGAGTTTACTCGATTTTTAAGATAAGGGTTTATTTTTAACACATAATAAGTTGAGACAGGAGTTGCTAACATTTGTTTCAGCTGCCAATGATGCTATCAATGAACCAGACTTTATCTTTCTGCTTTATGCCCCCCTAACTTGTTAGCAGTTTGTCCTCATGCTCAATGTTTCATGACCATAAGGTTACTGCTGTAGCTCCAGACATCATGTCTGCATTCAAGATAAAAATAAAGAGTACAAGGTTTCACAGATTGAAAGGAAATACAAAAACTCTGCCAGAAAACCCCAGTGGACTTTCACTCAAGTCTCATAATCAGACCTGAGCCACACAGTTACCCCTACTTGCAAGGGAGGCTGGGAATCTAGTTTCTCACTCTTCTAGCCACTATAGTGAGAGGTAGGCAAGAGAGAAGGGAGTTGGGAAAAGCTCTTACCCTATCTAACTAACAGTATCTGCCACAGAGGTTTAATGGTCTCGGTGATATAGGGAAGCCTAAAGAGAAAATACAGGAGGAATGTGTCCCTCGGACTCTGACACCAGAGCTTGGCCTCCCCAGCAGGGAGTGAGGTGGGCTTCCATCCTGAGAGAGGGCCCAGGATAGTTCTTGGCCTCCCTTGGGGACCTGGGAGCCTGAAAGGGAAGGAAGCACTCAGACTGGTGCTGCAGCTGGAGCCTGAGGCCTGGGTATGTGATGAGAGTCTTTGAGTGTGCGAGCCTCTGGGAATAAGACGAAGGAAGTGATTGGTGCTCTGGTTGGATTCTCCTTAATAAATTTCACCTTTTAACTAAAAAAATGGAAATAAAAATTTTATGCAAGGAAAATATACTCATTGTAAATACAATGAAGTAACAAGTGGTCATGAAAGTACAGTGAAGTAACAAGTGGTAATCCTAACAACTAAAGATACTATTCTGAATATTTTGGTGTATTTCCTTTCAGAAATTTTTAATGTATATACATAGGTGAGTGCATAAGTATGTTTGTGTGTATTTAAAACTTGGATCCTCTAGACATATTATTTTTAAAATAAATTTATTTATTTGTTTATTATTTATTTTTGGCTGCATTGGGTCTTTGTTGCTGTGCTTGGGCTTTCTCTAGTTGTAGCGAGCGGGGCTACTTTTCATTGCAGTGCACAGGTTTCTCATTGTGGTGGCTTCTCTTTGTTGTGGAGCACAGGCTCTAGGCGCGCAGGCTTCAGTAGTTGTGGCTTGTGGGCTCTAGAGCGCAGGCTCAGTAATTGTGGTGCATGGGCTTAGTTGCTCCGCAGCATGTGGGATCTTCCCGGACCAGGGCTCGAACCCTTGTCCCCTGCATTGGCAGGTAGATTCTTAACCACTGCGCCACCAGGGGAGTCCGGCGGGTGGATTCTTAACCACTGCATCACCAGGGAAGTCCCTACATATCATTATTGAATAGCAACAATTGACCATTGTATAGAAATGGTCAAGGGTTCTGGAGTCACGTACAGATGGATAGTTGCTATCCTGGCCCTGCTGGGATGGGCCAGCTGGGTGACTTGAGTCTGCGAGCAGGCTGCATTCCTCAGTTTTGAAACTGGGACAATAGAAGTTGTGCGATTGATTGAGGTGATGCATCTCAAATGCTTGACACAGTACCTGTTACATGATGAACACTATAGTTATCCGTTTGTATTAGTTTTCTATCGCAGCTATAACAAATTACCATAAACTTAGTGCTTAAAACAACACAAATTTATTATCACAATTCTGTAGGTCAGAGATGGTTAAGCTGGGTTCTCTGCTCTGGATTTCTAGGAAATCAAGGTGTTGGCCGGGTTCTTATTTAGAGGCTCTGGGAGGACTCCATTTCCAAACTCAGTCTGATTGTTGGAAGAATCCAGTTCCTTATGATTGCAGGAAGGAACTTCCCATTTCCTGGCTTGCTGCAAGCCAGGGGCTTGTCTTTGCTCCTAGAGATGTCACTCTGGTCCTTGCATTTGGACCCCTATGTATCAAAGCCAGCAACCTGTGTCAAGTCCTTCTCACTGGAAGCTCTCTGACTTTCCCTTCTGCTGTATCTCTCTCTTGCTTCCAACTGGAGAAAATTGCCCAAGAAGTAAAAATACAGGCATGTTAGATGTCAAAAGTGTGGGCATGGGTGCCCTTGCCCATGGCTGAATTCTGGAGCCTATTTGTCAAATGGAGGAAGCTAGAGAGCAGCTTTATTAATGAGTGCTGAAGACATTCACAACAGTTGCTTAACCCTTCTAGGCAATCGTGGGGAGGAAATCAAGAAACGGAAATAAATCCGGTTCTTGCTCCCCAGTGGAATTCCCTGCCTCAAGGTACCTCAGACTGAGTTATAGAAGGAAAGTTGCCAGGGTCCTGGAGGCATCTTTGTCCTGATGCTGTGCAAAAATTTCCCGTTGGGAAAAGATGCACTGATTTGAGAAGAGAGCATTTCATGCACATCTCAATGTCCTGCAACTCTGCCCAAGCCTAAAAATGCATCCTTATAATGTGACCACTATCCTGTTAAAAATGCTATTTAAAAGTTCTACATTTTTTTCTAATTCGTTGGGTTAACAGAATCTTTCTTGCCATCCCAAGTACCTAACAGATCTTTTTCTGAGAAATTCCATTTTCATATTAAAGAATGCCATCTTCATCCAGTACCTCTCTCTGTCTGGAGTGAAGTTTAATTCACTAATTTATTGAGGTTCTATATATTATTTTCATCTAGTTATTTATATTTTATTGCCACTTACATCCAAAATTGATCTGAGACCGTTTGTAATGAAAACTTACATGAAAGAGGGCTGCTAAAGTTGAGTACCATTAAATGTAAGGAAATCAGCATAGTTAGGGTAGTAAAATCAGGGTGTTTAAAATCAGTTGGACATAAATTTGAAATCAGGAAGTGTGAGGTCTTCCAACTTTGTTCTTTTTCAAGATGGATCTGTCAGTTCTGGATCTCTTGCATTTCCAAATGAATTTTAGCACTACCTTGTTATTTTCTGCAAAAACCCCAGCTAGCTGTGGTTTTGATGGGATTGTGTTGAACTTATAGATCCATTTGAGAATATTGCCATCTTAACAATATTAAATTTTCTGATACATGGATATTTCCCCTTTGTTTAGATCTTTGCTAACTTCTTTCAATAATGTTTTGTCGGGCTTCCCTGGTGGCGCAGTGGTTGAGAGTCCACCTGCCGATGCAGGGGACACGGGTTCGTGCCCCGGTCCGGGAAGATCCCACATGCCGCGGAGCGGCTGGGCCCGTGAGCCATGGCCGCTGAGCCTGCGCGTCTGGAGCCTGTGCTCCACAACGGGAGAGGCCACAACAGTGAGAGGCCCACGTACCGCAAAAAAAAAAAAAAAAAAAAAAAAAATGTTTTGTAGTTCTCAGTGTACGTCTTATACATCGTTTGCAAAATTTTTATCTAAGCATTTTATTTTTGTAACAGCATATTGCTATTGTAAGTGGAATTGGTTTCTTAGTTTCATTTTCAAATAGTTTCATTGCCAATGTATAGAAATATAACTAATTTTTGTGTATTGATCTTGTATCCTATAACATTGTTAAATTAGTTTATTAATTCTAATAGTTTTTTAAAAAATAGATTCCTTAGGATTTTCTGTATACAAGATCATGTCATGTCACCTGCAAATAAGGATAGTTTTACTTCTTCCTTTCCAATCTGAATATCTTTTATTTCTTTTTCTTGCCTGATTGCCCTCACTAGTACCTCTAGTACAAAGTTGAATAGACGTGGGGTAAGCAGACATCTTTTTGCTTTTCCTGATTTTAGAGGGAAATATTTAGTCTTTCCCCATTAAGTATGATGTTTAATCTGGATTTTTCATAGATGCCCTTTATCAGGTTAAGGAGGTTCCCTTTATTCTTACTTTACTGAACATTTTTTTAAAATAAATTTATTTATTTAGTTATTTATTTTTGGCTGTGTTGGGTCTTCGTTTCTGTGCGAGGGCTTTCTCCAGCTGTGGCAAGCGGGGGCCACTCTTTATCATGGTGCACGGGCCTCTCACTGTTGCGGCCTCTCCCATTTCAGAGCACAGGCTCCAGACGCGCAGGCTCAATAGTTGTGGCTCACGGGCCTAGTTACTCCGCAGCATGTGGGATCTTCCCAGACCGGGGCTCGAACCCGTGTCCCCTGCATTGGCAGGCAGATTCTTAACCACTGCATCGCCAGGGAAGCTCCCTAAACATTTTTAATAAACGGGTATTGGATTTTGTCAAATGCTTTTCTGGGGTATTTATTGAAATATAATTTATGTGGATTTTGCCCTTTATGCTATTAAAATGTTTTATTACCTTGATATTTGGACCCAAGAGATTCTTGATGTACAATAAGCCAATCAGAATTCCCTTTCCTGGGAAAACTCAACCTTGGAACTTAGCTTTAGAGACTAGTAGTCATTTTAATGGCAAAATGCTGGGGAGGAGATCCAAAACTTGGTAACATCAAAACTTTGGGGGTAGGCACCATTCAGGGAAGAGGTCCATAGTGGAGCATTCCAGGTGGTGACCATCAGTGAAGTGAGTTCTGATTCTTGGAGGAGATGCCCTGTCTAAGAGAAGCTGGCTAAACTCTTCATGTAAAAAAGCGGCCACTTCGGGGGGTGGGGAAGGGTATAGGGCAGAAAGACACTGACAGCTAAGGAGCGGACAACCCCCCTCCTTCTTCTGAGTACAAAGAAGAGGGAGACCTTTGGATTAGGGCTGAGTGTCAAGGAATTGTTGATACCTGGATAAAACAATTCTTCCTTGGTGATCTCAAGGCTCTGGGGGGAAACCAACTGATATTCCTACTTACACTGAAGTCAGGAACACTTGCAGTATAAAGTCCTTTTAAAAAAATTACAATAGTCAGAAACCTTATGATATTATTAACTATATTGTTTCTATAACTTAAAATATTTTTTGCTTTTCTTAGAGTCTGTTTTTTAAGAAAATGATAAACTTTTAAAACGACCACAGCTTTAATTGTTACTGATCTTTGTGAAATATTATCTTTATGCAATTGAATCTTCTCAGCCTATTGTAAATCTTAGATTTCAATTAATTCCAAAGGGTATAATATATTGCTCAACTTTTAAAATACAAAATGTGGCTTTTGTTGACAGACGAATATGCATTTGCATTTGGTTTGAGACACAGTGTGGATGGTAAACATGCTTGCTCATCATCCCACTGGAGGGGACTTGCATACTTGGTGCAAAACAAAAACCAACCCATCAGTGATTAAGAATCCGCCTGCCAATGCAGGGGACATGGGTTCGAGCCCTGGTCCAGGAAGATCCTACATGCTGTGGAGCAACTAAGCCCGTGCACCACAACTACTGAGCCTGCGCTCTACAGCCTGTGAGCCACAACTACTGAAGCCCGCACGCCTAGAGCCCGTGCTCCACAACAAGAGAAGCCACCGCAATGAGAAGCCTGTGCACCACAACGAAGAGTAGACCCCACTCGCCGCAACCAGAGAAAAGCCCACGCGCAGCAACGAACACCCAACACAGCCAAAAATTTAAAAAATAATAATAAAATAAAATAATAGATAAAAAAATTTAAAAAAAACCCCAAAACCAATCCATCTTGTACTTTGATGCCTCCTACTCACAATAAAAGGACATTTACAAAGCTGTGACCAAAATTAAGGCATCCTCTTCTTGTGAATATTAATAATATTTGAAGAAACATAATAATCTAAAAAATTTACTGTTGACTGGCTTTCACCATTTACTACATTTGCAGGAGGAATGGGTAGGAGGGAGAGAAATGTCTTCCAAAGGTCACTAGGTTGAAACAGCTGTCATCCTTCCCATGAACCTAGGTCAGTTTAGTGTCCCTAGAGATTAGGTACATAGAGCATAAAAGAGAAATGAGTGAGAGAAATGTGTTTTTTTTTTGGACAAACCATAAATTAATCTTTCCCTAAAAGTAGAAAAATAGCAAACTATCTACTATTCAAAAGGAACACATATATAGAATTACTTCTAAACATGAACATTTAATCTAAGTGTCTCCATCTTCCCCGCAAATCTTTAGATTTTATAAAAATGTTTGAGTAAGAGATCATAAAATAAAAGCATAAGGACCTTAGAAAACGTAAAATGAGCCTTGCAAATGCATTGTATTTCTTCTTTCATTAAAAAAATTTTTCTTTTTTTTGCTTTATTGAGGTATAATTGACAAAGTTGTAAGACATTTAAAGTGCACGTTGTGGTGATTTGATATACGTGGCTACACATTGTGTTCGGATTCTTCCCCACTGAGCTAATTAACACATCTAACACTTCATAAATTTATCTTTTTTTTTGTGAGAATCTCTTTTCATCTTTAACTGACTAAACTAGGAAAGGAATTTAAGTATGAATGTGCTTACCACATTCATTCTGATTTATATAACTATTTATATTAAAAATGCATTAGTTTTCTTCTTATGACAATAATACATGTCTATTGTAAAAAAGAAAAATCCAGCCATTTAATAATTCATTAATTTAACTAATATATGCTGAATACCTACTGTGTGCTAAGTAATTGGGTATATATTGATGAATAAAACAGGTGTGGATCTCCTCCCTGTGGAGCTCAGAAGCTAGAGAATGAGATATTCAATAAACAGTAAACACACAAAAAAAGTAATTTAAAATTGGAATAGGTACCTTGAAGAGAGAGTCCAGAGACAGAGAATAATAACAGAGAATCCACTTACATGAGGGAGCTCAGGGAATGTATCTCTGAGGAAGAAATTATAAGTATTAAATTTGAAATTTTATCAAAGCCAAACATACACATGATTAAAAAAATTAAATAATAGAGAAGAACTTATATGAAAAATGATGATCTGTCTCTTCTCACCTTCCCATTCCCACCCTACTCACCAGATACAGCCATTTTTATCTCGTTTGGCTGTTTCCCGCGCTAGGTGCTGCCATATCTAAATCGCTGGTTTTCAACACTGCCTCTCATTAGAATCACCTGGGGTGGTTGAAAAAAGTACCAAATATGTGGGCATCACCTTCAAAGATTCTACTTTATCTAGTTGTGATGATGTCAATATTCTGCTTTGGTTAGAGAACACACTTTGTAAGATTTTGATCTTTTGAAATCCACTGATATTTGTTTAATGGCCTGGCTTATGGTTTAAATTGGTGAATGTACCATACGCATTAAAAAGAATGTGTATTCTGAATTTATTGGGTGTAGTCTTCTTTAAATGTCAATTAAGGTGCTGATGTTGTTGTGGTAATTACCATGTTATCTTGGCTGTGATAGTTTCTAACACTTTTTCTTGCTTTTGATATCCTGGGCAGTTTTGAGGAGTACTGATCAGGTATTCTTTAGCATGCCCCTCTACTACTGGAATTTATCTAATGTTTTTCTCGTGATGGGCGGGGGGAGGGTTGTGTTTTTTGGAGGAAGATAATACAAAGTGCCATTTTCATCCTATCATATCAAGGGTACATTCTATCAATATGATCTATGACTATTGATGTTCACTTTATCACCTGGCTGATGGAGTGTTTGTTAGGTTTCTCCACTATAAAATCACTCTTTCTTCTTCTCACTATGAAAGCCACTGTGTGTATCCCGTGCTTAAGAAATTGCGAGTTATGCTTCCCTTCCTTTGGGGTGGAATATCTACTTAAATTATTTGGAGTTTTTCTGCATGAGAAATTTGTCTCTTTTCCTCAATATCATTTATATCAATGCTATCTATCTATATATCATCTATCTACCTATTTACCCATTCAATCATCTATCAGCTCTTTCCTTTTCAAGTTAAACAAACAAAATTAATAAAAATTATCTTGCTTTAAAAGAGTCAGTATTATTTCTAAAGCTAAATTGACAGGTCTTTTCTTTATCTGAGTGGAATAATGTTCATTATATTTGCTTTCATTTTGACTAACATTTGGCTTTTACCTAAAACTTGACAATAAGATTCTCTATAACTTTTTATATTTATTTTTGCAATGATTTAGTCTACATGCTGCCACTATTAACTTTATTTTAGAGATGAAGGAACAAAATAGTTAAATGCCATTACTAAGTTCTCAGAGCAAACCAATGAATGAGCTGCCTCTACAGTTGAATCCTAGCTTTGCCCTCACATCACTGGGCCTTGTTAGGTTTATCTCTGTGTAAATTTTAAGGCTCTTAAGAAAAAGAATCTTTTTCATTTGTTTCTTGCTTTTGGTCCTCTAGTTTAACTTTCCCCTTCTTGGAATAGTGAACTTTAAACACACTTCTGTCTGGAGGGAAGAAATTAAAGCTAGATTTTTCTGCAATGCTTTGGAAACCACCACTTAGCAAAAACTAGAAAGAAAAATCAGAATATCACTTTGAAAGCAAGATGAACCAGTTTTGCACAAACAAAATGTAAACTGCAAATCCAGCAACAAATAAAGAACTTACAGGTGTTACTACTTAGAGAAACGTTACCTTTAGTTTCTCTTGTTTCTGTATTGAAAGCAAGACATGTTTGCATTTAAATTTAGAAAGTTTTGGCGATACTTATTCTTAAAAGTAAACACTCCACAGTGAGTGGCTCAACCATGATGCGTGTATACCAGGAATGGAGAACTCTGCTACTCGGAGGGAATGGAGAGAAGAGGATGAGTGGCGGAGGGGGAGCTTGGCATGAAGAACGAGGTTGAGGAAATGGAGTTATGTGTTAAACTTACTTTTACGGAAATTTTTAAATGAATTCAAAGTTGTTAAATGAATAACGAAAACAGTTATATTATAGAAAAAAACTTTGTATAGTTGTAACATAAAGAAATTCGAGCATCTAAAACCACACCTATAACAGGAGAATGGCATTTGTATCTGGGTTTAGTGTAGAAAATGATTTACTCAAGAAGTTATTTTTATCTTCTGCACTAAGTACTTAAAGCACCCTAAAGCTAGCTACATGGTGGCACAAAAATGTTTAATAGATTTATACAGGAGGGAGAATTTTTATACCTAGATTGGAAACCTATCAATTAAATGGAATTACTAGATCAATTCAGAATGACAAATTAAAACTAAGAATGTCGGGCTTCCCTGGTGGCGCAGTGGTTGAGAGTCCGCCTGCCTGATGCAGGGGACGTGGGTTCGTGCCTTGGTCCGGGAAGATCCCACATGCCGTGGAGCGGCTGGGCCCGTGAGCCATGGACGCTGAGCCTGCGCGTCCGGAGCCTGTGCTCCGCAATGGGAGGGGCCACAACAGTGAGAGGCCCGTGTACCGCAAAAAAAACAAAAAAACAAAAAAACAAAAACAAAAACAAAAACTAAGAATGTCAAAATGTAATGGAATGTGTCCTTATTCTATGAAATGTATTATATTTATTGGTAACACATTTTTATCAGACCAGCTTATGGACTCTAATACAGTATGTAATATTGACAGGAGATTTTTCAGTTAATCAGGTAAATAGTGGCTTATTAAAAGGTCTTACTGTCTCTTAGCTTAGGCTTGTTTTTAGTTAATAAATTTTGGGGGGCACAGTTACAGTGAGGAGATTTTGATTGAACATAAGATCTTGCCCAGGATGGTATCTATGAATATTTGTTGGCTCTACTCATTCAGAGTGCTTCTCCTTAAAAATACCTGAAGAGATTGTTTTACCTTGAGAAGTTATAAAGAAGACCGATTGAAGAGACTCCACAGTCTATGAAATGAATCAGATATCATTTGCAAACAAGTATATGCACAGCTATCAGATGATGAAGGGCCTACAGCCGCAGAGTGTGTTTTCAGTTAAGAATTACTCCGGACTTCCCTGGTGGTCCAGTGGTAAAGAATCCGCCTTCGAATACAGGGGACAGGTGTTCGATTCCTGGTCGGGGAACTAAGATCCCACATGCTGCAGGGCAATTAAGCCTGGACACCACAACTACATGCAACACAACTACAGAGCCCATGTGTCCTGGAGCCTGAGTGCCACAACTAGAAAAAGAAAATCTGCACACCACAACTGGAGAGAAGCCTGCGCACCACAATGAAGAGCCCGCGCCGCAATGAAAGATCTCGCATGCTGCCACTAAGGTCCGACACAGCCAAAAAACTAAAGAAAATAAATAAATTACATAAATATTAAAAAAAAAGAATTACTCATTTCTCGAAACTAAAGATTCATGACAACTGATTCGATATGTGATCCTGGGCCAGATCCTGTACTGGAGGAAAAACGTACTATAAATTACATTATTGGGTCAATGGATAAAAGTGAAGTAAGGGGTGCATATTAGATAAAAATATTGTATCAATGTTAAATTTCCTGAATTTGATAACCATACCCTGATTATGTAGGTTAATTTCTTTGTTTTTAAGAAATACATGTTTAAATATGAAGGGTGAAAAGGGACATGAGGTATGCACCACTTTCAAATGGTTTAGAAAAGTAAACTATACACATATCTATATTTATACACTTATCTATTATCTATCTATCTATCTATGTATCATCTATGTATCTATCCAGAATGATAAAGAAAATAAGGCAAAATGTTAAATTTGGTGAATTAGGATAAAAGTTAAATAAGAGTTCTTATTATTCTTTTTTTTTTTTGGTACGTGGGCCTCTCACTGCTGTGGCCTCTCCCGTTGCGGAGCACAGGCTCCGGACGCACAGGCCCAGCGGCCATGGCTCATGGGCTCAGCTGCTCCGCGGCATGTGGGATCCTCCCGGACCGGGGCACGAACCCGTGTCCCCTGCATCGGCAGGCGGACTCTCAACCACTGCACCACCAGGGAAGCCCAAGAGTTCTTATTATTCCTGTAAATTTTATGTAAGTTTGAAATGATGTCAAACAAAAAGTTAAAACACAGACATATTAAAATTTTAAAGGTTGAAAAAGAATTAGTCATTTCTCAGCAGGGTGATGACAAAGCCCTGGGCCAGACTGCTTCATGTAACTTGTCCTTGACCCAGACTCTTCTTTTTAAAATCTCCCTCTTTTGTATCATTCCTTGGCCCATTTCTATATTCCCTGTCTACACCAGTCCATGTGAAATTGATTAGTTCTTTGTATCTGAAGTGATATGCTAACTGCAGAATTTGCAATCTATTCACAGTGACCTAAAGTTCAATCTTTCAAATATGAACTTTCTACCTCAACTAGAGAGACTCCATTAATTAAACTCTGTCGTGCTGGCTGTTTCTGTTCTCATTTCTTTCTTTTTTTTTAAAATAATAAATATTTATTTCTCACAGTTTTGGAGGCTGGGAAATCCAGGATTAAGACGCTAGCAGATCTGATGTCTAGTAAGGCCCCACTTCCTGGCTTATAGACAGCTGCCTTCTCGTTCGTCCACCTTTTTGCTTCATCATCCTCAGGTTGTTGACTTGTCTTCTTAAGATGGTTCCGTTCATGGTCCCCTCGGAGCTCTGTAGTTCCATGTGCAGAAAGCAACATCTTCTAGTGAAAAGGGAACTTTCTTCTCCCACGTTGACCTAGAGCAGTTCCTGAGATGGAAATTTGCATTCAGGGAGGTTATGGGTGATTGCTGTCAGGAACAGGACCTGATAGGGATGACAGACAGGACTGGCCAGCAAGAGAAAATTGAGCCAAGATGCAGCTGCAGCAGAGACCTCAGCTGACTCCACAGGGCACATTAGAGCTGCTTGAATCCTGAGTTTCCCAAGTTGAGACAAGAGGCCGGACCTATGTGCCTCTACGTGGACCAGTCACTGGATGTGGGCTTAACCTTGACCATAGACCTCTTGGAAGTTGCAGGAGTGAGAGCTTCTGTCCTGAAGGGGGGTCTGGGTGGTGCACCCAGCATCCACTACACATGTCTCTTTTCATGAGCAAAGACATATTTTCCACATGCCCCTTCACGTCCCCCTGGCTGGCATTGCATCTCATATCCATTTCTAAACCATTTATTGGTAATGGCAATGGAGATACCAGGATTGCCTTTGACTGAAAAAGAGTCATACTCGGGATAACTTTGGTTTCTCCTGAAGGATGAAGCTGCTCTGAAGGAGGTGAATAAAATCAGGTATGTTAGCAAGGAAGGTGGAGGGTGGGATGGCCATTCGGTGGCAACAGAATCTGGTCCATGTAATACTGAATATTTATCTTTCTGATTGATCAATGCTCAACACAGTGGAGGGAATCCCAGTTACAAGGTGTCTAGAAATATGTTCATCTCTCAGTGCTTATGGGCAGAGCATACAAGGAGGAGATAAAGGGCTGCTTCCCATGGGAAGTACCAAGTTGTGGTTGCATTTGTGATGTAGGAGGAAACGTTTATCTCCTCTATATGGTGATCTTGAACAAAATAGGGGTGAGGGGTGCCAATCCTCTGCAAAGTGGAAAATCCACCTATAACTTATTGTAGGCCCTCCCTATCAGTGGTTCTTCTGTATGTGTGGTTCTGCATCTTATTCAACCAATCGTGGATCTTTTAATGCTGTAGTATTTACGATTGAAAAAAATCCACATATAAGTAGACCTGTGCAGTTCAAACCCATGTTGTTCAAGGGTCAACTGTATAAGCTGTATTTAAAATGGTTTCTGTGAAAGTTGGCCAAAGGCTCCATTGTCCTGGCTCCCAAGGAGTCCAGATGGACCTTAAATGTTCTCATTTCTTTTTTTTGAAGGTTTTTTAAAAAAATTAATTAAGTTATTTATTTATTTTTGACTGCGGTGGGTCTTCGTTGCTGTGCGCGGGCTTTCTCTAGTTGCGTCAAGCGGGGGCTGCTCTTCGTTGTGGTGCACGGGCTTCTCATTGCGGTGGCTTCTCTTGTTGCGGAGCACAAGCTCCAGGCACACAGACTTCAGTAGTTGTGGCATGGAGGCTCAGTAGTTGTGGCTCGCGGGCTCTAGAGCACAGGCTCAGTAGTTGTGGTGCACGGGCTTAGTTGCTCTGCGGCATGTGGGATCTTTCCGGACCAGGGCTGGAACCCGTGTTCCCTGCGTTGGCAGGTGGATTCTTAAACACTGCACCACCAGGGAAGTCCCATAAATGTTCTCATTTCTTATTAGGCAAACTGATGTGACGTAGGAAATCTTTAATTTAAGTAGGGTGATGCCTTTAACTTAAATATATTCTACCTGGAAAGGCTTATTAATACTTGTGCATACTGTCTATGAAATGATTCCTAGTATATTATCACTTGCTGCATGAGAAGAGGTTTTATAAATAGCCCTGGCTTTAACAGAGAAATAAAAAAATCTTCCAGACTCAAACATTACCTCAAACATAGGCTCAAACTATTCTTTTTTATTATTTAGGAGATCATGTACTTGGGTAAACTCATTTGGGTTTGTTTCCTCATCTGAAAAGATAAAAAGAGCCTGGTGCCTGCCTGATAGACTTAAAACTTCTATGGTTGTTAGGGAGCAGAAAACATTTCCTTTTTCCTTTGAATCAAACTATTGATTACTAAGTAAATAGAAAGACATTTGAAAACACTTGTTTATCTTGGTTTTATCTTAAGAGTGTTTACTATTGCCAATGTAAATGTTGAACATTTTATTTTTATGTGCTAGAACTACTGACAGAAACAAATGAAGATTTAAGACAAAGGAAAAAACTGAGAAGTTGAGTTGTATTTTGGATTTAAAGCTACTTTTGTGTCAAGACAAGTACATTGTGCAGAATGAAGTTTATATGGTCAACAAATGAAGAAACTGCAGATGCCTGGTTCTTGAAAATCCACTTTTATTTATCAATACAGAAGAATTTAAACATAAAGTGGAAGAGACTAAAGTTACTCCTGTATATCCAAAGTGAAATTGAGAATTGAGGCAACTGGTTTTCCGGATGTTTTCAGAAAAAGCAATTTTTGACTTGCAAAACTTTGAAAATTGCTTCACTGATCCATCTTACTCTCTATACAAAGAAAACACCTAAGGTATTTTGTAATGGATTTTAATTTATTTATTCTAATTTTAGCTTTTAAATAAAAATATAGGAAATCTCCATGTTATTATTATAAACCAGGGAATCTTCTGCTAGTAAAATGCTTTTATGTGTAGAAACAGGTGGGCATTTTAGGAAATATTTTCAGATTCAGAAATAGAGTTGGGGAAAGAACTACAAGAAGTAGGGTTCATTCAGGAGAGCTGACGCCAAGCCAAGGAAGGCCTCCGGCTCTCCCCAGTACATCTCCCTCCTCTGAATCTTCTCATTTCACTTAGATACGTGGTCCAACTTTCCTCTGATTAAAGATTAATTGGGGTTAATAAATAGTCTCACTTAAAAATATGATTTTTTTCATTATCACAGTAGTATGTGTTCATTAATGAAGTTGTAGGAAATAGAGAAAGTAATGAGAAAATAGAGAAAGTAATGAGAAATTATCTCTAGTTTCACCCCCCATCATGAGTAAACAGCTTCTTTAACTTTCTCTGGGAGGAATATGGGGCTGTTTGGCATTCATGAGTTAGTGCAATTTTGTTGTGCTGGGTTGTTTTCCCCCTCCTTCCTACCAAGCTCATATGCATTTATTTATTTGGCTGGTACATTGAACATCTCCTATGTGCTGAAAGGCTAGGAAGGTAGAGCCCCTCTCCCTGAGGAGCTCACAGTCTACTGGGGAAAAGCTGTATCAACGAAAGAATGAGCAGTTTGACTGAAGAGGAGGGAGACAGGTTACTTGGATCCAGGAGTACTTTGGACCCAGGACAGGTCAGGACAGAGATGTGAAAAGCATGACCATTCTCTCCCACAAAGTACCAGAGAAAGTGGTCCAGAAATGGAGGTGGGAGGGTGGCAAAGATAAATTCAAAATAAAAAGTTTTTCTAGATAAAACTGATTGCAGGTTTTGAAGTCAGAGTAGTGGTTCCCTCTGGTGAGGGGTATTGACTGGCGAAAGAGAATGAGGAAAACTCCTGGTGGGGTGGAAATATTATGTCTTTATCTGAGTGATGGTTACACAGCTGTATTCGTGAGAAATAAATCATCAAACTATACACTTATGATTAGTGCCCTTTATGTGTGTATCAGTAAAAAAGTAAAAGCTTTTCCCTGTAGGTCTGGCCCTCTGACCACAGGAGGAGAGGTTTAAGAAAGTCTCACTCTCTGCTGTACTACGTCGCTCTGTCAGGACCCAGGAGTCAGACTTGTATTATTAATACAGTGGTTCTGCTACATTATAGGTTTAAAAGGTTTTGTGGATTAATTTTGGAAGTTAAATACCATTTAAAATTAATTCTGTAGGAAAGTTCAATTGACTTACAAAAGAACATGGGGCGTGCAACTCAGCAAACAGTCATGGAACACCTCTGCTGTGTAAAGAATGGTGCTTTGTGCTGAGAAAGTCTCCAAGATGAATGAGACCAGGATCCTATTGTCTAAGTGTGACCTTTCCTTGTTACATGTTTCCCATGTTACTATTGGTTGAAGGCTTGATTTTTTAAGTTTTAGAAATAATCCAAACATGGCCATCAGGGAAATACATATCAAAACCACAATGAGATACCACGTTATACTCACTGGAAGGCTATGATTTAAAAAAAAAAAAAAAAAGACAGATAAAAAGTGTTGGTGAGGCTATGGAGAAACTGGAGTCCTCATGTATTACTGGTGGGAATGTAAAATGGTGCAGCCACTTTGGAAAACAGTTTGGCAATTCATTAAAAGTTAAACATAGAGTAACCATATAACCCAAGAAATTCACTCTTCGGTATCTACCTAAGAGAAATGAAAACGTGTCCACACAGAAATCTTACATGTCGTCAAATTATGCTCTCCAACTTTGAGGGTGGCTGTAAAGTTTACCAGCTTCTTGAGCAGTAAGGTAACTGTAAACATTTAGGTTGTTTGAGTCTGTCATACAGAGCCCTTGGGTTTTAATCCTGGCTTGACCATTTCTAGCTGTGGAATCTAGCATGTTATTTAACCTCTCCATGCCTCAGCTTCCTAGCTGGAAAATGGAGATACTGGCAGGGCTGCTTCACTCACCGGCGGAGTACACAGGTTTTATGCGAAACCGAATGGTACAACCGGAACAAGTTACAGAGCTTATGTCAAAGCTCAGTAAATGTTAGCTATTATTGGTAGAGCTCTAACATTTTAAAAGAACCCGACGTACATTTTCTCACTTGATAACACAAGTACTCGGGACATTTACATTCTTTCTGCCTCAGTAAAATTTTGAGCAGCTTGTTTTTGGCACTCGAAACTCTCCTGGTGTCTGTCACTCTGTCTCATCCCTGTTTAACCCTATTTGATTCTTACTTTTACCTAATTTCTGCTAAGATGTCAATAAATAACACTGAATAATGTGACCCAGCCAAGAAAATTTCCATGTTAAAAGAGAAATCTTAAAAACCAAAGAAAGCTTGTGGAATCCAAAGGAAAGGCAACTCTACAATAGTATCTTTTTCTTTTGCCATTTCACAGCATTACTGAGGCAGCCTGATCTGCCCACTCCTCAGTAGGGTTCTGATTTTTATTATGATTTAGCATGTATATTGTGCCTATTCTAAAGGTAGCTTAAAAGTCCTAAAAAACTAAGAATTTTCTCATAAAAAGCAATTTACACTTCTTTTCTTTAGATTTGTTAGGCCTCATGCTAATAAACCAAGATTTAAAATCTGTTTTAATTCTGAGAATTTTATTACAAATTGAAGTATTTTATTATTTTTCTTGTTACAAAATCAATGACTGCAAGCGAAAAGAGTAACGTAAAGCACTCATATTTCTCCACTTTGATGGAGACTTCAGACATTTTTGTTACATATATACATACAAATATATACATAAAAGAACAGGAACCATCCCATTGTACACCTGTTTTTTCTCCTACCTAACAGTAGTGATGATTCTTTTTTGTTTTTAATTTTATTTTTTAATTTTTTAAACATCTTTATTGGAGTATAATTGCTCTACAATGGTGTGTTAGTTTCTGCTTTATAACAAAGTGAATCAGCCATACATGTACATATATCCCCATATCTCCTCCTTCTTGCATCTCCCTCCCACCCTCTCTATCCCACCCTCCCTATCCCACCCCTCTAGGTGGTCACAAAGCACCGAGCTGATCTCCCTGTGCTATGCAGCTGCTTCCCACTAGCTATCTATTTTACATTTGGTAGTGTATATATGTCCATGCCACTCTCTCACTTCGTCCCAGCTTACCCTTCCCCCTCCCCGTGTCTTCAAGTCCATTCTCTATGTCTGCATCTTTATTCCTGTCCTGCCCCTAAGTTCTTCAGAAACTTTTTTTTTTTTTTTAAGATTCCATATATGTGTGTTAGCATATGGTATGTGTTTTTCTCTTTCTGACTTATTTCACTCTGTATGACAGTCTCTAGGTCCATCCACCTCACTACAAGTAACTCAATTTCGTTTCTTTTTATGGCTAAGTAACATTCCATTGTATATATGTGCCACATCTTCTTTATCCATTCATCTGTCGATGGACACTTAGGTTGCTTCCATGTCCTGGCTATTGTAAATAGAGCTGCAATGAACATTGTGGTTGTAGTGATGATTCTTTTATGATTTTTATATCTGAAATATTTTAATGACTTCACTTCATTATATAGATGTGGAGTAATTTATTTAACCAACACCCTGTGGCTGGATATTTAACAAATCTGCATGGGATCATGCACATTTCTACAATTATCTCAAAAGTGAACAAAATGCTAGGAAAGTAAGGAAAGTAAGGCATTTCTTCCAAAATTCAGCCTTTCAGGCCTTTATAATGGTGGTACAGTTTTGAGTTCTATAAGGTAAATATTGAAACCTGAGGATTCAGAAGAAGTCAGTAAACAAAGCATTGAGAAATAGGAATTGAAATTATTTAACCTTAAGAAGAGGAAACTTACAGATGACTATATATTTATTTATATAAAAAAATATCCCACAACACCTTGTACTTTCCTATGTCACTCTCACAGTCTGTCAATATTAGAATTATTATTGTCCATGTCTCCTCTTTACTTTTAGTCTGAGAGCTTTCAGAGGGCAGAAATGATCTCATTTCTCTGTTTAACCTGTAGTGTGTGCTGTCTATTGAACATGATTTGAACATAATGATGACATCTCATTAGTAAGCACTAGTCCTGCTTACAGTCACTATGTTAATCTTCATAAGCTTCTGAAGGAATTGCCAGCCTTGTGACTGTAAATATTGCTAGTATGCTACTGTGTGTTTCTTATTCCCATGAAGAATAATTTAAGCTTTTCCTTGCTGCCTTACTCTAGTAAATCAGGTCCTTGTGTATAATATTACTGAAATGTAAACACAATTGTGTTGAAATTATGACCCACTTGCTAATTTGAACTGTACGAAATGTTAACTAAATGCTTCTGTATTTACACAGGTATATTTACTTATTGGATAAGCATAGTTGGAAGTGTTTCATTTAAGTGTGATGATCTGACCCTCTTGTGCTGCAGCTGAGGGGCAAGTTTTCCATCATAGTGATACAATTCAAGTTTTCTGGGTATTTTAAAAACAAAATACCTAGGAGATAAAGCTGTGAAATCTGAAGAAAAATTAAGAATGGCACACAGCCAATTCATGTCGTCAAATTATGCTCTCCAACTTTGAGGGTGGTTGTAAATTTTACCAGCTTCTTGAGCAGTAAGGTAACTGTAAACGTTTAGGTTGTTTGAATCACAACTTCCTACATTTGATGACAAAATAATTTAGATGGCTTGAAGCTTGCTAAAGTAGGTCTGATTCTGGTGTGAGTTCGTTGGTGTTTATTAACAGGAAATAGAAAACATCCTTGATGAGATCTTTGTTTTTGTTTGGTAGCAGGTAACAAAATAAAGGCTCGTATTTAGTCAAGTCTACAGTTAATAAAGGCAAACATCACACCTTGACTCCTTACATGTTGTCCCAGAGAAAAAACAAAAACAAAAAAACCCCAGAGAAACAAGTTTATAAACGCTTTGATTCACTAGCAAAACCAAGTAATTTGGAGTTGTGGGAGTTAAATATTCTTTTAAAATAGCTCCTTTCTTTAGTCCACTGCTGAAGTTTGTAGCACAGTGGCTGAACATAGCATTCAATAAATTCTAGCTATTCGTTTTTTTCAAGAAAACAATGTCTTAATCTAAAAACTTACTCAAAAAGTTAATGGGTGCACTACAATAGACAATAAATTTGAGGAATCAAAGTGAAAGGAAAATGGCAATTAAGAAATGCAAGGTAGAGACTTCCCTGGGGGCGCAGTGGTTGAGAATCCGCCTGCCAATTCAGGGGACACGGGTTCGAGCCCCGGTCTGGGAAGATCCCACATTCTGTGGAGCAACTAAGCCCGTGCATCACAACTACTGAGCTTGTGCTGTAGAGTCTGCGCGCCACAACTACTTAAGCTCACGTGCCTAGAACCCGTGCTCTGCAACAAAATGAAGCCCACGCAGCACAACGAAGAGTAGCCCCCCTCGCCGCAACTAGAGAAAGCCCGCGCACAGTAACTAAGACCTAACACAGCCAAAAATAAATACCTACATACAAAAAAAAAAAAAAAGAAATCAAAGGCACGAGGATGCATATTACGTTGCCTTTTTTTTTTTAACCTAATAAGATAGTCCTGTATTTCCTGAAGAATTTAGTGAATTAATGACTTTTTCTTGTTCACAGCGCAACCTTCAGGAAAGACAAGTTTCGTTTTAATTTAGTGCAAATACATCCTTATTGGATTGAGCTACGTCAAAAACCTGAAGATTAGGCATAATAAAGACAAAGTTTGTTTTAGTTTAATTGATTATCATGAGAATGTTTACTCTGATTTTTTCTGCCTGGCTGTGTTCAATGCAGAAGATCAATCTGTAAGTTTTAAAATTTTGATGTGGGGCATTAAAAAATTGATTAGAAAGGGAATGCATATGGTTTCTAATTTATTTTCTTTCAGGACATCATACTTACATCATAATATATAAAGTATGAATTTTAATGTTATATACAGGAGACTTAACAGTCTCCCTTGATAGTTTGTTCCTTTAATCAGTCTCATAAGGGAATTTTCCATTATATTGAATGAAACATGAAATTAAGCTATTACCTTTAGTATTTAAAATAGTACCCAATGGAGGAATAATTGGTTGAGGAAGCTGGAATAGTTCACATTAAACAACCTGGGGGGGCTTCCCTGGTGGCGCAGTGGTTGAGAGTCCGCCTGCCGATGCAGGGGACATGGGTTCCTGCACTGGTCTGGGAAGATCCCACATGCCGCGGAGCAGCTGGGCCCGTGAGCCATGGCCGTTGAGCCTGCGCGTCCGGAACCTGTGCCCCGCAACGGGAGAGGCCACAACAGTGAGAGGCCCACATACCGCAAAAAAAAAAAAAATAATAATAATAAACAACCTGGGGGAAAAGGGGAAGAGCTGCAAGACCTCTCCAAGGCTGCATTGTGCAATATGATAGCCACTGGCCACATATGGTTACTGAGCACTTGAAATGCAGATAGTATGAATTGAGCTGTGCTACAAGAGTAGAATACGCACAGGATTTTGAAGGATTAATACCAAAAAAAATCTTACAATATTTTATTAATATTTTTATATGGATTACATGTAGAATTTATGTTTTCTTTATATTAGGTAAATAAAATAAATTATTTAAATTGATTTCACCTATTTATTTTTACTTTTCTTAATGAGAATACTAGAAAGTTTAAAATTATATAGGTGGCTTGTGTTACATTTTTTGGGGGTAGCACTTCTCTAGAGCCTACATATTATAGTGGCAGTAGCACTCATAACAATGATAGATTTACTGAGCACATACCATGTGCCTGGCCCTGTACTACGTGCTGATAAGAAACTTTCAAGTAAAGTTCCATGATCACTCATGTTTTCACCTGGAATTGAGAGATTAAATAATTGCTCAAGGTATCACAGCTAGTAAGTAGAAGGGGGGTATTGGAACCAAGTGTGACTCCACAGCCCACTTTCTTAATATCTACATTATAGTACCTCATGGAATAACCTTTACTTGGAATCACAGAAATCAGAGCTATGTAGAAAAGGTAGGGCTTTAATTCAAACTATCAGTTTTATAGCTGGGAAAAATGAGGCGAAGATCTCCTGGACAAGAGAAGTTAAATGACTTGTCCAAGATCTCCTGTAGCTGAGTCTCATATAGTTTACCAGTTCATTTGGGTTGGGATGAATTATGATAAATCCTAAGCAGGAGAAGAAGAGGGTTCTATGACATCAAATAATTGGGGGTTGGGATATGGTCTGAAAAGTCAAGAAAGGAAGTAATGTTTGAACTGAGCTCTGGAATAAGGGCAGAAGTTCACTAGGTCGAGGAGGATGGGCAGGAGGATATCACAGCAGAATCTCTACAGTTTTCTAATAAGAGCTTGCTTAAAGGAAGGTGCTCACACGCTTAGCTGAAGACATCTCAGAGTGGTGGGTTCCTGTCCTAGTCTCATACATAGACTTGGGCCATAGGATTTCAAATCCCAGACCTTTCATTATCTCCTCCTTTGGAAATCTTTATCCGTTTTCTCTCATCTTCTGTGTCCCAGGTTTCACTTGTCCGGTTGCAGATGACCCATAAGCTGTTCATTTCTTGATATTAGCAGATCAAGACCTCTTAAAACTTAGGTGTGCTTTTTCTAAGAGGGCAACTGAAAGGGATCATTTACAGATTAAGATTCCAAACTATCTGTATGTTTTCAATGGAAATACATCCAACTAGGGAAAGACCATTAAATTCACTGTAATTTTTTTAGTCTTTTTTTCCCATTTACTTTACTCTTGTGACTTTTACCATCTTTTTTTTCCAATTAAAAAAAAGAATTTATGGTATCTTGGACTAAGATGATGGCTGTGAAGATCTGAGCAAAATTTAGGAGGTAAAATTGACTGGACCTTATGATGGATTGAACAGGGAGAAGGAATGAGATGTCAAGGATGACCCCTAAAATGCTGGTTTATATCACTGGATGGATTATGGCACATTTGCTAAGTTGGTGCATATTGGAGGAGACCAAGATTTGGGGGGAAGGTCATTAGTTCAGACCAGCTAGAAGTTTGATGTGCCTGTGAAACATATTGATCTGGATTAGGTATGGGTCACTGACACTGTGGACAAGGTTGAGATTACCCATGGGTGGTAGGTACAGTGTTAGTGGTGGGCTGGAGCTGGTCTGTACTGCTCCATGAGCCAATTTGCTCTGCATGATGTCATGTTGGTAACTTGAAATGGGCAATGGTGGAAGTATGTACACCACAGAAATTGGCAAAAACTTCAAGTTTTAGGTCTCTCCCTGCCTCCCAGCTGATTATCAGCATGCCACTGATAAAACTTAAACATTTCAAAAGTCTAGTAAGAAGAATGAACCAGTAGTAACTACTGAGAAGGAAGAAAACCAAGAATGTGTAGTGTTGCTGAAAATGGAAAAAATTTCAAGTAGGAGTAAGTAAAATTTCAAGTAAGATGAAAAGTGAGACCTATGGGCTGTAGCAATGGGGAAGTGATAGTGAGTACGTTGAGGAGTGAGCTGGAGTTAGGAACCGAGAGTGGGGTATAGACAAATCTTTTGAGAAGCTTAGCTGTGGGGAGGGTAGTCTAGAATAATAGCTGGAGATTTATACACATTTCAGTGCTTATTGGATGAATCCAAGGGAAAGGTTGCAAACAAGGTAGGACAGGGAGGGCTGGGGAGATACTACTACAGTATGGATCCCGAGATGAGATGATGGTAAAATTCCTAGAGAAATTAACCTTAGGAGAAGGGCTATTTTCTCTACTGCATAGGAGAGAATGAGGAAAAGGGTGTCACGGGTTGGGTTTCCCAGGAGGCAGACTTGGATTTATTTTTCTCAGATTTACCTTCTAGTTTATGAATTTTTTCTGACATGATTTTTAGATACTTTAATATACTTGTGAGATTTCTCTGGTTATGACAATCGATAACCCTTGCGAAGTATGATACTCAAAAGTGATATCTGCAGATATGGTCTGCCTCATACAAAGGAAGGAGTAACATTTCTCTCCTGAGGACATTGCATTTCTATTTTTTAAAAAAATTTTTATTGGAGTATAGTTGACTTACAATGTTGTGTTAGTTTCATGTGTACAGCAAAGTGAATCAGTTATACATATACGTATATCCATCTTTTTTTAGATTCTTTTCCCATATAGGCCATTACAGAGTATTGAGTAGAGTTCCCTGTGCTATACAGTAGGTTCTTATGAGTTATCTTTTTTATATATAGTAGTGTGTATATGTCAGTCCCAATCTCCCAAATTTTCCCTCCCCCCTTTACCCCTGGTAACCATAAGTTTGTTTTCTACATCTGTGACTCTACTTCTGTTTTGTAAATAAGTTCACTTGCACCCTTTTTTTTTAAAGATTCCATGTGCAAGGGATATCATATGAAATTTGCCTTTCTCTGACTTACTTAACTCAGTATAACAATCTCTAGGTCCATCCATGTTGCTGCAAATGGCATTATTTCGTTCTTATTTATGGCTGAGTAATATTCCATTGTATATATGTACCACATCTTCTTTATCCATTCATCTGTCGATGGACATTTAGGTTGCTCCCATATCCTGGCTATTGTAAACAGTGCTGCAGTGAACATTGGGGTGCATGTATCTTTTCAAATTATGTTTTTCTCTGGATATATGCCCAGGAGTGGGATTGCTGGATCATACAGTAGCTCTATTTTTAGTTTTTTAAGGAACCTCCATACTGTTCTCCATAGTGGTTGTACCTGTTTACATTTCCACCAACAGAGTAGGATGGTTCCCTTTTCTCCACACCCTCTCCAGTATGTATTGTTTGTAGATTTTTTGATGATGGCCATTCTGACCGGTTTGAGGTGTTACCTCATTGTGGTTTTGATTTGCATTTCTCTGATAATTAGTGATGTTGAGCATCTTTTCATGTACTTTTTGGCCATCTGTATGTCTTTTTTGGAGAAATGTCTATTTAGATCTTCTGCCCATTATTTGATTGGGCTGTTTGGGTTTTTTTGACATAGAGCTGCATGAGCTGTTTATATATTTTGGAGACTAATCCCTTGTCAGTCGCTTCGTTTGCTAATATTTTCTCCATTTCAACTCATTCTATGGGTTTTCTTTTCATTTTGTTTATGGTTTTCTTTGCTGTGCAGAAGCTTTTAAGTTTAATTAGGTCCCATTTGTTTTTGTTTTGATTTTCGTTACTCTAGGAGGTGTATCAAAAAAGATATTGCTGTGATTTATGTCAAGGAGTGTTCTGCCTATGTTTTCCTCTAAGTTTTATGGTGTCTGGCCTTACATTTAGTCTTTCATCCATTTTGAGTTTCTTTCTGTGTATGGTGTTAGGGAGTGTTCTAATTTCATTCTTTTACGTGTAGCCGTCCAGTTTTCCCAGTACCACTTATTGAAGAGACTGTCTTTTCTCCATTGTATATCTTGCCTCCTTTGTCGTAGATTAGTTGACCATGGGTGTGTGAGTTTATTTCTGGACTTTTATCCTATTCCATTGATCTATATTTCTGTTTTTGTGCTGACGTTACATTTCTATAAATAGAACCTGCATTTTTTTTGGTAGCCACATTGACATCATCCTGCTGACTCATACCAATTTGTAGTCAACTAAAACCCTCAATTCTTTCTTATATGGTGGTAGTTTTTAAACATTACTTCTCTTTCTCCATCATAATCATCCTTTGCTTGGAAGAGTATGGTTTTTGTTTTCGTTGTTTTAGTTTGTGAGGTTTTTTTTTCCCCACAACCCCCTTCGTCACCTCTCGCCTACTCCTCCCTCTTCGAAGTTCCGTTTGTGAGCTTTTTTTTAAAGAATAAGTGTAGATTTTATATTTAGCTTGATGAAATATTATTTTGGCACATTGTTGCAGCCTGGAGGTAATTTTAGATTTTGATACTACTGAATTAATTCTTCCAGACATGTTGACTCTTTCAACTCTTTTTTTTTTTTTTTTTTTTTGCGGTACGTGGGCCTCTCACTGTTGTGGCCTCTCCCGTTGCGGAGCACAGGCTGCGGACGCGCAGGCTCAGTGGCCATGGCTCACAGGCCCAGCCACTCTGCAGCATGTGGGATCTTCCTGGATTGGGGCACGAACCCGTGTCCCCTGCATCGGCAGGTGGACTCTCAACCACTGTGCCACCACGGAAGCCTGACTCTTTCAACTCTTATGAGTATTTTTGATGATTGAACAGTACCTTAAAAGCAAACTATACAACCAAAAAATACAAATGATAAGCCATGGGCTAGTGAAGTCTTAAATAGGCAGACCCTCTGTTTATAATATCCTGCCTTTAATTTTTCAAAGGTAAAATTTGGGATGTTAATAATCCCAAGTACCTCACATGATTTCAGATAAGAAGAGGGCTTTTTAGAGTACTTATGTTATTTAGTGCTTTAATAATTCCTACATGGGAACAAAGACATTATGTTGTGCTTCATATAGGCTTAAGTATTTGAATGAACATTTTTAAAAACCAAGTACCATGTATGGCTTTAAGTAAAAAAAAAAAACCTGAGGTGACTTCCCTGGTGGTCCAGTGGTTAAGCCTCTGCACTCCATCCCTGGTCTGGCAACTAAGGTTCCCACATGCCAAAAAAAAGAAAAAAGACCTGAGATTTTTCTCATGTGCAGAATAAATATTTTAAAGGTAAACTTACATTAAAAAAATAATTTCCATTAAAAAATGCAACTGAAAAAATTAAGAAAAATGGCTAATATCCTCATGAAGGAAATCCTCTTATTTAATCAATAAGGCTATTGGTATTTCTGGTTCTCAGTATCAAGAATTGTTCAGACTAAAGGTCAAGTTATAGTGAAAGAAACTAGAAGTGAAACAAGGTGAGAATAAATTAGTGAAGCTCTCACATGTCACTGGAGTTGCATGAGCCTGGATTTCAGAGAGTAATGTCTTCCATTACTGAACAAAGACTATGCTTCCCACTTTTAAAGACTCCATATAACCACACTCCATAAATTATTAGAATGATTAAAAGACCAAGCTTTAGTCTTTGGAAATGGTTTGCAAGTAGATTTGCTTAATTTGCTAAGTAGAACAATACAGAATTTAAAACAAAAACAAAGTAGAAATGATTTTGTTGAATATGACCTATTTCATTCTTACTAAAATGTATGTAATGAATAAAACTAAAAATTTAAATCAAAATATAGAGTAAAAAGGCCAGTTTGGTCCTTTGAACACATTATTTCAATTAGGATAATAAGAGGATATGATGGCTTATATGGAATTACATTGAAAACTTCAACCATGGAACAAGTTTCATCTATTTAGAATGTAAAATTTTAATGCATTTTATTGGGCTTTTAAAATTCTTATCTGCCACAGTTGAGTTAACTGACTTTTAATGAAGGTATCCAAAAAATTTCAGAATTAAAAAAAAATAAATTCTGCAGAGATTGAAATAATAATTTTGATCTTGTTAATATTTTACTAACCCTGGGGGTTAACTAAATTTCTCTGACATCTAAATTTCTAGCCAACTGCAGATATCTTGAAATCAAACTATGAAAATGATCCAAAAGAGAAAGCATAAAAAATTCCATGGCTATATGAGACTCAGTTTTCTGCTCTTTTAGTCTCTCATGAAACTTCTCACTTAAGGACATGGGTCTTTGATTTGATTTTATCCTGTTTACAGCCTAATAAATTAGCCTATTACGATTGAATGGGTGCTGGCAAAAGACACAAGACTCCTGTGTCAGAGACAAAGGACTTTTAAACAAAATTTAAAAAAAAATTTTATTGAAGTATAATTGACATGCAATATTATATTAGTATCAGGTCTAAAACATATTGATTCGAAATTTGTATATGTTGGGAAATGATCACCACAATAAATCTAGTGAACATCTGTGACCATACATAGTTATAATTTTTTTTTTTCAGATGAGAACAAAGGACTTCATTACTCACACCACAGCAGGAAGCATAAGCATGGGGCTTCCCTGGTGGTGCAGTGGTTGAGAGTCCGCCTGCTGATGCAGGGAACACGGGTTCGTGCCCCGGTCTGGGAACATCCCACATGCCGCGGAGCGGCTGGACCTGTAAGCCGTGGCCGCTGAGCCTGCGTGTCCGGAGCCTGTGCTCTGCAACGGGAGAGGCCACAACAGTGAGAGGCCTGTGTACCACACACACACACACAAAAAAAGAATCCGCCTGTCAATGCAGGGGAAATGGGTTCGAGCCCTGGTCTGGGAAGATCCCACATGTTGCGGAGCAACTGAGCCGTGCACCA